>NC_090440.1:527793283-528430783 GCF_031143425.1 Pleurodeles waltl
TGGAGCAGTGTAGAGCATTGCTTTGCCACCATTGCTTAAAACAAATGGTGCAACGGTGACGCAAAGGCCTTCTAAATGAGGCCATTTGTTTCTGCACTGCTTTTAAAAAAAATTCTCAGTTTTATGCCGTTTCCCCTTTCAGATTTCACACTTTTTCCTAGAGAAATGTGCACGGGAAAAAAGATTGGAAGTGCAGTGATCCTAAATGAATCGGAAATCCTCAGCTCTTGTAACGAGGGCATTTGAATTTATGTACAGATTGTTATATAGTATGTAATGACTGTAATATGACAGAATGACCTAAATCTTCAACCGTTGTGACACAGTAGCCATTATGGATATTGCCGAGAAACCGCTGACTGACCCAGGTAAAACCCTCACCTCAGTGAAGCCTAGTCTAAAGTTCCCCTTTGTCCCTCTTCATCTGGTGATTGCAAATCATTTGGATTGTGTACTGGGTATGCATAAACCAACTCTCTTTCTCCATGTATATTCTATTCTACATTTTTTTAACGATACTTATCTTATTCCAGCAAGGGAAGACGTGTTTGGATGTAGCAGCTCGTGGAAACCATATAAACGTGGCAGACATGATCATCAAAGCTGATCGATTTTATAAATGGGAAAAGGTATTTAGAGTGGTTGTGAAACACTGGGCTTGTGTCAGCTGTCGTGCTTCGATTTCTTTTTCCAAAATGTGATTTTGTTTCATGCCTGGAGTGCATGACATCGACCTTTATTGTCTAGGTGTATGTACTTCAACCCAGTTTCTCTTCACATTGTAGGACAACCTGAACAGCGACTCTGATTCCTGGGTGGACCAGCATTTAACCTTCAAGCAGGACCATGGGCTGGAGACACAACACATTCGATCTGTGATGTGGCGGCTAGCCACGAAGTACCTCAAACCCACTGACTGGAAGAAGCTGGCACACTACTGGATGTTTAAAGATGGGCATATCAAAGCAATCGAGGAACAGTGGACAGGTTTGATCAATATCCAGTATTCTGAACAAATGTTCCTCACCCTATATTTAGCAATGTATATAACCCGCCCTATAGAATACCAAAATCCACTGCAATCTCAAAAGATGTCAGATGTTGTCATCTCAATATGGCTGAAAAAAGTAAGAAAGCAAATGGGTCTTTCCTTTGATTTGATTTTTCATTGTAACATCACTTTGCAACACTAACTTAAAAGTGGTTCCAAATCTCCCCTGACATTAGAGAATAATCGGAAGTGTATTTTAAGAACTTAGTTATTGCTAAATTGTGTAACAGTTTTACAGCCGTGTTGATTAGAAATCTTATAACGTGAACATTCCCAGCAAAAGCATTAGTGTGTTTCCTCCATTGTGCAGCCGATGTTGGAGAAACAGCTACACTCCTTTGCCATGGCTCAATAATACTGAGAGGCAGCATGAAGGACTTGCTCCTTTGTGAAAGTAAAATAAGAATTTTGGTGTGAATTCCATAAACTAAGTCGTGCAGAAAGGTGTAGCAATGTTGCCTATTTGGGCACTATAAGTTATTATTATTTTGTTGTGTTAAAATCAATAAAATAAATAAAACAATTAAAAACAAAAAACCTGTTAACTAAAACAGCACAACTAGGCGTCATTATATACACAAAGTTGGCTGCCTTGTGATATATTCATTCTGAAGTAGTGACTTAGAAAATCCCTTCTGTTAGTTCGAGCTTGTGGATTGTGGAAGCAGTTAGTAACCTAAATCTAAAACTTTTGTGAGTTTACTAATTTAGGAATTTGTAATGAAAAACAATACTGCATTGCATCAATAAATGTAGAAGGCAGATATTTTATCTGTAAGTCTTACAATTTTGGAGAGAGACATAGAATCTAAGGATACATACATAACGTCACACAGCCTACATCTTTTTGAGACACTAAATCAGGATTTCTAGGATTCTTCAAACTGATGTAGAGGAGTATGGAGTAACCTGAACCTTATATAGTTCATTTTTTCTGCTTCCCAGTAGGAATTGATATATTGTTGACTCACCATTAAATAAGAGTCTAATACTAGATCGAAGTGCTTATATGTCAGTGATATTAGTAGGTCGTTTTCTCTGTTTTTGTCCCTCAAAATATTCCTTGTTGTTGCTTTTTTTATTGAGCCTGCTCATCCTCTTAAGCAAATCCACGGGAGGAAGATTATATTCTTGAATAGGCTTCTCTATACAGGTTAAACTTGCGTCAACCTTGTTATTTAATTTTGACTTTAGTTCATCAAGTTTCAACCGTTTTAGAGCATCCTTTCTGGTTCTGTTGCAAGTGCAAATGTAGTTAATCATTGCAGCAATGTGAAGAGTAGCTAAAGATTTTATATTGAGGTCAAACCGGATTTTGCAGTGTGGCGTTGAGGACCACGAATTTATCAAAGATCTAACATTTTCATAAAAATGCATAGAAATAGTATACATTTCCAGCACACTTTCATTATTAAATATCCGTGAGACATATAACAGCATCGGATAAAGCTTAGAACTCAATGCAGTAACAAACAGTCATAGATGTTGGCAAATAATTTCACTGATTTGGGGGACTATTTATATTTGGTGGTATGCATACTCTATTGCAACAGTGGCAGAGTATCTATATTGCCAGAATAGTGGCCCGTCTGTCCGCTTTAGAAGTGGGCAACCATAGACTACTCCATATCCGCTGTGATTAAACCCCTCCGACTACCCTGGGGCTTAAGGGCCATCGAAGGCAGACCTCTAATTCTGACCATCTAGTTGCCTGTCACCACCAGGAAAACCCTGGTGGCAAGGGGCAGTGAAAACTACTAAGTGATCCCCTCGCCATGGGGGCAGACTCCCATGGTGAGGGGCGCATTATCTCTTATATTTTTTAAAAGAAAATCCTGTTTCTGGATTTTCTTTTTTTTTTTAAAAAGAAAACTGTTTGTTGCAGGGCTCCATCATGTTGACTGCCAGCTTTGGGGTCATTAATAAATCTAGCCGGAAGTCCGTCCACCAGGGTTACAGAGTAGTTTACTCTGTCACCCTGACAGAACAATGAGGCATTCACCAGGGTTTAAAACGGCCCCTAAGTCATGATGTTTGATTTTTGTTTTTTCATAGAGGTGTGGTCAGCCCAGGATTATTTGCTGTCAATGGTAATTCCCAAGTAGTCATATTTATTTACTTGGTATATGCTTTGATGTACTAATTACCATACTAGTTGTTCCTTAGTTTTCCCCAAAAATATTATTTTAGTTGAATTCACAGCAAGGTCATTCTCAATAAAAAAAAAGTTGTGCAATCTTGACAGTTGATTTTGTAGGCCAATAAGAGTCTGTGAAATGATCATCAAATCATCAGCTAAGTGAGTGATGGCTTGTCACCTAATTTTGGAGGTAGGCCTTTTAATTGGTCCAAGTAATGAGATACATCAGAGACATACAATGAATAAAGAAATGGGACTAGGATACACCTTTGCTTTACTTTTATTGTATATTTTATGTGATACAATGTTATTATATAAGTTTGATTCTTTACCTGGTCTCTTTGTGTAGAGCAGTTATGAGATACAAAAGCGAGTGATCTATTCCCCTTGTTGATCATTTCTCACTTGTCACAGCTTAGTTTGTCAAAAAGACATAGGGCCTGATTTAGAGTTTGGCGGAGGGGGTTACTCGGTCACAAACATGACGAATACCCTCAGCCATATTACAATTCCATTATAGCCTATGGAACTTGTAATATGGAGGACAGGATATCCGTCACGTTTGAGAAGGAGTAACCCCTCCCACAAACTCTAAATTAAGCCCATGGTGTAGTCTGGTATAAGTAGAGAAGAGTTATTTTTTCTAAATGTTTTTGCCCTAACAGTTTAAGCACCATAATATTATCCATCATAGAGCATCCTGCCCGAAAACCAGTTTGATTTGCCTTGAAAAAGTTTTAATCAGTCAACCAGGTAGTCGATTTGTTCCATAAAAAAATTACAAACAGCCTCCTTCAACATCAAGAAGTGCTATGCAACAAACGTTTTTAAGATTATTTTTGGGGCACTTTTGTGAATTGGGTCAATAATTGAACCTTTCCAAGATGGTTGATTTTATCCTGTGAATATAGCTAGGTGCCTATTGCATTCAACTCTTGGCATGCAAAAGATGCAAAATCACTTAACAGTAACATGCCTACTGGGTACAGCCATGCCTTACAGGTACCACAGGCGGGGGTAGTGGATACGAGGAATATCAGAAGTTCCTCAATAGTCAGTTGGGGGGATATTATGTTTGTGTAGCTCACCATTTCTGCAGCAATGTATCTTTTTTTTAGATTTTCAGTGGTAACAGTAAAGTCAGTTTGTACTACGTTTGCAGCTGCAGCTCAAGGGCCATATTATTGAAATTGTTATACCTATTGTAGGAAATCTATTGTTTCTGCATGGTCAATCCAGATTTCTGCCCGTTTTCTGTACACTATTTTTGCTGGCTTTAAAACTGTGCACTTTACCTCTGCTAACCAGGAGTAAAGTCACTGTGCTCCAACTTTAAACATTATTAAATTGGTTTGTTCCTGATTGGCACATCTAACTTTTCTGTACATCCCTTGTATATTAATTGCTACTTGTGGACTCTAGCACCTATTGTGCCATCCACTACTGGGATAGTGCAAGCATGGGTACACAGGCCTACCCTGTGTAGCATGACTGCTGCAGTGTAAAACCGGCAGTACACCTGTCAAAATATCCTTTTTTGACAAGTAAAATCCTCCCCTTTTTAATATTAGTAAGAAACCCCTATGGAGGCATTGGAGCCATCAAGGTAGGGTGCATGGTATTTAAAATTGGAAGAGGTAGAAATTCAATATAAACATGTCCATACTGCGCCACTTTGTAAACCCTTGTGCCACATCATGACTGTGTCAGGCATAATGTATGCAAGGGGGGCGTTCCGGCACTAGGAGGCCGGCAAAAATGGTGCAGTGAAATTTAACAGATTTCACCATGTCATTTTTGGCATCATTTGTAACGTCTGCTCAGAGCAGGCATTAAAATAATACTCCCATAGAAACCTATGGGCCTCCTTGCACTTTGCTACACTAACCTCAAAGTTTTTGATGCTAGTTTAGCAAAGCACCACAATGTCCATACTGTGTCCATACTGTGACAAGGCTCAAAAAACTATTTGTGTGGTGGGTGGCATAGCCATCCTAAGTAGGAACCAGATTGCAGGTTAAAATACTAATACTATTAACAGAGGAAAGGTTCCAGCTAGAAAAATATTTAAACCATCAGTTATTTTAGTTAATAAAAATCTAGTTGAATGGTAAATTGCCTTTTTAACAAGTATTAAGGAAAATACACTTTCATAAAGTTACCCTTTTCCTGCCAGAGATTTCTAGAAGACTAATTAGCATTAGCTCAGCTAAATCCCATCCTGTGCACAGCCTTGAATGAGGGGCGGCATTCATGCAAGATCTGCACAATAGGTGACTTTAATGGGGCAGGGATGTATCTTCAGGGTGGAGGCTGGGGATATCCCAGTGACATCACCATGCCAAACCCTGCTTGATAGGTCTGTTTGAGCCACATGTAACAGGACAATTTGTGTGCATCATTTGTCTGTGTGTTGCAGGACCCTGCTTTTGCTGCTGTATCCCAATTTGTTTGGGTATAGGGCCTACTTCAAATTGGAATTTAGAGTTAGATGTGGGGTAGTGCACTCCCCTACACACCGACAACCCACAGAGCCCAAGTTTAGTTTCGCAGCAGACTTTTACCATCTTGAATATTCCCTGACACATGGCATGTTCGGCCTGTTTGCAGTAAGGGGAACAGAAACAACTGAAAGAGTACGGTTGTTCCCAGGACTTTTTGCTCCATTGGCTAGGGAGTGCCCAGAAGTCATCCCCACTCAGTAGAAAGTGGCAGGTATATATGTAGCATCCAATCAGAATATTTTCTGGACTTGCAGTAGATCAGAAGAGAGGATTGGACTTGCTGTCTGTCACCTGAGAGTAGCTTTGAAGAAGAAGTGGACATGAATATTTGAAGCATTAATGTCTTTACAAAGGGCCATCATGTCCTTGTTTTCTTGGAATGAAAAGACTTAATTTGTGTCTATCACTTCAAAACTAAACCAATCTGGCCACCAAAACTTTTAAACATCTTGGAAGCTTGCCTATGGCAGTTGTCATCTTATGCAAACAAATGCTTTGAAAGAGAAGGTTTCTTTCTAGTAGAAGAGGATAGTGGAGAACAAGATTTTGTTGAAGGTGACACTGCAGGTGAATCATTAGTGTAGATGCATTGTTTATTATTTCCATGAACCTGTAAACCGACTGGTACTTATACTTTAATTTTCTGTTTGCAGGCAGTAAAAGCTATAGAGATCATGGCCACAGAATGCTGTT
The DNA here is from genome assembly GCF_031143425.1 of Pleurodeles waltl. Lineage (NCBI taxonomy): Eukaryota > Metazoa > Chordata > Amphibia > Caudata > Salamandridae > Pleurodeles > Pleurodeles waltl. Next base: position 527,799,672 of record NC_090440.1, read on the forward strand.
GATATGGCTACATGGAGTAGTCATGTCAGGGGAAAATCCCATCAAGGGGTTGTATGAAGGACTGGTGGGCATTGGCAGGAGAGATTTAGCAGGTAACGTGTCTCCACTATTGTTTTCTTCTTCTCAAAACTTATCTTGAAAATGTTTCAAACTTTTCTTCATAAAATCCGAAATCAGTTGTACGAGAAGAAACTGACTTACTACCCTAATTTTACATTAGGCGGTGCGTAAAGACAGTTAGGAATCATTCTTAGGGTCCTTTTGCACTTAAGTTTGAGAAAGGGATTTACAGATTAAGGGTGCAAAGAAGTATTAGGAGCTGTCTTTATTTACACTTGGGAGTTCTTATGCACAAGCTAAGGGAGAAGAGTTTAACTGCAGTTAGCGTCATCCAGAGCTGTTATTGCTGTTCCATACATAAGGTCTGTGAGCAGAGGGTGACCAGTTGTACACTTTGCTGGGACTTCTTGTAGCGTTTGATGCTCTTTATAGCCTGACGCACTCATATTTCCAACAGTGGGTAGTCTGTATCTTGTCAAGAAGACAGACCATTTGTGGACCACTTAATGCCTCTTTATGCAGATATTTTGTCACCAGCTGGAGGGTAGTGGACTTTGTAGTGTGGCCACTTTTTAGTCAGTCCCATTACTTTCTGAAGATTTTTTGTAGGTGTATTTTAATGACTTACAACAATTTACTTCTCACTTTTTCTCATTCGTTTTTCCTTTGCAAGGAACTGACGCATCGGCTCTGAGGCACCAGTTTCCATGCATCACCCTGGACCCTCCCCTCCAAAGAACGCCATGTTAGTACTGTATTTACAAAACAGCACACTATGGCGCACGTTAGGACAATAGTGTCAACATTTTTTACGGTACTGTGATGCTTGCTGGACTAGCGGCAACAATTTTGGCTAATGCATGTTGGCTAATGCACTAGCGTCACTTTACCGCCTGCCCTGAGCAGGCGTTAAAAAAATGGCTCTAGAATGGCACAGTGAAATCTTGTACATTTCACTATGCCATTTTTTTGGGCCTCCCTGCGGGGTAACGCAGGTATAATGTGGTGCAAGGGGTTACAAAGTGGCACAATGCTTGCATTGCGCCACTTTGTAAATATGGTGCAGGGTGAGGGCCTGTTTAGCCCCTAATGGGCGCAAGGGGCTTGTAAGTATGCCCCTAAGTGTTCTGAGTAGGGGTAAAATTAGGGTTTGGGTTAGGACAAGTGCTAGGTTGGGTGTTAGTCTAAAGGTTAGATTAAGATTTGAGTAATGACTAGAGTCAAGTTTAGGATTAGTGTTAGGATAAGAGTTATGGTTAGGCATTAGGATTAGATTTAGGGTGAATATTATTAACTATATATGAAGGGTTATGAAAAAGGCCAGAGTTAGAGTTGCAGTTAAGGTTAGTTTTAGGCTTTGAGGTGATGAAAATGTTACAGTAGGGGATAGCTTTGGATGGTTATGAGGATCTCCCTTGGTTTAAAAAGAAAACAAATAAAGTCAAAATATCTGTCACAAAAATTCTGAATGTTAGTGTCTCACATCCTGCTAGATCCATTCCACCCCCCAAAATCACTCGTATTGCTTGCTTTGAATAAAGGATGCTTGGAAAGTGGTTTTAAAACCCATAACCTCCCAATATCTGGTTATTGTAGAACTATTTCATATAATGTGGCAAAAAGTACCCGAAGTAGCCCTGCAGTGGGGGCATGCTGCATGTTGCATTCTACCCATCCGCCTAAGCATCTGTGGATAAAACTATTGTGCATGAGCCCAAGTGGAGAAGAATAGCAAGGATTCTCATAGTCATTTTAGCCTCAATTGAGTCGTCATGCGTTAGCATACCAACATAACTCTCCCAAAACGTCTCAACGCTAAAATTGGATCAGGAGTGTTAACAATCTGTGAATGGCATATTCTTCAAATACCCTTGACAACCAGAGGCAAAAGAGTTACCTTGGACTCTAGCGTACTAAGGGGCATATTTAAGAGCCCCTAGTGCCACCTTAGCGCACCCTAGCATCATTTTTTTTACGCTAAGGTGGCGCTAAAGTGGATTTTTCCACACGCTATATGTACAAAGTCGCTCAATCCATGCATTGCGCCACTTTGTAAACCCTTGTGCCACATTATGCCTGTGCCAGGCATAATGTATGTAAGGGGGGCGTTCCGGCACTAGGAGGCCGTCAAAAATGGCGCAGTGAAATTTAACAGATTTCACCATGCCATTTTTGGCATCATTTTTAACGTCTGCTCAGAGCAGGCATTAAAATAACACTCCCATGGAAACCTATGGGCCTCCTTGCACCTTGCTACACTAACGTCAAAGTTTTTGATGCTAGTGTAGCAAAGCACCACAATACAGTAAAAAATGGTGATGTTATTGTGCTAACGACCACCATGGTCCGCCGTATTAATGTCGAATCAGCTCTGATGCTCCACTTTTTCTTAAATATGGGCCTAAATTCGGGCAATAGGTCCAAACTACTACTATACACTTTGAAGGTGTGATGAAGCTGAAGGTATATATAGAACTGGAATCAGTTTAGTGTATTCAGCCATCAGTCAGCAATTAGGGTCAATCTCCAGATTGAAGGCTGGATCATCCCAGTCCCCAAACATCCAGTTACATCAGCTAACACCAGGCTGCTATTGGAATGTGCCTTTGTGTATTTAAGAAGAGAGATCAGAGCCCATGTCCCTGCCCACAAATATCCACTAATTGTTGATTGTAAGTAAGTAAGTAAAAACAATTGGAGGAGTAGCACAGGGGTGGTTCTGCAGTAGGTATATAAAGCGAGGCAGGGAGATCGTCTTAAATAATGCACATCCGCTCCATTATGGAGAGTGGAAGGAACCCAAAGCTTCGAGGAATAATCTCTTGCGATGAGTGAGTGCTTGAGTGGGGTAATGTTCAAATTCCATGCAAGCGTGGAGTTTCGAGCAGTGTGGAGACCTAATTACTTTTTTAAACCATCTTTATTAGCATTTTAGCAGTTTTTATACATAACCACAAAAACAACAGAATAACGGAAGAGAAGTAGTCCCACCCATGGTGAAGGGTGATTCTGGAAAAGTACAGTGCTAGCAGAGCTCATGCTGGTATTGCACATATAGGATTGGATGTGCCCCAATCTCTCGGAGTTTAGCAGCCCGGTCGAAGCAGGTAATGGGCAAAAAGTGTCTGAATTCAGCTGGATAGCACAGTTGAAAGAACTGGTAATCAACTCAATAACTGAGATTAGGTGGTTCAAAGGTGGGGGCACCCTTGGTCAAAACTAGGCTAGGGCAGTTGGGGCAGCCTGGCAGGTATCTATGTCAAGTAAAGGGAGACATTGCTAGGCTGTGAAGCCCCGTCACACAGTTACATGGAGAAGATGACCTAGATGCTACGGAGATAGTGAAGAAATTAGGTCAAATAATGAATGTGAGGAAGGATTTGGGGATTATGGGGGCGATAGCATATTCTTTTTGGGACTCTATTTCAAGCCTGCTAGGAGGGTATCCTAGTCCCCCGCTGTAGGGTGTTTATGCGAGGCCATAGCTTCTTCTCTGTGCAGTGCCTTACTGTCATCATCGGTCCACGTGATTGTGGACTGACACCATAAATGTGGGGGGATTAGGGACCTTAGCTTTTCAGCGCATGGTGATAACACACTTGGGCAAGAGTAACGCTAGGTCAGTAAAGCTGTTGGTGACCTTGTGGTTTTTGGATTTGTTATAAATACGTAGATCACATATAACCTGGTCATAGGAAATATTTCTCTGTGAGGAGCGGCAGGTATCCAGTAAACAAGACCAAAAGGTGACAAGGGAGGAGCGTGACCATAGCATATAATTGAAGTCTGCAGGTTCCGACAAGCAGTGGGGAGGAGGCTCCAGCACAGAGGAAGTATTTGTTGATCACTGTCTGAGAGAGGTAGACTCTGTGAAGGATGTAAAATTAAATGAGTTTAAATCTCTAGTTGCAAGAAACCGTGGGGATATGCCACAGCTCTGGCCCTTTTCTTGTCATGGAAAACTTTTCCTGCCTCGGTTTCCCATTGGTCCCGCAAATGCTGTAGTGAGATGTGTACATGTGCAGTAAGAGCTCTGTAGAACCAGGGGATGTGCCTACGATGGTGGCCCATTGTATAATGAGACTAGACCAGAATGTTTTTCTCCGGATCCGAATCTATTATATGCAAGTGAGACTGATGCAATGCAGGAACAACTGACCCTCGTGATTGGAGAACTCCTCCTATAGTAGGCTTGCGGATAAAAGGCTACCATTCAGGAACAGGTCACCAGATGTGGAGATGTTGGTGTTGTGCATAGCTTAAGCATAGGGATAATCATTTGGTGATGTGCAGGCTTTGGGAACAGCAATTTAAAACAGTGCACAGCAGGTATGAGGAACCCAGACCAGTATTTATATTCTTTTTGTGCGCAATGGCATCACTTTTTGATGCAAAATCGGCACTAATTTACAAAATACAATTATATTTTGTGACTTTGCACTGCTTATGCATAAAAAAATGACACAAACGCGGCGCAAAAAAAGTATAAATACGGGCCCACATGTCTGAAAACTTCCTGAGACCAGGAGGCTACTGAGCTTATCTGGGTACAGCAGCTGCCTCGAACAACAAGTCTCCTTGAGTGTCATTCCAGATTGGTAACAGCAACACCATTGTAGTTAAACTGCCAAATAATATTGTTTGATACATGGAGCCTCAAGGCTTCCTGTCATGACCCAAAAGTGCATCTTAACTAGCACCACTATGCTACAGCTCTTATTCCAAAAGAGTAAACTAAGCAGTTCACCTAAGTCACAAAATAACCTCAGCATGAGTACTGTGAGGGGCATTACAGTGGTGTAGGAGCTGGGGTAAAACCACCATCTTGGAAAGAGGAGCACACCCAGTAAGTTTAACCAGAAGCAATCCCAGAATATTTGAGACCCAAGAGCTGACACTGCTCTAATAATGTTGCCATCTAGGAGATCACAGTAGATCTCAATTCTCAAATAGCAAAAAACTCCCTGCCACTTAAGAGGTCCATACACTGAACTCAGCGGCATCTGGGAGCAGAGAAAAGATTCATGATTTATGCCAACTGTCCTGCAGACTAGAGACCCCCCCAAAGAGCCTAAGAACCCAGGCAATATCTGAGAGGTCCCCCAAAAGATCTTTAACATATATCGCTGTCTAAAGGGAAAGTGCATGAGTTCTGAGAGGAGAATACTACAAGCAATACCCGCCCTTCCCCCCCCCCCACACAACCTGTAGGCCAGGGGGTTCTATTGCCAAGACAAAGCAGGTGGGAGAAAGGGCAGCCCTACTGTGTCCCCCTGTCAATCTGGAATAGAGGAGAGAATAATTCACCCAACCTCACCCAGGCAGTGATTATTAATGTAATGAGCCAGATGGTGTGTTCCCCAAACCTGGATTGCTGCAAGACCTCAGAGGTACACACAGGGCAGAGTGCCCAACACTAGATCTTGTACTAGAGAAGCCAATCTAGGGCAGTATGGTGAGGCGGTCTCAAGAAGTTGATATAGCCTTCTCAGAGTCAGGAATGTATTCTGACACTGGATAAAGTTTTTCCGATCCAGATGGATCAAGCAAGGTAAGCCGCAAAGGATTCCGGATGCTAAAATTTGCCCCAGGATTTTGTAACCAGAGTTATGGATGGATATTGACCTATATTAGACGGGGTCTTCAGGATGGCATCCCTGTTTCAGTAAGAGAACAATCGGTATTTCATGGAGGAATTGTGATACAGAGCCATCCTCTGCATCTTCCTCATATGGGGAGGCATATTTAGGAGCTTGAGAATCAGCATATGTTAGGTAGAATTACTCTGGGAAGACATCCATGCCTGGGTTTTTCCCCCATAATAACTACTGTATGGCTTTCTATGACATTCTGGAGCATGTTGTGGGCTTCAGTTCCCTTGTGCCAGTTAGGGAGGATGCAGGGGAGGAAGGAGAGGTTGATCAAAAAGATGACAGCAGTCAATGATGAGACAGAAGGGCAGCTCTCATTTAATTGCAGAAAATAATCATGCAGCCCCATGAGAATCTCATGTTGGGAGTAGACCAAGGTTTGCGGTGTTTGCCTCAGGGCTGTCATGAATGCCAACCAGGCCAAGCGACGCCCAGCCTTTTCACCTTCCATATGGGTTTCTGGCTATGTAGGCAGTGTACTACAGGCATCTCAGCTTTCGAGTAACAGAGCCCTTAAATTTCAAGCTTGGACAAATCACCTACCAACTGCCCTTCCAGGGAAAGGCAGGAGGACTTGGTCTTGGCCAGTTCTTTCTCCTGAGTTTTACATGTGTTTGTGACCTCATGGATGCAGTTTCCCCAGCCCGCTACCATGTCCCATTCAGTCAACCGAGAGAAAAGGTATCCCTCATTCTCTTGAAAGCATTCTCAGATTCTACCTGCGAGTGGCTAGGTCCTCTAGCACTCCCCCGGCAGGTGCCAAGAAGCGAACGAAGGAAGGGACTTGCCCCAAGCTGTGCCAGTCTGGGGAGGGTTGTGGAGTCCTACGTACGTAAAATGAGCTTTCACATACAGGAGCAATGTATGGGCCGGCCCGTCTGCATTGTTTCCCTTTATCATCCCATATGTTTATTGAATCCAGTTTGCATGGGGACCAGATGCATTTCCATTAATACCGGGTATTTCCAGTAATCTGGGGAACAATAATATTCCTGTACATAGACAGCAAATCATCTGCATATAATGATACTGTGTTCTCTGAACAGTTGTTCCAATGGAAGCCTAAAATCTGTGTGTTTCTTTGAAGCCACTTCACAAGCAATTCAATGACTGTAGTGAAAAGAAGTGGAGAAAGAGGAAAACCTTGAAAAATGCTTGTTTATTTGGAAAGGTAAGGTGAACACTCCAGTAGCTCTTACCCATGCCCATGGCACGGTATAAAAGAGTTTAACACACCTAAGAAGTAGTGGAATAAACTTAATGTTCTGGAGAACTTGGATCATGAAGGGGCAATAATCAGTGTCGAAGACCTTGTCAAATTCTACTAAACCAAAGGCCAAAGTTCACATAAGTGCCTCAGATCTGCCAATGAATGTGTAGAGCCATCTAAGGCCGTGCCAAGTGCTGATCCCAGGCATTAAACCATTCTCGTCCACATGGATCTGAGATCAAATCACTTTAGTTCACCTAATGGCCATTATTTTGGCCAAAATATTTTTCACATTTATTACAAAAAATTAGGCGGTGTGAATGTCAGTCAGTTATGCGTTAGTCGTGCTTTGGGATTAATATGATTGTATCTAAACCAGGGGCCACCAGTAATTAATACATTTTGAAGAATTCTATGGGAAATTAATTTGGACTGTTGCTTTTTAGTTTTAGTGTGTCTGGCAACCTCTAATCTTCTAGTTCTGATTTCTTTTTGGGTCTGGAGTATTCCAGCTCTAGTTTAATGATTGACTCTCTCTAGCTCTATCTTGAAGTTTCCCACTGTGGAGAGACTACTCACTTTCCAGTATGACAGCCTGACATTCTTCACAAAGGCTGAATACAGATTGCATTGAACCCCCACTGAGATTGAACCAGGTCTTGCAGTCCTCCTCTAGAGAAGCTGCAAAATGTACTTCCCTTATATACCAAGCATATAAAGGCCGAAAAACACTTGTGGATCCCCGATGTCGGTCCCAAGATACCTTTCAACAGGAGAATGGTCCAATAAACCTCTTGCCAGTATATTAGCAGTTTGTAACCCTGCCATTTCGACTGGTGCCATAAAAATATGATTTATATGAGAAAAGGAACTGTGGGTGTCATCTTTACCATGTGTCTCAAAAGCCAAAAGACCGCAACATTTGGAGATAATGGTTATTTTGTGAGTGATAGAGGAACTCTTAAAATCTAATGTTGAGTCAATAACTGTGTTAAAATCTCTCCCAATGATTATTTGCCCAGGAGTTGTTCTGGTTAACAGGTCAGTAAGTGCCCCCAAGGTTGTCTCCATCAACTCCATCAAAGTTGGGACAGACATATATATTTCTGAACATCCAGATCCTCCAGAGTTACAGAGATCAAGACAAACTTACTCAAGGGTGTTGACATGTGTGTCAGTGATAATGAATAGAAGGTTTTCCAGAGAAGAATTGCAATTCCCTGTGAACCTCTAGTGTCTCCTGCATTAAAGACTATTGTGTAGGCATTCCATCCTAAGAATTTAAAATATGTACCTAACAATGGGTCTCTTGAATTAAAAACACATCTAGCTGGTGAAATTTAGTGTATGCTAAAATAGACCCTCTTGTAATCTTATTGTTGAGACATTGTGAAGAGATGGAGCGTGTAATAAAAAACAAATCAACAAATTTAACAGATCTACAGTTAACTTCGACCCTCCAACACCTCCCCTCATAACTTCTGTCCCTTAAGCATCTGTCGCCCTTAACACCCGTGACAGCAACAATGTTGGAGCCATGACTCCTGGCCAGCAGACATAACTGCATTAATCTTTCACTAGATTGTCCTCTATCGCCACTTGTGGCCCCCTGACATAGAGGCAGTTCTAGGCGAACACCCAGTTGCTAGCATAGCTAAAATATACAACACCTGTAAAGGCCGGGATACTTGTGCCACTTTCAGTCAACCTGTGTTTGGGACAAACCCTATATGGTGAGCAGTGTGATCTCTTCTTCTATGGTGTCTGTATTCAACAAGCTCATCTGAAGGGATTTCGATCTGTTCTGCTGTGTAGTACCCTTCCATCGTCTCCTCCTGGATTGTTTGTCCTCGGGAGCTTAGTTGCATTGCTCAATGCCCCCACTTTCCAATAAGGACAGTAGCTTCACTCTTTGTTAAGATAGGTCTACCCAGTCCCATGCACTTTCAGAAAAAGGATTTGCCTTGGAACATAACATTTAGCCTGCCCAGGACAAGGAACATGTATGTTAGCCACAAATCGCAGAGTTTGACCTTAACTTAGACAAAGGATTTACACTGCTGTGTAACATGGGCAGTATAGCCTGGAAATGTAATAATTTTGGCAGAATTACTCAGAGGCAGGTGGATCGAAGAGTATTGTCTTAATCAATGTAGTTCAGAATATTACAAGTCATAGGTCGTACATGTGCCTATATCAGAGCCTTACCACAGGCAATTTTCTTTGGCTGATCAATTGTGACTTTTAGCCTTCTCTCGATTTATGGCTGTGTGGTTGATTTCACTCCCCCCTTGAGCCCACGCAGTTTGTTTATCTTCACGTGGGGGCTCAGGGGGATCTAGTGCAGTTACTTCATCCCTTTGGGTGCTAGACCACTGCCCATCGCCCACACTCGCACCACTGCACTGCACGTTCCTTCAGGGTGGGGGGGTCGCTCATCACCAGGCTGTGTGGCATTACCTACTACACCTCAGAGGGGGAGGTAAAGCAAGTCCACAGCTGCACCACACTTCAGTCCTGACCCAGTCCATCACGCAGGCTCACCAGAAATTAAGCACTGGGTCTGAGTCCTGGTCTTTTTTTAGATCCCTCCCCTTTAAGGCTATATCCACTCTATGCCTTCTCAAGAGCAAGGTAAATGGAAACACGTGCACTACACTGACAGACCAATTAGGGCAATCCTTAATAAGCCTTCCTGGGATTGCTTAATTTTTCTGCCACGGACAAGATAATTACCTTTAAAGAGTCTAGTGAACTCACACTAGTTGTCTATATCCTCCTAATGTTTGCCCATTTACATTAAATTTAAATTCTTGGCCTTTTCCTTGCATGGAAATGTATGGATTTTGGAAAGCAGGTAGTGACAAAACACTTTATTTTTGCCGGAAGTCTCAAGTATAATTATCATGTCTTTAGCAGAATAAACAAACCGCCTCAGGAAGAGCTAGTAAATCTCGGGAAGGGCTAGAAGATCAATGAGGCTTCCATTTAGAAAATACAGGAAAAAGCATAGGAGGTTTGGGGATAGTTCTGGTTATACTCTCTGATGAGAGGGTAAGTGTATTACAGATTGCCAACAATAATAAGTGATGAAGATAATAGAGTATAGATTGTTTTACCTCCTGATAATAATCCTGACATGAGAGTAAATTCCCTATTTAATAACAACAGGAGTTCCTGAGACTGGGGTTGCAGATATTTGTGCTATAGCTTTGGGCACCCTAGATGCAAAGCAAAGGTTAGGAATTCATCTCTTTTTAACAAATTAAGGGGGTCATTCTGACCCTGGCGGTAAAATCCGCCAGGGCCAACGACCGCGGGAGCACCGCCAACAGGCTGGCGGTGCTCCCTTGGGCATTCTGACCGCGGCGGTACAGCCGCGGTCAGAAACGGAAAACCGGCGGTGTACCGCCGGTTCTCCGCTGCCCTGGGGAATCCTCCATGGCGGCGCAGCTTGCTGCGCCGCCATGGGGATTCCGACCCCCATACCGCCATCCTGTTCCTGGCGGTTTTGGCCGCCAGGCAGAGGATGGCGGTATGGGGTGTCGTGGGGCCCCTGGGGGCCCCTGCAGTGCCCATGCCAATGGCATGGGCACTGCAGGGGCCCCCGTAACAGGGCCCCACCAAGATTTTCAGTGTCTGCCATGCAGACACTGAAAATCACGACGGGTGCTACTGCACCCGTCGCACCCCTTCCACTCCGCCAGCTCCATTCGGAGCCGGCATCCTCATGGAAGTGTGTTTCCCGCTGGGCTGGCGGGCGGCCTTCTGGCGGTCGCCCGCCAGCCCAGCGGGAAACCCAGAATAACTGCGGCGGTCTTTTGACCGCGCAGCGGTATTCTGCCGGCGGGAGGCCGCCCGCCAAAGTCAGAATGACCCCCTAAGTCTCCAAGGACAACATAGAGAGGATAAGGGCGGAGAAAATCCTGGCTGAAGGAGGGGATGTTCAAAGGTGCTTCAACAGATCTGCTACCCGTCGTAGATGGTATTCAGAGGGAACACTCCAAGTTTAACAGCATTTCCTTAGGTAAGCATTGTTTCTCCTACTGAAATAGTCAAATGAGAGAATAAAGGGAAGTATTGTTGAGTTGAAGATAAATTGATTATTAACACTACACCATCTCTTTCGTTGATGAAAAACAGGGCAAATAACCACTAAATGATAAGCAAAGATCAAGTTCACTTTATGGTAACTGTTATTCATAGGTCGTGATCTCTCGCCTATTTCCAACTTTTGAGTACTCTGCCACCGATAAGTGGTACTGTAAATGTATCCTAAAGCTGTAACATAGTGTTGTACTGCTGCTCACTCGTGCCTGTAGCTTGTTTCTGTGCTCAAGCAAACTTCCTGAATGTTTTTGGAAGCAAAAATCATAGCAATCAAATTTTGTGCTTGGGATACAAATGCTAGTTTTTCTACGTGCATCAGTATTCTCCTATCTGTATCAGACTCCACTGAATTTGTGCATTTTCTTCGCATAGTTCAGAAGACAGAGTGCTCAACTTTCCTACATAGCTTTGTGGTGCTACCCTAATAAGAAGAAGAAACATGCTTGATTCCATTGTGCAGCCTCTGTCTGGATAGCTGGTACCAATATGGACTGCTGGTATCTACCTTGTGGTGCAACAGAGCCTTGCAAGCATATGAAAGTTTGGCCTGTAGGGCTCCTCCAGTGTTTGGGGAGTGAATGCCTCTTCCCTGGGCCTTGAGAACCAGATTCAGCAAGAACAATCCATTTGTTTCGCAGAGTGAAGATGATTGTTCAATCTGTTTCTTACACTGTCTTTCAGGTTAAAAGAGCAATATTTCACTTAACCATTAAGGGCAAGTACTTCAATCCAGCACTTGATGTGGTGACTCCTTGAATCCGTATTGGCTGAATTGGTGCTTAGTACAGCACTTGGGGCCAGATGTAGGACATTCCGGCACTGCGACTCAAAAATGGTGAGTCTGAGCGACTCGCAATTTGCGAGTCGTAATGCCGGATGGTGTCCCTGACACCATCTGCGAATCGCAAGGGGGTCGCAAAGGCCCACCTCATTCATATTAATGAGATGGGTCGCAATTTGCAACCCCCTTGCGAGTCTCAGCACTCACAGGGATGGTGGCCTGCTGGAGACAGCAGACCACCATGTCTGTGACTGCTTTTAAATAAAGCAGTTTTTTTTTTTTGTAATGCAGCCCGTTTTCCTTAAAGGAAAACGAGATGCATTACAAAATGAAAAATGAAAGTTTCAGTTTAATTTTTTCACAGCAGGCAGTGGTCCATAGGACCACTGCCTGCTGTGAAAAAATGTTTTCCAGGCCATTCACAAAGGGGAAGGGGTCCCATGGGGACCCCATTCCCTTTTGCGAATGGGTTACCACCAGTGTGACACTGGTGGTAACTGCGAATTGCTTTGCAACCGCGTTCGCGGTCACAAAGAAATCCTGCATCGTGCTGCGACTCGCAAATAGGAAGGGGAACACCCCTTCCTATTTGCGACTCGCAGTCCCATTTTGTGAGTTGGTAACCAGGTTACCGACTCGCAAAATGGGAATGGGCATCACAATGTGGGTTTTGCGCCTCGCAAACAGCGATTTTTACTGTTTGCGAGGAGCAAAAGCCTTGCTACATCTGGCCCTTGGTTCCCTCTTGACTTAGACCCTTATTTAAATTGAAGTGTACGATTTGTACTCCATCAGGGTGATGGAGTAAAATCCTCTGTCACCTTGATGGAGTACCCATCCTCTGCATTTAGAGATGTCCGCCGGCCCTGCATACATCTCTAGTCATTGGCAGTCACTACCGTTATGGCAGTTCCTATCAATGTGTTAAACGTTTGATGGACGGGCCTGTCTTAAGATTGAAATCTCAAAGCAGGATTTTGTTTTAAAAAAAGAAAAAGCTAATGACCCCAAAACCAAAGGGGTTTTCCCAATGGTATTGGGGGTCATTATTCTTTTTTAACTTTCAGTAATACTTTCAGTAATAGGAAAAAAAAATTAAAAACACATAACACCATCCACTCCAAATCGGGTAGGGAGTGTTATGAAAACTCGGATGGCACATCCTCCATTGGGCCATGAGAGAAGTATGTCAGGGGTGGAGCTAGATTCAGCACCATAAGGTTCACCTGTCTGTCAATAAGCCGGTTGGGCCAGGGGTTTGAGGGAGAGGATACTCCTTAACAGTTGCGACTGAGTACCCTTTCCACTAACCTCTAAATCAAGCCCTGAGTACCCTTAACCAATCACAAATGTGCAGTAAGGGGAATATTTATGAGAGGCTTGTGCCACCATTTTGTCACTCTTAGAGACGCAGCAGCTGCGCAAACCTCTCAACCATATCTGTGAGGTCACGCAGCACACATAGAAAGAGGAAAACACCTCCCAGGATTGCCTTTGTGCAGGAAGGTGCCACGTCCCCCACACAAACAATCCTGCGTACAGTGCAGACACCTTTGTAATATGGTGCCTTCCTTGGCGCGAGGCAGCCAAAATGGTGGCAGTGCAGTTGGAAGGGACTGGAATGCGGCGTATTGCACGGATACAGTGCAATCCTGCGCTTTCCTTGTGAGAAAGATGACTTGCTGCACTGCTCTTCACCAAAATTTCGTACATTTGGCTCTAGATGTTTATTCTCTAGACATAGCACAATGAAGGGGGAATGTAACTCAAACCGCTTGCAGCACTTCACATGTGGCTTGAAAAATCAAGTATTGCAGCACTGGCTGTTCGAGTGAAAGAAGAAGCGAAGGGGAAACAGCAAGGAATGCAAACCAAAAACGTAGTCCTAGAATTACTGACCATGAGAGAACCAGATTTATTTCGGTACTGAAACACAGCATGTATGGAACTTGAAAGGAAGTGCACTTATACAAGTGAGGCAGTGTGTCTACATATACGCTCTGCAAGCGTTGTATTGGCAACCTTTCAGAATCAGTATTTGTCCCACCTAGAGGGTGACAAGTAGGCGCAAATAGGAGCTGTCTCTTTATCAATATTAGTAGTATATTTATACAGCCGGTGACAAGGTACCCACAGGTTCAGAATTAGGAGCTGTCTATTTTTCAACATCAGTGGTTTATTAACACAGTTAGTGACAAGGTGCCCGCAGGTGCGAATGGGAGCTGTGTCTGTTTTTCAGTATGAGTAGTATATTAGTACATATGTTGCTATATTTTGGGGGTATTTCTTTCAACAAAATGATTCAAGCAAATGTAGTTGTACTGCCCTTGTAAAGTGCAGTCTAGTACGAGTATGCTGTGAATATAAGACGTGAAATAAAAAAAGAGCATGCACTTCTAAAGCATCTGCAGGGATTCGAACTTGTGATCCTAGGTTTACGCATCATTTCTTGACATCTGACAAATCACACCAGTTTACATACTGAACCTCGTAAAACACTTTAGCTGGAGCTTGTGCGTCCTCAAGATTACGGTTTAATCTCATCTCCTGTTGGCTATCGCCTTTCCCAGACGTAGCCTGGGACTGTTTTCTACAGGTATTTAGCAATGTTTCAATATCCAAAATATACTTAGGAATGATTTACTCACAAGTGAAATGGTTCTGTCTTACGTTTGTGTTGCTTTCACTTTTTTCCAGAAAGCATCAGGAAAAAGGCAAATGCAGACACAAGTTCACCAAAGAAATGTGCAGCAATGTGACTCACATTGAAAAAAAAGAAGAACCACACATCTTAAAAAGCCTGAGATGCTGCATCAGAAGAGTTTACTTGTAAAAATGGTTTTGCTGAACTTTGAATCATCTTGCCAAATGTTGGATTTGCACCACGTAAGGGCTCTTTTTTATAATGAAACTGAACTTCGATATTTCAGGAACCAGACATCAGCATATGGCAACGTGCAAAAAATGCCTACCTTCAGGAAAGGTTGCAGTTCAACTACATTGTATGGTTTCCTCAGCCAGTTCTGTGATCTCTGAGGCGGGACATTGCATCGACACCCACGTCGATTTATAAGATAATTCAGTGATATACATATCAGAGATGCATTGTAAATTGTTTTATGTCTGTAATAATGGATCCTCCTCACAGTTGTATTTATGAAATTGCTGTTTTTTATTCTGTATTTTATAACTATGATGGGAAGAATGAAAATGTCTCAAAACTTTGAATACTTTCCTAATTGTAATAAATTGTGAAATTTCTAAAGAAAAAATACAATGTAGATAGTATTTGATTGCACTTTTTAAAAAAAATCTTTAAAATGTTTTATGTGTGAACATTCCAGCAAACATTATGCAACTTCAAAAATGTGTTTGCAGAATTGCCTGCCATGTAAAGAAATGCACTAATTGTACAGGTTTCTCTATTCCTCTGTGTGATAACATTATTGATTTTCTGTGCAAAGCTAAAAAAGAGAGGTAAAATTCATATTAAGCGTAACTCATTAATTGAAGATCTTTTCCCCTAAATTGACCAGTAAATTGGCCAATGTTATTTCGAGCTCACAATAAGCTCTAGATGCGACATAATTTAAAACCAATTATCCATTCTGCCTCTTTGATTCCCTTTCAAAGTGCGATATGTCCCTTATCATCTTAAATTCGTCATGTGGAATAACATAGACTGCTATCTTATTAGAAGGTCCATTGGGCAAGAATAGATTCTGTTCATTGCACTTTTCACAAGTAGAGAAATCTTTTAGCTGGCATATGTTTTCTTTATGTGTTTTACACTATGATGGTGCTGCCAAAAAGGTATTCTTTTGAATACGAACATTGATATGCAAATTCCTAGTGAATACACTAACAGCAGTGCAAAACTAAATGTTTAAACTCGGCGTGTAAGGTAAGTGACTCTGAAATAAAGAATATGAAATAAACCTTTTGAAAGACTTGCATCACTCTCTACTGATCAGGTCCAAATAGATTGGTCTTTTACCTACTCTACCTGTTCTTGAAAGCTCTAACAAAAGAAAGTATACACTTACTACATTAGAATCAGTTTGAAAGAAATTAGAAGGCCCTGTCCTCTGGTGATTGACTGAAAAGTAAAATTACTGTCTGAGAACTAAAAATGCAGTTGGAAGGACATTGAGAGGCCTGTCCCTTTTAATCACTGAAGAAATTGCTGAAATGCAATTGGTATTACGGGGAATATTTGAATTGAGGGATTTAGCACTGACCTCGTAGACTTTTTATCTGTGATAACCATTATTGCAACAGCTTTGTCATTGGTTGAAAAAAAATTGAGACCCTGTCACCTCAGCAACCCACGTCATCAGGAGTGAAGAATACCTCTTTCTTCTTCATGATTTAAGCTGCACCACTGAATAAATATAAAACAGCAAACGTCGAGGAGTACAGTTTGAAGAAATACATTCAAGTCTTATGGAGCTAGTCTGAGTGACTGGCTAATTGAGACGAGGCCAGTACCTTAGATGAATGCTAAATAGACTAAAGAACTTGGGCATTGATGTATGAAAATAAAAACTGAACCAAAAATAATACTTTAATTGTTTAGGTAGAATTTTGTTAGTGCCGTAGATGTACCGTAGAATTTACAGTGCAAGAAAATTTCATGTTGAATTGTTGCGTAGGCTCTCATTATTCTAATGAGACTACTGGATTCAAGCGGCAGAATCACCTGCGGTGTGGGGGACTGAGTCTAACCCACTACAGGTGACACCTGTCGGCCTAATCCAGGTTTTGCTCCGGCTAACTAGCAGTGCCTCCTCTCCACCCAAGAACAGGGATGATTGGGCAGCCGAGCACATGACACAATTGACTCCTCAGGGAACTCGTGGTCGCTCAGATCGCATCCGTTTCTCTCATTTGCATTAGTCTCACATATGCAAGGACAATTAGAGTCAGTATATCTTTCAATAAGGTTTTAATGAAGCAACTGCATCTTAGATAATAAAGCATATACTGCAATAACCAGGACGATGAAGCATGCAGGATTAAAATTGTGACAAGGAGAGTGAAGCATACAAATAACGCTATCATATTGTCACTAGAGTCATTAAAATAATTCCTATCTAGGCTATATTAGAGCACAACATGTTAAGCTCTAGTTCTGCCCTTCAGGTTCCCCTGGGAAGAAATAATCCCTCATACCTGAGCAAGAGGCCTGAAGTCTGCATAAGCAGCTGTAGCGAAGGGTTCAGCAATCAGCATACGGTCGTGATCATCTGGCTGGAATCTCCCTCTAACGTGTAGTGGACGGAGAAGTGTTTGTATAATAAAACAGCTGATGTTCTGAGAAAATGTCCCCACGTAAGGGTGTGTATGTTTCTATGAATACCAGAGACAAAGCGTTACCATGTTTACCGGCAACCTATCTTAATGCAGCCTTGAGAAAAGCACAGAGTGATAGAAATGTCTTGTTTAAGAACGCAGTGCTGGCCTAGGCAAAAAACTGCTAAAAAGAGAAAAATAAAACAAGACCGCAAATGTGGCTATTGCTAAAATAATAAAGAAAGCTGAATAAAATATGTGTAGGTTAAAGTGCACAGTGGCAGGCCTAGTGTACTAAAATAACGTGCATGGAGCTATAACTAAAATGGCTACACAACAGACTGAAGTACCAAACAACTCGATGTCTTAAAACATTTAGCACCAGCACATACACACTTGGGCTTAAAACAGGAGGGAGTCATAGCTAACATCAAGTCACAATATGGGCGCATTTTGTGTGTACGGTTCTTAATGATATAGTTTGGAAAGGAATACTGGAAAAATGGCAAATATCACTGCTCTTAAACGTGTTCGCTAGTCTGTTTTTGCAGTTGTTTTGTTGGGATAGAGATTTGCACACATTTTTAGAGCAGGAATTCTCATACCTTTCTTCAAGGAATTTCGGAGTCCACATGGCACGTTTCCTGTTCAGAACATAGACATGCAAACTTCTTTTTCGGATTGATACAGCTGTAAGGCAAGTACTAGCAACTTGTATCCTTCTTCCTACAGAATGCTGTCAGGACGCCTTGTTTGTGTTCAATGTGCAGCAAAACAAGCATTTTAGAAATGAAGGCTGACATGCGTGAGCACATACCCAACTTCTATAGAGATTTAGTCCGCATTAGGAGTCTTCATGCTCCTGAAAGTTGGATAATCTGGCATCAGTCATGTATTTTCCACTTGACCGAATAATCGAGGAAGAGTTATTCAACTTAACGCCTATGCTGGATCCTCCTCTCAATTAGGAGAAACTGCTGGGTCCTCTCAGCTGTTGTTCTTCCAGAGATAGTTCCAAGGTGGCTCCTGAGTCTAAGTCAATGGGGCTTATTTACAAGCCCCTAGTGCCACCGTTGTCATTTATTTTGATGCAGCAATGGCGCTAAGCAGTCCCCTACAGTGCTCCACATTTACAAATTGGCACAATGGGACCATTGTGCCACTTTGTAAAGACTTGCACCACATTGTACCTGCACTAGGTTTAATGTATGCAAGGTAGGTGTTCCCCTGTTGAAAGCCATGCAGAACTGGAGCAGTGAAATGTACAAGATTTCCCTGTGTCGTTTTGCGCCTTCACAGTGTCAATTGTTTAGCGCCTGCTCAGAGCAGGTGTTAAAGTGACACTGGGCTTTTTCCTATGAGGGCCTCCTCACATTGCTAGAATTTCTGATGCATCTGTCAAAACGTGCACCATGGAGCTTAGTATAGTAAATACAGCGCTACCATGGTTTCGTTAAGGGGCACAGGGCAGCACAAGAAATCTGAGCCATCAGAGCTGATGCTTCAGATTCTTGTAAATTAGGCCCAATGAGTCTTGGCACAGGATGCTACAGAGGGCTAATGCTGGATTTTGCCCTCAGGTACCAGATGCCTTTACACTGGAGAGAATGCTGAGGTGCCCCAGGAACCTAAAGAAACAAATACGAGTTCCACACAATCTCATCAACACCATTTGATCGGGCTATGCACAGAAACATAAGGGCAGCATAATAATGTGAGTTCCAGGACCTTTTCTTTAGCTCTTGATAGATATAACTATGGCAGTTTATTTGTCCTGTAACACTATGGCCACTGTATGGATTCCAAGCTGTTCCTTTTTCTCCATTCAGTGTAGCGCTAATGGATACTGGATCCATTATTGAGCAACCTTTGAAGGGTGGACTTCAGTTTGAATGGATACGTTAGACCTGTCAGCCTTAGGGTGGTCTTCCCCAAATATTTTACCATATTCTTCAATTTTTTTCCAAACTTATTTTGTGTGCCTTAGGACTCTGTGCAGTTTACCACTGCTAAGCAGTACTAAAGTGCATGGGCTCACTCCCTAAATCATGATAACATTGGCTTACACCCAATTCATTCATTTAATTTATTTATAAGTCCCTAGTAAAGTGGAACTACTTGCATCCAGGGAATGTAAATTAAATACTACTAGTGGGCCTACAGACAGATTGTGCCACCCAGTCATGTAGCCTGTCAAACCTGCCTCAGGTCTGCCTTTGTAGCCTGTGAGTGCAGTTTTAAACTGCAATTTCGACCTGGCAAGATAAACCTCTTGCAAGGCCTAAACCTTCCATTTTAATACAAGTACGTCACCCCTGAGATAGGCCCTACATAGCCCAGAAGGCAGGACAAAGTGTATTTCAAAATGTTGGACACATGCTTTTAAGTGTTACAAGTCCTGGTAGCAAAATACTCTTCAGTTCGTTTTTCACTACTTAAAGGCCTACCTTCCCCATAGAATATATTGGCTTACCTTATTACATTTATTAATTGATAACTTTCAATTCTGAGCAGATAGCAATATCGAATTTGGTCTTTAATGAATTGTAATTTTAAACCCTCTTTAATGGTAGAGTTGAAATTTAAGTCACAATTCTGAAAATGCCCCTTTTAGAAAGTTGGCATTTTCTTGTCCTATGCACACGGAGCCCTAACAAAGGAATGGCGGGGGAAGAGAGATGGATTTGGGTCACACATGTTTGCACTCTTCCTAGAAAATATCAGTATCATAAGAGTCCTATACACATCCCGCATTTCATTTTTAATCTTCTCCTCACTACTTGCGTAATAACTTGTAATATCCATAGGGAAGGTGATCTGGATTTTCACACTTTATCTGGAACCTTTGCCCCTTCTTCCCTGTAAGTACCCTCAATGCAACTGAGGGCCTACCCACCATTATAGGATTCTTTGGCAAGCGCAGGATGACCGATGATGAAGCAGGACACTGGGGAGAGTGGGGGGGAGGTCATCCTGTACATTTTCTACATTCTCCTTCTGACAAATTGGGACTCAGAAGTGTCCTGGGGAAAGAGTACCATCCCATATGAGGAAAACAGGGGTTTCTTACTTAGAAACCACAAAAGGAACACATTTGCTTTCATCTGACAGTGATTTTCTTGTCCTAACCATTTGGTGCCAGCAGCCTGTATTCTGGGTTACATGAATAGGTGTAGCTGGCAGTTGGTCTTTGTGTATTGCTCCCAGACAGTGAGACAAAGGGGGAATAGATGTTGGCAGGATGTGCCATCTCTGACTTGGTGGGAGGAGGAGTTGTCACCCACCATACTTGCACATCACAAAGAGTCTGCCTCAGCAGACTCACAGAGGGTTTCACACCAGTCTGCAGTACCCTCAGACTAGCCAGATGCCAGAGCAAGAAGGCAAGACATTCCAAACATCTCTGGGGGTGGAAACCTTCAGAACCTTGTCCTACTTCAAAGCTGGCACCAAGCATAATTATTGGACCAACAGACCCAACTTTTCAATACACCTCTGGACATGTGGGAGACTCAGAATGATTGCTGGGCTGCTTCTACCTTCTACTCTGCTGCCCTTCTTCCTGAGCGAAAAGGACTGGGCCTGCATCTTTAACCCAGGACCACCAGTGTTGCTCCAATGGCTATTTGGTTGGCCTCCTGATCAGAGCCTGAGGGACAGAAAATGTTACAATCACCTTGAACGTAGCACCTGAACTGTCTGTTGTGAGTCTTGCCCCTAAGTGGTGCCACCCTAGTCCTGCACCCATGGAAGTGGGCCTGAAGGTGCTCTGCCAGCCCAGTTGTGGTCTCTTGGACAAAACCGATGCAGCATGACCCATCTCCTTGCAGCTGCGTGATGTATCCTCAATGCAGGACTTCGTATCGCAGCCCACAGCTCATCGGCACCACTGCTACATGACGCATTCCAGATGAGGAATTGGCACCACAAGCCTTTGTCATATGCATCCTCAGCAACAATGCTGGACCTCACAACGCAAGCTTTGTCAACAGCTTCATCAGAACTACCACAGGGTGAAGCATCCTTGATGCCAGACCTCAGTCTCTGCCCACAGCCCTTGGAACTGCTGCTGCATGACGCATCCTCGAAGTAGGATCTCAACACTCCGAACCAGGATTTAATGTACTTTGTTCATTAGGCCTAACATGGTCCCTGTATCTACCCTGCGCTTCATCACAGTCAACCTGAATTTGTGACTTTGTCCAGGTCTGCTGCGACCAGACAACCACAGGAACCTTGTGCATTTAAGCACTTTTTTCACTTAAATCTTTAAAATTGCACATCTCTTGTTCTACTGATTGGATTTTTGTTGCTTTGATCTCAAATAATTTATTACATTTTACTGTAATTTTCTAAATTGGTGTGGGATTTATCAATGTTGTGTTTTCACTTTATTACTGTTTGAAGTCCTGCATAAATACTTTGCACATTGCCTCTAAGTTAAACCTGACTGATTTTGTGGCAAGCTACCAGACGGTTAAGCACAGGTCAATTCGGAGTTTTCTTGTTTTTCACTCTGACAAAAATTGCAGTTGCTGCCTAGTAGTTTTTCACTCCCCTCAACCAGTAACCCAATTTCCTAAAACGTATTATACAGGTTGTAAGCCTATGTTCGTAGCATGTGTGGCTGTACGTACACATACTTTGCATACTCCTGCCCACTAGTGTTGGGCTCGGACATTGCAAGTTGTTTTTGTTTGAACAAATATTTTGGAGCCTTGAAGTAGCCTGTGACTCCTCCCTTAGTTGGCAGTTGCAATTGGGCACCGACTCTATTGTTAGATTGTTATTCTCCTCCATCTGGTTCTGGCATGTACTGATGGACCTCCTAAATTGACTGGATCTACGTTTGTGCCTTGAGTCCTCACAGTTTCTCCTCCAATACCACCTTCGAGAAAGACTCCTGCACTAAATATTGTTTCCAATATGTCTCCACTCCAATGTACTTAGAAGACTGTTAAGCAAATGGGGGTCCCCGAGCGTTGGGGAACTCAAGCCCCTCCTGTGCCTCGTGTCCATGATCTTCAATATTCAATGCCAAAGAATATCCATGTGTGGTAGGTGATGGAACCTACACCATTCAGGAAACATCCTCAATGCCACACTGAATGTCCCTGGGCAGACCTCAACAGAGTATATAATCTCTGTCCCCAGCTCATAAAGTTGCTGAGTGTGACCTTGTTGCGCCTTTCATTGTAAGAAGACACTTTGTTGTCACAGAGACAGACATGGGCCCACATCAGGATGCAGAGGGAAACAATTAAAGAAACCTTTGGAGAGCAGAGTTGCCTCCGCGCAAAGGAGGAAGAAGACATTGAGTCCTCCAGCATTCCAACTCACCAACCCAGCACAGTTCTGATGCTGATGAAGAGGAGAAATAAGGGACTCCATCCATGTAGGCTCAGTCTGGGTCTCCCAGGAAGACCACACTCAGAATCATGAGTATGGGCAAAGCCCAATCACATCATAAGTCTTATAAGATACCACATTCAGAGCCAGGGTACTGCAGCTCTTGAGAGATTTGAGCCTAAAGCCCTGTGCATAAGAAATAGCCACCCTCCGCTGTCTTCTGGTTCTCGTCTGCATCAATGAAAGGTGTCCAGTCCACCAAAGCATGTTGACTCCCATCAGCCTTCATATGTGAAGACACTTTCAGGCACCAAGAAGCCTCCAAACCTTTTGAAGCCAAAGACAACATCCACAACTGCAACTGTTTTGGCACTGAAAGAAGAATTAGTGTCAAGTCTTGCTTCCATGGCTGGCACCACCTCCAATCCTCAAAGGGCTGCAAGAGCATCTCAACAAGAAACACATTTGACTATTCATTAACCCCTGCACAGGAACAATTACTGCCAAAGTCCCCCAGCCTCTTGATACTGCAGACACTCTCCCAAGGAAAAGGAAGCTTGCCTTTGAAGTACTTACTGCACACACTCCTTCGGAAGTCATACCAGCCTCAAAGACGTTCAGGGATACTGCCAGCTACTGCTTCTTCTTCTACTTCTCCTTCAACACCACCTCCTCCACCTCCCACAGTACTCACCGCAAGGGTCACCAAATTCATCTTCAGAATAAGGGTGTCTATACAACTCACCTGAGGAATATGAGGATTCCTCCCATCTTCACCCTAGGGAACACCCCTGGGGACATTATGCTACCCAGTGATGAGGGGCATGCCCTACACGAGGAAGAAGACCTCCTTTTTTAAATGCTCTCAAAATCATAGTGGTCCATCCAGTTTGCTTGACTGCTCAAGGGGATGCTGAAGGCAGCTCCTCCCAATATCTTTGCAGAGCCAGAAAAGGCCAGAGTTGGTTACACCAAGACTAGTAAAGAAATTCAAGGCTTCATCATCTTATCCCATATACATTAGTTTACTTTTACCCCCTGACTCTGGTGGTGCACACCAGATTCACATAGGCCTCTGCACAAGACAGAGCTGATGCCTCACCAGTGTTTAATTTGTGCTTGTGTCTGGTGCAGAGCACCGGCACTTATTTTTGAGGGCCTGCACTTATTTTTACGCCTCATGCATTTACTGCAAGCAAAAGAGACATATGGGAAAGAGAAAAATGAAAAAGCGTCTCAAAGGGAGAATGAAAGTTGCAGGAGTGAGCTGAAGGGGCAGGGAGTGCCTGTAAATGGATTGAAGAGGCCCGAGATGGCTTCAGGATTACGCTGCCTCAGTATTCCGTGTTAGCATATTTAATTGCAGCTGCTGCATGCTTAAGAGAAGGGCTTTGGGCTCCGGCACATTTTTATTTACAAAGTAAGCACTGTGCCCCACCACCTGAAAAAGAGAGTAAGCGCATGGACAAGGCAGGCAAAAGGGTAGCAATCAGGGCGGTCACACACGGGTGCATTTCTAATTCTGAATGCCTTCTAGAAGGCTATAGAAATCTTCCCAACAATTCACATGAAACTCATATCATAGAAATATTGAATAAAATAGGAAAATAACTGTAATATGATGAAATAACAAATCAATATTATAGATTGCCAGTCAAAAAAATGAATTTTTTAGTGAAGCACGAGAGGGCCTGCATAGAACCTTCATTTTTTAAATGCACGTTTTTAACTTAGAGTTTCTTTTTGTTCGTAACCTTTTACGTGGCTTTTCAATAATGTACTACAAAATCATTGTACATGTTGCTTGTTCCTAGTAAGCACTAATGCCATCTAGTCTGCACGCTCTGTCCAAGGCTCAGCACATAGAACACAAGGCAGGACCACAACATGTGCCAAAGGTCCGCATCTCCTTTCTAATACTGTTCTGTCCTTGGTGTTTTCCACTTGGTGGCACTTAGCATTACACAGAGAGGGATTTATTTCTGCCTTCATTTTTTTATCCATTTCAAAACCCAGTAGTTTGGATTCTTTCCCTACTTTCGGCATTCAACTTAGTAGTTTTCCCAGTCTTAATTCTCCCTCCCCTTTTGTAGCTTCCCACAGGCCATCCTTAGTCCTGATGGGACCCTCAAATCGGGTTGAAACGCTGTTGACAGTACACACAAACAAAACTTTGATAGACCACAACAGTGTGTGAATAGACAACATTTTATTTGTCTAAGAAGATGGGATTATATGGTTGTTTGCCTACCACAATACCTTTAACTTTCACTCATTGCCTCACTATTTTGGTGAGTTATGGAAGTTGCTCACTTGGGGGTCATTTTGCATTTGTAATGGCTCCCGATCCATTTTAAGTCATGATTTATAAGGTGAATAAATTCATTTTTTGACTGGAAATCTACAATTATGTTTTGATATGTCATCTTATTACAGTTATTTTGCTTTCAAATTCAATATTACTATAAAGTGAGTTCCATGTGAGCTGCTGTGAAGGTTTGTCTTGTGATATCCACGTTCGCATGGACATTTGGGTTTCTCTTGTTCGATTTAGCTGTTCAAGAATGCTATGACAGGACTCAGTGGGATGCGAATGGCGAGCTCCTCTAACACCTTCCTGGACAACTCAGGAAAAGGGTGGTAAAACTGTAGTGGAAGGAAAGACCGCTTTAACGCTGCTACACACTGTGCTCTTGATGCTGCTGACATGGGTGCCAGGGCTGTGAACACCTCCTTCATACTCCATTGTCATTCATGGAATCACATATCTGACTTCAAGCCTGAGAACCAGCAGCATCTCATTAACCTGCCTTTAGAAGGGGGAACATCTCTTTGGACCACAAGTTGATGAGATCAGTGGCATAGCAAGGGCCCCTGCAGCCCACGCAGGGGAGGGGGGTCCCAAGCACCAGGGGGCCCCTTCAGTACTGTACACTGTGCACGGGCGGCAGACTCCCGTCTGGATCCAGGGGGAAGAGGTCCCATCCAGGTGCTTTGCAGGGGGGGGCTCAAGTTTCGTTACACCACTGGATGAGATCCTTGAAAACAAATAAAAAGGACACAATATTTCTAAGTCAGTGGGTGCCCTACAGGTGCCAGCTTCCAGGGGTTCCTTTTGAAAGCAGCAGTACAGGGGTAGAACCAAGGCCACTTCTCCTGACCAGCCTGAATCATACCAGAAACAGCAGCAAGCATCCATCCATCAAGGGAGTAGAGGATACACAAGGGGCTCATTTAAGAGCAGAAATTCATAAAAGGGCAGAGATAGAGACCTCCCAGCTCGGGCGCCTCTACTTCCATGCAGTGATATGATCCACACCACTCCCCTCCCCCGTCCTAACCCTAAAATACCACCACCATCTTCACTAAGAGGTTCAGGTGCTCCTTCTCAAAGGGGTCATCGAACTAGTGTCTCCTCAACACCAAGGCATACCCACAAATAATGGGTCACTCAGGTCAATCCTAGATCTCAGGCCCCTCAACAAGTACATCCTATCCAAACAATTCTTTATGACAAACCTACTGCATGCATGTCTTCCCCTATCTAGATGATTGAACGAATCAAGAGAGCGGGCAAACAACAGTGTCTAGCACATACTCAAGATGCCATGTCCCTGCTCCAGAGCTGGGGATTATAATAAATGCACCAAGCCTCATCTTCAGCCCCTACAAATTAAGCCCTTTCTGGGGTCAATGCTCAATGCTGTTGCCGGCAAGGCTTACCCTAACCCTGAAGAGCTAGCTTTTCAGCAGCTACTGCCTCTTTTTCAGCCATATAATTGTCTTCCAGTCAGAGAAGTAATGTATCTCTTAGGCATCATAACCTCTTGCATTGGCATAGATCCCCATGCCTACACATAGAATGACTGCAGGCGTGCCTTATTGCGCACTGATCACAACTGGAGGGTGATTTACCATATCTAGTGTTTGTAAAGGTCAGCACTCATCACTTTCTACAATAGTGTAACAGCAATAGTCTGTTGCAAGGCAGGCACTTCACAACCCCATTCCACAAGTGACCATCACCACTGATGCATATCTCATTGGCTGGGAGGTGCATGTCTACAGCATGACAGTTCAGGGTCTCTGGTCATCCCAACAGCAGGGCTTCCACTACCTGGAACTTCTTGTCATTCACCTAGCTCTCTAAACCTTCTCCCAGAACATTCAGAGTAGGTAGTACTGTTACAAACAGACATTAAATGATTTACTGCAACATTCACATCTTTGCATACTACCTGCCGGTAATGGACAACGATTTTGCAGACTTAGTCAGTAGGATGCATCAACAAGTCAACGGGTAGGAACTCCACCCACTAGTCCTATTTCCGTACTTCCAACACTGGGGGGGGTGGGGCATACCCATAGATAGACCTATTCGCCACTCACAAAAACGCAAAATGCCAAAACTTTTCCTCCAAGTTTCCACACACTACAGTCCATGGGCAATGCACTATGGATGAACTGATCAGGGATATTTGCAGGTGCTTTTCATCCTTGGCCACTCCTCCCATGTGTGATAAGAAAGCGGTGGCAAACATCTCTCATCCTCATCCTGGTGGATCCCATGTGGGCCAGACAACTACAGTTCTCAACTCTCCTTGAGTTGTCTGTTTCTCCTAACGGGAAGCTCTCAAACAGACCTTCTCACACAGGAACAGAGCACAATGAGAAACCCCCAGCCCAGGCAACTCAATTTAGCAATTTGACACCTGAGATTTTAGGGCTTGTTATTTAAGACTACCACAGGAGTACATGGGCAATCTAAAAGAAAATCACAGACCTACTACTATGGCCTGATATGCAGTAAAGTAGAAAATGTTTGTCCACTACTGTAATTCTAAATCTGTTGAACCCCTTAAACCAGCAGTCCAAGACATTGCCTTATTTGCTTCACCTTCAGAGATCCCAGTTATCATATGCCTCCCCACGCCTACACCTTGTGGCTATTGAAACATGCATGCAAACGGACACCATTCTTCTCTTTTTAGAATGCCAGTCATAAACGTCTTCCTGGAAGGCCTTAAAAGGGCACTCCCACCCCGAGTTCCACCTGTCTCTCTCTCTAGAATCTTAATTTATTAATCACAAGACTCATGGGTCCTCCATTTTAGCCACTTCATTCCTCTCATATAGAGTTCTTCTTATGGAAAATAGCTTTTCTCGTAGCTATTACCACCCTAAAGTGTATAAGTAAGGGCCTGTACATAAACCTTTCATCGAAGTTCATCTAGATAGGGTCGTCCTTAGAACCTACCCTAAATTCCATCCGAAGGAAGTCTATCTTTTCCAACTCAACCAAACAATTGAGCTACATGTCTTCTTTCCTTACCCAGACTCAGTTGTGGAATGACTCCTTTATACTTTAGATGTTAAACATACCCTAATGTACTTTATTGACAGAACCAAACCTTTTCATAAAACGCAACAGCTTCTTGTCGCATATGCTAAACTTCATACTAGCCACTCAATATCAAAAACTGGCATAGCTAGATGGATTGTTAAATATATCCAGGCATACTATCTTAAAGCCAAAGGGTTTCTCCCTACAACCCCTAGGCTACACTCTACTACATGAAGAAGTGGGTGACAAAAGTTTTTTTCAGGAATATTCTCATAACTAACATCTGTAAAGCAGCTACTTGATCAACTCAGCTCACCTTTCCTAAGCAATACGGTGTGGATATTCTCACCCACCAGTATTCTAGAGTTGGCCAAATATTATTAAGAACTTTTCTTCAGACATCTGCTTCATCCACAGACTAGCCACCTCTTTGGCAAGTACTGCCTCAAAGTCTATGCAAAATACGTGCATCTACAGCCTCATATGGTAGGAATGGAAAATGTTCATACCTTGTAGTGCTGTAAACATCACATGTGGCCACCTTCCTCCCCAGAGTCAGTGTCTTCCTGCACGTCTCTGAATTATTAACATCTATTACCCTTATACACCATTTGCATGGTGAACATATTCTCTCATTCACCACACTGTTCCTAGGTTTATTAAGAAAATGGCCCCAACAAAGGATCTTTCCTTAGCGTGTGACACGTGTGACTGTTTCAGGTTAAAAAGAAAACTTACTTCTTTGAATCTGCTGCAATGTTTCTCTCTGCTGCCTTCTCCTTTAGAAACAGAGGAGGCAGAAATTATACAGTTTTCTAAAAATGTGAATTCCTGAGCTCCCTCCAATTGTAGAGAAGCTAATGTATAAACAGCGTTCATGAAATCTCCTGGGGAAAGGGAGGTTATGTTATCGGTTCTTAGATAGAGCACCAACTCACTCCCATATGAGATCCCGGCACTAATGCTATATAGCCTCAGAGGCTGGAGATTGCTCTATACTTAAAATTATCAGGTTTTCAACATTGTCTTAAAAAATAAAAATCTGGCAGGACATATTTTAAATGGTAACCTGTTCCTGTGTTATGGGGCCAGAAAGGGGAAATAACGTCCACCATTCCGCGCTGTACAAATACACTGAGGAACTGCTAGAATGATAGTCTGGACGAAGGTAGGCCAGACCATTTCCATGTATAGCTCTATACATACGGCAGATACATTTAAACAAGCTGCGCTTTCTAATACGAAGCCAGTGTAAAACTCTGAGGGTTGGTTCAGAGGTGAAGCCAGAAGGAAAATTACAAACTGTGTGGTTGTTCCTAGGCAGACACGGGCTTACAGCAGGATCCAATTTCGAGCTCAGGGTAGCCATTGCCTTTTTGCTGCTTCAGTAACACAGGGAGTGTTCTTTTCCAGTCTCTTTCCTATATACTCTTTCACCATGTGAAGCTGTGAGGCAGTCGGCACTTATCTGCAGCTCTGCTTCCCTTGAGTGATGGCGGTGAGCCAGAAGGCAAGCATTACTTGACTCAGGTGTTTCCAGGCTAGAATTTCCAATTATTCAACTGATCCCAATCCAAGATGGCACTGCTGGCATTTTGTTAATGGATATACCATAACAGGAGGCTGCATTGCTTCCTATTTCTATAGGCCATTTGCTACCTTTTATTGGATGTAAGGCTGCAGTAAAGTTTAAGCTCTGTGTCGCAACACAGTTGGAGTTTCTTCGTCAGTGTCATGTCAATTCTTGTTCCAGGCTGATCCTGTAGGTTAGTCTAGTCACAAGCTTGGCCTGTCCTGCTGTTCCTTTTGAGCCAGTCTTCAGTTATTTTCAGGTTATCTTCAGGCTTACAGTCTCAGCTGTGAGAGTTTTTTAATACCTTGCAGATTTTTCTTTCAATCCATTGTGAGTTTTTACTGTAGATACCCGATCCGTCTCACATTGTATTTCATTAGAAGCAAGTTGGCTACCTGGGGTGTCACCCATACCTCAGTGCTGCCCGGACTTAAGATACCTGAGACGTCATAGCATCGAGCACTTCAGAAGGAGGGGTTAGCACACTGTCTCACATCCCACACTCATGCTGCCCCCAACGATCATTGTAAATGTAGTGCCTGGTAACACTTACTTCAGTAATAGTCTTTACTTTTTCACTCTTGGGGGTTTAGCCTGTGCTGTGTAACTCAAGACACATGTTTCTGGATTCATTCCTTCATCAGTAAACAGCAAGCAGTCATTTTGGGGAGGGGTGGAAATACAACCCTTTAAATATTGCAGTGCCACAATTTTCTGCACAATACATCCATAAGGAATCAAGGAATGGATTCGACAGCCACCATGCACTAAGTTGTTTTGAGGGTGTTGGAAATGCTGCCCAAAGTCTCACATCTGCCTCACACCCGAGCACTCAATTTGCCCCAGTGCACCATGGTGAATGCAGTGCATTACAACACTGTAGTATCTTTTATTTTTCAGCCTTATTAGTGCAGCCTGTGCTGTGCAACTCTAGACACATATTTCTGGATTAATTCCTTCACCAGTAGAGGGCAAGAAGTCATTTTGGGGGTTCTGGAAAAGCTTTCCAAAGTCTTCTCAGGTCTCTGTACACTCACTGGGCTCAGGTGAATCAACACAAGCTCATCAGCTCAGTAGCTCAAGGTAGCCTTTTCAAACAGAACGAGGGTGGGAGCACACTGTCTCACACTCCAGCACTCAATTTGCCCCACTGCATCATGGTAAATGCAGTGCATGATCACCCATACTTCTGTAGTAGTGTTTAAAATGTTCACCCCTTTTTTGCAGACTGTGCTGTGTAACTCAAGACTCATGTTTTTGGAATCATTCCTCCATCAGTAGAGATCAACAAGTTGTTTTGTTGAGTGCTGGAAATGCTGTTGAAAGTCTTCTAGTGTCTCTGTACTACTCACTGGGTGCAGGTGCATCAACCCAAGCTTGTTAGCTCAGTACGTCAAGGGAGCCTTCTCAAACAGGAAGGTTGTAGCACAATGCCTCACATCCCAGCACTTAATTTGCCCCAATTCATCATGTAAATGCAGTGCATAACACTTACTTCATAAGCAGTCTTTAATTTTTCACCCATGTTGGTGCAGCCTGTGCTGTGTAACTCTAGACAAGTGTTTCTGGTTCCATTCCTTCATCAGCAGAGAGCAAGAATTCGTTTTGGGGGTGCTGGAAATGCTGTCCGAAGTCTTCTCAGGTCTCTGTACCACTCATTGGGCTCAGGTGCGTCAAAACAACCTCATCTTCTCAGTAGCTCAAGGAGCCTTTTCAAACAGGAGGGTGGGGGCACACTGCCTCACAGCCCATCACTCAATTTGCCCCAATGCATCATGGTAAATGCAGAGCATGATATCACTTACTTCAGTAGTAGTATTCTTTAATTTTTCACCCATTTTGGTGCAGTCTGTCCTGTGTACCTCTATAGATGTGTTTCTGGATTCATTCATTCATCAGTAGGGAGAAACAAGTTGTTTTGGGGGTGCTGGAAATCCAGCCATTGACATATTGCAGTGCCACCATTGTCTGTACCATACATCCATTAGGAATCAAGGAATGGGTTTCCTAGGTGCCATAGAACAGCCCAATCAAAACATAGACATAGCAGCAGTTATCTAGAATAAAATCAGGAGTTATGCCTGAAAATGCAGTACTAAGAGAAACCTTGATGAACACGTCCGAGGATATATCAGTAGTTACTTAAGTTGTTCCATGTTCTTCTGGAGACCCCCACTATATTAAGAATTTCTGGATGCGATAACTTGGGTTATGGGTAGAAACTTTCAAACTCAATTTGGACATTTGTACTCTGTAATGACCCTGCTGCCTTCCAATGGTTCATTAACCACATCTTCTCGGACATCTTAAGTCTGGATATTGTCGTTGACCTAGATGACTTAAGAGGCTCATTGAAGATGTGCCATGCTAAGTGGACTCCAATAGCATGATCTTTATTGTGAGCCAGAAAAATGTGGAGTCGACAAATCTTTTTGTGAATATCTTGGCTACTGTTTAGGATTTACTGGTTTTTCTGTAGGCTCAAGAAACGTTGCCACTCTTCAAAATTGAAAATCACCAAAGTCTGTAAAAGAAAACATTTATCAATATATTAATGGCTTTCCTCACAAGAGTTGTCTTGTATCAGACCTGCTAAAGAAAGAACATTTGTGACAAGAATTCTCTTGAAACAAGACTGCTGAAGAAACCTTTACTCAATTTCCTGTATTGAGGCCTCCCGGAAAGCAATGTAGTGTTAAAAACGATAATTCAGATAAAGCATGTGTGGCGGTTTTGTTACAATCACAATCTTGAACATCCAGGGGTATATTTATTCCTTTTAGTGCAATGCAAAACAGCAACCAGATTTGCACCACTGCTTTGCACATGTTGTAAAAACAGTGCCGGGTGATATCTGTTAAGATTGACCTGCTGATATTGTCTTCTCCTGCACTGGCACTCTTAAAATCTACCTTCTGTGACACACGGCCTTGCAGTGTGTGCTGTCTTGCATAGAATTTGCACTGGAGGCTTTCCCTTCCAGTACAAACTCCTATAACTAAACAAACATAGAAGGATGCCATGCACTGGATGTAGTCTGTCATTTCAGCACACATCCAATGCCGGGGTTTTTGAAGAAACAAAACATTTTCTTGATAATGCCTGCCTCAAGGACGTCAACTGCAACAACAAGGTGATGAATGGAATGCTTGAATTAATCTCAGCCACTGGCAACTGCTTGTGGCCGCATCCCAATACATTGTTTTTTGCCCACCATGCACCTCAGTTTGGACCCAGCTACATGCAAATCAGCTTTGACAGTGATCTTCATGGGAACCTTCCTGCCCGAACTGCCCTAATCATGCACATTGGATATAATTATTTTTTCAGTAGGACCTTAAAGTGACTTATATTCCTGGATCCTGAAAAGCAGCCAATGATCCCTCGCTGAAATTCTACAGAGGAGACCCAAAAATCAATCTTCCTATTAACTTTCTACAAACAGTACAAAATGCCTTTCATCAAATTAACCAAGAAACTTGAAATTAAATTCAAACTAAAGTTCTTCTGTCTCAACATTAAGATCTGTATTTTTAGCAACGAGTCTTGTACATTCAGACGAAATAATTACTACAAATATTAAAAATATGTCATGATTCAATAGTATCTGGACATTGTGAAATTCACTGTAGTTTAGATTTGGTTCTTTGATATTTTGGGTGACCTTCTGTAATCAAGATGTCCAAAACTATATTTGAACCTGCCTACTTTGCACACAACAGAATTCAATATTGGGCCACACGATATCCCTGGGAACCTGGGTAAATAATATTATTCAAAGAACAGTGGTTTCCACGGAGTAAGTACTTAAATAATTTACTTAAATGGATGCATAAAGAGAAAAACAAGCATTTGCAATGCAATGGGTTTTGCGTTTGCCCAAGTTAGAGCTATTAGCGTTGTACTTTCCTAACTGGAATTTTCTTGCCACGTGAAATGAAAAGTAAAACAATTGACATAAGCAAGCCGATTCAAAGCGCCTTAGCCGCCATGAGCATGAGCATGAGCGCGATGGAGAGAGACACAAGGAAAAAATGTGTTGGCGGTCAAACGTATCGGCAAATGTGCAATTATCCATGTAAAAGGGTTGATGGCCAAGGCGGTTACAAAACTGCCCCAAGGGGGAACAAAGGTAAAGCACTTACTTATGATAACAAAGGATTTTTAAAGGGCGAGCCCATGAACAAGTGATAGTGATGGGTGTGTCAAAAAGCCCACAGAGATTACTAGACATCAGAGCGCTCGCGAGCTCAAACCTAAAAATATTTAAGAGAAGGTAACTGTAAATTATACCCATGTCACCAACACTTTTTGGAGTTGTCTGCCCTGGCCTAGGTTGAATTTTTTGGAGCCTATGCAGAAAGGCATTTTGGAGTATTTAAAGTACTGCTCCTTTTGTGAACTGGCCCTAAGCCATCTAAAATGAGAATACGATGGGAATATTCAAGGAATATTTATATACAAAGGCCCGTATTTATACTTTTTGACGCTAAACTGCGCTAACGCAGTTTAGCGTCCAAAAATTTTGCGCCGGCTAACGCCATTCTGAAGCGCCATGCGGGCGCCGTATTTATTGAATGGCGTTAGCCGGCACAAGCAGACCGCCGCTGCCTGGTGTGCGTGGAACAAAACCACGTACACCAGGCAGCGCCGGCGTAGGCAAAAATGGCATTAGGGCGTCTTAAAAATGGCGCAAGTCAGGTTGACGCAAAAAAACGTCTTAACCCGATTTGCGCCATTTTAAACGACGCCCAGACGCCATTTACATGACTCCTGTCTTAGTAAAGACAGGAGTCATGCCCCCTTGCCCAATGGCCATGCCCAGGGGACTTCTGTCCCCTGGGCATGGTCATTGGGCATTGTGGCATGTAGGGGGGCAAAAATCAGGCCCCCCTATGCCAAAAAAAAAAAAATGTATACTTACCTGAACTTACCTGAATGTCCCTGGGATGGGTCCCTCCATCCTTGGTTGTCCTCCTGGGGTGGGCAAGGGTGGCAGGGGGGGTCCCTGGGGGCATGGGAGGGCAGCTGTGGGCTCATTTTGAGCCCACAGGTCCCTTAACGCCTGCCCTGACCCAGGCGTTAAAAAGTGGCGCAAATGCGGGGTTTTCTGCCCCGCCAACTCCCGGGCGTGATTTTTGCCCGGGAGTATAAATACGACGCATTTGCGTCGCAGTCATTTTTTTGGACGGGAACGCCTACCTTGCATCTCATTAACGCAAGGAAGGCATTCACGCTAAAAAATTACGCTCTTTACTCATACTTTGGCGCTAGACGCGTCTAGAGCCAAAGTATAAATATGGCGTTAGTTTTGCGCCGAATTTGCATCGAAAAAAACGACGCTAATTCGGCGCAAACGGAGTATAAATATGCCCCAAAATATTCATAAAGAATTAGTACAAACTGTGCACTCTTTGCACTTTTACTAATAAGGAGCTGGACGATTCGAGCCAGTTCTGCTAAGAGTACATAAAAGTATGTAGAGGAGTACTCCTGCTATTCTACTTCCTGTGCTCAGAAAATCTTTTTGGAATCAGATCATTTGTGTTTTTTGTATGGGACAAGTACCATTAAATGTTCATCATCAAAATAATGCAATGCTCCATATTGTTCCATGGCCATAGAGAGGGGTAAGGTTGAAGTCATCATGCCTTTATAACGACTTGAAACGTCTACGTGACTGCGATATCCTCATTATGTACATTTAAGAGTACTTTATTCTTCATAATAGGTGATGGGTTATAAACTGTACCCACTGACTGTGAAAAGGAGCAGAAATTAATTATTCAGTTTCTCCACGCAAAACCACCCAACTATTTAGAATGTGTGAGCCTCATCGGGCATAGCAAGGAATGAAACAAAACAATTATGTAATAAAATATAATTGTTAAGAAAAATACAATATTGCAGAATAAGAGGAGCTTTTCATCACAGTGCATCGTTATGCTTAAAACAATCCGTTATAATTTACAGATGGTGGCTGAGCTATCTATGCAGTGGAAAATCAACCTAAGAACATCCTTTCTTTTCTATATATTTACTTACTAAATAGTAGAAGGGCATTTGTCCGTTTAATCAGAGTGCCGATGCATGGCTCGCACACGAGGCAAAGCGAATTCACAAGTACTTATACAGAGTGAGTTTAAGCTATGGAGGGCCCGAAAATGAAAGCTAGCCTCCTCCTGTCTGCCATCTCCCAATTGGTTTCAGATGACCTGAGGGAGCTCACAGGGCTGGTGATGCTTCTAGTTTATCACCCAGAGATAGTCATTTATGACAAGAGAGCTCCGACATTGGAACAAGTTGCTAAAAGCACAAGCATTTGAACTGCAGAGGGTCTCCAGTTTGCTCGTGTTAGAGCTGTTAGTGTTGTAAATTCCTAACTGGACTTTTCTTGCCACATAAATTGAAAATATGAAGTAAAACAGCAACTCAATTCAAATATCCATGGCCGCCATTAGTGTGAAGGAGAGAAACAAAAGGAAAAAGAAGTTCGCTGGCAGTCAAACATATCGGCAAAAGTGTAATTATGCATGTAACAGGGTAGGTCCTCAAGGCGGTAACAAAACCGCACCAAGGCAGGACAAATGTAAAGCATTTACCAATGATAACAAAAGATTTTTGAAAGGCAAGCCCAGGAACCAATGAAAGTGATGGGCGTGAAGTGGGCGTGGTTAAAAGCCCACATAGATACCAACACTTCGGAAAAGCACCGCTTGCACTGCTATGCTCAACCTAACAACTGTATTAAATAGTCTTTCAATGACTGTTACAACAGTGAGATCTACATTTTTGCAAGTTAAGTGCTCCATAGAACGGCACAGTGACGGTGATTAGTGACAGAAGTGCACTATGATTATACTATGACAATTAGTTGCCTGCAGAGCGGTTGAACTTTGCAGTGCTCTGACTCTGATTTAAGGTCTGGATTGCAGGCTGTACATTCAAATGAGACAGTCGATACATGTATACATCAACATTTCAACCCACTATGACTCTAGACGGGTTTTTCATCAGGACAAAGCGAGGGAGCAACCTGGCACAGCTGTTTAAGTCTATGAATCAAATCCATCTGAATCCGACTTGAACTCGTATACAAACCACTGATTTGGCTGTAAGGTGTGGATTTTGAAGAAGCTCTGCAGAGCAAGAGAGTATCTATCAGTGCTGCAGAAATGTGGTGGCGCCACGGGGAGCAAAGGGCCCCAGTTGTCTGATTCTTGACAAACTTGAAAGTAGACCAGCTCGAAGGGCAAGAAGAAGCACCACCTTAATACACTTTTCAGGGACCCCTGCCCTACACAGGAGCAAGTTCTGGGGTAGGAACTCAGACATCAGCAACTCCAGAGGACGGCTGCAAAGAGAAGGGCATAGTTTTTTATAAGCAATAAAGGTATGACCTCCCTCGCTCTCTGCAATCTACCCTTCTGGGGATAATTATATCTGGGATTGTTACTGTTGTTCATATTCACCCTTGACATACAAGGAAGTCCAGAAGTGGGCAGTGAAGCCACAGGGCAACAGATGTGTAAACAGAGCCATCATGCAGTCTTGGGGTCAGTAGAGACAACTCTTTAAACAAGGGAATGGCCTGTACGGCATAGATGTTGGTAGGCAAACCAAGGCAGTAGAACAATTGTCAAGTAGAGTACACAAAGGGAGTGAGGCACACGCCTATAGTATTAGCAGGAAAACAATTAAAGAGGAAGGCAAAGATATGTCAGAGCTCTTCCGAAGATGGAGGTGGCAAAGATGTTTCTCTTTGTCTTTACAAGTCTTTAAGAGCTTGTGCTGACGCTGACCATCATAACCTTAATGTGAGCCTTTTCTTCCTTTTTCCTGATGGGCGGCTACTACAGAGTGTCCAGAGAGATAGGTAAGCCTGAAGTAGTGCACTTGGTGAAGAAATGCACTTGGGAGTAGTAGGCACGCAGAGCCCTAACAACACTGTACCCCGTTACGATAGCCTTTTGTTTCTTTTGGAATTGCAGGAGGGAGGTGATATCCTGATCTTCAGGTCCTAGGGGCCTGTCTTCTGGTATTTTCCTTGCATTTCTTCCTCTCCAGTCGGCTGATTTTCTGGTTCCTGGTTTGGCGTTTCCGAAGCCGCAGAGGCAGACCCAAAAACGTTCTGGTTTCTGTATTTTGAACCAGCACGCTCCCAGCTTAAACTGTTATTAATGCGGCAGGTTGGAGTCAATACATCATGCTCCCAAATCAAGAAATACCAGATTAGCCCAGAGGAGAGAAAACATTGAAGGCTGCAAGGGGTAAAGGCAACCTATGGTATGACAAATCACTCATCCATCTCTTCCCAGCTATCCTATGGTCCAAAGAAAGTAGGAGGAGGAACATTAAAGCTAGAGTGCCATCCTCTGCATTTGAATGTGGTATGTTCTTGCCTACAAACTTGAAAGTGACAGTAGAGAACAACTAACATGGGCCTCGAGCCTGAAGATGCGGCCAAATCTGTCCAGGAAACTTCAGAGTGATACACACTGATAGGATGTGCGAGGCAATGCTCTGCCATATGGGGTCTTTCAACCAAATGTGACAATGGTCAGGAATCATATTCTATGCCAACAAAGCAATTTCGTCTGTGCTTGCAATTACCAAATAAAATATCTCAGTGCTGGAAGAGTTGAAACTTGTGGAAATGTACCACGCACAGTAATAAGTTGTCCAGCACATCGAGGGGCTGCAAAGGAGGACTGACAAGAAAGCAGCATATATGTTTAGGTTTATAGGAATGAATATATCTTTACGAAAATGCTACCAAAAAGAGGTTGCTACGCTCAGCTGATTCCAGGTGTACAGTTGGTCACGTATATGAATAAATGCCATGGAACTTTGCTTCATTGGCTTATATATTCTCATCTGAAAGGTACAACAAGCATTTGCAATGCAATAGGTCTCACATTTGTGAGAGTTCGATCTATTGGCACTTTGAATGACAATGTCTTTTACCTATCTGTTTTGGTTTGCAGTGGAGTGGCTGTAGTGTGGAATGGAATTATGTGGTTTGGATTGGAATTGTTAATGGTGGAATTGTGTAGTGAAGAGTGGATTTGTGTAGCAGAAATATGTGGCATGGTGGATAAATAGGAAAGACAACAGCACAGAATAGATAGCCCATATCAGGATGTGTAGACACCAATATATACTGATGTCAATATCAATGTTCCCTTTAAGGTGCGCATGCATGCATCATGCCTTTCCCCACCGCACAGACATGTTTGCAAAGTGCGCACTTTCCTACTACGTCACTGCCTGTATCACGCAAGAACGTGAAACCGTTCTTCAGTGCTGTAAGCATGCAGCGTGAAAATATGCTCTCTTTGCAGCAGCGCAGGACAAGCAGCGACAGTGCATCCAGAGGAGAAATCACTGTAAATAAGGTTTGTGGTTTTTCACTAGAGTTACAGCAGGTCACGGAGTTTAGCTTCTTCTGGCTTGAGGGCACCAGGCAGCATTCTGGGCAATAAATCAAGCTTATCAGCAGGCTGGCTGGCTAATTCAACTCCAGGTGATCGCTTGCTAGATAAAATGTTTACTTTGACTACAGCGCTGAGGGCATTGTGTTCTCTCCAGTGCATAATTTGTAAATAAAAAAATGTGCATCCCCAAAGCCCTCTTCTCCAACACGCAGCTGCTGCAATTAAATGTGCGAACACGGAATACTAAGGCAGCATAATCCTGAAGCCATCTCGGGCCTCCTCAATCCATTTAAAGCCAGTCCCTGTACCTTCAGCTCACGCTTGCAGCTTTCTGTTTTCTCCCATTGTGATGCTTTTTTGTTTTTCTCTTCCTCTGTCTTTCCCATATGTGTCTTTTACTTGCAGTAAATGCTTGAGTAAGAAAAATAAGCGCTGGCCCTCAAAAATAAGTGGGGGTGCTCAGCACCGGCCACAACAAATAAAACATTTCTCTTTAAATCAGTGCCATCTTCTTCATGGGAATGCATTTGAAAGTGCAAACATCAGGATGGTGGTCAGCTGTCCCCTTGTTATACATGTCTTCATAGTATTCATTAGGCAGCTCTTCTGCTGTGCAAATTGTGTTTTTGCATTTTAACCTAATAGTATGTGGGTTAGTTCACAAAATCATATACTGGTCGCAAAAAGTTGATGTGTAATTTGTGACCTTACTAATACAATATTACATCTGGCCTTTAACCTTCTAGGGCCTGATTCTGACCCTGGCGGCCGGTGACCGCCAGGGTCACCGGCCACGGGAGCACCGCCGACAGACCGGCGGTGCTCCGAAGGGCATTCTGACTGCGGCGGTTCAGCCGCGGTCAGAAAGGGTAAACCGGCGGTCACCCGCCAGTTTACCGCTGCCCTTCTGAATCGCCGCCATGGGGATTCAGACACCCCCTACCGCCATCCTGTTCATGGCGGGAAACCCGCCATGAACAGGATGGCGGTAGGGGGTGCCGCGGGGCCCCTGGGGGCCCCTGCAGTGCCCATGCCAATGGCATGGGCACTGCAGGGGCCCCCGTAAGAGGGCCCCGCAAAGTATTTCAGTGTCTGCTATGCAGACACTGAAATACGCGACGGGTGCCACTGCACCCGTCGCATCTTCCCACTACGCCGGCTCAATTCTGAGCCGGCGTCCTCGTGGGAAGGTTGATTTGCCCTGGGCTGGCGGGCGGCCTTTTGGCGGCCGCCCGCCAGCCCAGGGCAAATCTCAGAATCACCACAGCGGTCTTTCGACCGCGGTGCGGTGTTCTGACGTGGTTACTTTGGCGGGCGGCCTCCGCCGCCCGCCAAAGTAAGAATGACCCCCTTAATCCTTTAAGTGAACAATGGCGCAGTCATTTTAATTTGTGACAGATTATTTCTCAGTGTTATGTATCTTATTTGAATTTCAAGTCTACATTAGCACACGAAAAAACATAATGTATTATTGGCTTACATGCGCTTAATCTTATGTATTGGCACTTGCTTAGTACAGTGCTAACACAAACGTGTGATAAAACCCCTTTCAGCACCGGAAGCAACAAGCTGTGATGTCATTCACCATGATGTCACTTGTATACTGTCCCACTTGGTTAGTCCCCCCCACTTCTTTTTTTTAGGACTTGTGTCCTGCATTTAACAGATCTGAAAAACACATTTTTATTTTTGGGCTCCTTGGTATACTGTCAACATTTGTTTTCAGCGCAAGACACTTGTACTATGGAAACCAAGGCAACTTATTGAAGGAGATGTTTGAAAGGCAGAACGAGTGACGTTTTAACCTTTGCTGGAATATACGTCAACTGGTGTGCTCTTATGCAGATGTGGCAGTTAGTACCATACGCTGTTCTGCCCCATTAAAGCTTGCCCGGTCTGGAGGCTTAGCACAGCAGGATTGACACTGAACCTTCAACCCTGTGTCTTAGTTACGGCTGAATGGAGCATACATGCCAATAGACCATGATTCAGGCAGAAGGCTCCGTGATTTCGAAGCATAAAATGGCTTTATATTAGCTGTCTCGTGCCAGAAGTTGCCTCTGCGTTCATAAAAATGAGTGGGAGAAATACATTCTCATGATAATATTTTTTTTAATCTGCCACTTTCCACTTCTAAAATGTTGGAATGTATGATGGAGCCGTGCTATAACTACAGTGCTTTCTGAACTGGGTTATTTGTTTTTATATATTGTCCTTCTAATTGACTGATTTGGAACCACACTATGGATAATGATGAACAGCCGCCTGAAACTGAACTCAGACAAGACGGAAGTCCTCATCCTTGGACCATCTCCCTCTGCTTGGGACGTCTCCTGGTGGCCCCCCGCCCTGGGCAGCATGCCCAAACCAACAGACCACGCACGCAACCTGGGCTTCATCCTGGACTCCTCCCTTTCGATGACCAGACAAGTCAGCGCCGTCTCATCATCATGCTTCAACATCCTACGCATGCTCCGAAAGATCTTCCGATGGATCCCCACTGAAACCAGGAAAACGGTCACCCAGGCACTGGTCACCAGCCGTTTGGACTACGGTAACACCCTCTACACCGGAACCACAGTCAAACTACAGAAAAGACTCCAACGCATCCAGAACGCCTCCGCACGACTCATTCTGGACATCCCCCGTCACAGCCACATCTCCGGACACCTGAAAGACCTGCACTGGCTCCCCGTCAGCAAGAGAATCAGGTTCCGACTCCTCACCCACGCACACAAAGCCCTCCACGACCTGGGCCCCAGGTACCTCAACAACCGCCTGTCCTTCTACACTCCCACCCGCCAGCTACGTTCTTCCAGCCACGCCCTCGCCGCTGTTCCACGCATTCGAAGAGCCACCATGGGAGGAAGATCCTTCTCCTACCTGGCAGCCAAGACATGGAACTCCCTCCCCATCCACCTCCGTCTTACCCAAGATCACCTCTCCTTCAGGAAGCATCTCAAGACCTGGCTATTCGAGCAGTAGCGGCCCCCCTTCCCCTAGCGCCTTGAGACCCTCCGGGTGAGTAGCGCACTTTACAAATAGACTGATTGATTGATTGATTGATTGATAATCAGAATGCCTAGCCTTTATAACATGCTGCAAAACTGGAGAACACAAGAAGGATAAGTACCAAATGCTGTACTCTGTACTGTAGGTCACGGATTAGGTAGCTGGTTATTGTGAGGAATACCTAGGGTTATGGATTGGCTAAATCTACAGAATCAAAACAACCCACTTTCATCAAAGGTTCCAAAGGGACAGAATTCCTAAAAAAATATATCAAGCCAAAAGTTTCAAAATACATTCATATTTATATATTTATCATATCAGTTATTATGTTCTACAATATATAGTGTCATTTATTTAAATAGATACATATTATACAAAATCCTATATCTCTTGGGATGGACTCTCATGCACACAACCACAATCATACAATGTCATCCAGTTTAAAAGGCAGAAAGGACCAAATAAATGAGAAGACAACAATCTAAGTTCAACAAAGAAATTACCCCATAGCGGAGAAAAATATAAAACAAATACTCCTCACAACTCAGTGGGACAATCTGGTCCCTATAAACTAATCCGACTTAATTACTAGTCTTCCATATTCAAGTTTTCCATTTCAAAGAATGTACTGTTTTAAGGAACCCTGAGTTAAAGTCCAACAGAATGTCTTTGTCCTTCGCAGTAGGTGCCGACCTGTTCTTTGTCAGCTCACCAGAAAGGGTCAGTAGGACCTAAAAATAGCTTACTCAGATAAAATCTGATTAGTCCTAGCGAGTGGGCGAGCAGATCTCTTGAGGCCTGTAAAGGCTGCATCAATGAAGAACTAGTGCATGATGCCGGTTTTTAAACAGATGGTAATATGGAACCATGTGAGCACTTGCCTGAGTTCATCTCAACGGAAAACCCAGGTAACTATTCAGTTGCTTTTTCTAGTGGAGCCTCTAGATCTGGCATGCACATTGAGTTTGTAACTCCTACAACTAATGCTAAATATCTTGCTTCCAATTGCAGAGGGTAAACATTTTGATTTGAACGGGCAGGCATGAGTACCCATGAAGACCAGGTAATTCTGTAGACATTCCAGGTGGGATTAGGGGACTCCCGATAAATCAAGTTCATGATCTACACCTCTTCTTCTCTTACAGGTTGTCGGACAGTGCAAGGTATAGATTTGAATGAGCTGGTGTGCATAGAAGAAGGATCAGGTAAATATTTGGTAGATCCCCTTCTGGGTCACCCGGCACATCATAATATGACAACATGCTTTAACCAACATTTAACCACTTTTTCTTCTGTTGCAGGCATCTCAGATAGTACAGCTCATAGACCAGAAGAGGCAGACGGGGGTAGTAGCAGAAAGAGCTGGTTTCTAGTTGCTAGTTTTTCCTTGTGGTGCATCCGAAAACCATTTTTCTTTCTTTGCAGGCATCTCAAACAGTGCTACACATAAATTTTAACAGGCACACGTGAGTAGAAGCAGAAAGACAAGGTAATTATTTAGTAGATTTCCCTTGTGGTGCACTTTGTGTATTATAATATGACACCATTCTTCTTTTGCAGGCTTCTTAGACAGTGCTACTCATAGTAGATTAGAAATGGCAGACGTGACGACAAGCAGAAAGACAAGGTAACTATTTGGTAGTTTTTCTTAGAGGTGCATCTATGAAATTGGAACATAACTATGTGTTTTAACAATGTTTTTCTTCTATTACAGACATCTTAGACAGTGATACACCCAAATTTGAAAGGGCGGGAGTGAAGCAGACAGACTAGGTAATTTACTGGCAGACTTCTCTTCTAGTGCATCTGGTAGAATACAAACTGGCGACCTGCTTTAACAATCTTTTCTTACATTGCAGGCTTTACAGACAGTACTCATATAGAGTTGGGCAGGCAGGTGTGAAAACAAATAGAAAAGTCCAGGTAATTACTTGCTACATTTTCCATGAGGTAGTTCAGGACTGTCTGACAGACTGCATTCATGAGCTTAAGAACCAACATT
Source organism: Pleurodeles waltl (assembly GCF_031143425.1). Classification (NCBI taxonomy): domain Eukaryota; kingdom Metazoa; phylum Chordata; class Amphibia; order Caudata; family Salamandridae; genus Pleurodeles; species Pleurodeles waltl. The sequence goes on from NC_090440.1 coordinate 527,843,496, forward strand.
AAAAAATCTTATTTTTTTAAGGCCTTTGGGCATAGTGGGCTCAGGCTGATGGCCACCAAAATGTTCAAGCACAAAGTTGTCACTTCTGCGGAGGACAACGCTTCACCACAAAGAAAGAAACGCTGTCTTGTGTTCAAAGAAGAAGGTATTAAATAAATTGTGGAGACTGAGACATTGAAGTCTCAGAGCAAGATTTGCGTGCAACTGGGAGAGCTATTTCAATACAACCCAGAGGTATGCCTGATTTGTAAAGTATGTGCCCAAGCAAAGATTGCAGGAGACTTTTCCACCGAGAAGAAATTAAGCGATGGCTGGGAGCTGGACTACTTAAAGCGCCATCTATTTAGCAAAGTTCATGAATCTGCATTGGTGACCCTAAGAAACAAAAGTGCTGCTATCGGGCTGGGTTTTGGAGTGCGCAACATGCTGACAGAAACCGCCACTGACAGAGCAAACATATTCAAATTGGTTGAACGGCAAAGATCCCTGCAGGAAGAGATAAAGATTCTCATCAACGATGTGTTGCTAGCAGTCAAGATGAACACTTCAATGTTGTCTGTTGAAGACATCCATGACCACCTCGCATTGTATGTGAAGATACCAGACAGCTGGAGGAGCAAGAACTATGCCTTTGAGTTTTTGGAGGCCATCAACAGTGTGATACGCTCTGACACTATGGCAGAACTTCGGCAGAACTTCGTAGCGATCAATATCATACATTGATAATTGATGAGAGCACATATATTTCAGTTACAAAAATGCTCATCGTCCACTTCAAGTTTCGATCTGTAACATCAACAGAGCACACAACAGTGTTTGGGGGAATAGTAACTCTGTAATGCGGAGGCTATCACTACAGCTGTAAGAGACTTCTACATTGCCAATAAACTGGACTTTATAAGAATGGTCATGTTTACGTCAGATGGTGCATCAGTGATGCTGGGAAAGAACAATGGTGTTGCTGCCCGCCTTGAACAATTCCTTCCCCAGCAAGTTAAGCAGCACTGTGTTGTTTAGGACCTTTCAAGACATGGTGATTTTCACTCTGCGGAATGCTGCTCAGTATAATGTTGTATGTCAGCTTGTTGAAGTCTGTGCAACTTTTCAGGCTTCAAGTGCAGACTGCGAACGAGGATTCAGCCTCATGAACTCGATCAAGTCCAAATTAAGAAGCAGACTCGAGGAGAGTCACCTAGATATGCTGATGAGGGCAAAGGCCTACCTCTCAAATGGGAAAGTTGACTTAGACCGAGTTTATCGGCACTGGAAGAATGACAAGGACCAGTGAGAGAAACAAATATGTCACACATCTAATGTTGGCACCTGACTTGTCTAAGCTCTGATGCGGCTCCTCCTACAGTCCATGTGTGGGTTGGGTAAGAACATTTCTCAGCCTGTCTCTTGGCAGGGTCATCATGGCATTTATCAGTAGTGTGGTCATCAAATTGTAAATGTTAACTAATTGTACAACTTGCTCTGTTTGATGTGCATGGCCCTCTGCAGCACTCTGATAGTATTTATTAAAGTTTCATAATGGTTCAACCTCCTGATTTCTGTTTTCTCTAACTGGGATGTAGGTGGTACTTAACAGATCATGTCCTTGGGGTGTGCCACCAGGTCACAAAACTGCCTTAATGCCCTATTACATGGAGCAATGTTTATAAAAATATCCCTTTTTTGCTTTAGTGGTAAAACAAAGCTATGGAGAGGCAAATGCCAAAGATCTTGGTAGTTATGCTCTGCGCTCGTGTGAATGGTCAATTTCTTGGCGCATGTATCCTTGGCTGGAGCACACAGAGACCTTACACTGCCGCACACAGTGGAAAAAAATTAGAGGGAACATTGGTCAAGATATGTTAATGTCAAGATATATCAACATTAAGGTATACCAATGTCAAGATAGGCTTATGTCAAAATATGCCAATGTCAAGATGCGCCGTTGTCAAGATATGCCGACTTCAGCATGCAGCAACATCAGAATAAGCTGAGGTCAAAGCCTGAAAAAGTTGTAGTGCTGGCTCCAGAATGCACTAAACACAACTGGATGTCTGCGTGTTTAGTTACATTGTTGATAAGTGTATTTAAATGTATATTATCTAGCAAATATAGTGCATGCATGTCACCTATCTTTATTACCCATTAGGTACATATATATATTTGCATATTATACAGCTGCATGGGAAATAGATGGACAGACAGTGGTGGGTGTTGGAGAGACAATGGGTGGGTAAATGGATGGACGGGTGTAGATGGTTGTTGGAAGGACAGTGCGTAGGTGGACCAATAGAGGGAGTTAGGGGTTAGAAGGACAGTGGGAGGGTGGATGGACAGATGGACGGAGGTGTTTGTTGGAAGGACGATGAGTGGGTGGACAGACGGGCATAGGAAAATAACATGGCACAAATTCAGAATTTTTTTTGTCAATAAAGGCCTTACCATATTGTAAGCGACATTCAGCAATCTCCAGAAAGCAGGAAGCAGAAGTAGGGTGTTGCAGCTTATGAAGCAATCAGGAGAAACACAAACCAATGCTTTTTGATACAAGTGCCCACAAGATATCTTTTACACTTCTGCACTGGGGCAACTGGGAGCTCTACGCTTGACTGTTGCTGAAATTAAAAGGCAAGATCGGCCCAAAGACCCCTTTTTAGAAGAAAACTTGAACCCCCACTATCTTTAACTGAGACATTAGAGGAAGGATGTGGTGAAAGCATATAATATATTATTACATAATATGCGTGAACTAATGATCCCATGCAATAACACACGATGGTAGCCCGACTGGCCAACAGAATATGTTCCCCTTTTATTCAAAATACACATGCACGCCTGCACACCATAAACAACATAACATGAGTTACTTTTATTATGAAAAATTAGTTAATATTTCCTTCCTAGATAGAGACTGAACAATTTCTATAATAATTGTTGTTTTTGGGGTCACAAAACGTTTAGTTACGTCTTTCCCAAACGACAATGATGACGTCATCGGTACCAATGTCATTTATTCCGGGTGCTGACTCGATAATGAATACAGAATTACTGGGCACTAGGGTTGTAGCACTGTGCTACACATCACGTGAAGAAAACAAAAAAAAGGTTTCTGTTGTGAGTGAATATTTGTCCCCCTGTGAAATCTCTTGTTGTTGAAAATATTTAAGAAAAAAATTCAGTTCATATACTTTAGAGGTGCCCACCTGAGCAGGTTAAACTATTGCCAACAATGATAGCCTTTTACACTATGCTAAACTGCACATAGCGCTTGGAAGGCATCCAAGCTAGCGCTATATAACAAAAATAAATTGCTACAGTCACCATACATTTCTAGCATGAACTGGAAGTGATCTAGGAAAAGGGGAGTCAGGAGGTTAGTGTGTTTTCATGAGGTGTGGCTTCATCCATAACTGTGGGGCAGTCCTTTCAGAGCTGAAAAGGCACCCCTAAATCAACACAGCAGGTCCGTGACCCCATAAGATTGTGCGGGTGACATCAAGGGACCGGCTTTCCCTTTGTCTCCTTACTCCAGAACTCTTCCTGGGCGGCTAATGGCGGTCAGCGCATGGCCAAGTATGCCGGCTTGGATTAATAACGAAAAATGCCAGCTCCCTGGACTGCACAGGACAGGGGATAGCGCCACACCAAGAGAGCACTATACCACCCTCTGAGGATTCAAATGCTTCAGGTAGCCCCAAAGGTGTACCAGTCCAGGCAAACTGTGGATGTCAGCTACTAGAACAAACCTCTGATGCTTTGAAGCAGTCCTTCACGGACTCAGTGTTGTACAAAATAACTCAAATACAAAAAAGGAAGAAATAAAAAAATGCATTGAGCATCAAATGCTTGAATAAGTCGAAATAATATGAATATACAGATAGCATGAAATAATCCACTGTACTCAAGAATTCTAATCATACTCTGAACCTCGATTACTTTGAAGATTCTTTGCGCCTCCAGTACTCGACTGATTTTCTCAAGACCATATATTCTAAAAGATCTATTTAGCCATAATCAGAACAAACATGGTGTTAGACAGATCACGAACTGCATAATCACTGACATTGTTCTGTCCCAGTAAGGGCAGACCCAGAGCAATACCCAAAGGTATTGGAACAATTTACACAAGCACCAGCCAGATTACACAAGGTCATAGTTATCGTTTTTAGGCACAATGTGCCCAAAATCACAGGATGTTGAGCTGATGCTGAGACGTGAACTTGGTTCCCCAATTCCAAAGTCGGTCGCTCCTGACATAACGCCGCATTCTCTCTGCATAACGCAAACTTTAGCGTCCTAAGACTGAAGCCAGTTGTTAAGTATCTTTCATATAACATTCTCAGAATTCTCTCGATCATTAATTGTACAGAATTGTCCCAGTAACTCCCTCATGACTCATTCACTGGTAGACACGGGGTGCAGGCGCTGTGCTGGTACCAGCCCCGTGCGCCCCTCCAAAAAGTAGCTGCCCCTTAATTCCAAGTTTAAAATAGGTTATAGTTTATTACGTCCATATTGTTTCAGATAAACGTTTAGATCCACGGTGTGCACGTGTGCGTGCACTTGGGTGCCCGAGTGAGTGAGTGCACGTTATTTGATGTTTGTGTGCATGTGTTTTGTGTGCGATTGTATATGTCTGTGTGTGTTTGTACATGCTCATGCATTGCATATAGTGGCAACGGCCATGCAGGTGGCATGTTCGCACATCAGAAAACTGGATAATAGGCTGTGTGTGGGGAACATATAGAGACAGATGCCTGGACGCGGACCTGACATGCATCTGAGGACGCGGAGCACCGCCTGTTTCGCATACGGAGTGACGCTGTGGAGGAGCCCACATGATGACTGCTGTCATACCCCTGCAGGTGCCGAGCGGGACGTCTGGGTGATGCTAGTGCCCCCCAGGGGTGGGACCGTGGGACCCGCCCTGTCCCCGGAGGACCTCCCCAGTCCGCTGCTGTGACATTGCTACCCGCCCTTCTATAAAGGGAGAGGAAGGGCTGACCCTTCAGGGGCTGAGATCCAGCCTTTTTTCAAGACCTTTTCTAAGACCTAAAAAAGCTGCTGCTCTCCCCTGACACATCCATACTAAGTCCGGGTAGTGGCAAGGGAGAGGCACCCTGAGAACACCGAGGAGACACTAGGGGGACCCCGATCGCAGCCCGAAAGCACCTTGCCTGGATGATAAGCGCTGAGAGCAATCCTGGAAGAATGGCACCAGCACTGGCCCGCCAAGGGAGAGGCATTGCACGCTGGCCTGAGTCCTGGGGGGGGGGTTGGGGGGGGTGTCTCATAAGCAGCTGGGGAGCCCTCATCCCAGGAGAGAGGCACTGCGGTTCCACCCGTTAAGAAGTGCTGTGATTAGGAGAAAGGCATCCAAAACGGAAACGGTCATCTCTTCAAGTTATTGATGTGGCCTAACATACAGTGCTGCTGACTTTGGGTCTGGGGAACGGGTATGAGTCTCAGGTCTCGCCCTAGGCTCTACAAAACACATGCCATTGTAATAAATAAAATGAAACAATGGGTTTACATTAAACTTTGTATGTCTATAAAACCTGAAGCGCGTGAGCTGCGATGCTAAAATAAAAACTGTGAGAGCTCAAAAAACATATAATTACATTTTGTACACACATGCTACAACTGTAAATCCCGAAAAGCACCAAAAGAACAGGAGCCAGGGCAGGAAACATTTAAAAAAAAAAAAAAGAGTTCCCATAAACAACAGATAAACAATTCAAAGCGTAAGGAAACTGTACTTGCCCGATGCTCCTCAGCCAAGAACGGAAGTGATGTATTGCCTATGCAAACCAGTTAGGAGGCAGCAAAAAGAGCAACACTGCTCTATGGTAAGCAGCAGGTGGGATCAAAGTCCTTTTACTCAGTACAGCAGGTCTTGCAAACAGCTGCCTAGGCTCGACCTAAAAATTAATGTATGCTTGTGCATGTTCACTTAGTATATTGACCTATTTAGAAATATCCCCGTCCCTTCTGGATGGTACGAAGAGGCGATGGGATTGTGTCCTTATCGCAGGTAGAAGTCTGTAAAAATCTGGAGCAAAATTTATGCTCATAGTTGTGCCCTGTTGCTGGACAAAGTTAGTCTTAGTATAATGATTCACTGAAATGCATGCAATTGATTACTGCGTACCATCTTTGCACTAGTGCCCTACCAATAATGCCACACAAACACTTGTAATATTGTTTACCTTTCCTGAGCAGATGCATGGATAAATTCAGTAGGTCTGGCCTTCGCAAAATGGTACAATGCTTTTTTTTATTCAAAGCATATGCCACAAAACAAAAAGGAATAAAATAATATGGCATCACCTAAACTTGGCCACATTATGCTTACACTAAATGTTTACATATAAAGACATTCACTGATGCAAGTCTTTTGCTAGGAATGCTTTTTAGGTAACAAGCCTTTCTATTACGCCATGCAATTTATTATTATTATTTGTGAATGAGGCAGGAACAACTAAAATGTTACAATGTTATTTAAATACTTTATAACAATCTGTAAAAGAAGTACAGGCAAAATTATTGCAGTTAAGGATATATACACACACACACACACACACACACACACACACACACATATATATATACACACACATATATAATGTGTATATATTATACATATATATATATATATATATATATATACCCACATATATCAGGGCCACAAGAATTCTGCAGCAGTGGAGGTTCAAATTATGTTGTAGCGATGAGTAAATTATGTGAGAGAAAAGGCAAATTATGGGGTGTGATGCAGCACATTTTGTGACAGTATTACTTCAGTATTTTGACATTTTTTCATTTGGTAACTATCCATGGGCATTGTTTACACCGCATTAGTGCCAATTTAACACTCAATATAGCAATAAGCAACAAATAGGTGACCAGTGCAGATTTCGCAGCAACCACAGCACCGATGCAGTCCTCATCGTAGCTACCAATGACATCCAAGCCCTACTTTACCAAACAGAGACTGCAGCTCTGATCGTATTAGACCTCTCAACAGCCTTTGTTATGGTCTCCCACCACACATTCATTACAAGGTTGCACAACACAGACATACAAAAAGCCGCTCTCAGATGGATCACCTCTTTCTGCAAAAAGTCTGCCTTTTCCCCTTCACCTCTGAACCCAAGGAAATCATCTGTGGAGTACCCTATGGATCCTCATTCAGCCCCACCCTCTTCAACACTTGCATGACACTTCTGGCCCGCATCGTCAAAACTCACGGACTTAACATCATATCCTACGTCGACAACACACAACTCATGCTCTCTCTCTCTCAGAAGGCACCACAAAGACCAGCTTCCACAACTGGATGACAGACATCGCCAACTGGATGAAGGACAACTTCCTGAAGCTCAACAAGGACATGACTGATGTACTGATCGTTGGAAACAAAAGCTCCCCATTGGATGCATCCTGGTGGCCCTAAGAACTCGGACCAACTCCTACCCCCATCGACCACGCTAGGAACTTAGGCATCATTCTGGACAACAAGCTAACCATGATGATTCAGGTCAACTCTATCTCCTTCTTCTTCATTCTCTGCATGCTTTGTACGATATTCAAATGGCTATTCAAAAGCTCAAGACTCACCATCACCTTTGCCCCCATTTTCAGCCGACTGGATTATGGCAAAGCATTCTACGCACGGATCACAGCTCACCTACTCTGACAACTACAGCCCATACAGAATGCTGCAGTGAGACTCCTGGATCTCCCTAGTCAAATCCACAGCTTTCCCTACCTCAGGGAACTCCACTGGCTCCCTGTACAGAAAATATGTCAGTACAAGTTCCTGACCCATGCATTCAAGGTCCTACTTAACTGGGTACCCGCCTACTTGAACCACGCCTGAACTTCCATCAGCCCACCAAACACCTCTGCTCCGCTTCCCTTTCTCTATCTCTCACCCCTTATATCCGATGTAGCAAATGCGGAGCTCGCGCCTTTCCTACCTAGCAGCAATGACATGAAACTAGCTACCCTTTCTTCTCTGGACCTCACCACCTCTTCCAGAGTTACAAAAGTCCCTGAAGACCTGGTGACTTGGCTAATCAGCTGGGCCCTGCCAGCGCCTGGATACCCTCATGGGTGAAAAGAAGAGCTCTACAAATCTACTGATTGATTTGCAAAGGGCCTTCTACTGCACTACAATATGTGTTGCTGCCTTTTTAGTAACTTTTAAACCGTTTGAGTTAAAAACAATTTATTTTGTTAAAATCTGCAAATTATGCAGCAGATGATGGATTATGTGGCAAATGCAGCATGTGTATAATTATGCGAAAAACACCATGGCTGCACAATCGCATGATGTCAGGTTTCCTGAATCTATTTTAAGTGGATGTGAACTATGGTCACAGGCTTTGTGCAGTCACCCAAAGTTTAAGAAGTGTACTCCTTTGCCCCATGCTGTGTGCTGTGGTTGGTGGTAGCAAATATGAATAACAGTTTAACAGACCAGTGGAAGAAGCCTGCAGACGAAAGACCTCTATATGCATGTGTACTATTTATGATGTTTGGGGAAAAACAATAGTCTAGCAAGATAGTTAAAGCTGTCTCAAAGACAAGACCGAAAAAGAATCACTACTTCTACTAAAAGGGTTGAAATTCAATTCAAGTCCTTTACAAATGACTAACATATCCCATTTTTTCAGGCTGTTTCCTATTTCTGATTGGTTTCTGAAGTGCACATATCGCCGATAAGAGAGGGCAGACACACAATATTTACAGCTGACAGTCCACTTCTGCTCCCAGCCACCCTGCTCACCTGACTAGTCTCAGCACAGGGTACCATCTCACTATTCTCATCTTTGGTACACAGTTTCCTAAAAGGAATAAACCTGTGCTTGGATGTGCCTCCATGAAAAGGCAATGGTCACCTCCTTATGTGCCTATATCGGGCCCTGCCTTGTAACCCGTTGCTTCATCAAACACCGCAAGCTGTTCCTGCAAAAAGACTACGGGGCATATTTAAGAAAAATGGCGCTGCACACAGTGCAGCATCACTTTTCTTGCACCCCTTAGCACCCTCCTAATGCCACCATGTGTGCGCCTATTTAAAATACAGCGCACCATGGCGTTAGTTAGGGGACTAGCATCAGAATTTCTTACGCTAGCCTGTCGCTTTGCAGGATTAGCGTAAAAAATTCTGGCACTAATCCTGCAAAGCACCCTGAGGCCCATTGTAAAAATGGCGCATGTAAATCTCTTAGATTTCCATGTGCCATTTGTTTTGGCCCCCCAATGCGGTAACGCCCACTTCACATACGTTATGCCTGGTGCAGGCATAATGTAGCGCAAAGGGTTACAAAGTGGCACAATTCATACATAGTACCATTTTGTAAATATGGCGTGGAGTCTTTGGCCTTCTAACGCCACATTAGTGTAAAAAAATTATGGTAATGTGGCATTTGAATGCCACTAGGGGCTCTTAAATATGCTCCTACTTTCTCCATTATGAGATTTTGTTTCTTACTCATAAACAGTACACATGCATGTGCTGCGTCTCTTGTTAATGAAGCCCGGCCAAAACAGTGATTATTTCAAGGTGCACCATTGCAAGCTTGTGGCCAGCCCAACAGCATCAGTGAGCTCTTCAGTGTTTGCACATACAAAAAAAAGGGAAAGCAATGGAAAGGGGACTAAAATCGAGCCACCATTTTGTATTGATGCAAGAAAGCATAACTGGCTGCCATGACAATCCCTTTTTTCCAAAGGCGATCACATTCTTAAACTGTCATTACCCATACATTGACTTGGATGTCAGCTTGCAGGTGGTGCCTTTTCGTTCTCCTGAAAAAATGACTGGTTTCTACAAGCTATTCTTGCCCAAGAGTGTTCTCCACCCCACCCACCCTCACCACTCCCTCTATACAGGTAGCATATAAAAACGGGTTTATTAGAGGATTATACAACATTAGTAAATGTTATGTTTATAGCTTGGATATTAATCACAAATATAGGTTCAAGTTTTAAATAATATTAGTTAATATTTAGTGAATTTAGGTTTATAGCTCGAATATTTATTACAAACTTAATACATTCAGGTTTAAGCTTTATATAGTAAAGTGTTTATCACTGTTTATTTTAGGTAGTGGAATGTCTGATGAAAGGAAAACCCTTCAGGTAAGTGAAGAAATGTTTAGGAGGTACTTTGAAGAGAGGCTAAAGACCTCTATCGCAGAAGCAGTGGAGGCTCCTATATTCAAGAGAAAGAGGATCACTCCCTCAGAGGAAGAGCACTTCTCAGCTTCTAAGGAGGAGAGACCTGCAAACCCAAAAAGTACGGAAAGGCCCTAAGAAAGATGAGACATCTGAACACGCAACTGAACACTGAGTCAAGGACAAAAAGCAAAGAACCCCTGTCCTCCACGAGTGGTAGCCTTAGGGCTACAAAAGGCTGGGGTAGCTTAAGTGTTACAAGAGAAGGTGGTGCAGCAGCTGCACAAGGAGTGGTGTCCTCAGCTGGACACAAGAGAACCAGTACTCCCTCAGCCTGGATGATATTTTTGATGCCAACAACTATGACAAAAGGTTTGATGAGTTTGTATTTGACCATGATGAGGTTTAGATACCCTTGAGAGTATGCAAAACGACTTACAGGGCACTTCATTCACAAAGCCAGTCAAGGATCATCTGGGGGAGCATATGTTTAGTCCAGATGCCATAAGCCACCCACATAGCTCTGAGTGGTGGCCACTGACATATGTGGCAAAATTTATAAAACAATTTGTGAGAAAACCCCTTGAAGGACAACATCAGAATCTGATGTGGGATGAATAGCCATGCCCAGTGATAGATAATAAGGTGAGCCATACACCCAACCTAGATTCAGAGCTATTAACATTCCTGTTCAAATCAGATAAAGACCCTAGAAAGGGCCAAGAGCAGTGCCTAAAACAATGTCATGACCGACTTTTAGCTATCTGGGGCCCTTTGGCACATATATTAAACTTGGCTGAAGAAGCACACATACATAACACAGAGATAGATGTGGAGCTCTAAAGGGGCTGGAGTCAAAGGGAGGTCTGTATGTTTGGTAATGCCAAGGCAGGTTTTATATCTAAAAGAAAAAAGGCCATCCTTAAGACAATGATCCCAAAACTAGCTGACTTTGCCAATTAGAAATTGGAAGACGACCTCGGGGGCATCCTATTCGGTCACAACTTCATTAAATCTTTGCGCAAGTACGTGGCCACTTTTACATCTTTGAGTAAGACTCAATAGAAAATGAGGCGTGTGTTTGGCTCAGGCATTGTTGGAAGGGCCAACAGGAAGACTGGCTGCCGGCTGAGGTTTTAAAAAGTCCCACTTTTATACACAAGATCAAGACTCCCAGAATTCAAGGGGATAAGGCAGAGGATTCCAAACCTCATCAGGATTCTACCAGCAAAGAGAAAGATCTAGAACCAGAGGGAGAAGAGCTAGATCTCAAGGTTCAGGATATGAAGGCAAGTGCCAAGGTTTGCATAGGTTCTTCCCAGGTAAAGCTAGCCAAAAAGGGTAAACAATTTGTACACAAATGGATAGAAGTTACAAACAACCCCTGGGTTCTGGAAACTATAAGAAGTTTCAAGATAGAGTTTTGGGAGACTCCTATTCAGAGTTCTCAACCCTGGGAGATTGCCCTTGACAAGGAGAGAATGGATTAAGTGGATTTGGAGGTTACTCAAATGTTGGATGAGGGTGCAATTAGAATGGTTTCAGACTCAAACAAAGGATTTGTACGTGACATTTTTCTGGTAAAAAAGAAAGACAAATGTTGGCGCCCAGTGATACATCTAATGGACTTAAAAAAGTTTAAGGTCTACAGGCACTTCAAGAGGGAGGGAACACATCTTTTGCAGGACTTTTTACAGGAAAAGGATTGGTAAGTAAAACTGGATTTAAAAGAGCTGCTATTTCATGCTTCCTATGGAGGCGGATTTGCAGAGAATTTTCTGCTTCAAATGGATAGGTGTGTTTTACCAGTTGGGCTGTCTACCTTTTGGGTTATCCTGCCCTACATGGTGTTTTACCAACATCTTAAGGCCTGTGGTGGCCTTTCTGAGAGAGAGAGAGGAATTTGGCTAATATAATATATATAGATGACATCCTGCTGAGTCAGGTAAAAACAGAGTTAATTAATCATTTACATATAAGGGACCTTTTAGAAGACCTGGGGTTCATTCTAAACGTGGAGAAGTTCGTCCTGGTACCAAGGAGTTTCTAGGTTTTCAAGTAGACACCTTACAAACCCAGTTGCCCCAGAAAAAGATAAAGAAAAAGAGGAAGGAAGATACATCCTAGGAAAAGAGGTAGTAACACTCAGGGGTTTGGCAAGGACTATTATTCTCCTATCCTCTTCTACCCAAGCAATTTCTCCAGGACCCCTGCATTACAGGGCTCTTCAGAGGAAAGGTCCATGGTATGCACATTCAATGACTTTGTCTCTGGAATCTCGAACAGATCTGGAGCCATGGCGAAACAGCCTAGAGATTTGGAATGGCAAATGTAGCATTGTGAATGTGCCAGACAGATGCCAGCACTTTGGGCTGGGGGAGGCGCTTGCCTGAACAACCTAGAGACAGGAGAGAGACGGGTGTGCAAAGAGAAGCTCTGACACATAAATTGCTTGGAGTTGATTGCAGGACTGAATGGTTTGAGGAGCTTCAAAACCAAAACCTACTTTGTGAACATTGTTGTGCGAATTTGCATGGACAATGTTTCAACTGTCTCATATCAGTCGCCTAGGGGCTTCGAAGTCAAAGCAGTTAGCATATCTAGCAAACGACATATGGTGTTTCTGCTGGGAACACACAATTATTTTGTCGACAGGCCACATTCCAGTTGAACAGAATCAGAGGGCAGATTGGAATTCACGGCATCTCAGAAATTTCAGTGATTAGCAATTGAACCCACTCTTTCCAAAAGTACAATCTCTCTGGGGCCCAATAGAAGAAGCTCTGTTTGCAAGTAGACTCACATGTCAAGTGGCATGGTATTTCAATTGGAGACCAGACCTAGAGGCCATAGCAGTGGATGCCTTTGTAAAGGGTTGGTTGGCTGAGAAGGCTTATGCTTTCATGTTGTTTGCAATGATCCAGAGAGTATTATGGAAGGTTCGGAAGGAGGGGTGCAAGTTAGTTCTTGTGACCCCCTTTTGGACTTCTTAAGTTTGGTTTCCAGGAGTAATGGACCTTGCAGCAGAGGAACTTCATTTTATACTGGTACATCAGGGTTTACTGGTGAGCCCAGATGGAGAGGAGCATCCTTTGGTAGAAGGAAAGTTGAACCTTTTTGTCTGGAAGATATCAGGAGTTCTAGAAGATTGTCTGGCCTTTCAAGAAAGATTAAGGATTTATTGGATGAGTCATGTGCACCAGGTTCTAGAAAGAGATATAAAGGGGGTTGGTGCAGAATGAGTAGTTGATGCACGAAAATGAGTCTGGATTCATTGGAGGCTTCTGTGACAGATTTGGCAAATTATTTAGCTGAACTTTTTCAGGCAGGTTTATTTTGCAGGACCATTAATTGTCACAGGTCGGTCATATCAGCTGCCCATGCCTTGGTAAGTGACATTGCGGTTGGATGCGACTCTCTAATATTTAGAATGATGAAGGGAATCAGGCTTAAGAGAACTCCTGGGGGTCATTATTTTTTCACTTGGGATGTTAATTTAGTATTCAAACTTTTTGATTCATGGCCAGCTAATAATGACCTCTCTCTCTGAGACAGATTTCTCAGAAATTAGCAAAACCCCTCTGCTTATCAACTTTGAGAAGGGTTGCAGATGTTAAAATTCTACAAATCTGACACAGAATGTATTCATCAGATGGTGTATATTTTGATATTTGGATGAGAACAAAAAATATGTCTGGTCACATTTTCTTTTATTCCAGGATTGTCCGAAACTGTGCGTGGTAAGGTGCTTGAAGGTATATGAACAAAAGATGGCAGAATTTAGGCATGATGGTGACAATCAACTACTAATAGCCTATGGGAAACCACAATAGCTAGATGGGTTACAGCAATAATGAGAGAGGCAGGTATAGATCTATCAAACTTTAGTGCACATTCAGCCAGAGGTGCAGTGGCCAGTAAAGTACTTTGGGCCAGTGGCACTCTTTCCGAAATCATGAAAGTAGCAGACTGGTTGAATGCAAGCACCTTTGAAAATTTCTACTTGAGATCAATAAAGCATTTAAGCAAAATAGATATGGAAAGCTTTAAACATGCATAATGATAGTCCCCGGTCTTCTAATGAAATGGCGATTCTCTAATAAACATGCAGAGAGAATCTCGATTTCATTAAGGACTGCTGAGGCTATCATTATCCCACCCACCACACCCTATATATATACACGGGGTAAGGTGGAGAAAGGTATATTTAAAGAGAGAGAGAGAAGGTGAAACACTATTTTTTTGACAATGTGATGAACTGATCTTTATATCTACCCTCATCGGGAGAATGTTTTTAATTTGTCTTGTTTCCGTAGAAAGCAACACTCGATTGGACCTTTTCTGTCAGGGCCAAGGGGAAAAAATGTATTTCCTGTGTACTAGGTTAGTTGGGAAGTTTCAAGTTATTTCAATGTCATGTTCTTGTTGTGTCTCAGCCTAAAAGAGGCTGTGTGTCATTGACATACATACTGTATTCCAAAATAGAACTTTTAACTTTGTGATGTCAGTGATGTAACAAAGGCCCCCGCAGTGCATGGGTTTGGGGGGCCCAAGCTCCAAGGGGCCCTCACAGCACAGAACACTGCACACACATGACAGGCCTCTGACTGAGTCCAGGGGGTATGGGCGCCTCCTCCAGGTACTTTGCAGGAGATTCCCCTTAAGTTTTGTTACGTCACTGTGTGATGTGTTTAATTTCTTCAAGTACCTGCATGTGGGGCAGCAATAAAGGTTTATGCATAATGACAGCCTTCGTAGTCGTTAATGAAATCAAGATTCTCTCTGCATGTTAATTGGAGAATCACCATTCTCCTAAACAGTAGACACCAGCAGCTAATCCTGTAAGACCTTTCCCTGACTGCATCACTTCTTGAACATAGCAAGTTCAAAGATAAATCAAAAAGAGCGTCTAACACCCCAAGGATACTGTAAACTTTTAAAGCTAAGACCGATTGTCCTGCTAAGAGAATTGTCTCTTTCACTATTGTGATAGTTAAAATGTCGCTTTCTGTGGATGTTTGGCTTGAGTTCATCCTTAATTCTTCTGAATTACTGCTTGCTATGTATTTGTCTTAATTACAAAAACATAATACTCCACAAGTTGAGTACACATATTTCTCATCTATTTACGTAGGAGGGGCTGAAACCATATGCTGCCTTTAGGGAAGAAACATTTCTCGCTCACTCATTCTCACGCAACATCTGCATGACCTTGATATATTTCTTTTACTACTGGTCACGACCTAACAATGCCTGCTGAGAGCAGTGGCCAGCCATCCTGAGTTTGCCCACAGGTTATTGGTTTAAGCAGAACTCTTAAACTAAACGAAAAAGAAGGATCGGGTTGGGATAGACAGAGAGCCTCGCTGAAGAGTCCCTTATAATCATTGTAAGACAGAAGGCTCTCCCAGCGTCCCATTATCCGAAGCAGTGACAGTCTGCTCTGAGGGATATTGACTGCTATCCTAGAAGCAATATGTTACTTTGGTTTTAACAAGGAGGTGGCATTTTTATGAATTTGATGAAACAATGCTTGATGCAGAATTGGGAATACAAGTAGCCTTTTCATAACGAGATCTTTATTAATATCCATAGAATAACCGAATACAGTAACAAACTTATGACCCACCCCACGGAGGGAGAGAAGCCAGAAGGCCAGAACTGTATAAAACATAACACAAAATAAAAATTCAGCAAAACTATCAATGAAACACGTTTCACAGATATCCCTGCTGCAACTTCGTGCTTCGTATAAGCACTCTCCTGTGGCTGCTCTCGGAGTGTCTTTAACATTCAGAGTTCTTTTGAAGCCCAATAACTGCTCCTTTTCTCTAAAGGAATAAACTTTCGAACTACCCATACGTGTTAGTCTGTTGGTGGTCCTCGATATTGCATGGCACTTTTTATTTAGTTATGGGCTGTATAGAAACCGTCGGTTTGTAATCTCTTTGGTTTTGGTAAGACCGTGCCAAAGCCCTTCTTTCACATCCCTAGTGTGAAGTGTGCTCCATGTTGAAGTGGTAGGAAAAAATGATGAAGGAAAAATGGTTGCGTTTATATGAAAGTCTGAAATAAAATTTGATGACTGCTCTGGCAAATGCAATAGCAAGTAAGAGTGTGATCTTCCAAGAAGTATGCAAAATGGCTGACGTGCCGTTTCAGGAGGGGAGGAGCCAAGCAGTGGCCTTAATGTCAGTGCTTGACCGCAGTCTTGCCACGCTGCAGCTACTCCCCACCAATCACTGGTGCGATGTAGGATCGGCTACTTTAACGCTCTTCTGATTGGTCTTCCTAAGATCGAACTCACTCCACTTAAGCTGTTTTACATTTGGCAACATGTTTCTTCTACTGGCTCTGGGGTCAACGAGAATGGCCATATTTCACTGATTCTGGTAACACTGCACTGGCATCCCTTGGAAGCTTGAGATGTGTACAAAATGTCATATGTCACTCTGAAGGCCCTACACACTTCCCTTCCTCTTTACCTGCCTGACAAGCTTCATTATTGTCAGGTGATGCTAGACCATTACGGAAGGCTGAAGCTCTGCTGCTAGAACCCCAGACCTATACAAAAGGGATGATTCATGGCTCCAGCCTTTTCAGGAAGTGCAGCCAGAGTATGGAACTGCTTACCTCTGAAACTAAGCACCACAACCTCACAGGCTATCTTTAAATCTGACCTTAAAGTCCTTCTTTTTGAAAGACATTTTAGCTTATCTTTCGTCTCCATTTCAAACCTTATTGGCTTAGCTTTAGCAATGACTGGTGCCTTCAGGATCACTTCTATACCTTGATGTCATTGAACACCTTAATGCACCTGCCACCTGTCCACATCCTGTTACTCAATATGTATGACTGCTGTAAAGTATATCTCACTTTAAAGCTCTTTGTATTTTGTAAATGTCCCAACACCTTTGGGTAATGTGCTTTTTTATGCCTAATGCAATGAGATACTTTTTTTGTAAACCACTCAAACACCTTTGGGCAATGTTTGTGCTATAGAAAACCTCATAAATAAATGAACAAATAAGCCTAATTTCACATTCACCTCTGCTGGGTGTTCATACCAATCCGGTGGAGCAGCGGTTGGGACTCCGCCATCGTCCAGAGGGAAAGGGCTTGTACGGGAAGGCACACCCAGATGAAGCAAAAGTGGGAGGGCTTCACGCTATGCGTCTAATGCTGTTGAACACCCTCTGGACCAGCAGACGAATGGCAGATTTCAAGTTGAAGGCCAACCAAGTGCCACTTCCTGGAGCATGGGGATGGTTGTGGCCAATAAGATGCTGAGCAGTGGGGACATGGTCCATTGTTAAACTCACTGCCATCTGTGAGAGGAGAGTTTACTTCACCGTCCCACCTACAGGCAAGGGAATGGCTTACGGTGGAAGCATCACACTAAGAGAGGACGTGTTCCTTTGTGATTAGTGATGCATCAGTTGTGCAGGCCACACTGAGGTCTTTGGAGGCACCTAGAGTGTTGACCAGGCGCCTGGCTAATGTGAAGATCCATTCATCATTTCTACTGGCAAACCTGATGGCGATCATTGTTCACAAAACTAAACTGCCATTAGGGCTGCCATCTACTCGAATTTCAACCAGGATAGCCGAATACTACTTTGCACTATCCAAGCCTCTGCTTTTATTCACATAAATCCAGATTTTTCTTGTCTCTTTCTCAGGACAGCAGGAAGGCTTCTAAGTGGTCCAGCCAGTTTTCTACATTACTTTGGTGTTCCCCTTTCACTGTGCGTGTTTTAGCCTGGTAGCTGCCTGCGTTTTATTGCAGCATTCCATTCCTCCCATGTTGTCACTGACATTTGTTTTGGCTTTATTCCAGTGCTGTCCTCGTTTACCCAGATCCTAAAATAAGCCTATTTTATTAAACAAACAATCCTATGCCCTCACATCGTAGAGTGTCTCTCTCTCAGGGGTCCGTGCCAGCACTCATGACATTGCACACAAGGCATTGCTTATCTCTATTATGGGGCCCATAAACCTTCTCAGGCTGCTCTGCTCACTCCCTTAGAATTCTGCTGAAATGCAAGGCAAAAACGCTTGCAAGACTTTTCATCCTATTAACATACAAACACTGTCCTTGTCTAGCTTGCCTGGGCTCTGTGGTAGAGGCTGCCATGAAAATGCTGCAATATGCACACAGTCCTATCCCAGTGTAAGAGAGTTATTGTGGCGTTACTATTCAATTCTTATACCAAGATATATTTGAGTCTTTCTTTGTCTCCTGTCCTATGACATTTAACATCTGTACTGTTGGAGAGCTTTACAGTGAACATAAAACCTCCATTTAAGCAAGAGCACTGCAGCTACCTCATTTACGTGCTTGAAAAACAGACAAATATTTAGATGATCGGCCCTGTTGAATCAAGACACCATTTGCACGACATACTGCAGCATGGCACACACTCGGAGGTCTTTACAGTTACAACAGAATTCATTGATCGATTTCTCTGAAATCTTTTTTTTGTTTCCCTTTTGAATTTTTGTCCCCTGATAGCTGTAATCACTGTGCTTTTTGTAGTCCGGAATGGCTTCCAGTTCTGCTCACTGTCTCCATCAGAACAAACTACTTGCTCCTCAGTAATACATCGTATGAAATTGCTGCCACAATGTGGCAAGAAAAGTCAAGTTAAGAATTTACAGCGCTGATAGCTCTAACTCGAGCAAACGCGAGACCCATTGCATTGCAAATGCTTGTTTGGTGATTGGCTCTAAAGCTGAATGGGAAGATTTGAGGTTGGTGTCACTGACAAATTGTAAGCATTTGCATGGTTCAGTCTCAACATGAATACATATTTGATGTAGTACTTCTTTGCTGTTAAAAGAGGTGATGAGGTTCTTTCTTCTGTGCTAGAAATTAACTTTTGTAAGGAAGAAGGCAAAACCATGTTTCTAGCTTCCTTGTGAAGGAATGCTGTCATCATTGCAGGTCTTGCCTTTAATTTAACAACCTAATGCGTTTGGAAATTTTAGTTCAGTTTGAAGAAAATATGCTCTAATACAGACGATAAACAATATTTGATGAATTGAGTTGTTTTGCTTATATTTAAATAATTTTTCATTGTTTAATCATGTTACAGTTTATAGAAAATGAAACAAAATCTCGTTTTCCATATTTAAGTGGCTCCAATTGTTAAATAACATGGGAAATATTTTAGATAAACGATTTCTAAACTTTCCACACAGATTTTACCTTTCAAGTATTTTAAACAAAATATTGTATAAAGCAGGCTTCTCCAGCGAGAAGCCTGTGAGTTACTGGTAGCTCTCCAGCTTCCTGTTACTAGTTCTCCTGAGTGCATTCCAGTCTACTAAATTAGGAGCTTTTGTTTAGTTGAATTAATATACGTATACTATAATCGAAAGGTGTGGATTTGACGTGAAAATGTGTGTATTTTCTGAATCCATATTTTCATAAATACATGTAAAGCGGATATTTTATTGATAAATCATGCAGAATTGAGAGACTTATTACTAATATTAGTACCTTGGTGTTGGGGGCACTGCAGCTGTGGCTGTTATGTGTTACCATTGTAGAGGCATTCCAAATGGACTACGCCTGTTTTACATCACTGACGGTCGTTCTGCAATGACGTGACACCCACTGGTAATCTTGCGTACAGTGGCCACTAATGAGCATTACTCTTAATAGGATATATTCTTGGGAGCAGTTTTAAAGGGAATCGGGGATAATGGAAGAAAACTAGGTAGCTTTTAAATGCCTAATTCAATTTGAACATGCTATTTTAAGAAATAAAATGTGTCTGGGGCTGTGTGCTGAAGTACTGTGTTTTTACCCAAGTTCAATGACAAAAGAGCTGTAGGATTTTTCAGGTTTCAAAAATCACAAGAACCGTCTCTCTCCACCAGAGGGCATTATCAAAGCAAGAAATTTTGAGAGGACACACCAAATAACCTTTTTAAGACCACACACTGAGTCAGTAAATGTGAATATAGACATTACAAAATGTTGCAGCATGAAACCCAGCCCGGATGTTCTGGCCCCTCCACACCCATGGCTGCCCTCCCTACTGTGATCCTGGGGATGGGGACTGGCGAAACCTTGGGTTCCCTTGCTTGCCAGTGAGGGCACCCAGGTGGCTGTTGCAGGATGAGGACCTGACACTAGCCCTTACCACAATTTCCTTCAACACTGTCCCTCCCTGGATTGATGCTGGACCTCCTGCCCTTTGGTGGTTCCTACGGCCTGGCAGCTGTTCCTGATTTGACTGATGAGCTTTGAGGGCCTGGTTCTTTGACCTGAGTGTGTTGGGACTGGTGGTACTGAAAGACTCGATCTCATCAGCTACTCCTCGCAAGGATTTTGAGGTTTCACATGCAGCTGTTTCTTACACCTAAGGCACTCGCTTTACCTGACATGGACCAGCTCTACAGGCTCCTCACTGCCCTTGTTGCTGTTGCGTGACTAGCTCATGATATGTGACCTACTGTTGGTGATCCCCCAGCTACTCTTGCCCCCTGAATGGTGATGTGCACAGCAGCAGGTTTGCTAGGTCAAATGGTTGCTCCATACCTGTTTGCATCCTAGACTCATGGGGCTGTGTATTATACTCCTGTTGTGACACACCTGACTAGCCCCTCTATGACTCCTCCAGGGTGACACCTTTGAAGGCAGCACTAAGCAGGCACTTCCCACCTTGTCCTAGTGGCACACAGTCGCTGGCCTACTCACATTGAACACAGCCCTCACAGTGAAGACAAGAGCCTAGAGAGCTGCAGCTATGCTCCTCAAGAGTAATTGTTATTCTCTTCAACTAAGACTGTCTGATGCACAAGTGTGGGCTCCAATAGCCAAGTCTTCCTCAGTTAGACAAGACTCGTGAAACACCCTAGAAAGTAAAATTGACTGTGTGGCCAGAGGACTCAATTTGCTTTGTGACGATCAGCACAAGTTGGAGGAAAGAGCCACTAACAATGTATCACTGCAGAAAGATCTACATCCTCACATACAAGACCTCAAGAAGCAGTTGGAAGAACTAACTGACAGAATCAGATTCCTGGAAGGCAGGGTGGAATGTGCTGATATACACTGCTGTTGCAATAATATTCAGTTTGAGGGGATGCCTGACAGCTGGGAGGGCCCTGATCCCACACTCTTTGTGGGGCAGTAGTTGTCAGAGGAGGTTGCTTCAGACTGCATCTCCAGCATGTTGGCGTGGTGAGAGTGCACAGAATTCTCAGCCGTTCATCTCCCTCTGGGGGTACTGCCAAGACTAATGCTGGTCAGGCTACTCTATTTTAGGAACATGGATCACCTACTGCAATGCAAGTCAAGTCACTTCAAAATCAATGGTATAAAGGTCATACTGTTCCCCGACTGTGTTTACTTTGACAGTCCAGCACAAGTGGGCCTCCTTCAACAGCGTTAAGTGTAGGCTAAGACTCCTGAGTCTGCGTTATGCCCTCATTTTTCCTGGGACAAGGCTCTGCGTTTCCTGGGGAAGGACCTGCATATCCCAGTCCCTGATACCACGCATGTGGCTTCAAAATATGCTGATGATTGTTAAGTTTACCTCAAGGACTTACGAGCTGATCTTGCCTTTTTCTGGTAAATCCTCAAGTTTTGTCAGGCCAAGGTTTTAGCTGGGCTAAGTCTACCCTATATGCCCTTTCCTGGTATTGCCATGAGCACTCACTGGACTTGGGAGGTGGGGTAATTACATAGTCATCACAGTCATTCCGGAACTTTGGCATTAGCATCAATCATAGTAGTACTAATTAACTGGAATCCAACCTAAATAGATAGGTATCAGCTATCAGTGCACAGTTGAGGCTCCTTTATTATTTTTCAAACCGCCACCTTTTGCTCACTAATATTTTTTTATTTTATCGGTTGACAAGTTATAGGGTGAATTGATATTGAGTTCCGGTGGGTGCACAGTGTCCCTGGCTAAACTGCCGCCCAGTCAGGGAGGCCTGGGGCTTCCAGACTGTGAACTGATTACTTAGCAGTCTAGGTACAATAGATGTCCCAGACTTGCCAACTCACACAGTGCCACCATTGGACACACGATATTGGGTCCCGTCACATGGTTTCCCAGTGAGGAGCCAATATCACATGCTGACATGAAAACGAGGTGAAAACCACTGTAAACAGTGGCTTTCAGCTCATTTTGCGAGGCTTTCAACTGCTGATGTCCATTAATGGATGTGAAAACATCCCAGCACATCGGCAGCAGCCACAGTAAGCTTTTTGTTTTTTTGAGGAGGGGGATTGGGGCCGGGGTGGGGGCTAAAGTACCTATTAGGTGCTTCTCAGCACAAGGTCACGCCCCCTCCAAGGCCCTGCCTCCTCCTCACACTGTGAGATTTTTGGTGAAGTTGGCAGGTCTGAATGTCCCGATGGTTACCTGGCCAGCTACTGATGGAGATTCCGGTCCCCTCTTCTGAAGTGCAGAAGCTGTTCTTATCGTGCTCAGCCCCTCCGTCCACAATGAACTGTTTGCTCTGTGTTGCATAGCGGTGCTACACTTAAAGCCTGTTCGTCTCCTTTTGCTTCTTGTGTCCCCCTTTGGCCCGTCTCTGACACTGGGCAGCGCACCCCTAGGGCCAACTTCTCCAAATGGAGATTTCTCCTCTTTAACCTGCTGGAGCTCTCCCCCCCCCATTGAACTCCTCCACTCCTCTTGCTTCTCCAAGCATGGCATACTATGCAGAAGAGGATGAATTTTACCATGATGAGATGGAAATGCCTTATGAGCATCAGATGGAGGAGAGACTATTACAGGCCCTGGGTCACCAAAATCCAGGACTCTGTTAACCAGGCCCTGATAAAAGCTTTGAAGCCCTTTACTCATCCTCTAGTGAGGTTTGGTCAAAGGGAACTGATGGGGCGAACCCCCTCTGAGTCGCTGATTAGAGAAAATCAGTCACCTGATGCGGGCTTTGCCCAGCGAGCTGCAGTGGGACCTATTTCCTCTGTGGAAATTTTCACGCAAATGGCTACTTCTATCCTAAAGGATCATGAGTATTGGGCTGGGGTCAATTTAGGTCCATCTGAGTTTTTCCTACCCTGACAGTGCGCCTTTTTGATCCGGAGGATATCATGCACCTGAGGTCTACTGAATGGGTTCCTTGTATGGAGGTTGCACGCTATGTGCACGACTGCCTGCGTAAAGGTTTTGATAAAGATGTGCGCAACACCTTACGCTCCAAAGGTCCTCACCATTCTCTAATGGGCAAAGTGGAAGATACCCAGGAATTCGACCCGAGTGTAGTCACATTTCTTAAAAAATATGCCACGGACCTGAAAAAGGGCTTAGATCGGGCCTGGAAAGGATGTCAGGATAAACTCCTCGACATATCAGGAACCATTATCAAGATCCTTCAATTAGCTACACAGGCAAAGGATTCCAGTACTCCTTCAGATCCAGAAGCCATTTTGGAATGGGCACAGAGGGCAATTTGCCTCCTGGGCAATGCCAAATGCGCTATATCCACAGAACGGCGTAAATTATTTTTAATGAGGATAGATCCTAAGCTGGCTGAGCTGGCCCCATCGGAACGAGGTACACTTGCGAATGGCCTCCTTTTTGGAGAGAAATTTGTCAAAGACTTGGGCAGATATGTCTCCACCTTTTCAGCCTTGGATAAGGCTCAAACTTCAATGACACTGATGTTTAACAGGGGCCTTTTTGCCAGGGACAGATGCTATCGAGGCTGGGTGTCAGGCCAGGGTTTCTATCAGGCCTCTGCAGATTATATCCAGAGGTGTCGTGGTTCCTACCAGAATGCATCAGGATTCTACCCTTCCCGAACCAGGAGAGGCCATAGTCGCGCCTACAGAGGCGGGAACCGAGGTGGTTTCAACGCCACTGACGCCACAGCATCAGGTGAGAACTATTCTCTTTTCAGAAGTTATTCTGGGAGGCAGACTAAGGTGGCACCTTGCTGCTTGGGTACGAATCTCTCAAAATCTTTGGTTTCTGCCGACAGTTAAGGGTTACAGATTGGAGTTTTACTCTCCTCCCAAACAGGAAGAATTCCCTCTTCTACTCTGTTTTTCCCAAACTGACAGCAGTTTCATAGACGATTAAATTTCTTCTCTCCTTCACAAAAAACCATAGTTTCTACAGTTCCCCACCCAGAGGGTTTTATCAGCACCATATTTCTAGTGCAGAAAAATGGTGTGAGTTACCGATTAGTTCTAAAGCTAAAAAATTTCAACACCTGGATAATGTACCGCCATTTCAAAATGGAGGGTATCTATCTCTTAAGAGATCTTTTGCAAGACAGATTGGCTGGTTCGGTTAGATCTCAAAGACGCTTACTTAACAGTGCCAGTTTTTGCCCCACATCAACATTTTCTTCAATTTCGCTGGAGAAACCAGTGGTTCGAGTTCTCAGTTCTTTCCTTCAGGCTGTCTTCTGCCCCCTGGTGTTTCACCAAACTGCTACGCCCAGTAGTGCAGTTCCTACCAGAACGAGGCAGGCATTCGTCTCATTATATATCTGGATGACATTTTGACCATGTCCCAGGCCAGGGAGTTAGCGCTAGTGCACCTGTCTTGGACTATTCAGGTTCTTCAAGAACTGGGTCTTCTAAGAAACTTGGACAAATCAGCTACAGTACCCATGCAATGTATCGAATTTTCAGGTTTCCAAGTAGACTCCATCAAAGCGCAGTTGAAATTGCCCCAGCCGAAACGTGTTTCAATCAAGAGAGAGTTACGGAGAGCCTTTGTCTCTTCGACTATATCATGGAGGACCCTGGCTCGCCTGGTAGGTCCTCTAGCCTCATCCATCCCAAAAATGTTTCCAGGGCCCCTGCATTATCGGGCCCTTCAATGTCCAAAGATCTTACATCTTTGCAAGGGGCTGACCTATTCAGAGCAGATTTTGTTAATGGACGAAGCCAAGATGGAGATAATGTGGTGGCTGGATCACATGGATGCGTGGAATGGCAAGGCCATTTTTGCACCCTCTCCGGAGATAATAGAATCTGATGCCAGCCAATGGAGCAGGGAAGCTCGATGAGGAACGATGGAAACGGAGGGCCGTTGGTCCCCAGAGGAGTTGACCCTCCATATCAATTGCTTGGAGCTCCTTGCGGGAGCTTTTGTGATACGTTGTTTCCATCCCCACAAGGCCAGTTGTTGCATACTACATCGTATGGACAAAATCTTGGCAGTGAGATATATCAATCGCCTAGGAGGAACCAGATGTGGGATTCTGATGGAGATTGCCAAAGAGTTTTGGCACTTTTGTCTCCAACATCAAATCTCAGTGACAACGGAATACGTTCCGGGGCGCTCCAATGTGGTGGCGGACTGGAATTCTCATTTTTTGAGGGATGGCGGCGACTGGAAACTCCATCAGTCTGTCTTTCACAGTCTGACGAGTCGATGGGGCAAATGCTCGACAGACCTCTTTGCGTCTCAAATCAATACCCAGTTTCCACAGTTTTTCAGTTGGAGACCAGATCCATTAGCCCTGGGGTTGTATGCGTTTCTCCAGGATTGGCCCCGGAGTCTTCTTTACGCTTTTCCTCTGTTCGCTATGATTCTGAGAGTAATCTCTCATGTGATTAGGCAGATAGCAGAGATCATTTTAGTGACCCCCCCTCTGGAAAGCTCAATCTTGGTTTCCGATAGCGATGGCGTTGTTGTGTGCTCCTCCAGTGGTTCTTCCCTCCTTCCCATCCCTGCTTCTAGATCCATTGGGTCTCCCTCATTCTCTAGTTTTAGAAGAACAATTGTTCCTAATGGCGTGGAGACTTTCAGGAGACTCTGGCAAGTGCCAGATATTTTGGAGGATGCTATGTGCTTCTTCTCAAGTGGAAGCCTGTCTCGGAGGAGGGCTGAATGACGACCACCACAGTGATGACAAGTGGAAGCCTGCTGAAGGACAACCACGACAGTGATGACAAGTGGAAGCCTGTCTCGAAGGAGGGCTGAAGGACGACCACCACAGTGATGGCAAGTAGAAGCCTGCCTTGGAGGAGGGCTGAAGGACAACCACCACAGTGATGACAAGCCTGTCTCGGAGGAGGGCACCTTCCAACCATAAACGTTATGAATCCTCTTGGAAATGATGGGTGGATTGGTGCAGTGAACGAGGTATTGATCCTATGGGGGCCCCTGTTAGCATGATGGTCAATTTTCCTTCAGATTTAGCAACTCATGGCCTAGAGTATAGGACCATTAATAATTTGAGATCAGTTATTTCTGCAGAACATCCTCATATCGACGGCAAACCAGTGGGTGAACATCCTTTAATTTATAAACTTTTGCGAGGCATTCGAAAGCTCAAACCCCCTCAACCTATACACCTTTATGGAATGTGGATATTGTTTTGCGTTTTCTGAGAAACTGGCCATGTGTCGAGGCTCTCTCTCATAAACAGTTGTCAGCTAAATTCACCGTTCTTTTGTGTCTCATTTCCTGTTGAAGGGTGTCTGAAGTTGGAGCCCTGGATTTGTCAGGTAGAGTATTTACTCCTTCTGGAGTTTCTTTCACTATTTCTAAACGTACAAATAAGGCATCTAAGTGCATTTCACATCCCACTTTTCCTCACAATCAAAAGTTACGTGTTGTGAAATGTTTAAAAGCTTATGAGGCTGGTACTAGAGAGACTCGCAGAGATACGCGAGGCCAATTACTGATATCTCTTCAGAGTCCTTTTGCTCATGTATCTTCAGCTACTTTGGCCAGATGGGTCAAATGGTTGTTGGGGGAAGTGGGTATAGACATTACCACATTTGGAGCACATTCTGTGCACGGTGCCATGTCTTCTAGGGCTTTTGCGGTCAGTTCCTGTTTAGAGGATATTATGGCGGCCACAGATTGGTTATCCGACTATGCGTTTAAGGTTTTTTATCATAAGCCTAATGTTGATGTGGCATCTGCAGTGGTGGATCAGCTTTGAACTAGCATAATCCGAAGCCTCGGGTCCTGACATAGAATAAAAAAGTTTCTAGCTATTGCGTCAAGAATTTTCAATTCTATTTAGGACACTGAGGCAAGGATTATCCCACCAGAATAAAAGACTAATTTCACATTCCTGCAATTGTTATGTGATTACATGATAAATAATTTGTTGGTTACGCAAAATCTGTTCTCAGGTATTTCACTTTATAACCACCCATGTATTGAATTGTCATTATCAGTTTATTATCACATGTTCTTTCGTTCATAGGATTGGATAATGTTGCATGAAGACCCTAGATGTGCATTGGAAGATGGGTGGTCGTTCCAGTTCAACCACTGACTACAGTTCGTTTTCCCCGTTGGGACTTGGAGAATTCAGTTTGTGGATGTCAGGTTGTCTTTGATTTATTATTGCAAAGAAAGAGGAAGGACTAAGGAGGCAGAGACATTTATAGGAGAACAGGCCTGGGATTGGGCATGTTATGGGGTGCAAGGAGTGCTGGGAGATGTGGTTTTTCTGTTTAACTAACGTTGATTGGCTGCTGTAAACTTTCAGTAAAGAAAAAGAAAGCATAATCCTCCCCTCCGTGTCCTTAATAGAACTGAAAATTCTTGATACAATAGCTAGAAACGTTTGTATTCCGGCACAAGGTGATACAGCTTTCATCTGGGTTCACTGGAATATCCCACCCCATGCTGCTGGAGCGTCACCTGCTGGGCCCCTTCAAAAAGTCGCAGTGCTGTATCGAAATGATAGGATCTGCCGCTTCTGCGGGCTAAGCAAACCGTAAAAAACTTGAACTGGAAGACAAACTGCATTCCTATGCTGCAGCTGTGGTCAAATGACGTGCTCATGTGGGCGGAGAATGAGAGCACAGATCTGCGCAGGAAGGAAGCCAGGCGATGTCACAGGTACCTGCAACGGGCCGTTACGGCAAGATGCTGCTGGAACTGCACAGAATAATGAGGGACGACACTAAACTCCTTTGACTGTTCGATCATTTCTGGTTACCCAGTGCCTTTGCATATGCTCACAGGGTACTGATAATTCGCTATTAGTTTTGTTAACTACTTACTTTACAAAGCGTGGCCCTTCCGAAAAGATTTCCATGGTTTTTACCCGACCTCTGCATTAGAGACCTGCCACTTGAGGGTTCTTCTGGAGGCAAGCGTTAAAAGAGAATCTGTCCTACGAAGGAGAAACTGTCCTCTTATACGCTAGACCTTTATTTTTCTTTAAAACAATATTGACCCATAGTATGAAAAAATATGTTCACTTCTGTTGCAATTATTGGGTTTTAATAGTGAGTCATGTGCAGGGATATGAGACCCCAGCAAGCATGTCTCGAAGATGCTTCCATGATCCCATCCCTACCTCTTCTACTGCGTACATGGTCACATGTGGAATTGTGGAACCCGGGTTTCTAGCATACAATAACATCTCATTAGAGATGACATGTCCACTCCCTCTGGGAATGTCTGCATCTATGGGCCCCACCAGGAGTGCCATAGAAAGAGGGCAAATATACGCTGTAGTCACCAGGCTACCAATCCTCCTGCGTGTCCTTAGGCATAGTAGCTTCTCAGGTAGTACATAGCACAACTTTATGCAGAGAAAAATCCTTCTGGAGATGGACCGTTTTTGCATGGTCAACCTTTTCTTGCCTCAGAAACACCTACAAAGAGCTGATTGCCCACTTGGTGTTCCTTAGTACGATCAATTTAGAAACTCAATGCTCTTTTAGCATCTAAATGATGGAGTCCTCTTCCTCCTTATAGGTATGAAGTGAAGCAAAGAGAGCCAGGAGGGATGTGAAAAGAAGTGACCATGTTAGGTAGAAAGGAAGTCCCAGTCCTCAAAAACAACTTATCTGGGAAGAAGGAGG
Organism: Pleurodeles waltl; assembly: GCF_031143425.1. Taxonomy (NCBI): domain Eukaryota; kingdom Metazoa; phylum Chordata; class Amphibia; order Caudata; family Salamandridae; genus Pleurodeles; species Pleurodeles waltl. Next base: position 527,872,471 of record NC_090440.1, read on the forward strand.
TGTGAAGTCAATTTACACAGAGACCCTGAAGTTTGTTCACATGTCTAGCCACTGTTATGGTGATGAGAAAGATTGTCTTTAGGGTCAGAGCTTAATGGGACAACTGTGGAGCTGGTCAAAAGGGGTCAACATCAAGAATGGCAGGACTGAGTTCAAGACCCACTGGGCATCAAAAAAAAGTTTTTGGTGAGAAAACGTTTTGCAAACCTTTCAAACACCCCAACACAACTGGTGACTCAAATAATGAATGCTGATCTGGCAACTGCAAGAAGGCTGAAAGAGTCAATAAGTATTCCTTAATCGTGTCTAAAGCAAGCCCTTTCTGGGCAAGGGACAAACCAAAGAGCAAACAGTAACACAGCTTTGCCTGTAAATGGTCAATATGTTGAGTGCCACACCCATCCACAAATGTGTCCTGATTGCTGGTGTGTACAGATTTAATGGCGGGATGTGTCACTTCCAGGATGACATCAATAACCTCAGGGTGGAAGCTGAAGGAGGTTAGCTGTCACCTCTAAATCTCCAAGCATGGAGATGCAAATTGTGCATACCCAGCTGCCGGACTGAGCCATGCTGCTACAACACAAGGTCTTCCCAAAGCAGCAGAATGATTGGAGGACAGATGCTCATGCCCAGGAGTTCTGGGTGCCACTCTTTCCTGGCCCAATTCGGTGCCACTAGGATAAACTGGGCCAGGTTGTTTATGGTCGTCTTCAGAACTCTGGGCAGAAGTGGCGGGAAGACAAACAGGAATCCTGAACTCCACTCTAAACAGAATGCACCCCCAAGCGAAAACTGCCTTGGAAATTCAAACAGAAGTGTTGACAATATACCTTTTTGGCAAAGGTAAAAAGATAATCAAAGCTTTAAAGATCCTACCAGGTGGTTCACCATTAGAGAAATTAGAGAAGGCCTCCTGGCATAGGGTCCAATACCCCTGTCCCTATCCTGTCTGTTGCAGTACCACATTGTGGCGGTGTTGTCTGTGAGCACCTGCACCAGCTGTCCTTTAATGATAGGCAGGAATGCTTTCAATGCCAAGAGAATTGAATCGCTCTCAACTCCAACAAGTTGATGTGGAGTTGAGTTCCCGCCGGAGACCAAAGTCATCTGAGGTCCACCTTTCCCAGATGGCTGCCCCATCCAAGGAGTGATGGGTTAGTTCTTGGTGAGGTAAGGAGAGGGGCCTTCCACTGACCCAACTGTGGTCCCGTAGCCACCAGTGCAAATCTTTTGCACTCTCCTACTAAACATAGAGACAATGCAACCGATATCCCTGATGTTCATGTGTACTGAAGTTCAGGTCCAACTGCAGAGCCTGCATGTGCCACTGGGCATGTGACAAAGGCAGGTTACAGGCTAAAACATCAGCAACATAGCCAGAATGTCCTGGACTCTCAGTTCCAGGAAAAAAGGTCCAAACCGTACCGCATCCAGAAAGACATCAATGAAAGTGAGTGTCTGTGAAGGAGTCAGGTGAGCAGACTGCTTCCGGTCAGGGGAAGAATCTCTGCTTTTGCACTCATTTTGGAAGCAATAATTACAGATCACTGGTTGCTTCCAATGATGCAGTCGGTCACACTCTGTAATTTATACAGAAACCACCCACCGATCTGCCCGAAAAAAATCATCATCTGCACCTGCAGGAGAAACAGAAAGAGATTCCCCCCTCCTCCTAAAAGGAGCCAAATAAAAGATCCTAAAGGACAGGAAGAATCGAGGATTCTGTTCCAGATTTATTCTAGTAATAAACAAAACCAGACCACTGGAGGCCAATACTAGGCCTTTGAAATTGGAGCAAATTCCTGAAAAATAATCCACTCAAATGGTAACCCCTTTAACCCTCCAAAACGTCCTTCTGATGCTTGGGGAAGAGTTGTTACTTACCGCCCTGGATCTTCTGGATGTGTATTTTCAGGTTCCTAAACATAGCAACATCTGCAATTTTGGACCGAAGTCTGCGCCCTATATTTATTTATATTTTTTTTTACAAGGGGCCGGATGATGATAGCTGTCTTCCCTAAAAGACAAGGTCACCAAGTATACCATGTCATTAGGAACTGTCCACCAGAGGCTTCTGGTTAGAGAAGGAGCAACACATAAACGTCCTGGAGTTACAGGTCATCAGACTAGGCTTGCAGTCACTTCTTCAGAGAAAGCTGTGTTGATATGGACGGAAAACAAAAACTCAAACTGCATTATAAAGCAAAGAGGAACGACTTCATATTCTCGATTAAAAGAGACACAGATGGTGTGGAACTGGGCCATCATCAGCGAGGTGGACATTGCAGGAGAACATCTTCCAGACTGCCAAAATCACTAATCAGATAATCCGTTCATAGCATGTGTGGCTGTAGATACACATGCTCTGCATCAACAGTAAAGCAGAAGTCCCCTAAATGGTGGATAGCCAGTGGATGCTGCAGAGGTCTGAAACAGGGTTCCAAGGATAGTTTGACCAACTCTGGCTTGCTGCCTTGCAAGAATGTCTGCACAATAATGACTTGTAAATGTGTATTAAGTGGGCCATGAGGCAGCTTTATACTATGTCCCCCAAAAAAGCCATAGTAACCCTTTTTTTGCAGGTGGAATGTGGCCTTGGGTGGGAAGGTAAGATTCTTTTTGCTTTAGTGTAATATGTTTGGATGCATTTGACAATCCACCTGGTGATCTCTGCCTTAGAAAAGGCATAACCTATACCAGGCTGTGAAAATGTTACAAATTGTTGTATTGGTTTGCTGAAGGATGTGGTCCTGTCTATACAATACATATGAGCATGCTTGACTTCAAGTGAGTGGAGTGCTCTTTTGGCTCCCGAGTTGGGTTGGGGAAAAAAGCCTGGGAGCACAATTGTCTTATTAAGGTGGAATGGGAAGACTACTTGAGGTAAGAATTTCACATTGGGTCTAAGAACAACTCTGTCACTGTGACCAGAAAAAAGGTTTCTGCAATATGAGGGCCTGTAGTTTGCTGATATGCCTAAGTGACATGATAGCTATCAGGAAAGCAACCATCCAAGAAATAACATGCAAAGGTCGTGAATGCAGCGGCTTGAAAGGGGGATCCATAAATCTGCTAAGCATTGAGATTCCAGACTGGGGATGGAAATACTCTTGGAGGAATTAAACATTTAAGGTCTTCCAAAACAACTCTTAATTACAGGGATTTTGAAGCTGTAACAGTGTTCTCTTTTCTGTATATATGCAACAATGGCAGCCAGGTGGACCCTAATTGATGTGTACAATAACCCTAAGTTTTGTAAGTATAGCAGGTAACAAATAATGTCTTCTACCAAATACATTATAGGATTTTTGTGATTTGGAGCATAATAGTGGACAAACACTTCCACTTAGCAGCTTAGTAGTTACATGAAGTGGGCCTATGAGCTTCTCCGAGTATGTCCATGTTCTTGAGGTAGATTAAGGTAACCAAACTCTAGGACCGCAGGAGCCAAATCGACAGGTTACGTGGTCTGGGTGTCAGACTCTGTGTAGTTTTGTGTGAGGAAGTCCGCCCTTTTTTGGGGAGCCTCTTGTGAGGGGTAACAGGCATTTCTAGCAAGATTGAGAACTACTGTTGTCTGGCCCACGTTGAAGCCACTAGGATGAGCGTGAGGGAATGTTTGCCTCAGCTTCCTGCTACAACAATACGGGTAAATACAGACTGAAATGTTAAAAAAAAAAAATTACCATAAAACTGGGAGCCATAATTACGATGTAAGGGCCCACTTCACTTTTAATATACAATGTACAATGCCCTACAAAGCTTTAACACTGTCGTCTTTTCACAGGACCAACCTTAGGGTTTGATGAGGGTTACACAGTTAATAGTGTACTGTAAAAAGCACAGGTAATTGCCAATTATTCCTAAAAGTCCCTTAAACAGTCCAGGCATTTCCTCAACCGAAAATAATATTTTAATTCATGAATTTCAAGTAACTACATCAATCACCACAATTTCTTAATTTTTTGGTGCTAATACATTCATATTACAGGATTACGACCACGATTTCCAAAGTAACTGTCCCCACCTTATCTGTTATAACTCTCATTTCATACATACATCAACTGTGAACTCCTCCTTAAGTATCAAAAAGTAGTACACATTTCTGCAGTTCAGAAACGGATGTACTTATTCCCACAAACAAACAATGTATCTTCTTATTTGATCAAGCACCCAACCAACTGTCTAACCATCATGTTATTTCGGAACCAAACTGGACTGCATTCCAAGTAAAATCCAACAATAAACACACAAATTATTTAGCACGATGTCGTTTCATGATTTCATCCTTTGCAGGCATCATATTAACATTGAAATCTCAATTACAAATTTTTCATCAGAAGATATATGGCAACCCACAACGAGATACGGTCATTGTTAATTTCAAAGAAAAAAAGAGAATGAAAGGGAAACGCACAACACGAGAAAAACAGATTGTGCAAAACCAGGAATCCGATATCTTTGTAGTAGCTATGCACAAAACAACCCATCGAAATGTAACAACAGTCCCTTTGAAATCCAGCGTTCCTCTTCGTTCGGCTGAATGAGTGTAAAGATCGAACCTGTCTGGTAAAACCTACCAGAAATAGCTGGAAAACGAATTAAAAACCTCATCTATTTGTTTCAATTTACTCTAAATAGAATTCCACGGAATCTTCAGAGGCAGCCCTCTATACAAATCAAAAATGTACAATTCTTTATCTCCCTCCTTCCTATCATGAATGCACAAAACTGCGAAAAGAACTTTAACAACCAAGAGTCACCTGTTTTGGTGATCTCTATACGAATTGCTTTCTTGAGATTAGGTGAACGGGATGAGCCACATATTTAGTTAAATACCCTATTAATGGTTCCCTTAATCCTGCAATAGAAAGAACCTTTAGTAAAGCTGAATGATCTAGGTTGTAAAAAGAAATCTTAGAACTTGTATCTAGCAAAAAGAACAGACTCACCATATACAAATAACTATTCATTTGGGGCTCTAGCCAGTGTTAAAAATTCCACTCAGTAATCCAAATGCCTGACGGAAAGCATGCAAAAACATCTAACTAAATTAGGACAGCCACAAGTCATATACTACTTAGGTGCTGTGACAATATAACATTTTATGTCAAAGACAGAGTTTCTAGGACGGAAGTAACCCACAAATCAAGACCTGAAATATCCTAGCTAGCAAAGTGATGGCTTCAATCTGCGTATTGTAGCGTATACTCACACATTCCTCCGATTAGAGTTCAGCACACTCAACAAACAGAACCTGTGTCCACTAGACCCAAGCTTTAAAAAAACAGGTAGCTTATTCTACTGTAAGGTTCTTGTAAAGTGCATGGCTACCCATGAGCCTCCCAGAGCAAGTACATTCATCATGATTTACCAGATCACAATAGAAGAATTAGTTACTATACAGTCAAGTTTTCAGGGCCTTACGAAAAGAGAGTTTGTGGGTCATTTGACATAATTCAAGTGGAAGGATATTCCAGATTTTGGAAGTCAGGTAGGTCACTGATCGGCCTCCCCAGTGAGACCTACAAATTTCTGGAACCTTTAGCAGATGTACTTAAGAGGAACTTAGAGATCTTCCAGCAATATATGAAGTGGACAGAGGTCTTAACAATAAGGGACCTTTCTTATGCAGTGATTTGTGAAAAATGCATAAAGCTTTAAATTGCACTCATTGCTCCACCCGGAGCCAATGTAACTCTCTCAAAGCCCCTTTGGCAGAGTGGTGTCTAAGAAGATTCATAAGAAGCCTCACTGCAACATTCTGGATAACCTGTAGCCTTTTGATAACATATTGAGGCAAGCCTAGGTATAGGGTATTACTGTAGCCCAGTCGTGAGATTACAAGAGCCTGGACAATCAATCTTCTAGCTGGAAAAGGGAGGAGCTTGAGGACCATTCTCAGCAGTCTCAGATCACCTAAACAATTGGCTGCAAGCTTTGAAACGTGGTGATCCATTGTTGAGGAAAGGCTATGGGGGCTGGTTGAATGGCTAACAGTTCTAAATGGTTGGTGTGGAGACCCAACTGATGAGATGGCCACAGACCTTGGGCTGCCATGTCTGTAAAGTGAAGTGTGCTTCCCAGTCGCTAAATAATGCATCAGTGGTGATGGTCACCTGTGAAACTGGGCCTGTGAAGGGCCTGCACCTGAACGGACTGTTGTTCTACCACCTTAGAGAGTGATGGGTGCCGGCCCATCTTAGCACTAGATCCTCCAATTGACCCTCTGAGACCATTGGACTGAGCAGCACTCCTGTATTGGGAGCATAGAGTCTGGTGTTGGGCACTATGGCAATGCATAAGGCCATCATCACCAAAAGGCACATCGCCAAACGAACTGGAGTTGGACAGAGTGGCTGAAACTAAGTGAATGCCTGTACCCTTTAGGTCCTGGGGAAAGCATTGCCCACTATGTGCTTAAGACTGACTCTAGGAAGGGTTGAGCCTGGAGCTGACCACTGTGAACCCTAGGCTGTGCAGGAGGGACATTGCGGCCTGGGTGTGGGTTAGGCATTCCTCACTGCCTGCACTCAATCAGCCAGTTGCCTAGGTGGTAGAAGTGAATTCTTCCCCTCCTGGGATGGGTGGCTACCACTGTTAAAAACACTGGCGAAGACCTTTGGGTCTGTAGTGATGCCAAAGGCTGAAACCTGAACTGGTAGTGTTGACCACTTACCATGAAGTGGAGGTAGCACTGATGAGCTGGATAAATTGGGGTGAAAAAGTAGGTGTCCTACAGGTCTAGTGTGGCCATGAAGTCATCTTGCTGCAGCAGTGGGATAACCTCCTGTAAGGTGACCATGTGGAAATGTTTCAACATACAACTGCAGCTGGTGAAATTTGAAAGAGGTGGAGCATAAACTTTCCAGACATATGTCAAATGAAAAACATGCATATGTTTACATTATTCTGCTTTTGTTACTCCCAGCTGTGCTTAGATTTCCCATTAAGGACTTAAAACACTCAGGTGCATTTTCGGTTTCACGTTTTCGTGTGAGTGTGTTTAAAAAATAAATAAATTGAACATTGGAATGCTGGAAGCTCCATTGAACACAATGGAGTGCTCTGGGCTTTTACTGGCTGGTAATTTACTGTTACTGGAGCGTCAACATTCCAATGTTCTTTGTTCACAGTAACAGCTGTGAACAAAGGCCTCATGGAGCTCCGAGGACTTTGTTTTATTTATTAGAACATTCTGCCCTCTAGTGGCAGAATGTTCTAATAGCCCTATAGCCCTTCGTAGTTGGGCTATACCAGCAATTAAAGTCCCACTCCCTTGTTAAAGGCCTAAGCCAAAACTCTGCAGCGGGCATTTAATGGCCGGTATAGCCTGCCATGGCAGGCTCTAAGGCTATACTAGACGTCTGCAGCAACTATAAAACAACTGGTGGTGCGATTGTTGCTGCTGTCATGGGTGGCTAACATTTACTGAATTAGCAGTGAATGATGAAGACCCTAGCTCATTCAGTGGAGAGAGAGGAGATTTTCCAAAATAAACTGATGATAATACCCAGCGCTTAATTTGTTGAAACAAAATTAGGGCAGGTGCGTACATTTTGTATGAAATGGCTGCTGCCCAAATCTATCACTGGCCCATCCATGTTCGTCTTGGCACTACCGACTTTCACCCCTGGCATGGCCCAAATATGGATTGCAGTGAACGAACAATCACACCTACACAGATGAAGGTAGGTTTGTTGAGAAGAGGGGTTCACCTCTTTGAACATTCTTTAAAACTATGTCAAATAATGCATTTTGCAGTCCAATTTTAACTTGATGTTGTTAAAAGGCTATAGGACGTGAGGCGAAGTTGTCCAGTCTAATGCTGCATTGTGCAGACTCCCAATGGGTATCTCACTCAGTCTTCTATCAGAACGGACAGGGGCATGCTGTCCAGGGTGCACTGAACTAGATCTGTCAGTGCTTTGAACATCTGTGGCAGGCGAGTGCAGGTGTGTGGTGGTTTCTCTTAAACCACCACACACCTACACTTAAAGCTCGCCTAAAGCATCTCTATTGTAACCTGCAATCTCGTTATTCTCATTGATACCCACACACTACCTCAGTTTTAATCAGCTCCCTAGATATTCTATCGGTACTCTCTGTAACAAAGGTGTAGTGAAGCTGCCACAAGCAAACTTTGTGGCATAATGGAATTTAAGTCACAGACCGACACACAGCTCTTATGCACCTCAAGGCTGAGCAGAAGCACAGATTTGAGGCCTCTGCCTGACTTCAGTCTTAATGTGCTGGTACTGCATAACCGCAGTCTTAGCAAATGAACAGGTGTAGAAAAATGGGCACAGCTTAATAGTGACATGACATGAAATGTTCAATATTTATGCACACAGCAATACACTGTAGAACAAGAGAGTAAACAGAAAATTAAAATACCCCCCACTTTGAACCAAAGTTCTTATGGCATCAAGCAAACACAGAAAGTCACTGTGACCCTTCTCAGAAGAGCTTGCATACTTTCACTGAGTCATCCATCCTTTCATTTATCCACCCTTTCCTTCCTTCCAACCAATCATCAATCTATCCTTTCACTCATCCATCCTCCCATCCACTTAGCCATCCATCTATTCACTCATCCATCCGCCCTTTCGCTCATTCGTCCATGCTTTCACTCACCCATCCACCCATCCACCCTCTCACTTATCCATCCATCCATTAATTCACCTTTTTACTCATCCATCGGTCTACCCTTTTATCCAGCCATCAATCAACCCTCCCTTTCACTTATGCATCCATTCTTTCCCTCATCCATTGTTATATCCATCCTTTCACTAATCTATCCATCATCCCTTTCAACCTCTCCACCCATCCAGCCTCACTCATCCATCTATCCATTTAGCCTTTCACTCAGCCACTCACTTATTCATCCATCCACCCATCAATCATCTCATCCACCCTTTCACTTTTATCCAAGCATCTATCCTTTCTCTCACCCATCCTTTCACCATTTCACTCCCACATCCATCGATCCATCCACTCACTCATCTGCACCTGGCCGTAGCGCAGCAGTGTTAATTAGATTTACAGCTTTTGTTATATTGAATACTAATTTTACTTTTAATCATGTTACTCTGTACGTGACAGCAGGGCAGCAAAAGTGTTTGTGGTAAGAGACAAAGGCAAACTTACCATCCACATAAATACCCACCAGTCTGCGAAAAATATAGCATGAACACTTAAGATTTAGAAGAGAGGTGAGTGCAGAACATCGGTAACCTTTGCATTGGACTTCAGCAAGGACGTTGGGCAACAAGACGCAGTAACACTGCATACAGCTCCACTGGCACTGCCCAGCTTTGTTTGGCTTTGTGCATCTGCGCCCTATCTGAATATTGTTGGAGTGTAGCATTTATATTCAATATTAACATGATATGCTTGCAAAATAATGTATAACGAGATTGCAGAGAAATGGAATTAATGCCCTACTAATGTCCGTGTTTGGAATGTGCCTACGGGGAGTGGCCACCAATGTATACGTTGATAAATGAACTTGACTAATAATGAATTAGTAACGTACTAATGCATGATTTTATATTAGCATTGAGAGTTATATGTTAAAGTTTTGCTAAATTAATCACTAGGCCTTAGTTAGCAAGGGTCTGGGCCTAGCTGCCTGGTCTCATATTAAATGTGTTTTTCTAACGTGCCATGTGCTGTCTTCCTGAAGGACATAAAAATTGACTTTTCCAGAAGCTAGAGATGTGTGTAACCGTAGTAAATTCTTTCTATTGGACTATTGGATAGAGATAATGGTGCACCAAATACTGACCAATTGGAAATTAGAGACTTGTCTGGCAAATTCAATTTAACAACGTGTCACAAGGAGAAATCAGCCAATTTTTCTGCGAGCCATTGCGTGCCTTTTATCCTGCCACTCTGCCCTACCTTGGGACTTTGTTGCCTGATATCCTAAACCATCCTCATTCTTCCCTTCGCCATATAGCGTACTTCCTCTCCTTATGAGGGAAGTGTTCCTTACTGCCCTGTCTTGCTGAGATTTTGCTGTCCTGTCCTGACTGATGGCGAATTGACTGCTGTCCTGAGGACGAAGACTGACTCTGAATGCTGACCCATTACGGAGGGTAACTATATGATGATGAAATTGTATTTATCTGTTTGCCTTTTCTTTCTAGGTACCAACTGCTCTTTGATAGAGACCATAGTTAGATGTTTTCTAAATTTGTGTTACAAAATTGTTTTTGCATGAAGCCCAACATGCTGATGCTAATTTGTGGTTAATTAAGGAGATCACTAAACGGACGCAAATAGACAAATGACGGAATCTTTGCTTTGTTGAATAACGTGCTAACTATACTCTGCAAAGTTAATTCATGTTGACGTCATGCTTTGTTCTAATGTTCATGATCTTTGCTCTGCTTAAGTCATATTCAAGCTGCCACATTGTGACATTGTTAATGTGTTTCCTGGTATTGAGACTAATAAACTTGCTAGTAGAGTGTAACCAATAGGGAATAAATCTCATAAATCTTACTAAACTCGAGTGTGGTTATTCATGGCTGAAAGGTCATGTTGTGTTGATTTGTTATTGTAAACATTGATGAGGTTATTGATCTAGTGATTGAAATGCAGAATAAATACCTCGTCTTAAGGTGTCTCCAATCATGGTCAAAAGGTTCATTGGCCTAAAACGAGTCCCCGTGCAAGTAAAGTACCTAGGTCGGGACGCGTTATCAGTTCTGGTAGCAGAGGACGGTTTCGGCCCTTTGGGGCCCTAAGACGAGGGACCAATGTTTTAGAATTGTTTTTGAAATAATGCAAATTGGGAAAATGATGTTCCCCTAAGTCCCAAATGAGTTTCCCGGGACCCCGGAGCTTGCCAAAGTGAGTTGGGTATGTTCTCGGCGTTCTAGTGATGGTATGAGTGAAGTAGGGTTTGCGCTTGCACAGCTTATGCATACCGAAGGTAAACTGTGAGGTTTGTGAGAATTTTAGGCCAGGTGATGTTTTAGTAGGAGTGTGCGTACTCCGCGGTATGAGAGTAGGGAAGTCGGCGAACTTCATGTGAGTGTGGCGGTTTGTGCTAAAAAATTGTCCACGTGGTTGTTGGTGATGTACGGACCCTGCGTGGTCTAAGACTCCGGAGTATATTGATAAGTGTATGAGGCACTTGGATTTATGTTGTAATTTGCGCGTTTTAATAGGTCAATCGGCGTGGTTGACGAGTCGAGTTTGAGTCAAGTGAGTGAATGAAAACTTCAGTGGAGATTTGGTAAGTTCTAAAGTGCACTAGGACGAACCATTGGCAAGTCGAGAGTAGAATTTGAAGGCCAAATTCTGCTTGCGAGTGCGGGATCTGAGAAAGAGAGAGTAGCGGCCGAGGCTTAAAGTGAAATCTCTGTAAAGTTCTGAATCGATTGTGTTACCCTTCCTGTAGTACACCGGCAAATTCGAGTTTGTTAGTGCTCGCAATATATTGCATTAGTTTGTGTGAATCGAGAGTGAGGGAGACAAGCTGCAAGACTTTGTCAGCGGCAGTGTGTGTGTGTGACATGTCATTGGAGCCGCGCTGGGATAGGTTGGTTAGTGAGAAGGGTCGTACACGTATTGGCAGCCGTCCGTGAGAGGCAATTGGTTGAGAAGGTGGGCGAAGGGTGTTCTGGGAATTAAAGTCTCATCCTGATTCAGTCATAGACGAAATAAAAGATGCAAAAATGAAGTTCTTCAAGGCTTTAAAGAGCGCTTTGAGGGGAGATGTGTACATTACCGTAAGTGTGGGGGAGCCTACACCGTCAGAGGATACTCCGGCTTATGCCATAATGGAGGAGAAGGGAGTTGCGCCATGTCTTTGACTAAAGCAATGGTGCAAATTAACAGAGAAAGACGGGTGTTTGGCGTTTCCAGAGAATGAGACGTTCAACATAGGGGTTCTAGAGAATTTGCGGAAGGCGTTAAATGAGCAAAAGCCGCCTCCGAGGCCAGCACAGTTTGAGGTGTTAGCAATTTGGGAATCGATGGCCATATGACAACGGCAACAGAAATTTGAGAGGAGGATGAGAAAGGCGGAAAAGACACTAGCGGAGGCTAGATGGGATAGTGAAAACAGAATGTGGAGAAGAGAAATAATAGACAGTGATAGGATGTTTCTGGCGATAAGCCAAGAAGCTGAGACGCAGGGAAGAAAGGCCACTTGCAAAACAGGCAAGGGCTCTAGTAAAGGAAAAGAGAATAACAAGTCTTGGACAGATGCAGGTGACTAAGATGATGATGAGTTCCTTAACCAGTTGTTACATGATCGTCCACTGCCATGTGCCATGGATGACAATAGACCAAGTACTAGTGCAGGTCCTGTAAATTCAACACAGAACCAGGGAACAGCGAATACAGCACAGGTAAATGCAGTCGCAACACCAGCCCCAGTACATAATAGTGTCAGTGTGTCCACTGCTCCAGAGATGCAGACGCAGTTACAGCCACCACCAGTTCAGAGGCTCTACCCTGACATCCCAATATTAGAAACCACTACGAGCTTGATGGTGCCACCTGACCAGGCATATGCGAGATCAAAATTAGTGCAGATGGAGCCAACTCCACTTTTACTGCCCAGCCACAGCAACAGATGGTTCCGAGTTACACTACGGTCACAGGACCGCAGATAGCTACGGCACGGATAATAAATCAGAATTTGGGGGCCAGTGTTCCACAGGTGGTGGGGAACAAGCCAACACCAGCCACCATATCCTTACCTATTACGGTTGGTCCATCAGTACTACTGTACGCGCAGGATAAGCCTAGTGTGTGTGATCAGGGGGTAATGACCCAGGACATGACAAGAGGAGGGTTCGTGGAGAACTCTCAAGGAATGAGCCCAGTGGAACAGATGGTAGAAAGATCGAGGTCTCTGTTAGATTTCAGTCCGATAGGGGTTCCTCCAGAGGCCATGAGACACTCAGGGTTGGGATTACTGACTCCTCAGATCCCAGGTGCGAATGCATTGCAACAACCAACGATACAGGCTGGAAATATCTCGTTGCAAGGTTTAACTGCGCAACAATTGAATGAATGGTTAGACAAGCTGAATTCACCACAGACGGCCCCTGCGACAGCAGAGCGGTCGGAAAGGGAAGAGTACCTAAATTTTGTGAGATTGAGCATGGAAGCAACCGAGTTAGTTGAAGGGAACATGGGAGTGAACAGGCTAGAGTCATACACTGAAGCAGAATTGAGATATCTGTGCCCGAAAATAACTAAAGAAGTGAGCAAGGTGCACCAAAGGTTGGCAAACCTGGCAGATAAATATGGCATAGACTTAGACAATACCAAGCACTTGAAAAGGAGTTACAGATTAGACTTTGAGCCTAAAGATTTTGATCACATGAGGTCTACTGGAATGAAGGCACACCTTAAGGAGATACTACAGAGTGCACAGGTTTGGGGAGCTTTAGAGAAGTGGGAAGGCAGATGGGCAAAGAAGAGAGATAAAAGGAAAAGTGACTACTTGGAGCAGCAGCAGCCAAAACTGGCGCCAGATACCGGTACAATAAAAATGTTACCCATGAGAGAGACGGCTGGAGGGGTTCTTGTCCATGTACCATGGTCTAGAGGTGGCATTCTGTCATTCACAAATGATTTCCCCAGGCTGAGGGAAAAGCCAATAGAGTGGTACCAGCAGACAGATTTGTGAAGCTTGCGAAGTGTCTTTGGGAAGACTTGAATACATTGTTTGAGATCATAGTTCCTGCTGATTTGTGGCTCGAGTGCAAGAGAAGTGTGGATTGGCCGACGGAAGAACCGGCAAGGGACAGAGTAACAGGAGCTCCGTCTCCTGAGGTGATGAGGTACTACTTTAAGGTGATTGAGTTTTTGAAGTAGAAAGTGTCGCCGCAAAATATTGATTGGCAAAAGATTGATCGAACAGCACAGGAAGGCAAAGAGTCGATACATGCTCACTATGAGAGATTGTTGAAAGCATTCAAGCATTACAGTGGTACAGAGGTCATAGAGCCGAAAAATATGAATCACCTTGTGTTCAGGTTCGTTGAAGGGCTAAGACCAGAGATTAGCCAGATGATTAAGAATCATTTGATCTGTTGGCAGGCAAAGCCAATTGATGAGGTGTTACAGTATGCAAAATACTGTAGTGACGAGACTGAGTTGAAGCACAGAAAGCTGAAAGAGAAGGTGATGCAAATTAAGGCAGCACAAGCAGGGATGCAGGGAAATGGAGTAAAACAGATGGTGCAACACCCGCAAGGAAACGGGATGTTTCAGGCGCAAGCGAGAGGCAGAGGTCGAGGAGGTTTTGTGCACTGTGGTCCAGATTTGAATACAGTAGTGGTTCAGAATGATGTACAAGGGATGAAGAAGGTGTTGCCATGCCACGTGTGCGGGGGTGTGGAACACTGGAAGCGGGAATGTCCGATGATGGTGCAGGAGGGTGTTGTTCAGCAAAGCAATGATGTCAATGCATTCCAAAATGTTAAAGGACCAAGAATGAGGGGTCCTAATCCAAATTTTCAGAATAACATGGTTCAGATGCAGGGCCTCCAACCCATGCAACAAGTACAGATGCCACGTATGCAACCAGTGCAGATGCAGCAAGTGCAACAGCAGATTCCAGTGGTACCTAGACAGCAAATGCAGCTGCCCTGAGCGCCAATGGAACAGCAACAGATGATGCTTCCTCAACAGGTAACAAGTCAAAGAATGGGTCAAAATAAACAGTACAACAGTTCCCATTGCGTGGTGAGAAAGGAATAAACAATGAATGGTCGGATGACAGTTCGGATAGTGAGGACTGCAGGCTTGCAGCGTCCCTAGAAGTAGATCAGAGGGGACCCTAGGTGAAAGGAAAGGTGATGGGTCCCAAGGTCTCATTTTTGGTTGACACAGGAGCTACACGCTCTACAGTCAGAAATGCAGAGGTTCCGAAGTTGCCTCTTTCAGGACTTAAAATAAAGGTAGTGGGAGTGGCAAACCAGCTCCTGACTAACCCGATCACAGATCCAGTTCAAGTCGAGATTGGTACCTTTCAGGGATTGCACAGGTTTGTAGTCTGTGATTCAAGTCCTGTGCCCGTATTGGGAAGAGACTTACTGTGTAAGACGAGGTGCTCTATCACCTGTTCAAATGAGGGAATTAAGGTGCAGACAAACAGTGATGATGAGGGGGATGATGGTCAGATCTCAGAGCCAGAGACCACAGATGAAGAGTACCCCTTGATAAGCTTCTTCCCGATGTTCACAACAACTGATTTGCCCGCAGACCTGCAGGGGACAGTCATAGAGAAGGTGTGGGACTTGACAGGAAAGGAAGTGGGATTGATAAAAGGAGTAGAACCAGTCAAAGTTGATGTGAAGCCAAATACCGTGTTTCCCCAGGTACCGCAGTACCACATGGCACAGGATGTCCTCATACAGGTGACACAGATAATTGCAAACTTTGTGAAGCAGGGAGTTCTGAAGGAAGTGATGAGCATCCCATGTTACTCACCTATAATGGGTCTGAGAAAGCCCTGTGGAAAGGTCCGAATTGTTCAAAACTTACGAAAGATTAATGACATAGTGGTGAAGTCTTGCCCAATAGTGCCAAATCCAGCCGTGATTATGTTTCAAGTTCCATGTAATGCAGAATGGTTCTCAGTTGTCAATTTGTCCCAGGCGTTCTTTTCCGTGCCTCTTCATGAGGACAGACAATTTCTTTTCAGTTTTAAATTCCTGGACAAGGTTTACAGTTGGTGTCGAATCCCTCAGGGTTTTCGGAGTCACCATCTATCTTCAATCAAATTTTGAAGAAGGATTTGGAGTCATTGGAATTGCCTTTCCAATCGACTCTAGTGCAGTACATTGACGATTTGTTGATTGCTTCCAAGACAAGAGAGGACTGCAAGTACGATACTATTGCCTTATTGAATCACTTGGGAAAGAATGGGCATAAGGTGTCCCTAAAGAAGCTGCAGTACTGTCAGAAAGAGGTGAAGTATCTAGGCCATTTGATTGAAGAGGGGTCGCGGAAAATATCTAAGGAAAGAGTAACTGCCATATTGCAGATGAATCCCCGACATCTCAGAGAAATGTTAGGATGTTTCTGGGAATGGTGGGCTACTGTCGTCAGTGGATCCCAAATTTCTCGGTTATATCCAAACCCTTGGTGAGACTGACAGTTAAGGAGGTTAAGGATGGCCCAGATACTCTTAATTATGTCCGAGAAAGAGATGAGGGCGTTCATTGAGCTGAGGGAGTGCAAGTGCAGGGCTCCAGCTTTAGGTATGCCTGATTACACAAAGCCTTTTGTCCTGTTTTGTCATGAACGTGATGCTTGTTCTTTGTCTGTCTTGACCCAGGTCCATGGAGGTGCAAACCGACCGGTAGCATATTTTTCAGCTACTTTGGACCCAGTCACAGCAGCCTTGCCAGATTGTTTGCGTGCAGTTGCAGCAGTTGGTCAAAGCCTCACACAGTGTGAAGGCATAGTGATGGGACACCCTTTAACAGTTATGGTCCCACATTCAGTCGAAATTTTGCTGACTAGAACCAAAACTCAGCACATGACAAATGCCAGATTAACAAAGTATGAAACCATTATATTGGGGTCACCAAATGTGTCATTGAAGCGGTGTACTGTATTAAACCCGACAACTTTGCTTCCAAATGAGAATACAGGTGTTGATGATGCTGAAGAGGAAGAACATGATTGTCTTGAGGTAACAGAACTGTGCACCAAACCAAGACCTGACATTAAAGATACCCAATTGGAAGAGAATGATTACATTATCTTTGTTGATGGCTCGTGCTTGAGAGACTCAGTAGGAGTACTGAGAGCCGGATACGCTGTGTGTACAATCACCGGTATCCTAGAAGCATCTTGGCTTGAAAGAGTATACTCTGCTCAAGTGGCTGAATTGGTAGCTCTTACTAGGGCATGCCATGCCGCTGACAAGCTGAAAGTGACTATCTACACCGATAGCAGATATGGATTTGGAATTGTCCATGATTTTGGCCAGCTATGGTCCCAGAGGGGTTTCATGACCGCTTCTGGTTCTCCAGTGAAAAATGGTGAAAGAATTAAGGAATTGTTGCACGCAATTCAGTTACCTCTTGAAATTGCCGTGGTGAAATGCAGTGCTCATGTGAAATCACAAGACTGTGTCAATGGGAAATGGATATGCGGATCAAGTCACAAGGCTTTGCGCATTGAACTGTATATCGTTCAAGGATCAGTGGGAATTGTTACCTCAAACAGAAAATGAGACATGCACAGGTTACGCATTAAGGGTGGTTGACATGATGGAAGAATTAAAATTGTTGCAGGGACGTGCCAGCAGAGAGGAGAAACGCTCTTGGCTAAAAATGCAGTGTGTACAAAGACCAGATGATTTGTGGGTTTCAGATGAGGGGAAAATGGTTTTGCCGAACAGTCTGCTGTCACAATTTACAAGGTTTTACCATGGGCAAGCACATAATGGGAGAGACGCCATGATCAGGTTGTTCAAAATTGATTGGTTCAATCCGAAATTCAGACAAGCCGCAGAAGTGATTTGTCACCGGTGCATCATCTGTCAGCAGATGAATGCGGGGAAAGGGACAGTGGTGAACTTGAGCCACATTGGGAGAGCAGGAGGTCCATTTAGCAGAATGCAATTGGATTTTATTGAGATGCCTGTGTGTGGAGGTCTGAGATATGTGTTGGTGATTGTGTGTATCTTTAGTCACTAGATTGAAGCTTACCCCACACGTAGGAATGGTAGCCTCACAGTAGCGAAGTTGCTGCTTAGGGAATTGATACCACGTTTCGGGTTTCCGATCTCTTTAGAATCAGATAGAGGAAGTCACTTCAACAATGAGGTGGTTAAGCTTTTGTGTGCCGCCCTGAACATTGAACAGATGTTGCATTGCAGTTACCGCCCTGAAGCATCAGGACTAGTTGAGCAGATGAATGGTACATTGAAGTCGAGAATGGCAAAAATGTGCGCAGCTACAAATCTGAAATGGCCAGATGCATTGCCCTTAGTGCTAATGTCAATGAGAAATACACCTAACAAGAAAATAGGACTGTCTCCTCATGAAATTCTCATGGGCTGAGCTATGAGATTGCCTGCAGTGCCGGCGAACGCTCTTGTGAATATCACAGATGATATGATGTTGGACTACCTCAAGGGTCTGGCTGACGTGGTCTGCTCTTTCTCTCACCAGGTGGAAGCAACCATACTGCCACCGATAAATGATCCAGGTCACAACCTGAAAGCTGGTGACTGGGTTGTTGTCAAGAAACACGTGAGGAAGTCGTGTTTGGAACCACGTTGGAAGGGGCCGTATCAAGTGATGCTGACAACTACCACTGCTGTAAGTGTGTGGGAATTCCAAACTGGATCCATGCCAGTCACACAAAGAAGGTGACGTGTCCAACTGATGAGGAAATTGAGTTGTCGAAAATAACAGCTACAGAAAAGGAAGTCTCAGGGCCGGAGAGCAATCAAAGGGGAACTGAGACTAGCGGAGAGCCCGTTGAGGACGGCTTGGTCACTCAAACAGAAACAGATATCCAGAGGGGTGACGGTGAGCCTATCTCAACTGAGGCACCAGGAGGACCGACCCAAAGAGAGGTTCTCCCAGAAGCAGACGGATACGGATTTGAAGTTGAACCCCTCACAGACCCAGAAGGCGAAGGAGTTGAGGCGGAAGGAAGTCAGAGTGTCCATACTCCTCCTGAGCCACTTGCAGGTCCAGCAAGAGAGAACACCATAGGACAAGAGGAGGGCGTTGAACCGCAACCCGGAAAGCCAAACTATGAAGGGACACTGAAAGGAGATAAGTGGCCAGGACAGCAAGTGACAAAAGGTAAGCTGGTTGTCGATGAGACAATTGAGGAGGAGATAGATACAACAAGGAAAGAAGATCTGAGCGAAGGGGAATTGCAGGGTGATCTCAAATTGAAAAGAAAAAGAATAGCAAACAGAAGATACGCAGGTCCTGAATGGGCTTATGCAACGTCAGCTGAGTGGCAACAAGAGTTTGGCCACAAGGAGAAGAGATTGTGTTAAGTTGAAATTGAGTTGAGAAACCCGAGGAAAGAGACTGATAAGTTACCGGATGTGTCACTGTTAACCTGAATTGACTTTTGAAAACTGATCGTGACAAGCTGCTAACTGAATTGACAAAGGACAGGCAAAAAGGATTGCAGCGAGCTCATAGGCAACGCACCATCCCTGTAAGTACCCGGTTGTAGGAAAATACAAATAAACAACAATACTGCTATTAGGTCTCCATAAGCGTGCAACTTCACCAAAGCTCCTGCTGCAAAAAGGAACTAAACAGGGCTGAGGCAGCCCCACTGAAAAACACTCAGAGAGGCGGTGCACCGCAATATAAACAAATAAATACGTAGTATAAGGAAAAGGAGAAGTCCAATGAATTGACAAAGGACCCTGGGAGTGAATGAGAAAGCTGTAAATACTTGCTAAAGAGAGACTTTGCTTAGCCTTGCTGAAAAGAAAAAAAAAAAAAAGAGAGCGCTATTAGCCATACTCAGTTGGTTGTTTACGTTTGTAGCACTTTACTTTCTGATTCTTTACAGATCATGCCTAGTACAGGAGATGACAGTGAGAGGAGTAGGCATTGTAAATATTTGGGTGTTGCTTTGGGTGTTGTGTGTGTGATATTCATTATAGCTTTGTTTGTGGAAATGCGATTGGTGGATGAGAATGAAGCTAACAATGCCACATTTTTTTAAACTGAAACTTGGGAGAGGTTTGAGCAAGATAGGAAGTATCTGCATGAGGAAACTAACACAAAGGGGGAACTGTCTACTAATGTTTTCTATCGCTTGCTGAGTATGTTGACACTATGGATGCGAAAGCTTGTTATGTGTGTACACAATTTCCTGTTTCGATGCAAGAGGGGGTTACATATCTCAGTTTGCCACTAACTTATGGGATAAGTTATAGTTTGCTACTAACTCTTTTCTATAACCACCTTATAGTTTGCTACTAACTCTTTTCTATAACCAAGAAGAAGTGCAATATTTTTACTCTAACTATGACCTTGTGTTCTCTTCTGTGCCTATTATGGAAGACTTGAATAGTGTAGCTAAATATTATGCCATAAAGCTGATTAAAGGGTTCTTTGAACCTAGAGTAACAATTAGTATGTCATATGCACAGCGCAAAAATTTGACATGCTTGCTTACACCTGTAGAGAAAAGCTTTTTAGATCACACTGAAGATAGAAGAAGGGTTTTAAAGGGGAAATTAGAAAAAGGCTTGCAGCAACGATCCTTTCTTAATAGTGGTAGTTACAATGGAATTAGGGAACAAGGGAAACTAGCTTTTAACGCTCGACATGTAGGTAAGCTTTGCATAACACAGCCAAAGTCATATTATGATAATGTGTTTGTGGGAACGAGTGAATGTAAGCATGTGTTTTTGTTTCAGAATAAGTGGACATTCATGTTAAATGGAATGGATCAAGCGATCCCAGGGGTCTATTATATTTGTGGACTTAATGCTTATTACTGACTAACAAAGGGATAGTATGGGACATGTTATTTGGGAATAGTTTTCCCAAAGATTTACCAGCTAGAGGATTTAAAGAAATTCCCGAAAGTGACTGAATTACTCCGTGCTAGACAAAAGAGAGAAACTGCCGCTGGTGTAGTAGGGGACATATTTGGAGCGATAATTCCTTCAGTACGGGTTGTCTTAAACTCCATAAAGATTTGGAAGTTGTCTACTACTGTGGATAACATGTTGACTAACTTCACGGGAGCTATACTCCTGATGAATACTGAACTTGCTGCGGAGAGGGCTATGACTCTTCAAAAACAGGCTTGCTTTAGACATTCTTTTAGCGAAAAGTGGCAGAGTCTGTAAGGTGCTTAATGATCGTCACTGCTGTGCCTACATACCTGACAATAGTAATGAGATTAGAAGTATGCTTACTAACCTAACAAGAGAGAGTGCAGATTTGAAGGAATTGAAGGAACCAGGAGTTTGGAAAAAGGTTGGAAAGGGACTTGTTCATGTGGGAAGCTGGTTTAGTAGTATTTGGCATGGGATATTGGGAAAATTAATTTAGGGAATAGTGATTATTCTGGCTTGTTTATTTGGGCTATGGGTATCGTGCAAAATTAGCAAAAGGATTAAAGCAAAATTGGCAAAACGTAATGCGAGGAGGGAAGAAAAGAAAAGGGAGAAAATGTTCAGAGCAAAATATGAAAAGGCAAAACCAAGGGAAGAAATAGAAATGAAGGAGATATGAAAATGAACGAATTGCGAAGAAAGGATTTGTGTGATGACAAGAGTCATCAGAGGAGGGATTGTTGGAGTGTAGCATTTATATTCAATATTAACGTGATATGCTTGAAAAATAATGTAGAACTAGATTGCAGAGAAATGGAATTAATGTACTACTAATGTCCGTGTTTGGAATGTGCTCACAGGGAGTGGCCACCAATGTATACGATGATAAATGAAATTGACTAATAATGAATTAGTAATGTACTAATGCATGATTTTATATTAGCATTGAGAGTTATATGTTAAAGTTTTGCTAAATTAATCACTAGGCCTTAGTTAGCAAGGGTCTGGGCCTAGCTGCCTGGTCTCATATTAAATGTGTTTTTCTAACGTGCCATGTGCTGTCTTTCTGAAGGACATAAAACTGTACTTTTCCAGAAGCTAGAGATGTGTGTAACCGTAGTAAATTCTTTCTCATGAGACCCGACTTGCTCAAGGAGACATTCTTGCTGAGTGCAACAGTGTAATTCGCAACAGGTACAAGGTCGCCCAAACTGCTGAAGACAATGGAGCTACTGACTGAAACGATGAGTGTAACTTTTCCATACCTGACGTTCTACCCGGTGAAGACGTAAATCTCAGGAGCCAATAAAATGCATGAGAACTGTTTTAAATGAAAATTCTAGTAAGGTGATCAACGGACTATTGGATAGAGATAATGGTGCACCAAATACTGACCAATTGGAAATTAGAGACTTGTCTGGTAAATTCAATTTAACGACGTGTCACAAGGAGGAATCAGCCAATTTTTCTGCAAGCCACTGCGTGCCTTTTATCCCGCCACTCTGCCCTACCTTGGGACTTTGTTGCCTGATATCCTAAACCATCCTCATTCTTTCCTTTGCCATATAACGTACTTCCTCTCCTTATGAGGGAAGTGTTCCTTACTGCCCTGTCTTGCCGAGATTTTGCTGTCCTGTCCTGACTGATGGCGAATCGACTGCTGTCCTGATGACATAGACTGATTCTATATGCTGACCCATTATGGAGGGTAACTATATGATGATGAAATTGTAATTGTCTTTTTGCCTTTTCTTTCTAGGTACCAACTGCTCTTTGATAGAGAACATAGTTAGATGTTTTCTAAATTTGTGTTGCAAAATTGTTTTTGCATGAAGCCCAACATGCTGATGCTAATTTATGGTTAGTTAAGGAGATCACTAAACGGACGCAAATAGATAAATGACGGAATCTTTGCTTTGTTGAATAACGTGCTAACGATACTCTGCAAAGTTAATTCATGTTGACGTCGTGTTTTGTTCTAATGTTCATGATCTTTGCTCTGCTTAAGTCATATTCAAGCTGCCACATTGTGACATTGTTAATGTGTTTCCTGGTATTGAGACAAATAAACTTGCTAGTAGAATGTAACCAATAGGGAATAAATCTCATAAATCTTACTAAACTCGAGTGTGGTTTTTCATGGCTGAAAAGTCATGTTGTGTTTCAATTCTTATTAATGCAATTAACTCATTTGATTGATTTGGTATTGTAAATATTGATGAGGTTATTGATCTAGTGATTGAAATGCAGAATAGATACCTCGTCTTAAGGTGTTTCCAATCAGGGTCAAAAGGTTCATTGACCTAAAACGAGTCCCTGTGCAAGTAAAGTACCTAGGTCGGGATGCGTTATCAGTTCCTGTACAGTAACAAAAAGTGCCGCTTTCATGCGGAGCCTCTCCAAAGTGCGCCAGGTAAACAAGACAAAGTGCTTGCTATTCAACTCTTCTGGAGCATAGAAGAAACAAGCATTTGTAATGCAACAGGTCTCGCATTTGCTCGAGGTAGAGCTATTAGCGTTGTAAACTCCTAACCGGAATTTTCTTGCCACACAAATTACAAGAAAAAAAGAAACACAGCGCGATCACGCTATGGAAAATGCAGCGCGATCGTGCTGAAATTGAAAACAGAAAAACCAAGCGCGATTGCGCTATGTAAACCCCAGCGCGATCGCGCTGCATGGAAAATAAAAAGATAAAGTAGTCCGGAAACCATGCTGAAAACATCGAGCCTCGAATGGTTTTAGTAGTTTACTGGTGCTGTGTAGGTGGGCTAAACACCAGAAAAGGCATGACATATGCATGCCTTTCACAAATGGAAGCAAGCAGATTTTAAAAGGCAAGCCCACGAACCAATGAAAGTGACTGACGTGACATGGGCGTGGTTAGAAGCCCAAAGAGATTACAGCATGGGACGGAGCGCTTTGCGCTCGTCCCTAACCAAAAATGAAAATGTTGGGCTCCTCCTACAGCCTGCCCCATAAAGTTGCAAAGCAAACCAGCAGTGGATGAGTGGAGAAGGCAGAACCCTCAGGTGGTTACCACCCAGTATTAACTTGAACTAATCTGTCTGCTCCACCCCCCATCCCATTACATCAAAGAAGTCGTGCTAACCCCAACCTCGGCCAAAACAGTGCCCAAATGCAGAGATATTTGGCACTCGCAAATCTTGCCTCGTCCATCACCATGATGCCACTGCCATGGCTTGTGCCTCCAGGAATGCGCAGGGCTCTCTAGTTCTAGCACAAGTCCCTCATGCCAAAAAAATGAAATAAACCTAGGCTGAAATATCACAAGCCTATGTCTTTTTGCTAAGCTGTTGGAATTTCCTTCTCTTCCTCCCCCGTTTTGGCAATCAACACCCCTTACCACCTCCAGAGGCAGCCACTCCTGCCAGTAATCAAATGTGATTCAGAATGTGTCTTTGAAGTTTTTGTTGGGCGTCAGCTTCCTTTTGAAGTGCCCCACTACTCTGCTCTCTATTCCTCTTGAAAGCAGTCTATCACAGTAGGAGCACCTCCAAATCTGATAACCACGCAGCACAGGTCATGGGAGTGACTAGAGTTCACACCTGGATGTCAGCTACAGTGATATGTGTATCAAAAGGTTAGCCCAGGGCCTCAACCATACTCTATGATTCTCTTATTAGCCACACCTCCTACCTGAGATGTGTCCAGACGCCTCCATTGTGACCTCTCACTGAATCAAAGAGCACACTTTGAAGTGTACAGGGGAAGCCTGGTTCTCCCCTCTCTAGCGTGTTCCCCACCCAGCTTACAGAAATGCAGCAATACACAAATCTGTCGGAGGAGGGAAGGGTGAAGAGGGGGTGGTAGATTCCTATACTGCCTGTTTCCATATGCAGGCCTGTTTCTCCAAAAATTTAACCCATATTCCGCCAGGTATTGTAAAATCCCCAGGCACACACACCCAAGTACATGCATTAAACATACTTACACTGCTCAGTGCTGCAAATGAATACAACACACACTCACTGCACAGCACTACATCGTTTATGAACTGAACCACTCAAAGGCGCACACACACACCCTGTACCCACATTACTGCATTTTCACTGTATTGTACCATTCTCAGGGCCACATACACCCAAGCGCAGATGCACGGCTCATGCTCTGCACTCCATACCAAATCGATGTTGACCAAAGGGCGAGTCAAGCACACAACTGCAGAACTTTAAATGAGTGAGACTGTAGGCCTCATTTCAGTGACACATGTTAAAGAGGACCTGCTCACTCCTGCCGATTGCTACATGGTATGCTGTCATCACTGCGCTCTTGTAGTAGTCTTCCACCACTACAAGAGTAGCACATTGAACATTTCTCCTGGTCCAAGATTCGTGAGGCAGGCCTATGTCATGGCACACACGCATGACCATGTTTGCCTATGGCAACAAAAATCACCATTAGGGATCCAGATATCAGTACAGTTTGGGCACTCCTGGCAGGGGGTCCAGGTCCATTAGCATATGGAGGACTTTTCCATCCCAACAATGCTTGAATGTTTTTAGCACCTCAGACATTTTTTTGTAATGTTTATTGTTTATTACATTTTTGCATGTACCACAATTCCCCATCCCGCATAAAGTAACAGTACTTATAAGTGGAGAAGGGAAGTCAGTTACATTTTCTCACGACAATAACCAATATAACATGCATGGGCCCCTGCTCCTCCAACAAAACTCTGACCATGGAGAAGCAAGCATGCCTGACTTGGATAAAAATGAGCACTCAGGTTAACAGTTGGAGAGAGAAAAAGAATTTTAGGAGAGAAGGCAACTGCTACAAACACATGTAAGTTTTGATATGAACAATACAAAACGAAAAAAAAGAAATCAACAACGTGAACCGCCCATCCCTCAATGTCCCGTCAATTACCCAATCCTGGTCCAGGATTTACTTCTGTTCAGTTACACTGGTTGTGTCCCTCTGGTTGTGTCCCCATACCCATGCCAACTGGTCTTCATGTCTCCTCCGCGTAGCATCTGGGTGAGCTGGGTGCCGCTCCCGCTCTGCCCAACCTTTAGAAAAGGGTGGAGATGATTTCGTAGTGGGCTCTCATCCGAGTTTGCCTCTAATTTCTCAAAGTAAACTTCCCAGCAGTTCAGTGGATCTTCCCCCTTCCTCTTGTGTGCAACATCCTATGCACCGCTAATTCAGCTAAGGTCCATTTATGCATTTTGGCCCGCTATCAATGCAGTGGGGGAGCTGTAGCTGATTTCCATGCCAGTTATGCAGCACTTTGTCAAAATCAAAGCTAAGTTGTGAAATCTCAGCAGGCTCTTTGTCTTCCTAGTGATGTGCCCTACGTCTAGTATGCACTGGATATGGTTCAGTGGGAACAGGCATTCCTTTACTCCCGGCACACACAGAAGGGGGATATCACCACACACGACCACACCATGTGCATGAAGTCTGTTTCATCTGTTCCATAGACTTACTATTTGCCCCAGGGTACATCTTCCCAAGCCTTTGTGGGGTCAAATATGTGGTGTAGGTATTGAAATTGAAAGAGTCGGAACACTCCATTACGTGTCACCTGCCTGACCAACTGAAGGCGCCAGGTCTATACCTTGTCTGAGATGTTGGTTGTCAGTGCTGTTGTCCACCAGTCTTGTAGTGTCTCAGTCCCCCCCAGCTGTGTGCCGCCACAATGCAGTGTATAAGTAGGTGATAGCTTTGGTGTAATTCCCCCCCACTTAGTACCGCTTCTAGTGGAGGGATGGCAGCTCTTTGTCAGAGCCCCAAGTCCTCCACATCACTCCTCTGAGGGCAGAGTATAATAGAAACTGTTCTGATCCCAGTCCATAGTCTAGCACTAGCTCCTCAAAAGTGTGTGGCCCTTCATTGGACATCACGTCTTCCCAGGACTGGATCCCTGCCTTCTCCTAGTCCCTAGTTCGGTATGTCACTCTCAAACCTGCATATTCCAGCATCACCCATACCGGGAGGCTGGGAGCATAGAGCCTCCATAGGCATACTGCTTCCATGTATATAGGGCCACCCCTAATAACACACCATCCATGCTCCTGTTGGGATGGTGTCTGAAAGTCTATTCAGAAGGGTTTGTCCAGTTCGTTCAGGACCCCAGAGCATTCTAGTTGTGGGACACAAACTAGCCATCATATTGGCCACTGTAGCTGGGCCACCGCATAATATAATTTATTACTGGGGGCATCTAGTTTGCCTTCTTCTAGAGGGGCATATAACTTACTAAAGGCCACCCGTCATCAATCAGTGCCCCTTATTTGGTTCATTAATATACCTTACAGCTCCCTGAAGAGTGACTTCAGTATGACCAATAGAATGTCCACAGGGAAGATACTGGGTTGTACCAGCATTTTAAATATGCTGATCCTGCCCACTGGTTACAACTGTAAACCGGCCTGTAATGGGAGCAAACGACGTATGGATGCCACTGCCCTGCTCAGGTTTCTCATCTGGGCATCCTTCTCATAAAATACTTGTACCCCCAATTACTTTATGGAGTCAAACTGCCAGGACAAACTGGTGCTTGGCAACACTTCTCTTTGGTCATCCATCAGAGGCGTCAGGGGGAACAAGCAGGACTTAGCCCAACTGATGCGGAGTCCCAACGTTCTCCCGAAGCCATTTAGTAATGCTGTAACTCCCGGCAGTACAGTACGGTCTGCTTTCAGGTACACAAGTGCATCACTGTCATACAAGGATGTGATCTGGGGGTGTCACAGTACCATGAGGCCCCACTGCAGCGCTTGGTCTCATAGAAAGCATGCCAGTGGCTCCATTGCCGGGACGGACAGCAACGGATATAAATGCCAGCCCTGCCTTGTTCCCTTAGCTATTGAGAACAGGTCCGATATTACTCCCCCAGTACGCTCTTGGACGACTGGCCTAGTGAACAACAGCTTTACCCATCTAAGGAAGGGGGGCCAAACCCACTGCATCTCATGACTGCCACAAGGGTGTCAGATGCCTTCTCCATATAAAGGGATGCAGCCCAACCTGCTTTCTCTGTGCGTCTCACCCAGTCCACAGCGTGGAAGAGTCGCCTCAGGCTGAGGAATGCATTGCACCCTGGCATGAAACCGTTCTGGTCCGAGTGCACCAACGTGCTAACTACCGATTAGCTAAGATCTTGCCGATCACTTTGTAATCCAGATTTGGAAGGGATAAGGGACGATAGGATGTTATAATGAAGGGGTTGTGGCCAGGTTTAGGGAGCACAACTATCACTGCTTCTCATGGAATTAGAGAGGGACTCGCAGGACACTACTATCTCATATACCTTCAGTAACCTATGTGCCATCTGGGTCCGGTAGTCAGCAAATAATTAGGAATTCAATTGGGAATCTGACTGTGCCTGGTACCTCCCCCTTGCACCTCTTTTACTTCCTATAGGGTTAACAGTCTATCTAGTTATTGTTGGTGCAGGGGACCGACTGTGTGGTTTCGTACCCGTGCTAGATATGTGGAAACCGAGTCTGCTGTTATCTCTGTGGTCTCCCTATGGAGTCTCTTATAGTAGTCCTCGAATACAGCATTGATCTCAATCTGCGCATTCACTACCTGCCCTGAGCGGAGCGGGAGAGCTCCTATTTGTAGGATTATGATCTCAACAGCCAGGCCAATGAGCAGCCGTCTTTGTCCCCCTGCTCACGTTGCCACTGAAGGTAGCTCTAATAGCTGAAGTTAGACAGTCTGCCCACTAGCATCCTATAGTCTTTTCATACTTCCATCAGTATTGTACGGCTGTCATGGTCAGTCAAGCATACTTTCTCAAGCCTCCCAATGACGTTCTCTGTTACAACCACTTCTGTTGTCAAGTCCTTCCACACACCATACACAGCCTTCAGACGCAATCCTCTCAGAGCCAACTTGAATCCATCCCATTCAACCAGAGCATCGGAAGTAGTATCCTATTTTTCCTGGAAGTATCGTTCTACTGCTTCGCCTATTTGTGTGCTGAATCCCGCATCATCCAATGCAGATGTGGGCAGGCACCAAGGAGGGATCTTCTATCTAGGCCACTCCACCTCAGTTCTTTTTTTTTTTTTTTTAAAGCTTTTTATTGGAAATTGAGAAATGGTACAGGATGATACAGGTTACAGTATAGTGCGGTGCCCATATGGGTACAACAAAGGTCGGAATTTCAGTTGGCATACATATTAGTTTAACAGGAATAGAATATGCACATTGGGGTGTGAGGCAAAAGATAGAGAAGGGGTGGGAGGGAAGGGGGGGTCGGAGAAATAGAATTGGGGATGGGGGAGTAGGTGGGGGAGTGAGGAGGGGAGAGGGGAAAATAGGAGGAGGGGGGGGGGAGGGTAAAGGAAAGGAAGTAGGTCCGTGCATCGGGATGGCTCAGAGAGTGTGGTGATAGTTTCGTTTATGGTATGAGTTGTCATGTTGGGTATTGTGTAGGTTTGAGCGTGTTTGCCTATGGTACAAGATGTCAGATCTAGGATAGGAGAGTAGGGTAATGGGGGACTGGTCGGGAACAGCCTTTATGTGTGTCCTTGAACTGTGTGGGGCTCAGGGTTTCTTGTGGTCTAATCCTATGATTCAGTGCTGGTATATCTAATATAAGTTAGATTTAGAGAGGGAGGGGATTGTAGAAGGAACCGGGGGGGACATTGCGGTCCAGAGGGAGGAGAAAGAGAAACTGGATCGTTGGTTGAAGTTTGAGGCGTTGCGGGGTTGGGGGGATGCCGTCTGGGGTGGGAGAGCTGGGTATCAGGAAAAGAGGGAGGTGAAAAGGTTAACATTGGGGAGGAAGGGGAAGTAGGTTAGAGCAAGAAACCGGGATGTGTGACGTAGTATATGGGGAGGGAAAGGAGAGAAAGAGGGGAAGGAGATGAGGGGAGGGTCTTAGTGGCATCCTGCGGCTGTCCACCAGCTGGTGAGTGTGGGTGGGGCAGGAGTGAAGAAAGAGGTGGCGTGGGTAACGAGGACCCCTACGATCCTGATAGAAAAGGGCTCCAGACTTCCAGGAATAGAGCTGCTTGGTCTTGTAGGTTATGGATTACTCATTCATGCGTGGCAGTTTGTATCATCCATTCTGTCTGTGTGTGGGCAACGCTAGATCTCCAGTGCCGGAGTATGCAGATTTTGGCTGTAGCTAGTGCCGTGTGCAGTAATCTGTCGTGGGCATGGTAAGGGAGGCTACGGGCGCATATTGTGAAGGAGGATGAGCGACGACGGGAACAGGCATGGTATCTGGAGGGTGTCCTTAAGAGCGTGACGCACGGTGTCCCATAAGGGTTGTATCGAGGGGCAGAGACACAAGATGTGTAATAGGTCGCAGTGAGGATCTGTGCATCTCCAGCATTTTGCATGCGATATTAAACCCAGCCTGAAGAGCCTCATGGGGGTCCAATACCAGTCTTGGAGGATTTTGAATAGGCAGAACTTCAGTTGAGCCTCTCGGGTGCCCCTGTCGAGTGCTTCCAGGATATCTGACCAATTCTCCTCGGTGTATGTCGTTCCAAGCCGGTCGTGCCACTTGCGGCATAGGCTATCAAGAAGGGGTTGTGAATAAAGGTGGTTGACTAGCACTCTGTACAAACCTGCCATTACGCCTTTATGGCAGCCCCACGTCTGCAGATAGGCGACAATTGGTGAGGTTTTGACTTCCCACGAGAGGGTTCCCAGTATTTTATGTAGGCAGTGCTGGAGCTGCAGGTATCGCCATTCTTGACTATTGTGTATGTCGAACTCATCTCTTAAGGTGGTGAAGGACCGGAGTTGTTCGTGATCTACGATTTGGGCTATATTGCTGATGCCAGCGTTGCTCCATTGGGGCCATTTTAGGGTGTACCCCCTATTTTAATGGTTTTGTTCCCCTCTATAGGAGCTTGTGAGTGTAAGAAGGAGTGTACTCCCAAGAGGCAATGAGCCCTACGCCCCGCCGCTTTTGTCGCCATAAGGACCAAGTTTGGCAGTTGGGGGCGGTCTGCATATACCCCTCCTAATACTTTGCGATGGCCTCGAAGGAGATTCTCTGTGGCTACCCATTGTGGCGGGGGTCAGTGTTTCCGGGGAGAAGACATGCCAGTTGCGACAACTGTAGGGCCAATGAGGATGATACAGGTTACAGTATAGTGCGGTGCCCATATGGGTACAACAAAGGTCGGAATTTCAGTTGGCATACATATTAGTTTAACAGGAATAGAATATGCACATTGGGGTGTGAGGCAAAAGATAGAGAAGGGGTGGGAGGGAAGGGGGGGTCGGAGAAATAGAATTGGGGATGGGGGAGTAGGTGGGGGAGTGAGGAGGGGAGAGGGGAAAATAGGAGGAGGGGGGGGGAGGGTAAAGGAAAGGAAGTAGGTCCGTGCATCGGGATGGCTCAGAGAGTGTGGTGATAGTTTCGTTTATGGTATGAGTTGTCATGTTGGGTATTGTGTAGGTTTGAGCGTGTTTGCCTATGGTACAAGATGTCAGATCTAGGATAGGAGAGTAGGGTAATGGGGGACTGGTCGGGAACAGCCTTTATGTGTGTCCTTGAACTGTGTGGGGCTCAGGGTTTCTTGTGGTCTAATCCTATGATTCAGTGCTGGTATATCTAATATAAGTTAGATTTAGAGAGGGAGGGGATTGTAGAAGGAACCGGGGGGGACATTGCGGTCCAGAGGGAGGAGAAAGAGAAACTGGATCGTTGGTTGAAGTTTGAGGCGTTGCGGGGTTGGGGGGATGCCGTCTGGGGTGGGAGAGCTGGGTATCAGGAAAAGAGGGAGGTGAAAAGGTTAACATTGGGGAGGAAGGGGAAGTAGGTTAGAGCAAGAAACCGGGATGTGTGACGTAGTATATGGGGAGGGAAAGGAGAGAAAGAGGGGAAGGAGATGAGGGGAGGGTCTTAGTGGCATCCTGCGGCTGTCCACCAGCTGGTGCGTGTGGGTGGGGCAGGAGTGAAGAAAGAGGTGGCGTGGGTAACGAGGACCCCTACGATCCTGATAGAAAAGGGCTCCAGACTTCCAGGAATAGAGCTGCTTGGTCTTGTAGGTTATGGATTACTCATTCATGCGTGGCAGTTTGTATCATCCATTTTGTCTGTGTGTGGGCAACGCTAGATCTCCAGTGCTGGAGTATGCAGATTTTGGCTGTAGCTAGTGCCGTGTGCAGTAATCTGTCGTGGGCATGGTAAGGGAGGGTACGGGCGCATATTGTGAAGGAGGGTGAGCGACGACGGGAACAGGCATGGTATCTGGAGGGTGTCCTTAAGAGCGTGACGCACGGTGTCCCATAAGGGTTGTATCGAGGGGCAGAGACACAAGATGTGTAATAGGTCACAGTGAGGGTCTGTGCATCTCCAGCATTTTGCATGCGATATTAAACCCAGCCTGAAGAGCCTCATGGGGGTCCAATACCAGTCTTGGAGGATTTTGAATAGGCAGAACTTCAGTTGAGCCTCTCGGGTGCCCCTGTCGAGTGCTTCCAGGATATCTGACCAATTCTCCTCGGTGTATGTCGTTCCAAGCCGGTCGTGCCACTTGCGGCATAGGCTATCAAGAAGGGGTTGTGAATAAAGGTGGTTGACTAGCACTCTGTACAAACCTGCCATTACGCCTTTATGGCAGCCCCACGTCTGCAGATAGGCGACAATTGGTGAGGTTTTGACTTCCCACGAGAGGGTTCCCAGTATTTTATGTAGGCAGTGCTGGAGCTGCAGGTATCGCCATTCTTGACTATTGTGTATGTCGAACTCATCTCTTAAGGTGGTGAAGGACCGGAGTTGTTCGTGATCTACGATTTGGGCTATATTGCTGATGCCAGCGTTGCTCCATTGGGGCCATTTTAGGGTGTACCCCCTATTTTAATGGTTTTGTTCCCCTCTATAGGAGCTTGTGAGTGTAAGAAGGAGTGTACTCCCAAGAGGCAATGAGCCCTACGCCCCGCCGCTTTTGTCGCCATAAGGACCAAGTTTGGCAGTTGGGGGCGGTCTGCATATACCCCTCCTAATCCTTTGCGATGGCCTCGGAGGAGATTCTCTGTGGCTACCCATTGTGGCGGGGGTCAGTGTTTCCGGGGAGTAGACATGCCAGTTGCGACAACTGTAGGGCCAATGAGTAGTGTTCCACTGAGGGGAGACCTAAGCATCCATGGGATCGCCTTGCCAGTATTTTTGCTGGTGTCAGTCTCTGGCATGTAGAGCCCCACACGAAGGTTCTTATTGAGGCGTCTTTCACCCGGAGCAGGGTAAGAGACACGTGTAAAGGGAGCATACCAAGTATATACGTGAAGCACGGAAGGGTGACCACCCTGATCGCCTGTGTCCTTCCCCACATGGAGAGTCCCAGCAGCGACCACTTGGCGAAGTCCTGTTTCATCCGAGATATGAGAGGGTCTAGGTTATCCCTGATCATGTGCTCCAAACCTCGGTTGACAAGTGTCCCCAGGTATTTGAGGCGTGTTGGTGTCCATTTGAATTGGAGCCCATGGATTGCGGCCCTCGTTGTTATTCGTGAGAGGGGTAACGATTTGCTCTTGTCTCAGTTCACTCGGTATCCTGACAGGGATGCAAAGTCCCCTATGATCGAGAGTAGCGCTGGCAGCGACCTTTCCAAGTCAGTTAGGGTGAGCAAGATATCATCCGCGTAGAGGTAGATTTTGGAGGTACCTCCTGTTAGGGGGATGCCTTCTATCTGTTGTGAATTTCGTATTGTGGCCGCTAGGGGCTCCATCGCTAGTAGGAACAATAACGGTGACAGAGGGCAGCCCTGCCTCGTGCCTCTACCAATGGGGAACGGGTCTGATAGAAAGCTCCCGCAGTTGACTTGCGCTGTAGGATGATCATATAATAAGTGGACTTTGGAGATAAACTGTTCTCCGAGGTGGAAATGTTTCATGGTAGCGAATAGGTAGGGCCATTCAATACGGTCGAACGCCTTCTCTGCATCGAGGGACAGGGCCAGGGCCTCTTCCGGCATATTAAGAGATTCATGGAGAGTATGACAGAGGGTACGCATATGATTTCTGGAGGTGCGGCTCGGTACGAATCCCATTTGGGTATTATGATCAAGGACAGTATCACTTTCCGTAAGCGGGCCGCCAGTACGCTGGCCAAGAGTTTGACATCCCTGTTTAGGAGGGAGATGGGGCGATAGCTGCCGCAGAGTAGGGGGTCCTTGCCTGGTTTAGGTAGGACAACTATAGTGGCCTTGTTAGATAGTACGCCAAAGGAGCCCTCTTGGCATGCCTCTGTGAGAGCCTCGTGCACATCAGTGATCGCCTCTTCCCCCGCCCATCTGTAGAATTCAGCCAGGAAGCCGTCCTCGCCTGGGGATTTGTGGTAGGGAAGGTTTTTGATGGCTTGTACTATTTCCTCCCTGCTTATGTCACCATCTAAGAGAGCCTGCCTCGCCTCCGAAAGGTGAGGTATGTTGGCCGTGGTAAGGAAGGCCTCAGTTTGCTCTGTAGTGGTCGCTGTCTCAGAGGTGTAAAGATGACGGTAGAAGGCCGCAAATTCATTTACTATGTCTTGCAGGCGGGTAAGTACTACTCCTGAGGGGGACGTAATGGCCGGGATGGCGGAGGCAGCCTCTCGTTGCCGAAGTTGTGCCGCCAGAAGTCGTCCCGCCTTCTCACCCTGCTCATAGTGACGGCCGCGCAATCTTTTATGTGCGTATTCTGCCTGCGAAGTGTAAAGCTCGTTGTGGTTCATGCGGGCTTGTTCGAGAGAGCGGCGTAACGCAAGGGATGGTTGGGCGGTATATTGTCTGGTGAGACTCCGGATGTCGTCTTCGAGGGTTCGTTGGCGTGTCATCCTGTCCTTATTGGCTAATGCTGTGTCGTGCATCATGTTGCCTCTTAGGGTTGCTTTTGCCGCAGCCCATAGGACTCATTTGGAGGACACAGTGCTGGGGTTGTCGGCCATGTATGTGGATATGTGGGTCCTCAGATGTTCTTTCCCTTGGGGGGGGAACAGTATCTGTGCACCGCAAAGCGCCATGGCTTACGGCCGGGAGAATCTGGAGAAAGACAGGAGAATGGTCTGAGAGTCCCCTTTCAAGTATATTAGAATCGTGTAGTTGGGGAACTATGGTACGCAACACTAAGAAATAGTCCAGACGGGATTGGGTACTGTGGACTGGCGACAGGAATGTATATTCTTTGTCTTTTGGGTGTAGCAACCTCCAATAGTCGGCCAGGCCTGTGTCAGTGATGAAATCCGTTAGCAATGCACTGTGGTGATTATTGCCCGTGTCGATAGGCCCCGTTCTGTCTAATGTGGCGTCCTGGGCGAGGTTCCAGTCCCCTCCTATAATGTAGCGGGTAGCCCCTATTTCCGTCAGGAGGCGGTTTAGCTGTAGAAAAAAATATCGTTTAGAGCCAGTCGGCGCATAGACTGAGCCTACACACAGGGAAGTGTCCCCTACCTTCAGTTTTGCAAATACATATCTCCCCTCCGGGTCATTGCATGTTTTAATGATGGTAACCGGAAGGGTTTTGCGTAGTAAAATCGCTACTCCGCTTTTGCGGGGGGTGCCTCCTCCGGGCCCTCGTTCTGCTGGACAGCAGCTAAAGGAAACCCTTCCCACCCAATCCCGGCAGAGCTTGCTGGTCTCCGTATTATCCAGATGGGTCTCCTGTATCAGGGCTATGTCCGCTCTTTTAGATTGGAGAAAGGATAACACCCTTTTCCGCTTTATGTAATTTGTCATGCCATGCACATTCCATGAGATGATTCGTAGTGGGGGAGTCGCGCCGGGTGAAGCTCTCAACATATTGGATGTAGTTGTTAGGACTCAGTGATTCAGAGGATAGTGTGAGGGGGGCTGCTTTTTTGTATTGAGACGGGGAGAGTGGCTTAATGGTATTATGGTGAGGGGGGGGAATGGGGTAGCCGGTGAACGCTGGGTGATCTTTCAGAAAGGGGAGGGGAGAGGAGGGTGGATAGAGCTAAGAGAGAGAGGGGGGGAGATAGGAAGGAAGATAGAGGGGAAGGGAAGCTCTAGGCTTAGAGGTGTGTGGGAGGGGACGGGAGGGGGGAGAGGAAAGGTGTGGTCGCAAGGGAGGGGGGTAAGGGAGGAGGGGAAAGGGGGAGAGGAGGAGAGAGAGGAAGAAAGAAAGAAAGACGAAGGAAAGGGGAAAAGAAAAAGAGTGAGAGAGAAAGAAGGGACAGGAAAGGGTGAGGATGAGGATAGAGGAACAGAGCTAGGAGAGTTAGGCGAAAAAAGAATTCCCCTAGGGGGATAGATCTGTAGGCTGCGGGTCCTTTTCCTTTAGGGGCTCCTGGTGACGACGGTGGGGGTACCTGTCGGGGGGCAGGGGAGGAGAGGAGCAGCCGTCGTTGTCTTTTATTGAGAGGCTTTCTATCTGGCTCCAGATGGAGGAAGGAGTGTCGTAGGTATGTCGCGGAGGGGTCGTGGGGAGGAATGGCCATACTGGGGTTGTCTTTTGTCGAGGGGAGAGGGAGGGGAGGGGGTGAAATGAGAGAGGAAAGGTATGCGTATTAATGGTTGTTGTCAAAATAGGGTCTCGTTCTATTAGTGGTGGGGGGGGGCAGCTAAGTGTGGGCATAGAAGGGGGGGTAATTCTATTGACGAGTAAGAGCTGATGTTATTCATATATTTATGTTGTCCTGACAATATAGTGGGGGACCTTCTTGTCTGTACATCGTTACTATGCAAGGTTCTATGTTATAGGGGCAGTATGGCGGATGGGGGGGGGGGGGGGAAAGAGAGGCAGGAGGGGAGGGGGATAGAAGGGATGGGAGGGTCAGGGTGGAGAGGGAAGGTCAGACCAACGGCAGGTCGGGGGGGGGGGGTTCAGGATGTACAAGCTTATACATGTGTGTACATTACATTACATCCTACATTGATAACATTTATTTTGTTGCTTAGTGTCATAGTTTTGTAGTTTTGCATGGATGGTGTTGAGTTGAGTTCTGGGGCACATCCGAGGTCTATGGATAGATAGTGGAAGTATACCAATTCCTAATCTTGATATAAGCAATTTAGACAATATAAACAATGTAAACACAACAATGGGACAGAGGCAGCATCTATTGCACTATTGCTTCATACTACGTTGTAAGAGAAAGTAGAGGCGAACGAACAATGGTATCTTAACATCTGCATAGGGTGTAAACCGTAAGCCTGTCCTATGCGTAAACAGCGGATATCGATAAGGTCTGGCTGAGATACTGGAGAAGAGTGTACTCCTTTGAGGCACAGTCGTGCACATAGGTCTCACCCTGCACAGATAGTGTCTCCCAGGCTTAACTTCATAACAATATCTGAAAAACATTATATTTTAAAGTTAATCCTTGGCCTATTTGTAATTTATGGGAATAAACATTTTGTGATCTTAATGTAGGCAGTATAAACTCGGCTTAAGGCCAAAGGTAGCTTCTGCTACACTATCACTGCATCCTGTTTTCTATTAGAGAAGGTATGAGCAAACAAACAGACTATGCATTCGTAGCCTCAGTATATGGCAGAAACCTGTCCTGTATTTGAACAGTGGGTATCAACAGAGTCTGGTCTGAGTGCAGGTATTGCATTCTCTGGGTTGAGCTATGGGTGTCTTACATTGCCTTGTAAAGTCTCATATTACAGTATAGGGGACAGGACTTATTAGCTTTATAGTAACAATTTTATCAGCGGCGATAAAGGAAATGTGGAGCATAAATGCAGAGCCCGAACAAATACTCATCTGTCCGTCGGGCTGGTGGCCGTCGCACTCCATGGCTCTCATCATTGTCTCGGTGAATCCCCTATATAACCCCTAGGGCAGAACAGTAGCTCAGGGGGGTGCGGAAGTTGGTTTCAGTGGTGAATGGGATTTGTCTCTTTCCGAGAGCTGGGTGTGTGCTGCCATGGCATGTAGGA
Organism: Pleurodeles waltl; assembly: GCF_031143425.1. NCBI lineage: Eukaryota > Metazoa > Chordata > Amphibia > Caudata > Salamandridae > Pleurodeles > Pleurodeles waltl. The sequence continues at coordinate 527,909,857 of NC_090440.1, forward strand.
CTTGTCCCCTGTCGTCATGTGCCCTGGTTAGTCTCTCCAGGTCTCTGCCTCTGGGGCAGTTATCCGGGTCGTATCGGTCCATGTTTCCCTTCTCAAGTCCAGAGGAAGGGATGTGGCCGTCATCTTCCATGGTGTCCTGTGACCGGTTCGAGGTAGCAGGGTCTTTGGTCTGGTTTTGAAAGGAGTCCAGAAATAGTCTCGGGTCCTCAGGATCATAGAAGTCTTTGGAAACACCATTTTTGGTGAGCCACATTCTTGCAGGGTCGAAAAGGCAGTTTTTCATCTCCAGGGTTTGGGGTCTTAAGGCCAGGAAGGCCTTCCTGCGTTCGTTGGTGTCCTTGGAGTAGTCGCCTGTTATACGGACATCGTATTTGTCTACCCGGAAGCGTCCGTGAGTTCGTGCTACTTGAAGAAGTTGACGGGTCTGAGTATGACGTAACAGGCAGGCAATGATCGGGCGGGGTCTTGAAGCCCCATCAGGGCGCTTCGGGCCCACTCTGTGTGCTCGTTGGAATCCCAGCGGCGGGCCGAAGGACAGCAAGGTTAGCTTGGGTATAACTGAACTGAGGAAGGCCTGCACATCTGGACCCTCTTCATTTTCCGGGATCCCGAGAAGGCGGATGTTATCCCTCCTGCTTCTGTCTTCCATGTCCGTCACTTTGCTCCGTAGGTAGGAAAGATCTTGGTCTCTGTCCTAGATAGTGGACATGTGGGTTTCTAGGGTCCCCAAGCGGTGTTCCAAACCCGTCACCCGAGAGTGGAAGCTTGCGATGTCTGTTCGTATGGATTTGGTCTCCAGTGTCAATGAGGAAATAGAAGCGTCCATCCCCTCTATCTGGCGGCTGACGGAGGTGATCTCCTGCAGTATCCGTTCTATAGTTGCAGGTTGGTCTCTGTCTGCCATCGTGGAAGGTCGGTTTGGCGTTGGGGCTGTGTTCGGTCCCACAGCCGGAGACTTAGTACGTTTATGTTGAAGCGCCTCTGATAATAGCAATTGTCATGCCGGTTTGCCTGTGGGTTTATGGCCTGATTTGCCTCCGGGCATCTCAGTACCAGTCTGTGGAAGAGGCCTTGTGAGGTCTGAGGCCTTTGTCCTTTCCCTTCGGCCTTTCCAAGAAGCTGATGAGGGTAAGAGAGCGTGGGCTGGTCTGTGCCCGGCCCCCCCTGTTAGCGTTTCAGGACTGAGTTCTCCGCTGTGGGGCTGCTCATTCTTTTGGTTGTTGCTTCGTCTTATTTTCAGTGCTGCGTGGGGCCGTTCAGCAGGGTTCTCGTCCTACCCTTAGCAGACCATAGGGGTGTTGATTTATTCACCTCGTGGTAGCAAGGAGGGCTCAGGCTATGAAATTAGTGTTCGTGCCATTGCAATTATGCGGTTGGTTGGGGCACTGGAAGAGGTAACCGGTGTTGGTCTGTTTCAATGTTTCGTTGCTTCCTTGTGTCTCCGTGAGGGTGGATGCCCTTCCCCCACTGTTCGCCTGTTAATATTCCCTGATGGCAGAGGGGAGACTCAGGGAGGAAGTAACTGTGCCTAGGTATGCAGCCATGCTCTGCTGGTTGCTGATGTTGGAAAAGGGCTGTGGTCCTCGTACCTGGCAGGCCAGTTCGTTCAGGTCTCAGGAAGTGTGGCTCCTCCCCCTGTCGCGGCCTGTCCTCTCAAGGTGCAGTGGTCCTTTCTGGTGTTGTCTCTGGGCCCTCTCCCTTGAGATCAGGGCTTCTTAAGTTTTGGGGGGGAACTCCGGGGGCATTATGGTGCAGTTTATTATGGCTGTCGTATATACGCTGTCTTCCCTTCGACCAAAACCGGCTCTTGCGCTCTGGGGATGATGATGGTAGGGAGGGGGTCAGGTGGAGAGATGCGGCGTCCAGAGGATCGTGCGGCGCTGTAGGCACGGTTGACAGATAGTAGGAGGGCAAGGGGGGGCCGCTGTCTCCCTCCCGCCGGGCCGATACTCTCCGGCCTCGGGAGACGCAACTCCTCCCCCAGGGCAGGCCCTGCTTGGCAGAGTGCGCAGCGGTCTTCCCCGCCTTTGTTGCTGTTACGTTTCACGAGGATCAGAGCTCCGATGGTTTAGGGAGCCTTTGGAGGACTTTCAACTTGTTTAGCGGCCCCCGCCGCCCCCTCGAGTCCGCCTAGACACGGAGCTCCCGGGTTAGGCGGCCATCTTCTCTCGCGATCCGGCCACATCCCCCACCCCCACCTCAGTTCTAACAGTAACTGGTTGAAATCCATTATGATGCTTCCTAAATATTCTGCTTGTGCACACTGCGGAACCAAAGCAGGTGTGTCAAATGTGTCCAGTCTAGAGTGTACTGCATGTATGGCCAAGTAGAGGGAATACTCCCTATCTACTGGGCGTAGGAGTCTCCATAGCTCCCCTACTTGCATATTGTCAGCCCATGCGCATAGCTGCGGCGAAACAGTACAGGACTGTGCTCCTGGCAGTAGGGGTGTGGAGCTGTCTGCTGTTAAATCCACAACCCCACTGTAGTCCCCACACCAGAGCGTGAGTTCCACAGGATCCCCCAGAAGGGCAGGTGTCAGGGTAGCAAAGAAGGCCACCTGTCCCATGTTTGGGGCGTAGGCCGATACCAGTGTCAATGGCAACCCATCCAGTACTCCTCCCACTACTATAAAGCGGCCCTCGGGGTTTATCTTGGTGAGGGAGACCGTGAAGGGGACCCACACTAGCAATCTCATTGCATAGCTTGATTAAGTTGTGCCAAAAACTTCGACCCCGCCAGCACCTGCCCAATCTGGCGAGTTCCAACCTCATGAGGTGTGACTCCTGGAGACACACAAAGTGTACCTGCTGTTGCTGAATATAAGCATAAACCCTGTGTTGCCTGACATATGACCCCCCAAGCCTCTCTCGTTCCAAGTCAGCAGCCTATATTCCTGTAGCACAATGTAAAGACAACAATCCTTAGTTATCAGTGGAAACTTCAGTGGAGGAGCAAGGGGGATGAATCATCTCACACGACAAACACACACATATTCAAATACAACCATTTTTCTGAACTACCCTCCCCAGGCCGTCATATAACAGTGGCGAATCCGGCCACAAGCCTTACAAAGTACAGTGAATAAAAATAGAAGTCCTCCGGATGATATTGGGTTTTGCATGTCAACTGCTGAGTACATTGAAGAGACCCATATTCCCCCTAGCACCATTTGTAGTACAGCGTCCTCCCCAACTCACTGTCTTGCGATAGCAAGTCTTCAGTCTCTTGATCTGGAGCAGCAGTGCAGCCAGTGCCCCTCCCCTTGTACTGAACATAAAGGATGCAGTGACACCAGAGTCCTCATAGGAGATCTCCTGTCATCCAGGCGTTTTTGTCTCTATCATGGTAATTGAATAACCATGCCACTAATGGGCTTGGGGGCATCCTAGGTGGAAGTGGTCGGGCTGGTACCCGATGAGCCCATTCCAGAGAGAACAAAGTGGAAGCTTTGCCCCCTAGGACTGTTCATGCCAGCCACTGCTCCATGTATAGCTCCATACTTGGGCCCTCAATCTTCTCAGGTGGTCCCACAACTCTATTATTTTGCTGCCACAGGCCTTGTGCATATTCTGCCTTGCGTGGTAGTAGGTCTACCTTTCATTGCAATGTCACAATCTGTGCTTGCGTAGTCGACAAAGTGGGATGTATTTCTGCTATGACTATCATATGTGGCCACCTTGGCTTTCAGTTTATTGTGTTCCTGTTGCATGCTGCCTATGTCGATGACAGTGTGCCTAACTTTGGCTCCTGGGACGTTTTCAAATTCTGTATAGAGGCAAGGAGTTCTGTGAACTTAGCATTCCTGTTCTCCAGCATATGTTCTGTGCTGACGGATCCCACAATGGATGAGTGTGAGTATGTGTGTGGGGGTTGGTGGTTCTCACCTGCTTTGCAGCCCATCTATTTCACCATCATGGTGTCCCCTCGGTCGTTCAAGTTAAAGTCAGGCTTCCTTTCACAAGTGCTCCCTAACTCCTCTGCAAGTGAGTCTTCCTCTGACCATTCTCCGCTCTCTACACAACATAAGGGCCCATCAGGAGTCTAGCATGTAGTAGGTGGAGCAGAGATGATTCTCTCCACTGGGAATGGGCCACAGTCCTCACTTGCGGTCCTTCATTTGTGAGAGTCCAGTGAGGCCCTCTGACATTCAGTACTCCGCAGGGGCGAACAGTAGCATCCACCCAGTACTCTGGTGTTGGGTCGGTGACGGTGCCTCCCTCGCAGGGAGTGTCAGTGGCCTAGGAGGTCATCTCACAGCACCCCCATGTGGGGCTAAAATCCCACGCACTGTTAGCAGGTGGTTGCTTCGTCGCACTAATCTGCAAGGGCCAGAGTTAGCTGGTAATCGTCTGGGGCTCCTTACATACTACAGTCCTTTTATGCTGATGGAGGGCAAGCAGTTTTCCATCTTTGCCTCATTTAGTCCTTCCCAGATGTATACTGGAGTAACAGAAGAGAATGGGGAGGCTCACCCCGTCCTGATGCAGCCAGAGCAATGGGCCCCGCCTCTGTTCTCCCATGGTCAAGAGCTCCTGCTCTGACCACTAATCTGTTGGTTCCCCCCCCCCCCCCCCCCCAGGGGTGGTAGGCTCTACTATTGAGCGTGATCTTTGTCCAGCACCTGTATGTAAGTCTTATGGAGTCAACAGCAGGGGAGGGGCTGACTCACTGTTCCCTGGTCTTCTTCTGTTTTGGGTCGAACGTTAGCCCATGGCTTGTGTTGGTAGCCCTTTCCGCCTATTGGATTGCAGATCTGCTCCGCCATAGGCTCAGGTCCGCCTGCAGCAGTGTTGTTTTAATGGCACGGTGGGGGTTGGCAGTCTCTATTGCACAAAGGGAGCATGCACCAGTTGCCTCGACCCCAGTAGAGAATCAGAAGGCTGGTGGTTCTGTGCCCTGGGGCTCACAGTGAGGGGAGGGGAGGGGAGGGGAGGGGGGGGGGGGGGGGGGGGGGGGGGGGGAGGGGAGACAGACAAAAGCAGCTGTTACCCCAGGGTTACCACGGCACCAGGATCGAGCTCGCTTTTATGCGCCCACTCCTGCTGCCATCTTGGCCATGCCCCAGCACCTCAGACCTCTTAATTAAGAATCTGTTTTCCATAACTGCAAACACTTGTCGAATATAAAAGGCAGAATGGTCACATTCTAAGACAGAGTTAAACAGTCAATACATACAATTCACTATCTGTGAGTTTCTGATAGTGGCATTGCCTATTGTACAACATTACGAAGGATAATGGACTTAAATAAATGGCTAAGAACCTTATAAGAGAATTACTCTGGTACAGGTTTCCACTAATTTCCTGATCTTTATCAAATTCTGCTTCACCGGATCACTTAGAAACACAGCCATCAACTACAGCATCAACCTCCTCTATCACAATACAGTCTGCACCAAAAACATCCACAGACAGTAGGACTAGAAAGAGAAAAAATCAACAGTCTTCCACTGTGGTCATTGGTCCTTTCACACTCCTTACGTGGAATTACAAGATATCATATGATTTTTTTGAAGTTCCTCTATCTCTCAAAATTGTTACAACTCTTTTTAGCAGCAATATTATTAAACATTTCTGTAAACTACCTCAATCAGTTAAGTTATCCCCACTGTTACCAAAAAGGGGACTTGAACAATCAGGTTTCTCATATTATGTCCAAACATATGTGACTAAACAAGCTGGTCCCTGCAGTGGGATCCCATGTTCCACAATGAAGTCCTCCAGTAGATACAGGTTGATGCAGATTTTGTGCAACCAACATCAAACTTACCAGCCATGGCATTTTCCTGTTTAGTATGCCCTCTTTTTAGTAGCTGCTGAGCTCTGCAAAACACCCAGTGGTTCCATTGGTTTTAGATTCCAGCCTGGCAGCATGCCTGGATGTTTTGTCGCTTGTCCATTGCAAACGCTGACATGTTTCATCAGCTTGCAAATAACTTTTTTTGTAGCCTGTGGCAAGAACGCCCGTACTGAAACACATTCCTGCTATCATTCTCCCTCTGCCACAGTAGCTCACAAAGATAAGTTTTCGGTCACTGGAAGTTGAAGAGATATGACTATTCCTATAGCAATTAGAAGGAAATGATAATGGACACCTTCTGCAAAGGGCATGTATTTGAAATAGCACAGATGCTTTAGGATGTACCCATCCATGAAGTCTATTTATAACCGAAAATTGTCCACCTCTAGAAGTGGTATGATGTCTTGCAGTATACTCACCTCGAATCCGTTGGTATTAAAAAGTGATTGGGTTGACTCAAGATCAAACTCAGTTTCAATGTGCCATCTTTGGCATAGTACACTGCATACCATCATGTTAAGCCAAGAGAGAAGTAATCCTTTTTCACTAACATCATCTATCATGCTTTTTGGCATGTATGCCTTTAATAGGATGTCGTTTGGACACTGTTCAGCCTCAGATGTGTTCTAAAGGCTTATGACAAACCTGTCTAAGAAGCTGCATGGTGTGAAGTTCTTCCAGTATGACATTGTGATTTGTGGTGATACTATGATGCAGCACAATAAAAGATTGAAGTCTGTTCTACATGTATTTAAAAAGCAAGGCATGACGGAAAACTACGACGTGCAAATGCAGGTCTTCAAAGTTATATTATCTACGGCATGCTATTTCCGAGATCGGAGTTCACCCTAAACTGGAACTGGCAAAAATTATGCAACACTTACCTGCACCACAGAGAGGGGAAAATGCACAAACTTTGTATTAGGGGTAGCCACATTTTATTTGAAGTTCATTCCAAATTTTGCCAGCAAAATGTACAGCGTTGTTTGCTCAGAAAAGGAGCTAGTTTTGTGTGGGATGAACATTGTCAGAAGGAATTTGCCAGCATCAAACTTCACCCGTGCTAATGCTCAAAATCTTCAGAGTTTTGACCCATGTCTGTCTTGCTATTTGGTCACCAACGTCATGAAGTTGGTTTAGGCACTGTTTTGGAGTTACTTCAAGGTAGGAAAGTAGACACTAAAGGGACTGGCTTTGCGACTGAGTGAGGGGGGCACTTGTATTCTACCATAAAAAGGAAATTCGGGCACTGTTTTGGGCAGCAAGATAATTCAAGGACATTTTTTTGGGTTGTGAGTTTTAAGTTGTTTTCGGACCACAAACCACTGCAAGAATTATTTGGTAAGAACGGATTGAACGCGGTATTGTTGTGGATTTCCAGGTGAGTGGTTACCTTGTAAGATTTCTACTTCACTGCAAAGTACTTTTTGGATGTTCTGAATAGGGATACTGACCGTCTTTCAAGGTTAGTAGCTACTGAGTCAGATGTTGAAGAATTGCAGAGTAAGTGTGACCGGATGATTTAGTCAATGTGTGATCTGTAACTGATGGAAGCACTGATGAAAGGGAACGGATGGAAGAGATAGACAATGATAGTGTTGAAGGAAGTGTTTAGTTTCATTTGTGACAAAAAGAGCTGGAAGTACGTGGGAATGAAAGTGAAGGTTTTCAAGAAGGTGAAGGAAGGAGGGTCAGTACAATATGGTCTCTATTGAAGGGATCCAGATTAGTGCCGCCAAAGTTTCAGAATGCCATTAGGGGTAAACCAGACGAAACCGATATTGAGTAGTTGTTACTGGTGGCCTGAATGGACTTACTGGTAAAAAGGACCATGTGCAGGTGCACCGGTTGTTTCCTGAGTGAGGATTCCGAGGTTAGAAAACCTGAGATGGCTTTGAAGGGAAATTCCCAAAAAAGCCATGGGAAGAGGCAGCTCCAGATAATTTGTGTTCTGTTACATTTGGATACAGCCAGCCTTAAATTCTAGTTGCCATGGAGATGCATTCCAGATGGCTCAAGATAGCATTTGTTGATAACTTCTCCAATCATTCCGTTCTAAGGTTCTTGACTGGTATGTTTGTGTGTGACCGCAATCAGGATACACTGAGTTTTACACATGCAAGTGAGGTAAGCCTGCGTCATTTTCCTTCTCACTACGTTCTATCACTAAGACCTTCGCAATCTCCTACCAATGGATGTACCACTTTGATTTCACCCGAACTCTGAGGTATCTCTGTCACCAGCAACACTAGTGAGGCTTGGAAACCACATAATTATATGTCCTGCTGTTATTGCATATGTGTCAAGTGAAAAGTTAACTAAAATCCAGAATATTCTCATGAAAAATACCCTTCGCAGCTGATGAATTAATATATTGCTCTTTATTTCGATGTGTGTGTAATGTTCTCCCCCTGCCTCCACCAAACGGCAAGGTCCCAGCACAGCAGAGAAATTCTTCTTGTGATGCCTGAATTTATTATGCTGTATTTTTATGCCATGCGAGTTAGATGCATGCATAAATAAAAATCTTCACAACTAGCAAATGTTCTGCCACCGATGAAAATGGTGTTCCATGTCTGGGCAACTGATTAGAGGTAAAGATAAGACCGCATTACTTTGGAGGTTATTCTAACTTTGGAGGAGTGTTAATCCGTCCCAAAAGTGACGGTAAAGTGACGGATATACCACCAGCCGTATTACGAGTTCCATAGGATATAATGGACTCGTAATACGGCTGGTGGTAAATCCGTCACTTTTCCGCCACTTTTGGGACGGATTAACACCTCCTCCAAAGTTAGAATAACCCCCTTTGTCTGTTGAAATATTACTGGCCACGGCTGATGCCAACTTGCTCTTCCAGCGTTAGGCACAATTATCAAACTCTGCAGTAAATGTAAATTCTGTTGGTGTGGTTATTGCAGCCAACTTGACCTGGATCCAAAGCAATAGAATTCCTTAATGAAATCTATTATTAAAAGGAATCAAATGAATTAAAAATGTAAAGAGCAGGTGGATACACGAAAACGCACTTTGGAGTTCTTTTTAGCCATCAGTACAAGCCTCATGTGTCTAATGAAAGAACTGATGCCTCAAATGGGAATGTGCCATATGACTCGATAAGGAGTTCCGGTTCTCTGAAATGTTGAAAGTTATATTTTCTTCATCTGGGTCTCTGACGATAGGATTCTTCCTCTCCCTTGGGCTGAAAAATCTTCTGATTTGTAAGAGTCTAGAAGTATAACAGGAGTGAGATCGTTGGGTTCTGCCACAAACCCCTAATCTGCTGGAATACGTGGCTATTTTTGTTCAACGTGGATTATTTTGCACCTGACCTGTAAATGGTTCATTGAAGTCAGTTTCTCAATATCAAGGCCTTTAGTGGGGGGGACCCTGGGAGATGTTAGAGTCTGCCCCAGAAAGATCTGACGTAGCAGGGAGAAGCTTCCCAGGTCCTTCTGCTACTACACAGAAGCAGAGAAAGGTGTCCTTCTTGCAAGCCAAAAAGAAAATCTTCTCAAAATTCAAAGCTTGAGTACATGGAAAATCTTTAGCTGTCGTGCAACTCCTTACTTGGCATTTCCTGACAAACACAGTATTAATCAATGTCAAGAACATAAACAGGAAAACAGTTCTTCTATCAATGATTATGTCTCAGAACAGGAGGGGCATTTAGCAAAAACAGCCAACATAATGGGCGAGAGAAAAGCTAAAAGGAAAGCAGCCGAGGAAGAAAGTACAGAAAATTAAACAAAACCTATTCGGTATACATAAGCAATTTTAAAAATCTGAAAAGAGATTTCCTTTCAAAAATATGTTGTGGTTACTGCATCGAGACAGACATAATCCAATTCTTACGAAAATATATTTTTATAAACCAGTTTGCTTTCAATAATTATTTCTTTATTAAACCAATACATTTTAAATGCATACTTGGGAGGCCAGGAGAAAATATTTCTATTACCTGTGTACTAAGGCTTATTTACTACCCTCCTATGACTATTCCTTGGTATAGTTTCCATTATTAGTAAAGAGCTGACCAATTACACGTTATCAATTATTTCATACCTGAAGCAAATGGGTAAATTCAGATTTTTTTTATTGAAAGATATTACTACAAAGGCACCAGATGATAACAAATAGGATGCAACTGCCCATCAACCTTGTGTGGCAGACATTAACTGTGGCAAAAAACGTACCTCTGTGGATACTGATGAAGAATGAAATATGAAGCAAACAAGACCACTACAACTGGCACTTTAAAAGTCAATTTACAAAATATGAACCATATACAACACAATTATAAAAGATCCTGACAAGGTGTTATGCAATTTCCATGTGCAATATATTCACAGCTTAAAGTAAAAATAAGTAATTTATCATGTGAAAATGATATGATTGAATATACTTTCAGTAGCAAAACCTTTCTGTTTTCTTCTAAAAAAAAAGAAAAAGCAAGGTTTAAGAATAGTATTTAGTTGCATTGTATGCATATATATACATATTAAAAAAACACAAGTTACATAAAGTGTCCTGGGCCTCTGTCAATTTCGAAATCCCTGCCCACAAGATAGCCTTTTCACAGACAAATGTTCAAACTGCATTGCTAGAACTGAGAAAGGCCAGGCAAAGACAGGGACTGGTAATGCAGAAGGCCCTTTCTAGTCATCATGACAAGGCCCAGTTGCTAAGGTTGTGCCTGGTCACTGTTTGACGTCATAGTACCTTTCTGAACATCCAACTCCTCTGCGCTGACCATAGCAGGGTCAATTGCAGCGTACCGTGTGCCGTGAAATTGCCGTAAATGAATCTGAAGATGAAATAAACAGTGATTCAGAGGGACCATTGTATTTAACAGTAGTGTGCTGACATACATATGAAATCACAACCTAGAAACAAATACCACACTAGCATTTTGAAGAACAAGATTTGAAACAAACATCTATGAACTGAAATAAGGACCATTATGCTTAGTGTTCTTTTGGAACTATAAACATAAACTTCGGTCTTCTTTTTCTCCTATTCCCATCTCGTGGATTTCCAGCAAAATAATAGCAAACCTGGAAACTGTTTCTTAAAATTATGAATAGTGCAAGGTAAAGGAAGCTCTTATTGAACATGCATGCCTAAATGCCTCTGTGTGACAATGCTAATTTCCCTAAGCAGCTGAATATCACTTCAGTCCTTTCATTTGTGGCAGATGACAGGAATCAAAAAGTAGAATATAATCAAAGTAGTAAATCTGCACTAGTAAACTACAGTCTCATTTATTCCAAACTCACAATTGGTCCTTGCTGCAAGACATTGTATTGGAAAAAGGAAGACTAGTGCAATTGTGTGGACACAGGATACTTTTCTTTTGTGCCTACTGGCTTGCGACAGTCTGTCCCGGCTGCAAGGTCAGGGATGTGGAATTCATATAGCCCAGATGCCCAGGACTTTTTGTTTGGGGTCAAGGACAATGCGTTTTAACATATATTTTGTCCTTAGGACACGTAGGCCCAACCCCTGTCAGCATAAACCCTTTGGCTGCCAGTTTGCAAATACCATATTACGTATCAGGGAAGGGCATTGTCTGCAGTTAAGGTAATGTTTGTGTCCATACGTTAATGCTGTTTGAACTTGTATTTATGGTTCATTAATGCAAAGCCTTTATTATTAGGGTGAGCACTTGTTTTAACTCGGACTGCACTGCTGACAGCGCTCGCAACATAAAAATGTGTACACGAGGTTTAACAATATGAGGCTATGTATAATGCTCTCAGAATGCTCTCAGATAAAATGCAAATATTTGCACACGCTTGATAGCAAGGTTGATGATTCTTTGCTTTCAAAACAAAATGCTCCCAAAAAAATGCAACTAGGAACAATAAACGTTTTGCTGAACTACTGTGAAATTTTAGGTGCAATTTCTTTGTCGCACCATTTAGTAAAATGTGTTGATTTATGCTAGTATTTAAAAAAAAAATCATAATAGAAACATCAATGTAACCAGTTTCAACAAGATTATGGGAAACATGAACATAAGCAAAGCCAATAAGTCTAACACTGGTAGTCAGCCTTTTGTTTTTTTTCAATGCGTATTTTGTTTTGACATGGTTTTTTAAAACTTTATTGCTGTGGGACCACCACAAACATTGGCAAAATCAAAAATATTTTTTGTCCTCAAAAACCACACATTGCCATAGTAGTTTGTGGCGTGAACAAAACTACTTTGTGCCACTATGTTCCCAGTGAAAGAGCAGAATGCTGTCAGTTACAGTGACAAAAATAGAGACAAAGAATTTTAATAAAAACAAATGGTCTTGGATAACCATTTAAGGTAACAGTTCTTAAAGAAAATTACAAAATGCACCCATGGTATATGTCTTGCATTATTGCAGATTCCCGTCTTTCATGAAATCACAAGAATTTACAGAAGTAGACCAGGAAATCATACTCCTAGAAAATATTTGTAAACACCATTTTAAAAGGAGAAAACATGCATGTGTAGATCTGTGAAGCTTCTTCAAGTTCAGTTTCCCTCCAACCACTATTCCCTAACCCTGCAAGAAGTTTTACTTTTGCCCTCGCCAGAAGTAAATTTCGAATCTTTCTCAGTATGAGTAAAGATTAGAGAAGAGCTGATGAAAAGCCCTAAAACATGCAAGTTAGTGGGTTTGCATGGACTCTAAAGGGCTTTACAACTCTGGAACTATTGCTTGCCCCTATCTCCAGCCCCAGTGTTTAGCTGTAGCATGGGCCCTAGCACAATCGGAGAGGCTATTATCAGAGCTCTTGTATGATGAGATTGTTGCCATACTACATGGCACACCAACGAACAAATTTATAATTTTTCAGGACAAGTAGATTTATGATGCAGCCTGTCCAGAACAAGTAGATATTTTATAAAGTTTCATAACCAGGCAGGATGTAGAGACTGATCCAGCCAAGGGTGGTCACTGTCGTGGTATTGGATCTCGCAGTGGTGGTGTCTTGTATTATATCACACTGATGCTTGGTCCCCTTTCCGGTTTTGACACAGTTTGGTTGTGTGGCACAGCCGTAAATGAGAAATCACACAGACCTTTTCCAGCTGGCAAGAAGCTCTGTGTGAATTGTAATATTGAATGCAATGTTCTTAGACATGGTGAGGCACATTCCGCTCCATCGTTTTTATCTAGTATGTGCCATTTCAGGCTGGGACAAACCATGTGAGAATAATTTAGCCCAGCCATTGGACATTCTGCTCCAACAGCTGGGCCACCTGGGCCAGGTAGCGGTGTAACTGTCAGCTCCTCGGGCACAATAGAACTGTACCAGTCGTGCAGTTCCCGTGTAAGGTAAATTAAGAATAATTTAACCTAATCAGTAGGTGACTCCATAAGGCCGCTTCCGTACACCACAGGGCTTGGTCAGATCATATACCCTCTGAAGGGGAAATTGTGCATCCCCAAATGCAATAAATATAAAGCATACAGCATTAGTGTACTTCTGGTGTGTAGTCGTAGAACACACAATGAGAATAAGCGAAGGCAGTCATGTCCCTCTCAGGCAGTGACTCAGCTCTGACCTCAAAGATGTCCAGAAATAGTCTGGTCATGTGACAGGAATATTGGTTTGTATTGAAGATGCCATGAACCGCTGCTCTGAAACAGATCAGAGTTGTGGTGATGCTGAGAGCGGATGTGTCCAAGTCTGTGAAGTATAAATAGATATTGCACCAGCCACAAATTCTCAGTGCCTCACAAGTCATAAATGGGAATCATGTATAACTTTAGAGAAAATATTAACTCCTGTGTTGAAAACCTAGACTGCATCATCTATATGCAGTGCAGTCGTAAAGATGCATTCCTCTTCATAACCCCATCACACAACTAACGCAATAATAATAATAATAAAATTATAACGATCATTTATGTAGCCCACATTAAGCATGCAGTGTCTGCTCTTGGTGCAAGTCAGTAAGAGGAAGGGCCACTGGAATGATGCAGTTATGTGTCTCTGGTATATTCTGCAGAGAGGCAGATAATTTGCACAGGTCAACTGGTCACATTTTAGTTGCGGACTCTTGTGGTCTTGCATTAAACTGGTACTAATAAGGAGACATCTTTGCCCAGACTGTATTAATGGGTGTTAAATAACAGAAAAGCAAAATAAAGTTGTTACTGAATGTGCAGCATTAAGAAGCAAAATTAATTCTTTCTAGCCACATAATTCAGGCACCTCTGCCACATGCTTTTTCCCCACCATTTGATGCATAGCTCCAGTGGCCTTCATAATACGTGATCTGAAGAGAAGACACAGATGCACAGCACATGATGCAGGCAAATACACGTGTTGAAGCATTACCACGTATATCTGTACAGAAGGTAGGTGATCAGTCATGTATGTGGCACTGTCCCACCTGCAGCGTTATTTTTCTCACCTCATTCCCTGAGTAGCTTCTCCTGTTTCCAGCTGACATACAAAATCCTGAGGAACCACATGGATCACACACAAAACCATGACAAGACATGACACCAGGACAAGGAAAAGACCAAGAGACAGACACAAGATAAAACACATAAATTATCTTCCCATCGTTTGTTTTGCACACTTTTGCCTTCTGTATGGCGTCATCCGAAGCTGTGGCACCCCTTCCGCTGGGTTCTGAAAGTTCTCACTAACTGGGATAGTTTGGTCTGGGTTCAGTGTTAGTTCAGTGACGGCCAGTCTCTTCCATGTAGTGATGGTGTCATTTATCATTCAAAAGCACAGGTGGTATCACACTGGATGATAAAAGGCCAAGCTAGCCATTCTGGGATTCAAACATTTAAACCTCTCTGCCACACTAATCTTTGTTGAGGACACATTAGGCCTGTGGGCTACCCTAGCCCATATTCAGGCTACCTTCACTTACATGCCGGGACCTCAAATTTAAAATATTTGTAATGTGAACAAAACGTGTGATGCAATTATGTAAAAAACTCACTTGATGTACACTATTTCAATTGTCTAGGGTCCTTCTACTATGGCAGTGATATTATAATAACCTATCAATGCTGTGCCAGTGACAAATATGGACTCGTCATAGCGTCTATCTTTAGTCTTTCTTTGCTGTCTTATACAAAAAAAAGACTTAAGTCACAACAATGCATTTGGGTTACATAAGTACAAGCAGTGGCTGGTCCTGGTGGACACATTTTGTGAAACAACAGTTTTCCTGTTTAAAACATCTGCCCATTGAGTCATTACTGTAACTGTCCAGTTTTGACTTTGAGATGTAGTCCTTGGGATGTGTACCCATATAACCAAACACACACATATTCCTACAGACGGAGGCGTGGTGAGGCACTGAGAGGAACAGTAGTAGAAGCAGGGGTGAGGAAATGGCCACTTGATGGGGTCAGAAAGATATTTTCTTGACATTGATTTTCCATGTACTTGATAATCACAGCAATCAAAAATAACGCATAGAGGTTTCATCAAATGATGCAGGGGAACTTACACTGGAGTGGTAACTTGAAGCCTGGGGTCAGTGAACTGCTCTGCCACCTCGTAGCTCCACCGGCAAGTGAAGCCCTTCTGTCCTCTGAACCCTGACCTCTGTCAGTTCGAGGCCCTCCTCCACCCGCAGGCTTCTGCCTGCGCCTCATCCCTGGTGTCTAGTGGGAGAGCTCTGCTCTTCTGCTAGGCTGCCCTCTGCCTCTTTTTTCCTCTTTTGTCCCTTTTTACTCTGTGTGCTGTTCCTTTGTGCTCCGTTTCCTTTTGTGTTCCTTTTGTGTCTTTCACTTTCTGCGCTTACTCTCTCTCCCCCGTTTTCTCCCCTCACTCAGTGAAGAGAGAGAGAGCACACTCACCCGCTGCTGCTGCCCTCGTCCCCTCCTCTAGCACGTGCAAGTGTGCTCCATCCCTGCCACTGCTGACCCCGTGGACCGCCCCCTTTTTTTCACACCATTTTCCGGTCCCGCCTCCCAGCATTTGCCCTCCCCCCCCACTAAGGCAAGCCTGTCTGTGTCCGTCCGTGACTCTAACGCGACCAGTGCCAGGACCGCCACCTCTACACAGCAGCTGAACTCATCGCACTCACCCAGGATGCAACAACAACTGCAAGAAAGCAGCTCCAGGCAACACACACAGTCCCTTCAGCTGCTTCTTCTGCCATCAAACCTGCACCACCACCAAGACACGGGACTCAGCACAACCCACCTGCAACAACTCTCCGAACCCGAAACCCCTGAAGTGCATCCTCCTCAACATCTGCTCCTCCATAAACACGACACCGAAATCTGGCACCTCCTCGACAGCACCACCCCGGACGTCGCATTCCTTTCCAAGACCTGGACCTGGACCAACACCACCTCAGGTCCAGACATTGCCATCCCCCAGGGATACACGATCGCCCAAAAAAGATTGCCCCAGCCGCTTGGGGATTGGGGGAAATCGCCATCGTACACAGGTCCAACCTCTACCTGAACACACACTCCGAAGACTCCAATAAAGCCACAAACACCTCTACTTCAAGCTACACACCAGCCCGACATCCACCATCAGGGGAACCATCCTCTACCGCCCCCCCCGGACCTTGCACACCTTTCGTCGACTCCATCACTGACTTCATCTCCGCACAGGCCATCGCAGCCACCAACTACACTCTGCTGGGAGACCTCAACTTCCACCTTGAGAATCTACAAGACCCCAACACCGCATTCCTCCTAGACAACCTCCACAACATAGGACTCCAACAGATCATGACAGAGCCAACACACTCTGCAGGACACACCCTCGATCCCATCTTCATTACATGAACCTCCGCTACCTTCAGCCACACCACGGAACTCCCATGGACAGATCACTGATGCATTCACTTCACCTTTAACACACCCACCATCACCAGATGCCAACTCTAGCCACTGCATAGAAACTGGACAAGAATAACTGACAATCAGCTCACTGCCGCCCACCATCGCACGCAACGATGACCCAAACACCGCAGCATGCACCTTCCACAATGGGATCACCGACTGCGCCAACATCACAGCCCCCCTAAAAAACAACACCACCCACGCAAAGAGAGCCAGCTGGTTCACACCCAAACTCCGGGAATCAAACCTTTTGCCGCCTCGAGAAAATCTGGAGAAACACCAAATCCCCAAAAGCCCAGAGCAACTTCAGAATCGTCGCCACCATC
This sequence comes from Pleurodeles waltl, assembly GCF_031143425.1. Taxonomy (NCBI): domain Eukaryota; kingdom Metazoa; phylum Chordata; class Amphibia; order Caudata; family Salamandridae; genus Pleurodeles; species Pleurodeles waltl. Next base: position 527,926,808 of record NC_090440.1, read on the forward strand.
GCACACCACCAACTCATCAGAAGCACCAGAAAGAAGGCTATGCAAGACAGGATCTCCTCACAAGCACACAACAGCAAGGAACTCTTCAGCATCATCAAGGAGTTCGCCCAACCAAACAGTGAAACAATGGACATCCCACCCTCACCGGCCCTATTCGACAGACTCAACACCTACTTCCACCACAAAATCAAGACCATCTAGGACAGTTTTAACAAGGACAACCCACGTGCAGAACCCACCTACAAAAACCCTGACACCAACAAATCTACAATCTCCAACTGGACACCCCTCTTCACCCAAGATACATTGAAAACAATGAAGTCCATATACTCCAGGGTCCCCACGGACCCATGCCCCCATCACATCTTCAAAAGAGCTGCACACACCATCGCCCCCAAGCTCCATCTCACCATCAACTGCTCACTAGCTGCTGCCATCTTCCCCGACTGGAAACACGTTGAGATCAACCCTTTCCTCAAGAAACCCTCAGCTGACCCACCAACCTCAAAAACGTCAGGCCCATCTCCCTACTTCCATTTCCTACAAAAGTCATTGAAAAATGAGTCAACTTACCACATTTTTAGAAAGCCACAACATCCTCGACATCTCCCAATCCAGATTCAGGTCAAACCACAGCACCGAAACAGCCCTCCTGTCTGCAACAGATGACATCCGCTCCCTACTGGACAAGGGAGAGACGCAGCACTCATCCTACTTGACCTCTTGGCAGCTTTCGGCACAGTCTCCCATCACACCCTGATAAGAAGACTCCACTAAACCGGCATCAGAGACAAGGCCCTCGACTGAATCCAATCCTTCCTCTCCAGCAGAACGCAACTAGTGAGACTTGCCCCATTCCTTGCAGCACCCACTCCCACCACCTGCGGAGTGCCCCAAGGATCCTCCCTCAGCCCCATGCTGTTCAATGTCTATATGGCCCCGCTAACCACCATTGTCAGAAGCTACGGAATAAACATGTTCTACGCTGATGACACCCAACTCATCCTCGCCCTCTACAACGAACCAGACAAGGCCAGACACAACTTCCACAAAGGCATGAAAGCAGTCGCCAACTGGATGAGAGACAGCTGCCTTCAACTCAGCACAAACAAGACCGAAATACTCATCCTGGGCCCTCAACCCAATGCATGGAGTGACTCCTGGTGGCCATCCACCCTCGGAAACCCGGAACCTCGGAATCATCCTGGACCCCAACCTCAGCATGAACCATCAGCTCAACTCAGTCAGTCCACCTGCTTCCGCACCCCCGACTCCTACACAAGACCTTCAAATGGATCCCCCCGAACATAGAAAGACCGTTACACATGCCCTCATCACCAGCAGACTGGACTACGGCAAAGCACTCTATGCCGGAATCAACAAAAAACTAACCCGCAAATTGCAAAACATCCAGAACACCGCCGCCAGATTGATCCCCGAACTACTCCAACACTACCATATCTTGCAACACCTACATACACTGCACTGGCTCCCCATAGAGAAAATAATCACTTTCAAGATCCTCACCTATGCACACAAGAACCTCCACAACACCGGACCAGCCTACCTTAACCAGCGACTCAACTTCCACGTACCCCACAGGGCCTTACACTCAGACCAGCTCTCTCTCGCAGAAGTACCCTGCATCAGGAAAACCAGAACAGGAGGACGCTTCCTCTCCTACCCAGACGCCACTGCCTGGGACGCCCTACCAATCCACATCTGAGAAACCAACTCCCTCCCCAGCTTCACGAAGGAACTGAAGAGAGATGGCTTTTTTAATCCACCTCGGGTACACACTACACTCCCCCTCCTCCTCCTCCTCCTCCTCCCCCCAGTGCCTTGAGACCCTAAGGGTGAGTAGCTGCGCTTTATAAACACTGATTGATTGACTGACTGTGACAGACGATGCGTGGATTATTATACAGAGGAGTCCAGAGGGTGATGGGAAAGTGCTCTGCGCCTGTGACAGTGACTGTGGGGGGTGCTCGAGGTGGGGTCTCTTCAAGCAGGAAGCAGTGCTATTCAAGCACTGTTTTAGACAGCGCTTCCAGAAATGGCCTCTGCAAAGTCGCAGTAGCTGTGAGAGAGCTATCAAAGCCATAACAACAGTGAATGCTAAAAGTGATGGAGTTTGGTCCACTTTTGTGCCCCATGATAAGCTGCTCCTCTCACCCTTGTGTTAGCTTCTTTGCGCTACAGAGTTAGGAAAATGGCTGCCTCTACTTACTGAACTCTATTTGAAGAGGCCCAATTTACATCCAAAGGCTGGATATTTTTTTGCTATCAAGCTTGAGGCCAGTATGTACTTGGGTCTGGAGTCACAACTCCTTTTCCATCATACTGGAAACAACACTTTTCGCCATCTTCTTGCCTAGAACAAATCTATGTGCTTGGTTGGTGATCCTCTGGAGGTTATCAAGAGCACGTGCTATCGCCTAGTGTTAAGCTCTACTCAAGTTTTTGTTAATGCACCCACGTGACAGAATGAGAATGTTACAGATTACAATCCTGACATCGTTTTTTCACCTCTTTATCTTTGTAAGGTTGATGCGAATTAATTATAACGATTTTGTTAGGAATGGTACCTGCTTTGCAGCGCTATGAAATGGCAGAACCTATATTACCAAGCACTATGTATAAAAAAAATGAGTTACTGCTAGACTGCCCCAACACGCACCAGACAAAGAGCCCTAGGGGAGAGGATGTGCCGTAAGGGCCAGAGCTGCTGACTTTGGAGCTGGGAAACACGGTTTGAGTTTCTGTGCCGGCTCAACATCCTGTGATTCTGGGCAAAGTACTCCCCCTTGCTACCAAAAATGAATGTGTTGCTGTGTAATGTAACCGGGGCTCATGTAAAGCGCTGTAATACCTTTGTATTGCGTTTGCGCTATATAAAACTGCAACAAAAAAAAAAGAAGATATGCATTAAGTGCTCCAATACCTTTGTGTCAAGTTCAACCTACATAAAACTGCAAAAAAATAAATAAAAAAAAAGACACCGCAGACATCGCAAAAAAATAGCAGGTACCTGAAAACAAGGAACAGGAAGAAATAACACCGCCATGAGTGCAAAGCATCGAGGCAAAAGAAAAAATAGTGGGCCACACTACTGTTCATGCCCGATCGCACAACAATATGTAACAGTGTCATTCTCCAAGGCGGTAACACAACAGCCTCAAGGCGGGACCAATCTAAAGTATTTGCCAACAAAATCAAGGAATTTTTTTAAGGTAGGCCTAGGAACAAATAAAAGTGATGGACGTGAGATGGGCATGGTTAAAGCCACAGAACAGATTACAACATGCTAGTGCACTGCTATGCTGGACCTAAAAGGGGCTCTTTCTGGACCAAGAGCTACCTTTCTGCCAAATTTGGTGTAATTCTGTCCAGTGTTTTGGGCGCTATCGCTGTTCAAAATCCCTATGGAAAAATAAATGGGGAAAAAGTTTTGGGACCCCCTCTCTTTTATCTCAGCCCCCACTTGACAGATCACCCCGTAACGTTCCAGACATACGCTGAGGTAAACGTTGGATTTTCATGCAAAATTTTGTGAGGATTCATCAAACGGCACTAAAGTTATTAGCAAAACAAAAAAACACCCTTTTCTATAGAAACTAGGCCCTAACTATTAGTACCCAGATGTATATATTAATAAAATCAGTAATGAATGGCAAAAGTGATTATCTGATCTGCACCTATCAGAGAACTTCAATACCCTGTAAGGGATATGAAGAGCAACATGAATGACTCATTCGATTTTTCACAATACACAAGAAAATTCAGGTCCTAAACAAGGAGTCTTTTTGGAGATAGCGGTGGCATAGGTGCAGGAGCATCTCAAAATAATGCATCATAAGAGGTTTCTGCAAGCAAAAATGTTCCTGTTTTGGATTTGTGCATTTATCAGAAGCAGCTAAGATTTACAGGGTTACAGATTTACAGGTTTGCACCTGCATATCAGAACTGGCCTTGCAACACGCTTGTTAGTGAACATTTCAGAGAGTAGAGTTTCTTTTCCAGTGTTAAAATAAGCAACATGTTCATACAGTGGATCATCATGCATTCATTTCATATCAGCACGGAAGACGGAAATAATCCTCTTAATGAGTTACAAACAGCCACACAACTCCCAAAGAGCTGAGCATAATGAGTAAGTATGACAGCTTCTCCGCAATTCATTACGGAGGAGTGCCATGCTGGGCTGTCACTAGAGACTCAATAAGGCAAATTAATTAATCTGCTAAATTAAGCTGATCAATTGTAGACGTACAAGTTACTTACCTTCTGTAACAAACTATCTGGTAGAGACATATTCTAGTTGCAGATTCCTTACCTAACAATTTCCCCCAGGCATCAGACTGGATCCGGAGATTTTTCTTCGAGCAATACCTTTGTGCATCGGTAGGTGGCGTGGGTCGACTCCGCTGGCGTAATTGGCATCGTAGTCGCCGTGATGATGTTGTGAGTAGTACATATACGCCGCCTCAGCGCAGTGACGTCAGTTTCTTTTAACGACTTTCCACGCCAAAGCACAGACCCGCTGAGATAGGTGCACCAGAGCTAAGGACCTAAAGGGGGGAATCCCTGTCCCTAGAAATCAGTTCGCAAGCAGGGAAGATGGGTAGGTCGGTAAAGTATCTGGAACTGGAATATGTCTCTATCAGATATTTTGTTACCAAAGGTAAGTAACGTGTACGTCTACAATTGATCAGTTTAGTTTAGCAGATTAATTAATTTGCCTTATTGAGGCAGTTTGAGTGGAGGATCGATGGCCATAATCAATAGCTCTGGATACCATACTCTCCATGCCCAGTCTGCAGCCACCAAGATGACTTGGGTCCGTCGTTCCTGATCTTCTTGAGCTCTGGGCAGAAGTGGTATAGGCGAAAAGGTGTAAAGGAGGCTGGAGGTCCACTCGAGATGAAGAGTCTCTGAGCGAGTGCCGCCTTGGAAATTTAAACGCGCAAAACAGCTGACATTGCGCTTTCCCCACTGCTGAAAGAGATCTTGTGCCACCTCTGGATGGAGATGCCATTCGTGATCAGCTGTGCATCGACGGCTGAGTTCGTCTGCTCTGGCGTTGAGAGAACCCGTAAGATGTTGAACCACCAGGGTAATGCCCGGATGTTCCAGCCATGTCCAGAGATGTAGTGCCTCCTGACAAAGGGTCCAGGACCCTACTCCACCCTGTTTGTTGCAGTACCACATGGCGGTAGTGTTGTCTGTGAACATCTGCACTACCTTCCCTTTAAGAGAGGGAAGAAATGCTTTCAATGGAAGCCTGATTGCCCGGAGCTCCAGAATATTGATATGGAGCTCAAACTCCACCGGTGACCAGAGGCCTCTGATCTCCGCTTCTCCCTTGTGGCCGCCCCACCCCAGAAGCGATGCATTTGTCACTACTGATACATCTGGCTGGGGAAGGGAAAGGGATCTGCCATGGATCCAATGCGGATTCAAAAGCCACCACTGCAGGTCTTCCGCAGTCCCCTCCAAGAGCTGGTAAGGCCAAAGGGGAGCGCGGTAAACTGATAGTGCTCGTGACCTACCACGAATCGTAGGTAACATCTGTGGGCAGGCAGGATGGGGATGTGGAAATAAGCATCCTGCAAGTCCAACGCTACCATCCAATCTCCTGGCTCTAAGGCAGACAGAACCTGAGCCAGGGTGAGGATTTTTTAAGCCCTTGTCCTTTTTGGGCACCAGAAAGTAGCAGGTATAACAACCACAGCCTACTTCTGGCACAGGGACCTTCTCTATAGCTCCCCTGCCCAAGAGAGCCATGACTTCCTGGCGGAGAAGTGCCAAATGATCCTCCCGGAGTTGGCTGAGTGATGGAGGCATGGCCGGTGGGGCAGATTCGAAAGGGAGTGAGTAGCCCTTTCGAATGATCTGCAAAACCCACCTGTCCGTACTGATGGATTCCCAGTGGGGCAGGTGATGGTGAATCCTGCCGCCAACTGGATGGGAGTGAGTGGAGGACTATGGAGGGTTTGGAGGCTGCGGCGGGTGCAGAGGTGGACTGGGCAGACTTCTGGTTCCCTGTCCACGTGGGATTCCGTGTCCCCGGCCACACAGCGGCTGAACATGGGTGGCACAGTGGCTGGGTGCGGGACGCGACAGGGAGCCCCTTCTGTGGCAAAGAAAGGGGTGAAAAGCGGACTGCTGGGGGTGAGGGGCAGCGGAAAGACCAAGGGACTGAGCCATAGCCTGGGAATCCTTGAATCTCTCCAAGGCCGCTTTGTCTCCAAAGAGACTGGAGCCATCAAGGGCATGCCCATGAGAGACTATTGGACATCTCCCAAAAAAACAGAAGCACGCAACCAGGTGTGGCATCTCAAGGCTACTTTCATAGCAACGGATCTGCCCAGAGAGTCGGTCGTGTCCAGCCAACATCAGATCGTGAACTTCGCCGCATGTCTCCCATTGTTGACAGCTTGGGAGACGATAGCATGGGCCTCCTCCGGTATCTGCAGCAGGGCTTGCGCAACCGTATCCCACAGAGAGTGGGTATAGCGGCCCAAAAGGCATGCTGAGTTCACGGACTGCAGCACGAGACTGGAGGAAGAAAACAACGTATTCCCAAATTGTTCCAGCCTTTTTGATTCCCTATCCGGGGGGTGCGGAAGGGAATGGGCCTGAGGAAGAGGAAGCCTGGATGACAGGACTCTCTGGCGTGGGGTGTTGGGACAGGAATTTAGGGTCGTTCGGAGTGGGCTGATGGCGGTGTCCTATAATCCTATTCACAGGAGCCCCTGTGTTAGGTATGGACCAAGTACCCAAAAGGACATCAGTGAGGGCTTCATTGAAAGGTAAAAAGGGGTTCTGCTGTGGAAGCCCCTGGCTGAAGCACATCCGTCAGGAGGTTGATCCTGACCTCTATAGTAGGTAGCTCAACGCCAAGAACCTCGGCCACCCTACTGACCACCATAGCATAAGTCGCTTCCTCTGCCATATCCACGGTAGGAGGAGACAGCATGCCAGCATCTGGAGAAGTGTCCAGTCCACTGCCCTTGCCAAATTCCTGTGCCCAGTCCAAAGATGGGACATCCTGGTATTCATAAGGGTCCAAGGACCCCTCCAATCCTTCCCCGAATTCAGACCCATAGGAAAAAGTGTCCAAATCGGACCTGGGGTGAGTAGGCCCCATTGAAGACCGAGGCGGTTGCGGCCGACGCCGCTTCGACTCCTCGGGGATAAGGATCGGGTCGATAGTGGGTACTACCGACATTGGGAGCATCGACAATCGACCCGGTGCCAGGGAAGGTCTCAGTGGTGCGACCGGCGCACGTGGGGATCCGCGAGTGGATCCGGAGAAGACCTCAGAGGCCACAGCCCAAGCTGCCGGCGCGGAACCTGAAAGCTCCTCAACCGAACCCTTTGGGCCCTAATGCGCCGTATCGGAGTCAGTCCACCCAAAGACGAGGCACATGGCCTCATAGAATTCCTTAAGCTGCGCGGGGCTCGCTCTGGCTCCCGGAAACTCGAGGAAGTGTGGAGCGGACCCAGAAGCAGGCTCTGAGGGTGGAGGCCTTGAGCGTCAACGCTTCTCCCGCGTCGCATCAGCCGAGCGACGGGGCGAAGTCGAAGTGCGATGAGACCCCTTCGACAACTTTTTCTTACCTGTACCCCAAGATTTTGAGGAAGACGAGTGGTGGTGGCTCCAACGGTCGAGACTGCCTCTTGAGCGAGACCGGGACCTACGCGGAGTCAGGCACAGGGCCGCCATGAGCTTGAGAGAATGCTCCCTCAAGGCCTTCGGGTGCATGGCACGGCACTCTGAACACAACTTCGGGTTGTAGTTGCGCTCCAGGTACCACAGACAAACCCGATGCGGATCCGTCACCAACATCATGCGGTGACAGTCCTCACACGGTTTGAACCCGGTCTTCGGGGACGTCCTTGACGCACCAAAAACTCACTACAAAACTCGACAAAACAGTCTAAATTGGTCAAAAAGAGACCAGGGTAGCTCTCTCTGGATCAGTGCGTGGCGTGGAAAGAAAAGAACTGACGTCACTGCGCTGAGACGGCGTCTATGAACTACTCCCGACGTCATGACGGTGACTACGACACCAACGATGCCGTGGAGTCGACCAACGCCACCTACCGAAGCGCAAGGGTATGGCTCGAAGAAAAATCTCAGGATAGAGTCTGATGCCTGGGGGAAATTCTAAGGTAAGGAATCTACAACTAGAAGTCTCTAACAGATATGTGTAACCACTTTTGTAGGTATTAAAATGTTCCACATTGAGTGAGCAGCCTCCACTATGAACAGCATTATGCTGCTGGAGCAGCATCACTCTATAACCCCTTAAAATCTTTCACACAATCCCTCACTCTCTACGCCAACTTTGTGCAACCTCGCCCTTCTACTCATTTTCCCCTACTTGCACAAACTGTAGCTCCCTCTCCCTTGATAGCCAGTAAGAAGTCTATTTAAATAAATTCAAACAATCTAAAGCGCCACCTCCGCTAAAGGTGTGACCAACCCGCCCAAAAAATGATAGAGACATTGAACAAGATATCGCTAGCTAAAAGTATAATAGACCATTAACAACATGTAATCTGTTCAATTATCTGCAACACTTTAACCACAAATGGTCTGGATGACCACCTACTGTTATTTTGCTACAATAAACTTGTAGCTATATGAAGGGTTTGTCAAAATACTTAATGCTATATAAATAGGAATCCACACACGTGAGCTGACAGAACAAAATCCTGTTTTTAACAGATGTTCTCACGTCTTGATGAAGGCCTGTCCTAGGTCTATATTTATTGTGGATGTGGTGTGAGATGTAGTTAAGAGATTCATCACGGCGTTTCATTTTTATTACTGTTACAATTCATGAGAGGTCAGTAAAATAAAGTCACATGTGCACAGCACTTGACTGTCTCAATTATAGATAGTCACTTCCACAAATTATACAAATGTAATCATAATATTAATAAACATATTGTTTAAATTTAACATATGACCAGGTTCACAATTGTTAGCTACTTTTCTGTAAAGGGTGCACAGGCAACCTACTCGTAATCAGGCTAAATTAATAACCATAAAGAAGTTGGGTTAATTTTTTTATTCAGAAAACAAGGTAACAAGAGTATGCCATGCTGTAATGGATTTTTACTTGTCTGTTCTCAACCACATCGTCATTCAAGTCCGAAATCAAAATTACTGTAAGAAGTAAGGCTTCAGTCTTACGCATGGTTATTCAAACCTGACTGACAAAGAAGCAGGCGCGCTGAAGCCACTGGTAGAAAAGGTTTAATGGTTAAAACACAAGACAATCATGATAGGCTCAGGAAAATAGGTCAGGAAATAATAGGGCAGGCTTTTCACAAACATGTCTCAAACCAGACTTGGATGGTGTCATACAGCCACTGTCACGTAGTGAGAAGTCTTCTGCTTGATACACTAACAAGTAAAAACATTTTTAGCAGGAAGAAATGGTATGTCCGTAGGCCTAGTATTCAGTCAAACTAAGATGATGAAAAATGCTCAAAATGAACAGCAAAAAACAGACAAAAAACATGGAAATTCTGCATCGAGGTTAAAGTCTGGACTGAAAAATATCAGAAAAGGTACATAAAATGCAGACATGCTGACCTGTATTAGATGGCAAAGAGGTAATAAATCAATCAATCAAAAAATTTGTATAGCGCGCTACTCACCCGGAGGTCTCAAGGCGCTGGGGGGGAGGGGGGACCGCTACTGCTCAAACAGCCAGGTCTTGAGTTGCTTCCTGAAGGAGAGGTGGTCGTGGGTCAGACGGAGGTGGATGGGGAGGGAGTTCCAAGTCTTGGCTGCCAGGTAGGAGAAGGATCTTCCTCCCATGGTGGCTTTTATAATGCGTGGCATGGCGGCGAGGGCGTGGCTGGTCGATCGTAGCTGGCGGGTGGGAGTGTAGAATGTCAGGCGGTTGTTGAGGTACCTGGGGCCCAGGTCGTGGAGGGCCTTGTGTGCGTGGGTGAGGAGGCGGAACGTGATTCTCTTGCTGATGGGGAGCCAGTGCAAGTCTCTCAGGTGTCCGGAGATGTGGCTGTGTCGGGGGATGTCAAGGATGAGGCGTGCGGAGGCGTTCTGGATGCGTTGGAGTCTTTTCTGTAGTTTGACCGTGGTTCCGGTGTAGAGGGTGTTACCGTAGTCCAGTCGGCTGGTGACGAGTGCCTGGGTGACCGTCTTCCTGGTTTCGGTGGGGATCCATCGGAAGATCTTTCGGAGCATGCGTAAGATGTTGAAGCATGATGAAGAGACGGCGTTGACTTGTCTGGTCATCGAGAGGGAGGAGTCCAGGATGAAGCCCAGGTTGCGTGCGTGGTCCGTTGGTTTGGGTGCGCTGCCCAGGGCAGGGGGCCACCAGGAGTCGTCCCAGGCAGATGGTGATGATCCAAGGATGAGGACTTCCGTCTTGTCTGAGTTTAGTTTCAGGCGGCTGTTCATCATCCACTCGGCTACGTCTTTCATCCCTTCGTGCAGGTTGGTTCTGGCGGTGGCTGGGTCGTTGGTGAGGGAGAGGATCAGCTGAGTGTCGTCGGCGTAGGAGATGATGTTGAGGTTGTGATGGCGTGCGATGGCTGCGAGGGGGCTCATGTAGACGTTGAAGAGGGTGGGGCTGAGTGAAGATCCTTGTGGTATGCCGCAGATGACTTCGGTGGCCTCAGATCTGAACGGGGGGAGGCAGACTCTCTGGGTTCTTCCGGTGAGGAACGAGATGATCCACTCTAGAGCCTTCTCTTGAATTCCGATGTTGCTGAGGCGCTGCACTAGGGTGCGGTGGCAGACCGTGTCGAACGCTGCGGAGAGGTCCAGGAGGATGAGGGCCGCTGTTTCCCCATTGTCGAGCAGGGCTCGGATGTCATCAGTGGCTGCGATGAGGGCGGTCTCGGTGCTGTGGTTAGCTCGGAAGCCGGACTGTGAGTGGTCGAGGGATCCATTAGTCTCGAGGAAGGCGGCCAGCTGTCTGTTGACGGTCTTCTCGATGACTTTGGCAGGAAACGGGAGGAGTGAGATGGGGCGGTAGTTCTTGAGGTCGGTGGGGTCTGCTGATGGTTTCTTCAGGAGGGCGCTGAGTTCGGCATGCTTCCAGCTCTCCGGGTAGGTGGCGGTGTTGAAGGAGCAATTGATGATGTCCCGGAGATGGGGTGCGATGACTGAGTCGGCCTTGTTGAAGACGTGGTGGGGGCATGGGTCGGTTGGTGATCCGGAATGGATAGTGTTCATCGTATGGATGGTGTCTTCGGTGCTGACCGGGGTCCAGGCGCGGAGGGTGGTGTTGGGGGGCGTCTGTTTGGTGGTTGGGTGCGTGGTCTGTGCGCCGAAGCTGTTGTGTATGTCGGCGATCTTGGGGTGAAAGAACGAGGCGAGTGAGTCGCAGAGGTCTTGTGAGGGGGTGATGTCGTTGTTTCCGGCGCTGGGGTTGGAGAGCTCTTTGACGATGCTGAAGAGTTCCTTGCTGTTGTGTGCGTTGTTGTCTAGTCGTTCTTTGAATGCTGTCTTCTTGGTGGTGTGGATCAGCTGGTGGTGTTTACGGGACGCGTACTTGAGGGCGGTCATGTTGTCTGTAGTCGGGTTTTTTCGCCAGGCTCTCTCGAGGGTGCGGCAGTTCTTCTTGGAGTTCTTGAGGTCGTTGTTGAACCAGGAGGCTTTCTTGCTGTTGGGCCTGATGGGATGGGTTTTCAGAGGTGCGAGGTTGTCAGCGCAGTTGGTGATCCACTGTGTAAGGTTGTTGGCTGCTTGGTTGGGGTCCGCTGAGCTGGCGGGAGGGTTCTGGCACAGTGATGTGGAGAGCTGGTCGGCGGTGATCTTGTTCCAGCTCCTGCGTGGAGCCTGTTGTGGGTGGTGGTGAGTTGTGGTTTTTCTGAAGCTGAAGTGGACGCAGCTGTGGTCTGTCCAGTGGAGTCCGGTGGAGTGGCTGAAGGAGATGTACTTGCTGGAGGAGAAGACTGGGTCAAGCGTGTGTCCGGCGTAGTGGGTGGGGGTGTTCACCAGTTGCTTGAGTCCGAGGTTGGCGAGGTTGTCCAGCAGGGTGGTGGTGTTGTTGTCGTTGTTGTTCTCCAGGTGGAAGTTGAGGTCCCCTAGGAGGATGTAGTCAGCGGAGGAGAGGGCGTGAGGGCTGATGAAGTCTGCGATGTCTTCGCTGAATTGTGTGCGGGGTCCTGGGGGTCTATAGATGAGGGTGCCTCTGAGTGTGGTCTTGGGGTCGGTGTGAATCTGGAAGTGGAGATGTTCGGCAGCTGTGAGGGTGTCGTCGGAGTTGGTCGTGATGCGGATGGTGTTCTTGTGGACAATGGCGATGCCTCCTCCTGTCTGGTTGATGCGGTCCCTCCGGGTGATCTTGTATCCGTCCGGGATGGCGATGGCGATGTCGGGCGCTGAGGAGGCGTTCATCCAGGTTTCTGTGAGGAAGGCGACGTCTGGAGATGTGGTGTCGAGCAGGTTCCAGAGTTCCACGGCGTGTCTGTGGATGGAGCGGGTGTTAAGCAGGATGCACTTCAGGTGGATGCTGTTGGTGCTTGGTTTGGCGGGCGCGGTGCGGGTCTGGATGCAGGAGAACTTGCAGGATTGGCAGGTGAAGGGTCCGTGGGTGCATCTTGGGGCGGCACGGCAGCACCCGGGGATCCGGCCGGTGTTGAGTGCGATGAGGGTGGCGGCTTCGTAGGTGCGGCGTGTAGGCTCGCAGCGGTGGGGGCCAGGGGGTCTGGCGCTGGGCGCGGTCCAGGCGCGGACGGGCGCAGACGGGCTTGCCTTTTGCGCGCCTTCGGCGCGCCAGCGGCGCGGCCGCTGCGCGGCCTCCATATGAGGGGAAGAGGGAGGGAGGAGCAGCTGGGAGGTGGGAGCAGGGCGGCCAATGGGGAGCAAGGGGGCGGAGCTACCGGAGTGTAGCGGCGGGAAACGAACGGGCGGCGATGGGGTGACACGACGAGGCTGGAAGAGAGAAGAACACGGTAAGGGCAAACAAGGTAAAAACAATACAATACAGTGGAACAATACCAGGGGCACAGGCACTCGGGGTACAGAAGAAAGAGCGGACACAGGCACTCGGGCACAACGAAGAGGGCGCTGGTGCTAGGTCACTGGAGGCGGGAAGGCAGTCAGGGCACAGGAGCACAGGGCACAGGAGCACGAGCGGTCACGCTGGAGGCTGAGAGGCGGTGAGGGGAGCGACCTGCCTGAGAACCAGGGTCAGAGGTCGCTCTCTCTATCGCTGCACGGCCTCCATATGAGGGGAAGAGGGAGGGAGGAGCAGCTGGGGGGTGGGAGCGGGGCGGCCAATGGGGAGCAAGGGGGCGGAGCTACCGGAGTGTAGCGGCGGGAAACGAACGGGCGGCGATGGGGTGACGCGACGAGGCTGGAAGAGAGAAGAACACGGTAAGGGCAAACAAGGTAAAAACAATACAATACAGTGGAACAATACCAGGGGCACAGGCACTCGGGGTACAGAAGAAAGAGCGGTCACAGGCACTCGGGCACAACAAAGAGGGCGCTGGTGCTAGGTCACTGGAGGCGGGAAGGCAGTCAGGGCACAGGAGCACAGGGCACAGGAGCGGTCACGCTGGAGGCTGTGAGGCGGTGAGGGGAGCGACCTGCCTGAGAACCAATAGATAATAGATTAGCAACAGTTCTTTTATTAACTTTTTCCCCAAAGAATACTAAGCCCTTTTTGGGTAGTTGAGGTAGTTCAAGAGCAGACCTCCATAACTTGTTTCCAAATAAGGTATCCACGTCAAATTTGCATCCTTTTTTCCAATATCCTGGGTACAGACCATTTGTGGATTGCCTCGGTGGAGGATGAGAAAATAGCCAAAATATAGCAAAATTAGGGGTTTTTTTTTGGGGGGGGGAGGGGGGATTTATGGAGAAATAGAAAAAAAAAAGTGCTCCACACAAACTCTTCTTATCAATTAAAGGTTTGCTGTGCTGAAGTCCCATTTTCAGGAACATGCAGAGCTAAATAATAATAAAAAGAAAATTACCACAGTTTTGGCATTTTTCAAAGATGTAGCCCGTTTTTCCTAATTTTTGTGCTTTCAACCCACTTCCAGTTTGTGATGGAAACCAGAATGAAAACTATGGGTGATCTGGGAAGCTATGGATTTCTGAAAAGTAGACAAAATTCTAAATTCGGAAAGGGCCATTTGTGTAGATCCCTCACGGTTTTTCAAAAGAAACTGATGAAATAAAAATAAAAAAGTACAAAAGCAATATGCCATTACGTCCGCTAGACCCTCCTGGTTGTGGGGCTATATATAGGGTTTGAATGTTCTCCAATAACCCAAGGGACCCAGAGCCAACACCTGGACTGCACCTTACAATGGTGTTTTATTGTATAACAGGATTAGAGCAATTCATATAGTAAAATATAAAGGGTAATAAATAGGTATCAAAGAAACCTACGTATTTCTGAAGTGTTTGAGCAGTGATTATTTGTACATCTCTGAATTTGTGGGTGCCCATACTACCATGTGATTCAAAGGTAATTTATCAAAAAGTCTTGTTTCTTACACATTGCCTTACATTTGAAAGGCAAAAATTTAGAGAAATACAATTAGTAATAACAAATATGCTACTATTCTCTATTCCGACATGTTTCCCGATAAAAATGGTACATCACTTATGTGGGCAGGGCTAGTGCCCGCAACAGAAAAGGCCCCAAAACACAACATGGGCACATCACATTGTTCAACTGAAAATTGACCATTTATTGCAATGTGGCTAACTGTGGATTTTGGGCCATAGCTCAGCTGGCACCTAGGGAAACCTAGCAAACCTATACATTTTCAAAAACTAGACACTCTGTGGAATCTAGGGTGGAACAACTTGTATGGCTCTCAAAATGTTTTCTTACCCAGAAGGCCCGGTAAACCTCAAACTCTGACTGGAAAAAAAAACAAAAAACATTTTTCTCACATTTTTTTTGATGGAAAGTTCTGGAATCTGCAGGGAGTCACACATTTCTTACCACCTACTATTCCCCAGAGTCTCCTGATAAAAACAGTACCTCACTTGTAAGGGTAGGCAAAGTGCCGGCAGCAGAGAAGGCACAAAAATCAGATGTGGAGACATCAACATTTCCCATCATAAAAATGATCTGATTTTGCAATGGGAGTAGTGGCGGTTTTTTTCTTGGCCAGGGGTCGACCACTAGCCAGGGAAGCCTACCAAATTCAGACATTTCTGGAAACTAGACACCCAATAGAGCCCACGGTGATATGCTTAAAGGGGATTCCAAAATGTTTCTTATCCACAATGGCCTGCAAACCTCAAACTTTGCCTAAAATAGCACATTTTCCTTGCATTTGTGTAATGTATACTTCTGGAATCAGCAGGAATCTACAAAATTCCAACCACCTAGCATTCTCCCAACTAGAAATGCTACCTCACTTGGGTGGTTGTGCCTAGTGCACGAGACAGGCACACATCAAACCAAGGCCAATGGGAGTCCTGCAGAGTGACTCTCATTGACCCTGGTTTGATTTGTGCATGTTGGGGGCACTAGGCCAGGTCACACAATGGGGGAGCATTTTTATTGGGACAAGTGGGAGAATGCTGAGTGGTAGGAACTTTGTGGCTCTGAGGTTTCTTGAAGTTTACGTCACAGAAATGCAAGCAAAATGTGTGATTTTAAGCAGGGTTTGAGATTTGCATAGCGCTGCGGGTAAGAAAATGTTGTGGGATCCATCACCCTGGACTTCCCCTTATGTCTATTTTTCTGAAATGTCTAGGTTTGTTAGGATTCCCTGTGTGGTTCTAAGCCTGGTGCTAAACACTGGAACTACTCTTTAGGCAATTTCCCCATATTGTGCTTTGGGACATTTTGTATCATTGACGCTAGGCCCAGCCACACAAATGGGGTAACATTTTAATCGGACCAACTGGGAAAGGCAGAGTGGTGGGAACTTTGTAGATCCCTTTACAGAAGTTTATTTCAGGGTAATGTAAGGAAAATTAGCAATTTTAGTCAAAGTTTGAGATATGCAGGGCATTGTGTGTAAGAAAATGAAATGGAACCCACACAAGGCACACGATCCATGACTGCCCCAGGTGTTTAGTTTTCAGAAATACCTTTAGTAGGCTTCCCCAGATGACAGCTGAGTCTCAAAAGTGCAGCCATTCAGCATAGAAGCAGGAAGAAATTGGGTCTTAGCTACCCATATGTAAACAAAAAAACAATTAAAAAAAATTCAAAATCTGAATTTCACTTCTTGTCATAAAGATTAGGAGGGCAGAAAGACTGTTGGGGTCATATTGGAGGTGGAGGCTAGGCCTGATGTGTGGGTAGGCCGCCGAAACCTTAGCAATAAAAAAAAAACCTCCCTGGTGTCTAATAGGCTTTCTAGCCCCCTCTTCCACCAAAGCGGGGCAGAATGGAGTTAAAGACCTCTTAGCCGCATTCTGGAAAAGGGTGGCAGGTGGGGCAAAAAAAAAACGTAGCAGGTCATTTGAGGGGTAGAGCTAGGCCCAAAGCCTGGGTGGGCCATCCACTTATGTCTCCAAACAAAAATAATCCCTGGTGTCTAGTAAGACTGGCAGTAACAACCTCAAATCTGCCATAAAGTGGAAGTGAGAGATGATCGCAGAAATACTTTTTGGGCCTGGGGAGAGGGGGAGCTTTAGCCCATTGCCAGTGGGGTGCTCCCCCCTCCCCAAAATACACTGCCTGGTGGTCTAATGGGCTTTCTGGCCCCCGATGGGGGCAGATTGGAGGAAAATGCCTCCTGTTTGCTCCCGAGGAGGGGGCAGAAAGACTGCTGGGGGTTATATGGGTGGTTGGGATCTAGACCCGATGCCTGGTTGCGCCTCCCCCAGAAATAAACAATCCCTACTGTCTAGTTGGCTTTCTGCCCAAGAGGGAGGAGGGAAGAAGGACTTTTGGTCCTAGGGGAAAGGCGTGGCACTACTCAGTTTCGTGGTGGGCACTCCCCCACAAGAAAATAGTCCTGGTGTCTAGTGGGTTGATCCCTGGTTGGGGATTGCCTTCCTATGGCAATCCCCAAGCAGGAATTCACTATGGGAAGGTACTTTTGGAAAGGGGAGTTTTTCCCCTTTCCAACAATACTTCTTCAGTCTACATCGGTGCTTGGTGGGCTGAGGTATGCCCCCTGAGCACTGATGCAGTGAAAGTGAAACGAGTCCAATGGCTCTCCTTTCACTTTCCCCTTCTCTGAAATGTCAGTGCACCATGTTCGTTGATCGTTTTTTCTTTGAAAATGACGAACAGTTGATTTGCTGAGGAAGTTCTTCCTCAGCTGGTGCTCGCACCTGAAGGACTTCCTGTCTCTGGTGTCAAGACGTGCTGGAGCCGTCCTGGCACAAGAGCACTGGTGCTGAGGATGTCTCCAGCATATATGAGGTTAAAAAGAAAACAAAAACAACAAAAAAACAATGTGTGTAAGCCACATGGCAAAGGACATCAAATAAACACGAGGGGGCATCTGGAAAATGAATAAAGGGAAAAACGTAATTCTATATTTGCACACAGACATGAAATAATGTGTAGAGTTTTAAGACTGAGAAGACCAGCAGATCATTAACTCTAAAATCAGAGACGCTGCAATAAAATAAAATCATCTACCCAGAATCCAAATGCAAGCCATTTTAAGTTATGCCCCTAAAATGTTCAAGAGCTACAAGAGCTAGAACATTAACACCCCAAATTGAAGGGGGCATATAAATTGGGGGGGGAGTGCCCCAGTATGGAAAATGTTACTTATGCTGTAAGCATCTGTTTGTGGCATGTAGTGCTGTAGATTCACATGCTGTGCATACTCTATCTAGTATTAGGGTCGGGCATGTACAAATATTTTTTTTAAGAAGTCTTTTTTGAATTACAAGGCATAGTGACTCCAACTTTCTCTGATAATGCTCCTGGGCATCGGCTCATTTGTTAGATTGTTCTTTCCATACGGAGGTGTAGCTGGAGCATAGTGAATACAGGAAAGATGACCATGCAAAATGAAGGTGAAGGGAGAGAATACCATTTGCAAAAATTACAGGTAACTGGGGAGAAGGGTGGGCGCATGTGGATCTTCAGCACTACATGCCACAAACAGATGCTTACAGGGTGTGTAACATTTTCAGTTCATGTCATGTGTAGCTGAGGATCAATGTGTTGTGCACAGACTGTAAAGCAGTCCTCTCAAAAGTGGTGGTTGACCCTGAGGATGTTGCAGAAGATTGAAAAAGTGTATGTAGTACAGCCTCACCAACATTAGTTTGCTGGCGGGCCAAGACATCCACATGTTTAGTGAACATGTGAGGGGTTGACAATGTAGCTGCTTTGCAGATGTCACCTAGAGGTACGTTACCCCAAAAAGCCATGAAAAGCTCCATTCTTGGGAGTGGAGTGTGGCCTGGGAGGAACAGGTAGGGGTATTTTTGCATTGGCATAACAAGCTTGAATGCACTTACAAGTCAGCATGCAACCCTTGCTTTAGAAATATCATGTTGCTTGTGTGGTTTGGAAAAAGACAAAAAGAGCTGTTGAGTCTTACGAGAGGGTTTTGTTCTGTCAATGTAGTACATCAATGCTCCGAGAACCACTCTATTGTAATGCACCTGCAAGAAAGGTTCTTCTAAGGTGAGAGTGTGTATCTCACTGACACGCCTGAGGGACATAATGGCCAGGAGTACCACTTTCCATGAAAAAAATTACAATGGGCAAGAATTAAGTGATTTCAAAGGATCCATCGGTCTAAAGAGTACCAAGTTAAGGTTCCACACCAGAATAGGGGTGGCGGGGGCCGTGTGAAGAGGCTGCGAGAGGGTCAACCTGAACAATTCCATTCATAGTGCATTGCCCGTGAACTGTCCACGTGTGGAGTCTGGAGGTGAAGCTTGGGTATTTCACATGTTTGTCGATGGCAAACAGGCCTGTCTGTGGGAACCCCCAGCAAGGGAAGTACAGCAGAGTGAGGAGTATGGCCCCAAATCAACACTAGATCTTCCTGATGACCCTCCGCTTGGGACCACTGAGCCGCTAGGCACTGCTGTAACAGACGCATGTGGGACTTGGCGTGAACATCTATGGTGATGCAGAACGTTATCATGCCTAGTAGGCACATTACTATCCTGACCATTACCGGGTGATCTGGCTGGGAAAGGGGCAGCAACGTTTGGAATGCCTCCACGTTTGCTGGGCTGGGATAAGCTTTCCTTACGCAAACATGCAAATGGCACTGAGGAAGAGCTACACTTGGAAGGGCTGGGAGTGAGATTTATCCACATTTACAGTGAAGCCGACACTGTGAATGATTGTATAATTGCCTGCATGCGCACTAGGCATTGATGCTGTGTAGTGCTCTTAATCAGCCAGTCGCCCAGGTAAGAGAACAAGTAGATGCTGCTACATTTGAAGTAAGCGGCTACCACAACTAGGCACTTGGTAAACACCCTGGGTTGCCATGGTGACCCCAAAAGGTAGCACCTTGAACTGATAATGCGGCCACTCACCACAAAGCACGTCTTTTTCAGGCACCAGGTGAAAATATGTGGAGGTAGATGTCATTCAGCTCAAGGGCGGTCATGAAATCGCACTGTTGTAGCAAGGGGATGACATCTTGGAGTGTAACCATGTGGAAGTGCTTTAACAGGATGTATTTGTTGAGGAGCCTGAGGTCAAGGATGGGTCTGAGGAAACCGTCCTTTTAGGGGTTTAGAAAGTACAAAGAGTATATCCCTTGCCATAATGTTGTAGCGGTATTTACCCTGGCCCGTGGTGAGTAGTGCAAGCACCTCCTCCTGGAGCAGACGCTGATGTTCCGGGGACAGTCTGTGTTGGGGGAGAGGGGGAATTGTTTGGTGTGGTGTGTGAGCTTCAAACAATACCCATTCTGTACCATGTCTAAAACACACTGGTCAAAGGTGCTCTCCGGCCAACGATGCAGGTAAATAAAAATCTTCCCCAGACAGATGCTGTATGATCATTTGGAGGGGTCGGGGAGAGATAGGGCAAGAGCATCACTGCAATGGAGTGGCAGTCCCTTTGGGGGTTGTGCCCTTTCCTCTGCCTCTACTTTTATTTCCCTTGTAGACTCCCCTGTAGTAACCCCATGAGGGAGTCTGCTGCTGTTGTCTGGGGAAGATGGTGGAAGTTTCCAGGTTTTTTTTTTAGCTGCACTGCGATACTGGGAGTGGCAAAAGGCCGTGTCCTTCTTGATTTTTTCGAGCATCTCATCAACTTGGGGTCCGAAGAGATGATCCCTATAGAAGGGAACATTTAGGAAGTGTTGGTAAACCTCAGCCTTAAAGCTGAAAACTCGCGGCCACGTGTAGCAGTGTAGAGGAACAATAGTATTTATGCCACGGCCAGCTATGTCCACAGTATCTACAGTGCAGCTTTACCACGAGAGAAGCTCCATAAAATTGGCGATGCTCCAATGGGTGTTAGTGTGTGCTGCAACACATTTGCCACCAGCATCGATCTTTTTACTGTACCAGTTCGGGGTATGTGGTGGGTGGTGCATCTCCTGTGCCCTGTGAATAGCCACGCTTCCTAGCAGAGTCCACCTTTAGACAATGGGGTGGGAGGTAACTGGTCCCTGACATAGGGTGGGTCGGTGGGAGAGTCCTTGAATTTTCTGTCCACCCAATATGTGATAACCTTTGCCTTCACAGGATGCTTAAAGATGTCCTCAGCAGGTTCAAGCATACCCTTTAAGCGCAGGATGGTCTTGGAGGACAGCTTTGTCAAGGAGGGGGTCTCCATGAGGAAGTCTAATCCCTCATGCTGGACATGAACGTCTACCTTGTGAAAGGTGGCTGCTCTGGCTTGCGTTAGGAGGTGGTTTTGTTTAGGGGCAAAGGCTTTGCGGGATATAGGTCAGAGTCAATCTTAGCTGGGGGCTCCACGTCAATCATTTCAGGGGTTAGGGCCCTGAGGATCACAGGCTGGGTCATAAGCATAAAGAGAGCTCAGGTGGTCCCATTCCCCACAAATGTGAAGAATCCGGTGTTCAGTGTGCCTGAAGGTCCACAGGTAGCAGTGGTGATGTGGAAAAAGAAGGAGGAGGAAGAAGGAGGAGGATGACAGGAAGGACCAGAAAGAAGTGGAGAGGTGCCTATGTCATGGCACCAAGGCTACTTGTGCGTTGGGTCCGGAGGAGGGTTGATGGTCTCCTCAAAGTCAATTCCTCCTATGGGGAACTGAGTTTCAAGGCTGTTGTGGAGACTTGGCCAGGAATGACAGGTGCCAGGCTGAATGTGGATCCATTTCTGCCTCGCGAGTCAGCTGTTCTTGCAGCCACTGGAGAACCTAGGCACTGCTTGGTCCGAGGGAGTCAGGCCTGCCTCACAGATTCAGTG
The DNA here is from genome assembly GCF_031143425.1 of Pleurodeles waltl. Classification (NCBI taxonomy): domain Eukaryota; kingdom Metazoa; phylum Chordata; class Amphibia; order Caudata; family Salamandridae; genus Pleurodeles; species Pleurodeles waltl. Next base: position 527,948,118 of record NC_090440.1, read on the forward strand.
CTGACCATGTCTTTGAAGCAGTGGATGACCGGAGGCCTCTGATTACATGTGGGAGTTTGAAGCTGCTGCCTCTTATGGGTCAGGAGGATGCAGGAGAGTGGTACTCAATGCGGTCTTTGTTCTTGGGCTGATGAGGGCTTATATACTTCGACCTCGGTGTCCACGCTTTCTGGTGAGAATGCCTCGCCCATTTCGACATTGGCCTGGAGACCTTACTCCTCCTCTCGGTCCCCAAAGAGGTCTGAAGAAGATGCACCATGGAAGTCAAAGCAATGCACTGCACATGTCGATTCTAAATTTTCTTCTTCTTAACGAACGCAGGGCACGCTGCACAGGAATCATATAAATGGTCAGGGACAGGTAGATGTTACAAACCTCACGTAGGTCTGTTTGCAGGTATTTGGCGTGGCAAGTAGGGCAGAACTGGAATGGAGTCCTCTGGTGGGCCAGAAGGTTAGAGTCCCTACTGGTAGAAGCTGTGGCCTCAGGATGGAGTTGAGGAAATAGGCAACAGGGGAGGCCAGCAAGTAACAAAGATTGCAGAGTCAACCGACGAGGAACGGAGGGAACACCATTAGGCGATGAACTGGAGCTCACTGAGAAATGTCAGAACTCGACGGCGGAGTAAAAAACTGTCTAATAATAGAGCTGATGCCCAGGCACCACACCAGAGACAGGCAGAGTCACTATACCTCATGACTCAAAAAGACTTCTTTGAACAAAAACAAGTTGTGCACGTCCGAGCCCAGCATTAGATGGCAGGAGTATGTATAGCCTATGTATCTACAGCTACAAATGCCATGAACGTTAATAAAATTACTTTTCGCTAATAGAAAGCATTCCTTTTAAACACTAGTCACTGATTATGAAGGCCTGAAACACACTCCTTCAAGTCCGATCACCTGCTTTAATTTAGAATCTTAATGTGGTCCTTAGAAGGGTAATGCCAGCTATTTCTGAACCTCAGGGCAGTTCTAACACTAACATGTCAAGTGTGGAAATGACACCTGCAAGCAATTCAGAGAATTAAGCCTTCTCCAGTGAACCCGGGTTTGGGGATTCTATATACAGTATTCAGAAGGTCTTACTAAGTATGAACCTTAATTTCCAAACCATGCGGTTTACAATGACAGAATGAAGTATAAACAGAGCAATTGTTTGCAGCAAACGTCAATCTACTAAGGAAACCCCATCTTTAAATAGACAACATGTTGCTTCTATTGCATAATAAACAAAAAAGCACAAATTAGCCTGGAAACTCCATTGTTCATTCCACAAAGGAAATGCAACAGTAGCAGCTCTTCTGGGCAATGAACCTATACTAGTGTAGTAAAGGTTACTATCACTGGTATCCTCCACAATTTAATGTGTGCCACTTAATCTTGACTGGTTAGGGAGTATAAGGTATCAAAGTACAATCTAAATTTGAAAATCAAAACTTAAGTGAATCACATGAAGCAATAATAAAATATGAAATGTTCACCCTCAGACAACCGCTGTGACATCCTCGAAAGTGAGCAGAGCCTTTTTGGGGTACTATAATGTGTCTTGTGCATGTACTTTACTGTAAAATGCAACACTTTTAAGAGGAAGGCTTATACCTCCCCAACCGTCCCTCCTGAAGTTACAACTACTAAGAAAGCAGTGCTCCTTGACGGCATTTATGAAGATGCTTTATGTATTAGTTCAAATGGTTACCTGATTAGCTGACCTGGTACTGTATTCAGCTTCCACACCAGCGGGTTCTTTACCAGAGGCAGACCCTTCAAAAATATTTTATCACCCTGGTGGACATGGCAGCTAGGTGCCATAAAGTAGTATCTTGATCCACATTCGGACAAGCTCAACAGATAAGGTAGTATTTCAAAAGGATGCACAGAGAGAGTATCAATATTGCTTGCTGAGGCCCTAATAAAAAATCTCTTCAATTTTAAAGGGCACGTTTTACCATTGGAAGCTGCGATGCCTATCTTCTGCTCAGGGCATCTGCTGGTGTGTTCTGGGAGCCTGGAAAGTGTTAGAATTATGATGCATTGTAAATTCTAATGTCTCCGTTCTTGAGTCTCTTTTGACAACTTCTCAGTCTTTGCACCTCTCTGCCTCTGAAAGCAATAAAACGGTGCCATGTTATTTGCTCCTATCGTGATGTTACTGTGTTTTATTAAAGGTAGGAATGCCTTCATGAAAGCCTGGCTAGGCTCAACTTTATTAGGTTTACGTGTAATTTTTGTGCCTAGAGAGATCATAGTCATCTTACTGAAAGGTACTTTAGATGTGCACCTCAGCCCTTCACTGAGGCATCTATTGTCAGATGAAGACACCATCTGATTTAGTAAAGGTGTTGTCCAGTAAAGACTTTTCCTTAAAGTTCCACTGATCTATGGCCTGCTTAATTTGTTGGCTATTTGTATGTAAGTCGTGCTACTGTTACTTCACAGTCATTACATCGCAGAAAGTATGTCAGGATGGTCGTTACATTGCAGGTAAAGCTTCATGAGTATTTGCTTTGCATACTTTTAAAGAGAATTTCAAGAGACACAGCGCGGTGCAATAACAGATGTTTAGCCAGGACCTGGCAGACAAACACATTTGTTTGTGTGTATGTATACATACACACACAGTTATACACACATACGTACACGTATATACATTTACACACATACATTTATACGCACATATATATGTAAATAAATACATTTATACACATATGTAAAGACACATCCACACATATGTGTGTACACACACACCCACCCACACACACCCTACTGGAAAGCGCCAGTAGGTATAGTTAGGGTCTAGTTTTCATAGGAAAAACTTTTTTTGGTTTTGCTAATAACTTTAGCAATTGACAAATTTTGACTAAATGTACAAAACCAGTGTGACACTCAATTCATTTGCTGTCTGGAAAGTTTCATGGTCATTCATCACGTGGGTGCAGAGAAAAAGGGCGGGTCCTAAAACAAATTTTCCCCATGCAATTTCCCATAGGGATCTTAGACATAACTACAGCCTGAACCACTGAACGGAATTACACCAAAATTCTCTTTTTTGTAATTTGGAGCAAATCTGTTCAGTAGTTTTGGGATATTGAAGAAAAAAGATTTATGTACATCTAAAAAAGCAGATCCATGGCGGATGCACTGCAGTGGATCCACACACCAATAGCAATGCTGTGATTGACTAGCCGCAACCTGAGAGAAAAGCTGTTGCCACCATTTTGTGTATTGGGACTCAGACCTGGAGGGTCTCGCCATACTTATTATAATGTTTGTCTTCTTTAGTTACTTGGCAATATAGTACCTGACCCATATTTACATGGATTGACCTCAATGGGTTCCTCATTTTATACCGGTGTTTGGACTTCTTACACGTAACACATTTGAATTAGTGGATGAGTTGGGTTTCATCCACTACCATTGTCATTAATTATTTCCAGTCTGGGTGTGGCTATTTTTTTTCTACTATGATCTACCAGTAAACTATGTGGTGCTATTGACTGGTGATGATTCCTCGTGAAGGATTTTTTAGACATTTCTCCAAGTTGTGAAACAATTGACTACATTTCACTTTTACAGGTATACTACCATACTAGTATAGGCCTCTTTCGTTGGCACAACTTTAATTGATTTACTGGGTGTTGTCTATGTTTCAATTGACTTTGCTATTTTGTGAGTGTTTTTGACCTTGTTGAATTTCTTTGTGGCACAAACTTTAACTGAGAGTGCCTTGACTACATTAGGTTTGTTTGATACATTGCTTTGGTCTTCCTTTTCCCTTTTTGCCTTCTTCTTTACTGCTGCACATGTTCATACTCTAGGAGTGACTGCACTCTTTGTGGTAATACTACTTCAAGCACAATTTTCGGTGTTATTTCTTTTAGTTTTCCCATCTTCTCTCACTTATGTTGACCACTACTACTTGTGCATGTTGACACAGGTATAGACAATAACTTACTTTTGCGAATTGCTGACATCTTTCACTGTAATTATTGATTGGGACAGTTTGGATTGTGGAAAATATTGTTTTTATCCCAGTCTATAACCTCATGTGTTATATAGCTTTGCACTTATTGCAATTTCATATATTTTTCAACCTTTAAAAGGTCACGAGGGTTATGAAACACGTGCTGGCTGTCGAAAGGTTTACAATTTGATCATGCAACGAACGGATGCTCTTACGTGTCAATAAAAGAACTGAATTTGACCCGCTCTTCATGAACTCTCATTCGTGAATAATCAGACACTATTGTGGACGGACTTTGATTTCTGTGGTATTTTTTCTTTTATATTCTATGACATTATTGATATTATCACTGCAACATTTGCATTAAGATTATTAGTGAGAAAACTTTGCAAGGAGGCGGGGGAGTTATAGTTACCTTAGGGCACAAGTTACAGTTTCTTGCGATAACTATAACTGCTGATTTTCGATGTTTTATGAGTGTAAAATCTGAACCTAACTTAGAACGACTCTGTAACCTTTGTTTTTTTCAGGGGGAAAAAATATACATAAAAACATATAAACATATACACACACACACAAAGTTAATAAAAGAGAAAACTGTTTTAAAACCAAAAACGCAGTAATACATACCTTTGTCAGCTAAGTATGTCGCGTGCAGTGTGAGGTTAGCCACAAGGACAAGCCATACCTGTGTCCAACTATTGCAGGTGGTCAAGCCCATGTGAGCAGCTAACCACCACGCTCCCCATTCTTTCTTTTTAATTGTTTTTTGTTGGTCCCAAGTGACCTCACAGGGGCCACACTACCTCCCGCAGGACTAAACCAAGCAAAAAAAAAAAAAAAAAAAAATGTTTCCCTTCATTTTGACTCTGGGCCCCTTCAAGGGTAGGGGAGTGGGGGATGGGGGGCCGTTGGGGTATCCCTACCCCCTTCTATATTTTTTTTAATTTATTTCTCAGGACTTAGGCAAAGTCTGTGAGTCCTCAAAGCCAATCAAAGATTTCAGTCCCACAGACTAGCCAATCAGAATACTCTACTTTTAATTCCAGTCCTGCAGTACTACATATCGCTATTTGTTGAACATTTACAGGTATCCGATAAATCATTTTACTGTAGATGTTACAGTGACTTTATCAGTGATGTTATCAAAGATGTCATGAGTGCTGTAAACATTTTGCGTTTGTGGGGTAATTAGCAGTGCATGGCGAGGGCGCGAGTTATAGTTACTGTAGGGCACAAGTTATAGTTACTTTAAAGTAACAAACTATAACAGGTGAATTTCTATGGTTTTGTACAAGTAAATTCAGAACCTAACTATAACGTCCCTGTTACCTTTGGATTGTTCAAAGAATTTCTATGTTTTTTTCAATGGTATTTCCCATCTATAACATCCCTGTAACCTTTGATTTTTTCCAGTGAATTTCTACGTTTTCTTTTAACATATAGCAATTTTCATTAGCACTCAACCCTGCACTGTGCATGGCCTTTGCCCGTGACGCTCTGAGTGGGTCTGTGACTGGGTGTCTGAGGGTCCGAGTAGGCCTGTGAGTGTGTGCATGAGTGTCTGAGTGGGTCGGTGAGTGGGTGTGTCAGTGTCTGAGTGGGTCTGTGACTGGCTGTGTCAGTGTCTGAGTGGGTGCATCATTGTTTTAAGGTCATACTTAGAACACCATAATGTCCTATATAACAGCTCTTGGGTGAGGGTAACTCCACCCTAACCCCTTATATGTCACTTTCCACCTCAAATTTCAGCCCTGGGGATCGTAACCCGCCTAAGATGGCAGGCGCAACTTTCTAGACAGCTCAAGCCAGCCAATCACAGTATCTCTGTTGTTGCGTGCATTCGCGAATACGTCTCCATCATCAGGATATCGTAGTGAGTCCAGATAAACAAACTTGTTTTCCCTTTAATATCCCCTAAACTACTGAACGGATTTTCACCAAATAAGCAAAAGTGTAATCTGCGTACCAAGAGCTAGCTTTCTGCCAAATTTAGTGTAATTCCACCCAGTAGTTTGGGCTGTAGTCGTGTCTAAAGGTCCTATAGGAATTAACATGGGAAACTCAACTTTTTTGACCCCTCCCCCCGTTTCTCAACCCCCGCTGGACGGATCACCCCAATACTTTCCGTGCGCAACAAGAATCACCAGGACATTTTTTGGAAAATTTCCTGAAAATTCGGTAAATGGTGTCGAAGCTATAGGCAAATAACTACCTACTGTGACACACACACACACACACACACACACACACACATATATATATATATATATATATATATATATATATATATATATATATATATATATATATATGGAAAATGTCACTTACCCAGTGTACATCTGTTCTTGGCATTAGTCGCTGCAGATTCACATGCTGTGCACATCCCGCCATCTGGTGTTGGGCTCGGAGTGTTACAAGTTGTTTTTCTTCGAAGAAGTCTTTTCGAGTCAAGAGACCGAGGGACTCCTCCCATTTCGACTCCATTGCGCATGGGCGTCGACTCCATCTTAGATTGTTTTGCCCGCAGAGGGTGAGGTAGGAGTTGTGTATGCTAGTAATAGTGCCCATGCAATGGAGTGAATGCGTATGTACATAATAAAGTTTCAAGTAATATATTTACAAATGTACAAATGTTTAAGATCTACTTCTAAACGGCTACAGGCTCCCGGGGGGGCGGGTGGGCGCATGTGAATCTGCAGCGACTAATGCCACGAACAGATGTACACTGGGTAAGTGACATTTTCCGTTCGATGGCATGTGTAGCTGCAGATACACATGCTGTGCATAGACTAGTAAGCAGTTATCTCCCCAAAAGCGGTGGTTCAGCCTGTAGGAGTTGAAGTAGTTTGAAATAATGTTCTTAGTACAGCTTGACCTACTGTTGCTTGTTGTGCAGTTAGCACATCTACACAGTAGTGCTTGGTAAATGTATGAGGCGTAGACCATGTTGCTGCCTTACATATTTCGTTCATTGGAATATTTCCTAGAAAGGCCATGGTAGCACCTTTCTTTCTGGTTGAGTGTGCCTTTGGTGTAATAGGCAGTTCTCTTTTAGCTTTAAGATAGCAGGTTTGAATGCACTTAACTATCCATCTAGCAATGCCTTGTTTTGAAATTGGATTTCCTGTATGAGGTTTTTGAAAGGCGATAAATAGTTGTTTTGTCTTTCGAATTAGTTTTGTTCTGTCAATGTAGTACATTAGTGCTCTTTTGATGTCTAATGTATGTAGTGCTCTTTCAGCTACAGAATCTGGCTGTGGGAAGAACACTGGTAATTCTACCGTTTGATTCAAGTGGAACGGTGAGATTACTTTTGGTAAAAATTTAGGATTGGTCTGTAGAACAACTTTATTTTTGTGTATTTGAATAAATGGTTCTTGAATGGTAAATGCTTGAATTTCACTCACTCTTCTTAGAGATGTGATGGCAATTAAAAATGCAACTTTCCACGTTAAGTATTGCATTTCACAAGAGTGCATGGGCTCAAAAGGTGGACCCATGAGTCGTGTTAGGACAATGTTGAGGTTCCATGAAGGAACTGGTGGTGTTCTTGGTGGTATAATTCTCTTTAGGCCTTCCATAAATGCTTTTATGACTGGTATCCTAAACAATGAAATTGAGTGCGTAATTTGTAGGTAAGCTGAAATTGCCGTAAGATGTATTTTAATGGAAGAGAAAGCTAGGTTAGATTTTTGCAAATGTAGTAAGTATCCTACTATCTCTTTTGCAGATGCGTGTAAAGGTTGAATTTGATTATTATGGCAGTAATAAACAAATCTTTTCCACTTATTTGCATAGCAGTGTCTAGTGGTAGGTTTTCTAGCTTGTTTTATGACCTCCATACATTCCTGTGTGAGGTCTAAGTGCCCGAATTCTAGGATTTCAGGAGCCAAATTGCTAGATTCAACGATGCTGGATTTGGATGCCTGATCTGTTGTTTGTGTTGTGTTAACAGATCTGGCCTGTTTGGCAGTTTGACATGAGGTACTACTGAAAGGTCTGGTAGTGTTGTGTACCAAGGTTGCCTTGCCCATGTTGGTGCTATTAGTATGAGATTGAGTTTGTTTTGACTCAACTTGTTTACTAGATATGGAAGAAGTGGGAGACGGGGAAAAGCGTACGCAAATATCCCTGACCAGTTCATCCATAGTGCATTGCCCTGAGACTGATGTTGTGGGTACCTGGATGCGAAGTTTGGGCATTTTGAGTTTTCTTTTGTTGCAAATACATCTATTTGTGGCGTTCCCCACATTCTGAAGTAAGTGTTCAGTATTTGGGGGTGAATTTCCCATTCGTGGATCTGTTGGTGATCCCGAGAGAGATTGTCTGCTAACTGATTCTGAATCCCTGGAATAAATTGTGCTATTAGGCGAATGTGGTTGTGAATCGCCCAATGCCATATTTTTTGTGTTAGGAGACACAACTGTGTCGAGTGTGTTCCTCCCTGTTTGTTTAGGTAATACATTGTTGTCATGTTGTCTGTTTTGACAAGAGTGTATTTGTGGGTTATTATGGGTTGAAATGCTTTCAGCGCTAGAAACACAGCTAACAGTTCTAAGTGGTTTATATGAAACTGTCTTTGCTGAATGTTCCATTGTCCTTGGATGCTGTGCTGATTGAGGTGTGCTCCCCACCCTGTCATGGATGCATCTGTTGTTATTCCGTATTGTGGCACTGGGTCTTGAAAAGGCCGCCCTTGGTTTAAATTTATACTGGTACACCATTGAAGCGAGATGTATGTTTGGCGGTCTATCAACACCAGATTTAGAAGTTGACCCTGTGCCTGAGACCACTGTGATGCAACCTTGCGTTTGGGACAATGGCTATGCATGAGGACATCATGCCTAGGAGTTTCATTACTAATTTGACCTGTATCTTTTGGTTTGGATACATGGCTTGTATTACATTGTGGAATGTTTGGACTCTTTGTGGACTTGGAGTGGCAATTCCTTTTACTGTGTTGATTGTTGCTCCTAGGTATTGCTGTGTTTGACACGGCAGAAGGTGTGACTTTGAGTAATTGATTGAGAAACCTAGTTTGTGTAGGGTTTCTGTGACATAATTTGTGTGTTGTGAACACTGTATTTGCGTGTTGGTTTTGATTAACCAATCGTCTAGGTACGGGAACACATGTATTTGCTGCCTTCTGATATGTGCAGCTACTACTGCTAGACATTTTGTAAAAACTCTTGGCGCAGTCGTTATTCCGAATGGCAACACTTTGAATTGGTAATGTATCCCTTGGAATACAAATATTAGATACTTTCTGTGTGAAGGATGTATTGGTATATGGAAATATGCATCCTTTAGATCCAGTGTTGTCATGTAGTCTTGTTGTCTGAGCAGTGGGATTACTTCTTGTAATGTAACCATGTGAAAGTGGTCTGATTTGATGTATGTATTTAATATTCTGAGATCTAGTATAGGTCTTAGAGTTTTGTCCTTTTTGGGTATCAGAAAGTACAGTGAGTAAACTCCTGTGTTTAGTTCTTGTTTTGATACTAATTCTATTGCTTCTTTTTGGAGCAATGCTTGAACTTCTAATCCTAGAAGATTTATATGTTGTTTGGACATACTGTGTGTTTTCGGTGGGACTGTTGGAGGGAATTCGCGAAATTCTATGCAATAACCATGCTGGATAATTGCTAGTACCCAAGTATCTGTTATCTCCTCCCAATGTTTGTAAAATTGGCTTAGTCTTCCCCCCACAGGTGTTATGTGATGGGGATGTGTGACTTGTAAGTCACTGCTTATTTTGAGGACTTTTGGGGCTTTGGAATTTTCCTCTATTTTTTTGGAATTGTCCCCCTCTATATTGCCCCCGAAAACTTCCCCGCTGATATTAGCTTTGGTAAGTGGGCCTTGTTTGAGATGTTGTGGTTTCTGTAGGTTGTCCTCGAAACCCTCCCCTAAAAGGTGTTTTGCGAAATGTGCCTCTGCTCTGCGGGGAGTAGAGTACGCCCATGGCTTTTGCCGTATCAGTGTCTTTCTTGAGTTTATCAATAGCAGTGTCGACTTCCGGCCCAAACAACTGCTGTTCATTAAATGGCATATTTAGCACGGCTTGTTGAATTTCCAGCTTGAAACCTGACGTGCGCAGCCACGCGTGCCTTCTTATTGTTATTGCAGTATTTACTGTCCTTGCAGCCGTATCTGCTGCATCCATTGAAGACCGTATCTGATTATTAGAGATACTTTGTCCTTCTTCCACCACTTGTTGTGCTCTTTTTTGGAACTCCTTGAGTAAGTGTTCTATCAAATGTTGCATCTCATCTCAGTGAGCTCTATCATATCTTGCCAAAAGTGCTTGTGAATTGGCAATGTGCCATTGGTTTGCTGCTTGTGCTGCAACCCTTTTGCCCGCAGCATCAAATTTGTGACTCTCTTTGTCTGGAGGTGGTGCGTCCCCCGAGGTATGAGAGTTTGCTCTCTTACGAGCTGCCCCGACAACTACTGAGTCCGGTGATAACTGGGTTGTAACATAAACAGGATCTGTTGGCGGTGGCTTGTACTTTTTCTCCACCCTTGGAGTTATGGCTCGGCCTTTAACAGGATCCTGAAAGATTTGTTTTGAATGTTTTAGCATTCCTGGGAGCATAGGTAGTCTTTGGTATTGGCTATGAGTGGAGGATAGCGTGTTAAACAAAAAGTCATCCTCAATTGGTTCGGAATGCAAGGTGACGTTATGGAAAGCAGCTGCCCTTGTGATCACCTGTGTGTAAGATGTACTGTCCTCAGGAGGGGACGGCCTGGCAGGGTACGAGTCTGGGCTGTTGTCCGATACTGGAGCATCGTAAAGGTCCCATGCATCGGGATCATCTTGACTCATGGCAGTATGAGTCGGGGAGTGCATCAGTGGTGGAGTTGCTACTGGTGATGTGTGCACTGATGGTGGTGGAGACGGTGGTGGAGTTGTTTTCTTAGCCACCTTTGCCTGTGGCTCCTTGTCCTTTTTTTGAAAGGCAAGTTTTCTTTTTATTTTAATTGGGGGAAGAGTGGTTATCTTCCCTGTGTCTTGATGAATGTGGAGCCTTCTTTGAGTATAGTCTGGCTCTACAGCTTGAAGTTCCTCTCCAAATCTATGTTTTTGCATTTGGGAGGACAATCCTTGTTCCTCTGTATAGGAACCTGTTTTCGGCTCCGAGGCTGGATGTTTCGGAACCGAAATTTTTTCGGATATCTTTTTAGGCTCCGAAGAAACCTTTGTAATTTTCGGCGTGGAGGTTTCTCGGTGCCGAATTTGTTCGGTGCCGAAATTTCTTTGAGCCGATGTCTCGGGTCCGAGATTGCTGTGTGGCGGTATCTCGACCGGAGTCGGATGACTTCGACACCAGCGTGCCCTTTTTCAGTGCCTTGGCTCGGTCACCTATTTTTTGGGTTAAGCCATGGCCTGTTGGCGGTGGCGTCCCCTGGGCTTTTGTTGACTTCTCGTGAGTCTTATGTTTCGACGTCTTACTCACGGTTTTCGGCATTTCTTCGGCCTCGAGCTCTTCCGAGTCCGACTCGTGGAGAGAGAAAGCTTCCTCTTCGAAAACCTCTTGTCCTGTCGGCGTTGACGCCATCTGCAGTCTTCTGGCTCTTCGGTCTCTTAACGTCTTTCTGGACCGAAACGCTCGACAGGCCTCACAAGTATCTTCCTTGTGCTCTGGGGACAAGCACAAGTTACAGACCAGATGCTGATCCGTATACGGATACTTGTTATGGCATTTTGGACAGAAGCGGAATGGGGTCCGTTCCATCAGCATTGAAGTCGCACGTGACCGGGCCGACCAGGCCCCGACGGGCGATCGAAAAAAAAAAACGAAGGGCCACCGGAGCTCTTCAAAAGTCGGTGTCGATCTGTTGTAACTAACCCGATACCGAACGCAAACAATACCGACGGTTTTTCCGAGATTCTAACTAACTTTCCGACCCGAAACATGGAGCGAAAAGGAACACGTCCGAACCCGATGGCGGAAAAAAACCAATCTAAGATGGAGTCGACGCCCATGCGCAATGGAGCCGAAAAGGGAGGAGTCCCTCGGTCTCGTGACTCGAAAAGACTTCTTCGAAGAAAAACAACTTGTAACACTCCGAGCCCAACACCAGATGGCGGGATGTGCACAGCATGTGTATCTGCAGCTACACATGCCATCGAACATATATATATATATATATATAGGGGGTCATTCCGACCCCGGCGGGCGGCAGGCGCTGCCCGCCGGGCGGAAACCACCCAAACACCGCCCCGCGGTCAGATGACCGCGGGGGGCATTCCGACTTTCCCGCTGGGCCGGCGGGCGATGTGCAAAAGATCGCCCGCCGGCCCAGCGGGAAAGCCCTAGCAAAGATGAAGCCGGCTCCGAATGGAGCCGGCGGATTTGCTGAGGTGCGACGGGTGCAGCGGTCAGAATTGGCCAGGAAGCACCGCCAGCCAGTTGGCGGTGCTTCCGTGGTCGTTGGCCCTCGCGGTCAATGACCGCCCAGGGTCAGATTGACCCCCATAGTGTGTGAAGGTCATTGGAATAAACCTTCCAGGCCTCACAAGGCTTGAAAAGAGTCCTTGAGTGTGAGAATTCACCCCTGGTTTTAGTCACAAAAAAATTAAATGTACCTCAAATGCCCTGAAAATGAGGTAGAGAGTAATACTTGCCCACTGTTCCTGAAGATTCATTATAGATTCCAGGTCCAACTCGCCGGTCTGCTGGTGTCACTGATATGGGCTGGACACAGGGTCTGCCTCGCCACACTTAGAAGAAACTTAGAGGTTGGAGGTGTGGCAGTACCGGACCTACAGCTTGATTTTAACAGAGCACAGTTGCAACACGTGGGCAGGTGGATGACAGACTCAGATGGGTGTGAGAAGAACGAGTTACTTACCTTCGGTAACGACTTTTCTGGTGGATACATTAGCTACCTGTGGATTCCTCACCTAATGAATACTCCCATGGTGCCAGCATTCGATGGAAATCTTCTTCCTAGTCTCTGCACGTCGACGAGGACGTCACTCTAGCCCACGCGACGCCGTCTGACATCATACAGGCAATAAGAGGTCCTCGCCGACGTGCCGACGTCAGTACCAACATTATTTACGTGCATGAGAATAACAACCCAATGCAATGAAAGAGCAAGGCAACATCCCATAACATTGTAAAATACACAACATTGCAATAAAATGGCTGTAGATTTAAAATAATTCTTTTTTTTTTTTTTTAAACACACAAATATATGCAAATCATGCATATACACAAAGATATATACATATATATACATATAAATATATACAAGTATCCATAATTACAACATCTATTGCAACCTTGAAGACCAAGAGGAGCGCACTCAAAGATTACTTGGTAAGACCAGAAAGTCAACGGGGAGGCGGGTGGGACTGTGAGGAATCCACAGGTAGCTAATGTATCCACCAGAAAAGTCGTTACCGAAGGTAAGTAACTCGTTCTTCTGATGGATACAACTACCTGTGGATTCCTCACCTAATGAATAGAGTCCCAAAGCAGTACCACTCCCGGTGGTGGGTGCCGAAATGGTCAAACCAAGAAATCCTGCAGCACTGACCGTGCAAAATGGCCGTCCCTTCTGACCTCAGAGTCCAAACAGTAATGTTTCGCAAAAGTGTGAAGGGACGACCAAGTTGCGGCCTTGCAGATGTCGACCACAGGAACACCCCTGGCCAAGGCCGAAGTGGCCGACTTAGCTCTGGTGGAATGAGCTCTAATGCCATCAGGAGGATCCTTCTTTGCCAAAGAGTAACAGATTTTAATGCAAAGAACAACCCACCTGGAGAGTGTTCTCTTGTGGACTGCCTTTCCTCTCCTCTTGCCCACGTATCCGATGAACAGCTGATCCTCCAGCCTGAAGTCCTTCGTTCTATCAATGTAGAAGCTTAACGCCCTTTTTGGGTCCAAGCGATGTAGTCTCTCTTCCTCCTTTGAAGGATGAGGCGGAGGATAGAACGTGGACAAAGTAATTGTCTGGGCCAAATGGAAGGGTGAAACAACCTTCGGGAGGAAAGCAGCCTTGGTCCTCAACACCACCTTATCCCCATAAAAAGTTGTATAAGGGGGTTTTACCGATAAGGCTTGCAACTCACTCACTCTCCTTGCAGATGTTATAGCCACCAGGAAGACTGTTTTAATAACCAAATACCTTAAGGGGCAAGAATGCATAGGCTCAAAAGGGGACCCCATAAGGAAAGTGAGGACCAAGGACAAATCCCATTGAGGCATAACGAATGGTTTTTGAGGATATTTATTTAGAAGACCTTTCAAGAATCTGAGAACAATAGGGGATTTAAATAACGATGGTTGGTCTGGAAGACAAATGAAGGCTGACAAAGCCGACAAATAACCCTTAATGGTAGCCACTGCACAACCTTTCTGCGCTAGAGACAGAGCAAAAGACAAAACGTCCGACAGATGAGCATGTAAGGGATCAATCTGTCTCTCTCCACACCACATAACAAATTTAGACCACCTATTAGCGTAGATAGATTTAGTGGAGTGTCGCCTGGCCGCTAATATAACATCCACTACATCAGGCGGGGGAGAGAAGGAACTCAGGTTGCCCTGTTCAATCTCCAGGCATGTAGGTGTAGACTCTGGAGGTCGGGGTGTAAAACCTGCCCCTGCGACTGCGAGAGGAGGTCTGCCCTGAGAGGGAGACGGAGCGGAGGGCACAGCGAGAGTTGGAGAAGGTCAGAGTACCACACCCTCCTTGGCCAATCCGGAGCTATTAAGATGACTTGGGCCCGGTCTTGGCGAATCTTCCTCAACACTCGAGGAATCAAGGGTATGGGGAGAAACGCGTAAAGCAACTAGTCGCACCAGGTTATCAGAAACGCGTCCCCCAATGCTCCCTGCACCGGATACTGGAGGCTGCAGAATAACGGACAATGCGCGTTCTCCCGAGTGGCAAACAGATCTATCCGAGGAAACCCCCACATCTGAAAGATTAAACAGACTTGATCTGGATGGAGACGCCACTCGTGGTCGGCTGAGAACTGGCGACTGAGACTGTCCGCACGTACATTCAAGACCCCGGCCAAATGATTTGCTACCAAGCAAACCTGATGGTCCTTTGCCCAGGACCATAGTCGAAGAGCTTCTCTGCAGAGAAGGTACGACCCTACTCCTCCCTGTTTGTTTATGTACCACATCGTGGTAGTATTGTCCGTCAGGACCTGTACCGACTGACCACGAAGGGAAGGGAGGAAGGCCTTGAGAGCCAGACGTACAGCCCGTAACTCTAACAGATTGATATGAAACATCTGTTCCTCTGGAGACCAAAGTCCTTTGATCTCCAGATCCCCCAGATGAGCTCCCCACCCTAGAGTGGAAGCATCCTTTATGACCGTGGCCACTGGTGGCGACTGCGCGAACGGCTTTACTTGTGAAAGATTGTTGCTCGAAATCCACCACTTCAAGTCCACAGCAGCATCTCTGGAGATCTTGACCGCACCTTCTAGATCTCCCTTGTGTTGAGACCACTGCCTTCGGAGGCACCACTAAAGAGCCCTCATGTGCCAGCGAGCATGCGTGACCAACAGTATGCAGGAGGCAAACAGACCGAGCAGACGAAGGACCTTGAGGACTGGAACTACCGCTCCATTTCGAAACATTGGAACCAATTCCTGAATATCTTGAACCCGCTGAGGCAGAGGAAAGGCTCGATTCACTGTTGTATCCAGTATTGCCCCTATGAACAGGAGGCGCTGAGAGGGCTCCAGGTGAGATTTGGGCATGTTCACCGAAAAGCCCAGGTCGAACAACAACTGGGTTGTTGACTGCAGATGATACGACACAAGCTCCAGGGACTTGGCTTTGATCAACCAGTCGTCCAAGTAAGGGAATACTTCTATCCCCTTCCTTCTGAGCTCTGCCGCAACCACTGACATCACCTTCGTGAAGACTAGAGGTGCAGAAGTAAGACCAAACGGAAGGACCGCAAACTGATAGTGCTGCGACCCTACCACAAACCGGAGATACTTCCTGTGTGACTTGAGTATCGGAATATGAAAATAAGCATCCTGCAAGTCGACAGACACCATCCAATCTTCTTTGTTCAACGCCAAGATCCTCAGATCCAGGATCGGTCTCAACCGACCATCCTTCTTGGGAATCAGGAAGTACCTTGAGTAACAACCTCGACCCCTTTCCTGCTCTGTGACCAACTCCACAGCGCCCTTTGAAAGGAGGACTTGAACCTCCTGTTCTAGCAACAGGAGGTGTTCTTCTGAACAATAAGATGGGTGGGCGGGAGGGGGGGCGGAAACTCCCGAAAGGGAAGGGTGTAGCCTTTTTTCACAATACTGATAACCCAAGTGTCCGTTGTAATAGTCCCCCACTTGTGGAGAAAATGCCGTAATCTTCCCCCTACAGGAGAGGAGTGAGTGGGAAATGGTGGAAGCCTAAGGCTACTTTCCCTGCTGCACCCCTCCAGAGGGCGAGGAAGAGGCAGAGTGCTGTTGAGAGGCTCCTCTGGTGCGGGCCCTACCTCTCCCTCTAAATGATCTATAGGGGTGGGAAGAGGTGGGTTGCTGGAACCTCCCCCGAAAGGAACAGGAGGAAGAGCCACGCCCAAATCCACGAAACCTCCTGAAAAACCTGGAAGAGGCAGAGGAAGAAGGAGCTTGCAGCCCTAACGATTTGGCTGTGGCCCTGCTCTCTTTAAATCGCTCCAAGGCCGAATCTGCCTTTGCTCCAAACAGTTTGTCCCCATCAAATGGGAGGTCTAATAGGGTCGACTGCACGTCCGCAGAAAACCCTGAATTACAGAGCCAGGCCTGTCTCCTCGCCACCACAGCCGTGCCCATTGCCCTAGCCACCTAGTCGGTCGTGTCCAGCCCAGACTGGATAATCTGGGTTGCAGCAGCCTGGGCGTCCGAGACAACATCCAAGAGTCCCTGGGGAAGCTCCGTAAAAGAAGATGAAATATCATCCATAAGAGCATGGATATATCTCCCCAGAATGCAAGTTGCATTGGTGGCCTTCAACGCCAAACTGCAAGATGAAAATATTTTCTTGGATTGCGCATCCAGTTTTTTGGAGTCCCTGTCTCCAAGTACCGTCGGGAAAGATCCAGGCGCTGATTTCGATGAACAGGAGGCTTGCACCACCAAGCTCTCCGGCGTAGGGTGTCTTGAAAGAAAGCCAGGGTCAGATGGTGCAGCCCGATATCTTCTGGCCACAGCCCTATGAACTGCCGAAGAAGATACAGGCTTCTTCCACACCTCCAACACCGGATCAAGCAAAGCCTCATTAAACGGCAAGAGAGGCTCCACTGCAGCAGAGGCCGGATGCAGCACCTCCGTCAATAAATTCTGCTTCGCCTCTGCCACCGGCAAAGGCAGGTCCAGAAAGTTAGCTGCCTTCCTCACCACCGCGTGAAAGGTAGCAGCCTCCTCCGTATACTCCCCTGGAGATGAAAGGTCCCACTCAGGGAAAGTATCCAGCCCACTGGCTGTATCCAGACCATGCAGTCCATCACCAGAGTCCTCAACCTCTCCTTCCTCCAGGACTCGCTGGTACTCCTGCTCTTCCAAAAGACGGAGAGCACGCCTCCTCGAATGTAGTCTCTGCTCAATACGCGGAGTCGACATGGCCTCTGCCGAAGTCGAAGATCGGCGCCGATCTCCAGAAGCATCTGACGCCGCATCCGGCGCCACAGGCAGCTTCGGCACCGATGAAGGAGCAGGACGAAGAGATCTTGGAGCCGATGGACCCACCGGAGTCACAGGACGAAATCCTGACGTCAACGGGATGGAAACCTCCGGAGCCAATCCCTCTGAAGCCACCGGAGCGGCCACCGGCGCCGAGCCCACATTCCCAAAAGGGAGAAAGGGCATAAAGGGTGCCGGCCGAAGAGGCGCAGGATCACCCAATGAAAAGGCCAAAGGCCCCGAAGGACCAGCCGGAGCACCTCCTGGAGCCATCTGCTGAAAAATGGTATACATCGCATTCAGAAATGCGGTGCTATCGGCTCCAAGGGCGGGAAAAGCCGGACACTGAGGTGCCTGAATCGAAGGCGACCCCGACGCCGGCCTCGACGTCCACGACGCCGGAGACATCACAAGAGGCTGCATCACCTACACCATAGACGCTTGTCCAGGCGAAGTCGGTGACGCCGGAGAGGGCAACGGCGTCGATGGATGCGGCATGACCGTGGGACTGACCTCCCAAGTCCTCCGACGCCGAGCCGAAGGCGACCTCGAACGAGTCTCCTTGCTGGAATGACGCCGTGAATCTCTACGGCGCCGGGAGTCTCGATGACGCCGATGAGACCTTGGCGAGGAAGACTTTTTGTAATGTTTTTCCTTTCTCTTCGACTTCGCCAGGAATAGTTTAGCCTCACGTTCTTTGAGGGCCTTCGGATTCATGTGCTGACATGAATCGCAAGTCTCGACGTCGTGGTCGGAGCTCAAACACCAGAGACAGTCGGAGTGAGGATCTGTAACGGACATCTTTCCCCCACACTCTCGACAGGGCTTGAAACCCGACTTTCTCTGAGACATTGTTACCGCAGAGAAGAACTACGCAGCAGAAAATACACTGTAACTACTAAAGTAACAGTAGCTCCCTCGAAGATAACCGTTTCAAATGCACGGAAAAAAGGGAACTGACGTCGGCGAGGACCTCTTATTGCCTGTATGACGTCAGACGGCGTCGCGTGGGCTAGAGTGACGTCCTCGTCGACGTGCAGAGACTAGGAAGAAGATTTCCATTGAATGCTGGCGCCATGGGAGTATTCATTAGGTGAGGAATCCACAGGTAGTTGTATCCATCAGAAGAGATTATTTCAGGGCATGTTGGGCGAGGATACATTACCACGACTATTAATGAATGGGGGGTAGACTGTTGCACCTAGAACCAGATTTAGTGAAAGCAACATCATCATTATGGGGACAGGTGGTCCAGAAGGTCATTCGTAGAGCCCCCTTTGTAATGGAATTAAATTTACGGGATTTGGCACCCTTCAGAGCCACTGAAGACTGCATGTCTACGGAACACTGGAGGTGGGGGTGGAGGGGTGAGGATGCCTTTTGGCAGGCAACATTTACTTAAGAGAACTTTTCATCTCCTTTCAGGAGGCATGGGAGACATTTGGAGTAGGGACAGGCCAATTTGCAATATGCTAAATGACTTTCCAGATGCCCTGGGTGGGTGGATGGATTGGGGCCCTCTGAGAAGGGGGGGGGGGGGGGGGGGGTGCCTGGAAAAGAGACATAGGAGAAGCAATTTCTGACTGATTGGGATCAGTCTTCGGAACTGGTCCGCATCATTGCAATAATAGGGTTCAAACTGTTGCATTCCAATTTTTTGCACCATACCTAAATAACACACTATAAACTGAATAAAATAGATACGGCCAGGGGAGCCCGATGCACATGTTGTGAGAAGAAGGGGCTATATTCATACACTTAGCCTGGGCATGCAGTGGGGTTCAGGTCTTCTGGAGAAAAGTGCTACCAAAAATAACTGCTGCTATGGAATTGATGCTCCTATGTCCCAGATAACCTGTCTGTTAGGTATAATAGCTAGAGTTAAGGGATTGAAGATTCCTTATAAGCTTGCCCAGCTGGCCCTTCTGCTTGCAAGAGGAGGCTGGCCATCGGATATATGGGAGCCTGAAAGCCACAACTGAAAGAGTGACTGAAAGATTTGATTGAATGGGGGGTGGCGGAGGAATAGCATATGTGATTAGCGCGCACAGATGAGGCTGCGGTAGCAGAGATCTTAGCTTGGGGACAACGGCATGAACGATTCACAGATGAAGAGGATTCCAGTTCAGATTCCCAAGTATAGAATGAAGGGTGAAGGGTGAATGCCTAAATGTAATGTTATCTGTATAATGATGGTGATTACCAAATGAGTACCGGCTTCCTACAATGTAACAGGACATTTGTTTTGGCTCGTTGATTTGGTTCATGTAAAAACTGCAAGAGTGATTCATCTGGAATTTATGTGCTGATGCTGACACATCTGCAGTAATTTAATCCTAGAAACTCGGACGTCTCAGTCATTCATTCCCCTATGTAACGAGGAGTCGAGAAATGGCAACGGATTAATTAATTAATGTACTGTAATTTCTTGCACACATTTATTGTGAGAAAAACTAATAAAATAAAGTTATTTAAAAAAAAAAAAGATTTCAGGTCTGAAGTTTACGATAAGGATAGCTGAGAAGAGCTCAGCATATTCCCTGGTGCCTGATACCAAGCTATAAAAAATATAGCCTAGGAATACTGGAACCGTGAGACCCTCCACCTCACTGGCTGGAATTTGGGTCATAGACTAGGGAGAATTGGTTCAGTAGGGTCTATGAATGTTTTTCAGTGTCAAATGCTGTATTGACAGACAAGTTACTTATCTTTGTTGTTGCTCCTGGTAGATACTAACTACAGATACCTTATCTTAGTACATTCCCTAGGTCTCAGACTGGATCTGGAAAATTTTGAGCAGTACCTCTGCACACTGGTAGGTGGCATTGGCTACTCTGCGTCAACATTGTCTGTATCGGATGTGACCTGGGCAGTGTAGGAAGCTGGCCTGGTGTTTGATGATTATCACCTTGTACAATGTCCAGGTATCCCGTATTAGTCAGTTGTAGACAGTGTATAAGAAGTCAGGGCTCTCTAGAGGTAGCTGTGGATGAGCAACCAAGACCTATATAGGAGACATGCAAAACGTATGCAATACTACTACAGTCACACAGCAGGTACACACATGAAAGAACCACACAGTGTTACAAAAATAAAGGTACTTTATTATGGTAACACAATTACTAAAATACCGAATAGGCAATACTCCAATAGAAGGTAAGTAAGCACACTTATGTACACATTAGCAGTCAGTGATTAGCATAGAAAGCAATAGCAAATAGGTAAAACAAAAGAAAATAGTGAAGGCCCTAAGGGGAGACCAAACCATATACTAAGTGGAATGTTAAAGGCAGTAAAAGGAAGTTGAATCGCTAGGAGGGTGCTGGAGGAACTAGGAACCCCAAAAGGCAAGTACCAGGGTGCCCCCAAGTGACCAGGAGAGAAGAGATAAGTACCTGGTTTTTCCTCAAACCCACAGGAGAGCTTTGGAAAAGGACTGTGCAAGACCCAGGCAAGACTGGAAGAAACCTATGGTGGATTCTGACAGAAGAGGACCTGCAAAAGAAGGGGACCAAGTCCAGTTCGAGTTGCAGTGTCCGGCTGCGGCAGGAGCCACTACCCACCCTTCTGCGGATGCAGGACCAGGTCGATGGTGGATGAAGAAAGTTCGCAGTGCAGCACAGGAGCAGAAGGGGAGTTCCAGAAGTGATACAAATGATGTCTCACGTAGGCAGTTGTGATGCAGTCAGTCAGTGGTGCTGGAAAACTGCCAACAAGCCTCGGCAAATGCAAGAGTCGGTGAAGAAGGTTTTGCAAGGCTGAAAAGGACCAGCAAGTCCCAAGGGGACATGACCCAAGGAGGGGAGGCAGCCCCTACAGGCGACCCACAGGCAGCAGGCACAGGAGTCGAGGAGAGGAGTGCCAAGTCGCTGGATCAGCAGGCAGGAGTCTGTGCTTTGCAGGGAAGTGTGCTGGAGGTTGGAGCTACACGTAGCTTGAAGATCCCTTGGAGGAGGAACAAACAAGTCTTGTAGCTGCAAGAGTTGTGGTGCACAGTGCTACTGTCTTGTAAGGAGAGGCAAGGGCTTACCGCCTCCCAAGTTGGACAGCTGGCAGAGAGGACCAAGGGGACCATTCCAGACCATCACTAGTGATGCAGGATCCACGCAGCTCCAGTGGAGAGAAGATCCACGCAGCCGGTCCTCACTGCATCTGGTGCCTGAAGAAGCAGGGGGGTGACTCCTTCATTCCAAAGAAGATTCCTTCTTGTTTCTTGTGCAGGTTGAAGACTCATCATCCTCAGAGGATGCACAGCCAGGGAAATGTTGCAGCTGCTGTAAGAAGCCAGAGAAACAATGTTGGAGGGCGGAGTAGTCGCTGGAGTTGCAGACTGTCGGTTCCTGGAAGGTCTAGTTGAAGTCCTGGTTGCCAGAAGATGAAGTAAATGATGCAGAAGAGTCCTGCTGGAATTTTGCACATCGAATTTGAAGACCCACCCTGGAGGGAGACCCTAGATAGCCCAGGAAGGGGTATTGGTCACCTAGCAGGGTGACCACCTATCAAGGGGGAACTGTGACGTCACCTGCCTGACCTGGCCATTCAGATGCTCCCAGGGGCCTCTGCCCACCTTGGATTCAAGATGGCAGAATCAAGTGGCTACCTGGAGGAGCTCTGAGCACCATCCCTGCGGTGGTGATGGACAGAGGAGTGGTTAATCTTCTTTCCATTTTCCAATTGTGCACCAGAGCTGGGACCGAGGGTCCCTGGATTGGTGCAAACCGGTTTATGCAAGGAGGGCACCAAATGTGCCCTTCAAAGAATATCAGTGGCTTGGGGAAGCTACCCTTCCAAAGCCATGTAACACCTATTTCCAAAGAGAGAGGCTGTTGCCTCCCTCTCCCAAAGGAAATCCTTTGTTCTGCCTTCCTCTCCTTGAACTGGTCAACCAGCAGGAGGGCTGAAACCTGTCTGTGGGGGTGGCAGTAGCGCAGGCTACCCTGAAAAAAACCCAGAAGGCTGGTAGTAGCAATGCTGAGGGTCCTCTAAGGAGCCCCCAGAGGGCATGGAATCATACAACCTATACTGGCAACAGTATTGGGTATTATTCCGACATGTTTGACACCAAACAAAAAAACAAAAAGAAAAATGGAGCGGCGTTCTTAGGGGCACCTCTGTTCATGTAGGTGTGCCCTCACACACAGGTACCTGCCCCCTGCGCTCTGGGCTAGGAGGGCATGCCATAGGGATGACTTACAGTGACCTGGTGCAGTGACCTGTAGAGAAAGGGTGCATGCACCTTTTCACGCAGACTGCAATGGCAGGCCTGAAGACACATTCTGCATGGGCTGACACAATCCATGCTGAAGCCCATGGGCACCCCTGGTGCCCCAATGTCCTGGGTACCTAGGTACCATATACTATGGACTTATATGGCGCACCAGTATGCGAATTGCGGGGTGTGCAAAGTACTGACCAACCAAATTTAGAGGGAGAGCACAGTCACTGGGGTCCTGGATCCCAGTGAACACAGACAAAACACACGGACAGCAGGCAAAAAGTGGGGGGTAACCATGCCAAAAAGAGGGTACTTTCGTACAGGCAGTGCCTATATAGGCACCGCCGAGCATCCTGACATCAGTTCTTTCGTGCCTATTCAAGGGCCAAAAACATGAAGCAGCGTGAGAATGATTTTTGACCAGTGTGCAGTATATATTGAGATCTTTTAGATGAAGAGCCCATTGTGCAGGACGGGGAGGATTTTGGGGAAGGGTTGGAGAGGAATCTTCAATTAGGTAGAGTACTTACCAGAAAAAGCGTTACCAAAGGTTAGTAACTTGTTCTGCTGGCAGAGACTTCTAACAGTAAATTCCTCACCTTAGAATAGATACCAAAGCAAACTCAATATACAAGAGAGCCTCACTGATTGTGCCAGGGCTCATGCTACTGTAGGATTTGAAAACTTGCAATTCCCTTATTTTGCAATCTTTGAGCACATCTAAATACTGGGGCTGGCGATCGGGGAAAGCAATAGTTCCAGAGTTGTAAAGCACTTTTGAGTGCATGCAAACTTGCATGCTTTAGGGCTTTTTATCAGCTCTTTTCTAATCTTTACCGATACTGAAAAAGGTTGGAAATTTACTTCTGACAAGGGCTGCAGTAAAACTTCTTCCAGTGTTAGGGAAAAGTGGTTGGCGGGAAACTGAACTTGTAGAAGCTCAACAGGTCTACACATGCATATTTTCTCCTGCTAAAATGGCATTTACAAATATTTTCTAGGAGTATGATTTCCTGGTCTACTTCTGTAAATTTGTAAATTCTTGTGATTTCATGAAAGACGAAAACCTGCACTTATGCAAGGACATATACCATGGGTTCACTTTGTAATTTTATTTAAGAATAGTGCCCCTAATTGGTTATCCAAAACCATTTTTTTAAAATTAAAATTCTTTGTCTATTTATCAGCTGGCTTCATTATAACTGATGGCATTCTGATCTTTCACCAACAGAATAGTAGAACAAAGTAGTTTTGTTCGTGCCAGGAACTACTGTTGCAATGTGTGCTTTTTGAGGACAAAAAATATGTTTGCTTTTGCCAATGTTTATGTTGGTCTCACAACAATAAAGTTTTACAAAAACCATGTCAAAACAAGATGCGCATTGACAAAACCAAAAGAGTGACCACCAGTGTTAGATCTACTGGCTTTGCCAATGCTTGTTTATTGTCATGTTTCCCATAATCTTCCTGAAACTGGTGACATTGATGTTTTCTTTATTACTTTTTTTGGAAATACCAGCATGCATCAACACATTTTACTAAATGATGCTTCAAAGAAATTGCACCTAAAATTTCACAGTAGTTCAGCAAAACGTGTATTTTTACTAGTTACATTTTTTGTGAACATTTTGTTTTGAAAGCGAAGAATCCGCAATCTTGATTTCAAGCTTGTGAAAGTATTTGCATTTTATCAGAAAGCATTCTGGGAGCATTATATGTTGCCTCATATTACTGAAGTTTGCAAATGTGTGTACACATTTTTTTGCTGGGAGCACGGTCAGCAGCGTCGTCCAAGCTTACAACATTTTATTAGAGCGCTCACCCAAACAGTAAAGGCTTTTTATTAATGAACCACAAATACAAGTTCAAACAGCATTAACATATGGACACAAACATTACCTTACCTGCAGACAATGCCCTTCCCTGATCCATAGTATGGTACAGCAAACTAGCAGCCAAAGGGTTTGTGCTGAAGGGGGTTGGGCCTACTTGTCCCAAGGACAAAATGCACACGAAAACTTGTTATCCATGACCCCCAAACAATATGTCCTGGAGGTCAGGATATATGAATTCTACATCCCTGAAGAGTCTTAGTGCCATCTCTTGGTGCAGATGCTATTCGTGATATGCAACGCTTTGACAGCTGGGTTGGTCTGCACTGGCATTCAAAGATCCAGTCAGGTGGGAGCGCTGCCAAGCAAGATGGCTGGCGGGATGTGTCTCTAGTGAGCTCCGCTGTCCCTGATTGATCCTAAAGGCATCCTGGGGTGGCTGATTGGCGAGGCATTCCCCAACAACTAGTGGCAGTGCCCCGACCGCCGTGGTGGGTCCGTACTCTGTTCCTGGAGACCATTGGGCCCAATATTGGATGGAGTGTGGGGGGGGGGGGGTCGTGCCTGATCAACGATGGGGGCAGAAACCTCTAGGCACCAGGGATTAAAAAAAAAAAATTGGTTTTGGTTTTGTTTCTGTTTTTTTTTTTAAGAGGTGGGGAGCGACCCCTTAGGCAAGGGTCGCTCCCCTGGAGGGGCAAATTGTATTTAGGCCATTTCTGCCTTTGGGGGCAGATCGGCTGATTTTAGGTCAATCTAAAACCACTAAGCACCGGGGATCTTTTTTTTCCGCCAATGTCACGCAAGGGGAGTGACCCCGTAGGCAAGGGGGAGGGG
This sequence comes from Pleurodeles waltl, assembly GCF_031143425.1. Taxonomy (NCBI): domain Eukaryota; kingdom Metazoa; phylum Chordata; class Amphibia; order Caudata; family Salamandridae; genus Pleurodeles; species Pleurodeles waltl. The sequence goes on from NC_090440.1 coordinate 527,973,622, forward strand.
GTGGGGGGGGGGGGATGGGGGCAGGGAGGCACATTTATTTTAGGCCATTTCTGCCCCCCTGGGGGCAGAAACCTCTAGGCGCCAGGGCTATTTTTTTTTTATTTTTTTTTAGATGGGGAGCAACCCATTAGGCAAGGGTCACTCCCCTGGGGGACAAATTGTATTTAGACCATTTATGCCCCCCTTGGGGGCAGATTGGCCGATTTGAGGTCAATCTGCCCCCAAGAGGGGCAGAAACAACTAGGCACCGGGGATTTTTTTTTTTGCGCGCAAGGACCCCGTAGGCAAGGGTCGCTCCCCAGGGGCAGAAAGTCTACTAGATGCCAGGGAATTAAAAAAATATATATAATATTCGGATGGTGGCTACCAACCAGTATGGGCCTAGTTACGCCCCCACCTCAACTGAAGGGGGTAACAGTCTTTCAGCTCTCCCCCGCACTCTAAAACATCTTATCCCACAGCAAGCAAGAAGAAATTATTTTGGGTTTTAGTTTTACATTTGGGCCATGAGAACTTGGCTTACTCTCAAAATCGTCCCACTTGGAATGGTGAGGGCTGCACTTTATGGACTTTGGGACGCTGCCATGTAGAAAAATCCACAAGACCTAGACACATCTGAAAACTAAACATCTGGGTGATTCCAGGGTGGTGTGTTTCACATGCACCAGCACCATTTTTGTACCCACAATCCCCTGCAAACCTCCAACTTTGCTGGAAATCACACATTTTTCCCACGTTTTTGTGATGGAACCTTTCGGAATCTGCAGGAATCCACAAAATTCCTACCACCCAGCATTGTCTCATCTATACCGATAAAAATTCTGCTGCAGTTGTTAGCCTAAAATTGTTTTTTTGCAAACTGCCCTTTTGGACCCCCTTTGTTCCCCCTCAATATCGACATGTTTTTTGCTCTTCCCTTTCACAAGCACTTGGCCCACCTACACAAATGAGGTATCATTTTTACCGGGAGACTGAGGGGAACATTGGGTGGTATGAAATGTGTCCCAGTGCAGTGATCCCACACAGAAATGTGGGAAAACTGTGATTTTTTAGCTAAATTTGAGGTTTGCTGAGGATTCTGGGTAAGAAAACATTGGGGGATCCACGCAAGCCACACATCACTGGACTCCCTCGGATGTCTAGCTTTCAGAAATGTCTGGGTTTGGTAGGTTTCCCTAGAAGGCTGCTGAGCCCAGGACCAAAAACGCAGGTTCCCCCCTGCAAAAACAGGTCGTTTTGTATTTGATAATTTTGATGTGTCCAGATAGTGTTTTGGCCCATTTCCTTTTGTGGGCACTAGGCCTACCACAAGTTAGGTACCATTTTTATCAGGTAACTTGGGGGAACGCTGGGTGGAAGGAAAGTTGTGGCTCCTCTCAGATTCCAGAACTTTCTGTCACCGAAATGAGAGGAAAAAGTGTTTTTTTGGTCACATTTGAGGTTTGCAAAGGATTCTGGGTAACAGAACATGGTCAGATCCCCACAAGTCACCCCATCTTGGATTCCCCTAGGTGTCTAGTTTTCAAAAATGCGCTGGTTTGCTAGGTTTCCCCAGGTGCCGACTGAGCCGGAGGCCATAATCCACAGGTAGGCACTTTGCAAAAAACATCTCTGTTTTCTGTGAAAAAATGTGATGTGTCCACGTTGTGTTTTGAGCCATTTCCTTTCGTGGGCGCTAGGCCTACCCACACAAGTGAGGTACCATTTTTATCGGGAGACCTGGGGGAACACAGAATAGCAAAACAAGTGTTATTGCCCCTTGTCTTGCTCTACATTTTTCCCTTCCAAATGTAAGGCAGTGTGTAAAAAAGACGTCTATTTGAGAAATGCCCTGTAATTCGCATGCTAGTATGGGCACCCTGGAATTCAGAGATGTGCAAATAACCACTGCTTCTCAACACCTTATCTTGTGGCCATTTTAGAATTAGAAAGGTTTTCTTGATACCTATTTTTCACATTTATATTTCAGCAAATGAATTGCTGTATACCCGGTATATAATAAAAACCTATTGCAAGGTGCAGCTCATTTATTGGCCCTGGGTACCTAGAGTTCTTGATGAACCTACAAGCCCTATATATCCCTGCAACCAAAAGAGTCCAGCTGACGTAACGGTATATTGCTTTAAAAAATCTGGCGTCGAAGGAAAAAGGTACAGAGTAAAACGTGGAGAAAAATGGCAGTTTTTTTCACCTCAATTTCAATATTTTTTTATTTCAGCTGTTATTTTCTGTAGGAAACACTAGTAGGATCTACACAAATGACCCCTTGTTGAATTCAGAATTTTGTCTACTTTTCAGAAATGTTAACTTTCTGGGATCCAGCATTGGTTTCTCACCCATTTTGGTCACTAACTGGAAGGAGGCTGAAGGCACCAAAATTTTTAAAAATGGGGTATGTCCCAGTAAAATGTCAAAATTGTATTGAAAAATTGGGTTTTCCAATTCAAGTCTGCCTGTTCCTGAAAGCTGGGAAGATGGTGATCTTGCCACCGCAAACCCTTTGTTGATGCCATTTTCAGGGAAAAAAACATGTGTTGCCGTGCTACATGGCACCAGAAGGACAAGTAGGTATTTTATTAAATTTCTCTCCCCTGATATGTATGGAGAAAAATAATTCTGTTAAAACCTTGTAAATGTAAGATATGTGTACTATTATGCAATTTTGCAAGTTAAGATTAAGCAATAAACACAGCATTAGGGTATGTAAGCCAATAACAAAACTGGGACTCAGGCTGTCCTTTGGAATGGTTTTGGAGGATTTCAGATGAGTCAGAGGTCATCAACGTGACCCCTCCATATGCTGTTGCGACTGGGAAGAGGTGAGCACAGGTGCGAGTGTGCACCTGGGAGCGAGCTGCAGTTGGGTAGCTCTTGATGGCTTCTGCATGATGACAGGAGAAGATGATAGTAGAAATTACTAGGTAGCAGGTGGAGGGCTGCACAGAGGTTTCTGGTCATGTACATTTTCAGAGTTCTACACAAGCAAGCAAGAACAGCATAGAACATCTTTTACGATTTCATGTCCAATGAAAAGACTATTTTGACACTGCTGGCAAAGTCAAAACAACAAATTGAGATATTGTCACGCCCATCATGAAAACATTAGCTTTGGTTATATTTTAGTTCTAGCCAGAAGAATAATGCTGAAAATGCATGTTGCAGAAGGCTTTTGCTCGAAGCACAACCATATCTTTACAAAAAGGATACTTAACAATAGGATGCCAATATTTACAAGATTTCACGTTACAGCTGTAGTAACACAGCTTAATAACCGTGGAAGCCTTGCGCACTTTCATGCATCAAAACACCTACTCCAAAGTTCACAATACTCTATTACTCAAACAGTCAGTAAAACCGTTTACTGTAGCAATTGATACAAATTTGAACAGGGAGTGGGGGAAAGAAATCAACCAGTGATGAACACATGGATTTTATAAAAAATCCTTCATAAGACTTGGTGCCATGTTTGAAAAAATCATTTGGGATTTTTTGTGACCTGTCACTGCTGTGAACCGTATCAAAAGAGAGACTACTTTACGTTTCCCAAACACTTAATATTATTATTAAATGGAATTCAGCTATGCTCTTCCACCTGTACAATGGCTCCACTTGTTGCTAAGAGCAAACACTGTTTTCCACCAAAGCCAGTAAACAGGTAAAATAGGCCATTTCCTATTTCTTTGGAATCTTAAACACAAACAGATTTAGAATAGTGGTCCGAATAACGCAGAACTAAAAAAATACATAAAAAAGAGTTAAGCACACAGGATTTTAAGCACTGTCCATGAGACATTCCTCTCAGTGTCACCAGACTGCGCTTCCCATTCTACCCTTTCAATGCAGCGTGCATTTGTCGGAGGCACTGCAGAAAATGTCTTGACGCTGTGTGCTTTTCCGTTCTGAAAACAGGCGGTGTGGGCGGCAGGAGGAGTTTTTAGGCGCGCTGTGGCTCTTCGTAAACTTTTGTGACCCAAAAATGCTTACTCACAGTCACATCACGTGTCGTTTTGCTGCCCATCTCTAAGTGACTCAGATTGTAGCGGACTTCTCTCAGTTTGCCCAGGTGGTATGGGATAAAATTGGGATGACAAGGCCCTGACAAAATGGTTGTCTTAAAAAACACAGACTGAAATTGTGCAAGTGTGTGCGTATATCAGTTTAATCCTGGAGCTCTTAACTCCAATTGCTAGAAATTTAATTCTAATACACTCTGGCTGAATTTCCGAACTAGTCACTACAACATGAGACTACTGTAAATACCGAATTACAGAAACCCATAACTCAAGAAACGGACAGCCAAACTATTTTCTTGATTTGTTTCAGGCTTTTGCCGTTTCCTAGTTTAGTAAAGCACCACAATAATACCACGTGTCATCAAATAAAATTACATCAGCAAGGACAACTATAGGGACTCGTTTTCAACCCATTCATAGTCATCTAGGCTGCATTATCACAGAGTTAATATTTATGAAGAGAGCAAAACATAACATTCAGAAATTGTGGACTCAACATATAGTGTTCCAGCAAAACAGATGCAAAATGGTTGCAAAACACATGTCTGTGTGTATTTACAAATGACAGTACAACATGGCTCGTTTCCAACCATTAAAGCAGTTCTATTGGATTAAAGGATGCTAGGGTAATCACGAACATGACGACCTACTATCAGCTTTATTGTGGCTTTTAGCATGTGGTGCACCAAGACTGCATGCATTTAATGAAGAGGTAACGGGCACTACTTCCTGATCATCCTTCAGAAAAAGAAGAAAACATACAAGAGAATACAAGGCAGAAGCTCTCCTACGCTCTTGCAAGTCACAGTTTCCCCATACCACAGAAATGTTGTTTGACAAAACGATCCTAGGTCGAAATTGTGTCTACACATATAATCGTATTTTAAATTTACAGTTTTTAGACCAGGCCTGCCAGTGCATATTTTGCCATCCTTTCTCCTGGCACGAAGCCGCAAACTGCGTGATCCATTAGAAACCATGCGCTGATACGGCGCAATCGACAATCAGAAACCACAATAACACAGGCCACTACACTGGGCCTAAATGCATTAAGTCAGTACATGTTTGAAAATAAAAATACAATTGGAAAATCGACACTTCAGGCCAGTCATTTATGTAACCTTGATATGTGAACATTTTAGAACAGGAGCGAAATAGAGTAAAACATACAATCATTCAATGAAAGGGAACGTTGTTCACATTTTATCCATCTGTAACAGACCTTTATGAGATCGTGAAGAGCAGTTTAAAGACCCTGGAAATATATGTATCGAGCAGAGTCACAAGGTGCGTGCAGAGACTGGCTTAATTGAAATGCTGCTGCTGGTCAAGCTCCCGGTTGCATGTGTTGCCAACATCAGCATGCATAATAACTGTAATGAGCCCACACTTTGCCCGCAGTGGATCTTTCAAAACAGAAAATAATGGCTATGTGTAACAAGCAGAAACAAGTGGACGGCTGCAGAAGACAGTGACCACAAACAGCGACAAGTGGATGGCTGCAGACATCAAAGAAAAACAGTGACAACAAACAGCAACATGAGCAAACAACATACTGCCATGGAGCACGAAGCAAAAAAAAAAAAACAAGTACCTTCAGCGTCGTGCCAGAGAGGAAGGACGCGGTTTAGTGTCCAATTAGAAGGGACCGGAAGGAGTACTTGGTCCACAGGCAACGCAACAGCAAGAACGGTGAAGATGACAACAGGAAGTGAAGCAGGACAACATGCAGACATCATGCTGGCCAATCAGAAGCACGTAAAGCAGAGCAACGTTGGACTAATCCAATGGTAAGTTCAGGTAACTAAGGGGCTTGGGACAAGCCCCTTTCAAGTTTTTTTTCTTAACAATAGATTTCGCAAGCATCGCGCAAGTGCACGTGCAGCCGAAACCTAAAAAGTAAGAGAAACCTCCACAGCAAAAACCTCAATTCAAAAAGTTGAAAGTGGCAGGTATTTCTGTTAAATATGCCACACATACTGACAACACTCCTTCTGAACAAGATGTGGGCATTGACACTGCTAGACAGAGCAGCAGAGGCCACAATAGTTCACCGGAATCTTCAAGAGTTTCTGGTTTTCAGAGCAACTAGTAATTTTGTACAAGCTGAAACACCAGATGAGCCCTCCGAGCAGACTGTATGAATAGGACATTCAAATTGAGGGTGACATAACACACACTATTAAAAGGATTTTCTGGGCTAAACTACAGTTATGACATTTGTCTGGTAGAGGTAGAGTGGTCACCAGGGTTTGTTAGGAAAGTCCCACAAGAAGAAGATGTAATATTACCGTTCTCAGCTCTTGCTCCTGAAGCAGTCAAACAGGCATATGCATAAGACTGGGCTCTTGCACCCTTTCCAGCATTATATCGCAATCATATAAAATGGGATTAGGTTCCCACTACCATACAATACCCACATGCTCAAGCCCACAAGTGCAACCACAATACTCTATTAAACATGAAGCAAAAGGTCCAGTGAGCGAAATTCTCTCACAACTTGAGTACCGAAGAGTAATTGAACCCTTTTTTTCTCTCCTATGAATAATCCTCTTTTCCCGTAATGAAGTCTGATCATTCCAATTGCATAGTCTTATACTACAGAAATTTAAACAGTCATACATGCACCATTACACTTCAAATATCACACAGTATGGCTCTAAAGAACAGCATACTCTGTAAAATATAAAAAACAACCTTGGACATTTCCAGTGTTGTTTTCTGTCAAAATACAGCACCAGAAAGCAAAGACTTTACTGTTTTCTTTGCCCTAGGCTCAGAATCACGGCTTTGTCGACTCCCTCAGGGGTATAGTACACAGTCCTGGACTGTTTACTACCCGAGCAACGTCAATTTTTAACAAAACTGACTCAGATGCATAGTCCTATGTCGAAGACATCCATCTGATGGACAACGACTTAAATAGACACTTAAAGGGAGCAGATCATACAGTGCTGAAATTAGTCGATCATGGTTACAAATTCAATTTTCAAAAATCAAAGATTGCTTTTCTTAGTGTCCTGGTTTTGGGATACAAACTGTTCAATGAAGACAAGAGCCTTGCCCTGCACTTCTTAGACAACTGTGCTCTTTTACAACCACAAAACACTGTAAAGAAACTACAGTTACTGTTAGGATTCCTAAATTTTGGAAGACATGCATACCAGATTATGCACAAGACTAAACCACTGTACAATTTAATTCATCCACATTTTTCCAGTACACATTGGACATGTGAACATACACAAATACTCAGATCATTACAGACTGACAGGCTGCCATCCAGATGCCTACACACTTGTGTCAACACAACAAACTTAGTGATACGTGGCACTGCAGATTCCACTGGCTACACTTATGTCACCTTCAACGAGGACGACGGAGTGCCTATTGCATTTAAATTGCATCTATATTAAAACACCGAGATGTGTTTTGCATCCACTGAAAAAATACTGACTGCAGTCCAGGTTGTGGTCATAAAAGGAAAGACCATTGTCTCAGGGGAAACAAATTATTGATGTACCTCCCATCACAGTCCTGGAGGCTGTTACCAAGGCAAGCATTCCTAACGCGAAAGCCTTACGTCCAAGTGGGGCTACTTCCTTGACATCTACTGATGTAGATTATGTCTTTGATTCAACCTTGCAGACTCAAGAATTTCTTCAATACGAACAAGAATACCCTGTGTCAAGTGACATTTTGTCTCTTGAACAATAGGATTTATTGGTCAGCGCAACCTGCAATTGGCCCTAGCAATACTATTCGGGTGCTTGCTCAGCAGTATGTTGTGTCATGAAAATTTGAGAATTTCAGCCAATAAAAACGTTTACGCAGACCCTATGGGATCGTACAGACCAGCTGGCTGACTTGAAAGCACTGATTCTGACACTAGAGGATACAGCTTCTGAATTCTTCACACTGATAGTATGAGATTCGTATTATTGTGTCCAGTCTTAGAACGAACACTTGCATTACTGGTGCCTGAATGGATTCAGAGATTCTAAAGGTAACACTATAAAGAATAAATTGCTTTGGTGAAAGGGGTCATATCTGAAAGATTGACTTCCGAAGATGTGCAAAAACAACCACCATCATCATTTTCGTGAATACCTGAGAGGCACTGGTGAGGCCAAAAGGGAGCGCAGTAAACTGGAAAGACTACTGACCTACAGTACAGGTAACACTTGTGGACCTGCAGGATGGGAATGTGGAAATATGTGTCCAGCAGATGCAGTGCTACCATTCAGTCTTCAGGATCCATTGCAGGGAAGACCTGGCACAGAGTGATCATTTTTAATTTGTCCTTTAGCAGAAAGGCATTGAGAGGGTGGATGTGTAACATAAGACAGTGGCCTCTCTCCTTTTTCGTCAAGAGAATGTAGCAGGCATAGCAGCCGCAACATAATTTTGATGCTGGTAACCTTTCAATAGCACCTCCGGCCAAAAAAGCCTGCTCTTTGACATAGCAAGGGTAGGTGGTCCTCTGACAACCGATCATAGGACTGTGGCAAGAATATGCAGGGTTTCCAAAAATGTCAGGGCACAACCTGAAGCATATAAATGTCTGTTGTTGCTTGCCATTGACAGTGGTGCCCAATCTTGCCGCCAACAAGGTGTTGCTGTGTTAAGGGCACGCTAAAGAGGCTTGGAGGCTCCTACAGCTGGAAGGGTTGGGAACTGGACAGTATGCTAGCTTCAAGTCCCATGTCCTCCGTGGAAACCGCATCCACAGCCACAAAAATGCTAGGATGCCTGAGGGACAAGTGGGTAGAGTTGGTATCGTGGATGCAGATTGAAGCCCCTACAGTAGCCACGGAAGGAATAAAAGGGGGAGTGCGAATGATGCAGCACCAGGGAGGTTCCCAATGACTTCGCAGTAACCAGATTCTCCTTGAAGCGCTGGAACAATGTATCAGCCTTATCGACAGACAAGTGGAAGCTTTTGAAGGGCAGGTCCATCAGTGCTGATTGGACACTTCTAGAGAAGACAGTGGACCTCAACCAGGCGTGGTGGAGGCATGCCACGGTGCACGCAATGGCCCTGCCCAGCGAGTTGGTGGTCTCCAATACACACCGGATGGTGAACCTTGCTGCATCCATGGCCATCAAGTATAGCCTGGTTCAGTATCGTCTTGGCCTCCTAAAGGACTAAGGGCAGCACTTGTGCAACAGAGCCCACAAGTTGTGGGAGTACCAGCTGAACAAGCATGGAATGTTCCCCAATTGCAACGTTAGACTGGTGGAATTAAAAATTATTTTCCTAAAGATATCCAACCTCTTGGATTCCCTGTCCGGTGGAGTAATAGGAAATGAGCTCAGTTTAACTCTGGAAGTCAAGGAATGATTCACTAGGCTCTCTGGGTGGGATGTTGGTGGGAGGCGGCAGTGGCAATAAGGAATCATCCTGTGCACCGGTACACCTGCATAGCGTGTGGCCCAGCACCTCAGAAGGATGCCTGTAAGGGCCTCATTGAAGGGAAGCTGAAGAGAGCCTTAGTTGAAGCACCTCTGTTAAAACATTGGTCTTGCAAGTGATGGAGAAAAGCTGAAGGAAAAGGACCTCTGACACCTTCATCACCACCACCACAACAAAGGATGTGTGTTCCTCCACATCAACTCCCAGACGAGAGTTCACGCCAATATCTGAAGATGTGTCCAGGTCTGCTGGCAGCTCCCAGCTTCACATACCAGTTATTCTCCTAATAAGGTTCATCCAGATCATCAGTTGGGTCAGGGAACCTCGAGCCAATGTTATAACCACCCCTAAATCCCAAGCCAGCCCCAGGTCTCTTAAAGGCCATAGGCAATATGCCCGAACTGGACCAGTAAGGTTCAGTTGGTTCCTCAGTCAACATCATCGAGGTGGCACTGTCTCGATTTGGACAGGATCATAAGTTCAGTCTCGTTGGGTGGTGCCAGTGATATCAAGTGTGACTTTGAGAGGACTCTCTCCACCATTCATCTCAACTTCAAAATAGGATTCGGACCAGATACAGAAGTGGATCCAGACAACCCATTTGGCATCAAGGGCAGACCCATTGGTGGTAACCCAACCAGGACACCTCTAAACTCCGTGAGGCCTGACGGCGTGCCAGAGGGAGTTGGAGGCCCAAAGATAAAGTGCATGGCGGCATAGAACTCCCTAAGTTGGGCAGGGATCGCTCCGGCTCCAAGGAATTCATGGAGACATGGGGCCAGCCAGGCTTGCGGCTCCATAGAAGGAGTGCGGAACCGGAGCCTAGAAGCATAAGGTTGAGAGTGGGGGGGAAGATGAGGAACCGCTCAAATTCTTTTTCCTGTGCTTCTTGGACTTACCAGACTTTGATAAAGATGGCTTTGACTTAGAAAACAACTGATTGCGGGACCAACTCTAATGGAGCTTCATGGTCAGCTCATGGTTCATCTTCTGTTGCATCGACACGCCGGCTATGGAGTTGTAGTCCGGTACCAGTCACCAAAGACTCACCATGTAGGCATCCAACACAGACGTCTGCATGTGACTATCCCTACAAGACTTGAAACCCATGTATTTGTTCAATCATGTCCATAGCGCACTGGGATCAGCAACTCAAAACAATTTGGGAAAAAGTTGAAAAAAATAAGTTGCAAGAAAGTGACAGAGTTAACTCTCCAGATCCGCGCTGTTGGCACAGAAGGAAAGGAATTGATGTTAGAGTGCTGGGGTGGTGCCTATGTAGGCTCCACGCACGTCACATTGGACGCAGAGAACAATGGAACTACCTACCAGCATGTAGAGGTACATGCTCAAGAGTTTCCCAATCCAATCTAATGCCGGGGGAATATTCTAAGGTGAAGAATCTATGGTTAGAAGTCTCTATCAGATTAAACTGCTATGCTAACAATGCTACAGAAGGTGCCCAGCATGATGTCGGCAAAAATTCAGGCATGTTAATATATGCCGGAGAAAGGTATATTACCTCCCACTAGGAACTATTTAATTGGCTACTTAGAACAACTTGCATTAAGAACTATTACCATGTAAGTATGCTCTTTAGTGTTTACTTGTGCTGCATTACTGAGGAGACTATTTTCTACTGTCAACCAAATACGTACCTGTACATAAATATTTACTTCAGCGCTTCTGCAAAGGTAAGGAAAGTTGCCCCCAGTTTTAAGATGAGCTCGCCTGGCGTTGGGATACAATTTATACATTTCTTCCTTGGCATCAGTTGAAAGTGCACTCTGGTCGAACACCTACATAGAAAGTAGAACATTACGTAAGAAAGGTTACACATGAAGAACTACTTTTAATAGAAGGACTGTCCAGCACATTCTATTTTATTAGTTCATAATACCCGATTGGATGATCTAATGCTTCACTGAAGCTTTTTCATTCTACAAAAAATGGAATGTCACTTCCTTACAGTCCTAGTTCTCCTTCAAGGGAATCTTTTTTGAAGCCCTAATCACTGAATTGTCCTGCCCGCTTGTGGGATCCTAGAGGACTTTATAAAATATTTACTACTCTCCTAGGAAACATCTATTTCGGCATTTAAAGCAAATTACCACCAACTGTAGTAGCCTATTAGCAGATTTTACTTTACTTTTTTCCTACAAAAAATGTGCCAATTCAGTTTTAAATGCCCTAGAGTAAAAATCAGTTACTTAGCTACATCACATGCAAACAGTTTTAAAGGAGAAATTATGTAAAGAAGGGTCAAGTGTAACATAGCTGGATAGGCTGCAGTGTGCAGGGCCTAGAAAAGCAGGCATTGCTCCTTTTAAAGAGTCATCAAGATTAGTATGCCATTATGCGCTGGAGTGGCGGTAAATTCAGTTCACTTTCACGGGATCTCACAAATATAAAAACCATTAGTACACTTGTCTGATACTTTCCCCAGGAGTGGAGGAGGGATGGTTGCTAATGCATTCGATGAAGAATTCCTTCAAGGAGAACTAAGATTCCAAATACCTTTTCATTCTCCTGCAAGAGATAGTGATTGATAATCCTAAGCAATGAAAGTGATGGAGAACACATCAGGCAGAAAAGCCCTATAGCTGCAGAGATTCCAGAGAGAGACCTGATCAACACAGAGATTTTCATCAAGACAGGAGTGTCATGTAAAGATATGAATTGATTTCAAGGTCGATTCCTTTTGAGTCTTTCAAAAAATTTAATATTTCACAGAAGTGGTCAGTTTTCCTGCTGGATAAATCTTTGGTATATCCATTGTGGGTTTATTAGCTCTCTGATAGGAAACAAAGATACCAGGAACTATCTATTTCAAATTTGTCTGTACAGTAGTGACTGATCCTGGAGGAGTAGACACACTTCACATAAACAGCTTTTGTCTTTTGTAAGGTCTTTGGGTTGTCAAGACAGAACCTCCTAGCATCTCGCTTTTGTAGAGAACCCTCTCCTGGACACACATGACCATGGAGAAAAGTCAGCAAGGATATTGTTTGGGTAAATCAGAAACACTAGGTTGAAAAGAGGATGTTTTCTAATTGTTCTCCTATTGTTATGGAACACCAAGTACAATGCACAAGCCTCATGTGCCCGTCAGTCTCTAACTCTATTGGCTGATATGATAGCCACAAAAATGCTGCCTTACAAAACTAGAACTGAATAAAAGCTGTATCTACTTAAAAGGTAGTCACAAGTTTAGAAAGGACCATGTACAATTCCCATAGAGGGGAAGGATTTGCAATAGTTTAGAATATAATGTTAATACCATCCAAGAATTATTCTATCACAAGGATTCTAAAAAAAAAAGATCTGTGACAATACTTACAGTATGCTGCAAGACATGCCTTTAATGAGGGAAAACTACTGCTCAAATGTGACTAGGTAAACGTAAGGAAAAACTGCTTCTTGGCATTTTCTTAGGTCATGTTCTTTTGAATGCATTATATGTGAAACCATTGCCACAAAGATATGAGAACATTATGGAGGAAAGGCGTGTGGCTCTTTAAGAATGAAAATGCATTTCATAAAAAACTTTTTATTGGTTTTCATTATCCACAAAAACAATAAAACAAAACGTACCACCATTTTACTTGTATGATTTAACAAATTATGTGATTAGTCTGTTACAATTGACATCAGGTTGTTTCCATTGCAATGGAGATGAGGGGCACAGGGGGCCGGGTATCCTCCCCACTGCCCCTCATCGCCCAGGATCTATCCAAGCCTCTTAATGTCCCTGGTTATCTCACTCTGCCCCTCTCTTGAGGGAGCTGTTCAGGAAACCGTGGGTTTCCAATCCAAGTTGTGGTAGGTTTGTCACACTTTCCGAAATTTCTCAGGCACCCATTCATTTCATAGACCACTCTCTCTGCTTCCATCCAGTGCAAACTGCTGGTTAACCACTGGCTTTTAATGGGGGGGGGGGGGGGGGGGGGGGGGGGGGCACAGGGCATCCTCATTTACTGGCTATGCCCCTTTTTGAAACACAGAACCCCACAGAAAAGAGATGTCAGATTCCAGGACGTCCACCAGCTCTGTGCCCAACTCCGTCCAGTATGCCTGTATTTGTGGGAAATAATAATTAGTATGTCTGCCACATAGTAGACAGTTGTGGGTTTGTGCGTCCCCACATTATGACCAATTGTGATGTAGTGTAATAAACCCTGTGAAGGACCTCATGTGCTGTAAGCCTTAAGCATGCTTTTTTTTGCCACCTCCCATGGATGCATCAGTGATTCTCCCCACTCAATGTCTTCTCCGGTACTCAAGTCTGCTTCCCAATTGGGTCATAGTTAGCAGCAGTTTTCTGGCCTATCATTTAGGAGGGCGTGGTATGTTAATGTGATGGCTTTTATGGGCAGTTCAACCTGGAGTATCCTACTTTCTAGGGGCCCACAGTCCTCCAAGTATTTGAATGTACTAAAACATTTGTGTATTCTGTAGGTTGTATCCTGCCTGTAGGCTCCGGAAGGGTTTAGCCCCCCCCCCCCCATTTTCCTCTTAGGGCTCTGAGCGTTGAGATTCCAATCAGGTCCCAAGGGGTCTTCCTTGACATCATTCTTAACTCTTCTAGGGAGTCATCAATCCACAGCGGGGTCACCAGGAAGAGCTTATCCCTCCAATCCATGTAGGAGACTGCTTTGTCCCAAACTTATATATTCATTCTGTGAAAAAAAAACAAAAGTTACAGGGACCTTATAGTTAGAGCCTGAATTAACTAGTACAAAACCAGATAAATTCAGCGGTTAAAGCTAGAGTTATTTCAAGTAACTATAACTTGCACCGAAGATAAATATAACCCACGCACTCGCCATGCACAGTTTTATCAATAATTTTACTGCAAATGTTGCAGTGATAATATCAAATATACCACAGAAGATGTCATCAATGATATAATATGTGGAGTAATTAGCTGTGCATAGTGAAGGCACGAGTTATAGTTACCTTAGGGTGCGAGTAATAGTTACTTTAAATAACTAACTATAACTGCTGAATTTCTATGGTTTTGTAAGAGTAAGTTCAGAATCGAACTAGAACGTCCCTACAAAGTTTTTCAGTGAATTTCTATGTTTTTGTCATGTAAAAGTAGTTTTAATTACTACACGTTATTCCAACCTAGTGACACGCATGGCGTTTGGCCATGTGCAGGTGAGGTAGGCCGCAGGGCCAGTCTTTGTCAGTGGCTCTATGAATGGTTGCGTCAGTGTCTGAGTGGGTTTAGAAGTGGGTGTGTGAGGCTATGAGTGGATGTGTGAGTGGGTGCATGTGTGTCTGAGTGCATGTATGAGTGAATGAATTAGTGTATGAATAGAGTCGGTGAATGCTTTTTTTTTTTTTGGTATCCTTGAATATTCTTGAATATCCTCGAAGATGCGAGGATATTTGCGAATATCGCCCAAGTGAAGAAAAATCATTTTAAACTTGTAATTTATCCCTAAAACACCCATATATCACACCCCTGGGGTCAGGGTACCTCCACCCTGACCACTTATACCACTTATTTCTATTTTAAGGCCCAGGGACCCTCTACGATAACATAAAATGGTGGGCACAACTTTCTAATCGGATTGTGGCCAGCCAATTACAGCACTTCTATTTGCGTATGCATTTGCGAAAATTCACAAAATTTCACAATATATTCGAGAAGGATCCGCAATCCTTGGTATACAAATTTAATTTTCCCTTTAATATCGCTGAACCTACTGGACGGATTTCCATCAACTAAGTGACAGCATCATCTGTGTACAGAAAGCTAGCTTTCTGCCCAATTTGGTGTAATTCTGTCCAACGGTCCAGGCTGTAATTGTGTCTAAATGTCCTATGGAAAGCAACATGGGAAACGCAATGTTTTTTGACCCTCCTCCCTTTTAATCCGCCCCCGTTTAACCGATAACCCCGAAACTTTCCATGCACAACACGAATCACTGTGCCACTTTTAAAAATAAATGTTGTGAAGATTCATCAAACAGTGCCAAAGATATAGGCAAGTCAAAAAATGTTTTTTCTGTGGAAACATGGTCCTAACTATAACTACCTAGTGGCGCCTGGCACTAGGTTATATATCAGGGGAGTTATCCTCCATGACTATCCTCACCAGCTGCGTTGCTAAATCAGGTTGTGGTGAGACGCACGACTCACTGACTGCCTAGAGATGGGAGGGCCCGTAGTGTCCCTAGAGGTCTGAAACGAGATACCCCAATAATTTATGTTTCTCTGAAGGGTGGGACAGGTGATACGAGGAGGGCCTCTGTCACAGCATCAACTTTGTTAAAATAAATCTTTGGGTTTTGGTCATGGGGTTTTTTGTGGAACATAAAGGAACCTGGACAAAGTAATCATTTTAAAAAGGGCAGCTCTTCCCATAATTGAGAGAGGCAGTTGCCTCCTTTGCTACTTGTCCTGTAGGAAGGTAAAGCAGACCACTTCTGTGTTCCTTTAAAAAAATAAAATCTTGTTTTGGAGGGCCTAATATCTATCCTCAGGTAGTGGAAGCCCTCTTTAGTGGCCACCGTCTGGGGACAGGATCACTAACTCCGGTGGCCAAGCACCCAATTGGTATAGTATCAATATATCCTAGTTAATTTTGTATCCCACGTACTTCTTAAAATTTTGGAACACTAAAAGGACGACTAAGAAAGAGACAGCCAGGTAGACAACAATATATCGTCCACACACAGGGATATCTTCTCCATTTCTTCTGTGAGTTCCGGGAAAAACAAATCTCATCCCCTCTGAAAATGCATTCTTGACAAAGGTTCAAATGTCCTTGGTAAATGCATTCAGGAGCCAGCAGCAAGCCCAAAAGAGCTCATCTATGGTACAGGATTTGGCTTGGGAAGAAAGTCAGGTCTGCCTGGAAGCGTCTTTTGTAGTGACCATGACAAACACATTCAAGAGCAATAGTAATCATCTCAGCTTAGAAGGGTGCCATATTTATAAGAAAGAATGGAATCAGTGGAATCTTGGAAAGGCACATTTATCAAAAGAGCATTCCTCTTCACTCTTAGCTTGAAGTGTTTGGAGGTGAAGTCAGGGAATTTGCTGTGATTATTAACAGATTAACTTGCAGAAGCAGATGATATTATGCAGCACTTAGTTGTATACCACCAATTCATAATTTTCTTAAAAAGGCCTGCTGAGAGCATCTAACTCCTCATTGTTTAAATCTAGTAGGTAGACAGCAATTTGTTAATCTCCAGCTAACAGCCACCTTCATATAGTTTGAGAATGCAGTGATATTATTCTCATACCTCCTTGTTGTATTGTCTGTATCAATGGGAACTGATTTCATCTTTACCACAGAGCAAAAAGACGTCAGAGCTAGCTACACTGCTCCAGAAGGCTGATGTGGTCTGGGCGTTTCTATGAGGCCTTGGGTTTGGAGGTGACCCATGGGAAATCAACAGCCCATCCAAGAGGTATCTGTGACTGAGCGGAACCTCTTGGTCTAACACCCTAGGGAATGATTGCAGAGCTGCTAGTGTTAGGGTCAGCTTTCCCTCCAAGCTACCATTTTTGGTTCAATTGATCTTTCAAGCACAGGTGGAAAGGTTTCACGAAGAAAAAGATTCTTGAACCGATGCCTGGACAAATGAAAGATGTTTGTATTGTTAATGCACTTTTCCCAACAGGTAAGATTAAGTGTTTGCGTAAAAGTGAACTTCACTATTTTAAAGATTACATACCCTGGACCCTACTATCTTCCTGGTAAGTGGTTAAAGCTGCTAAATGTACTGTAATAAAATGAAAGGCAAGCCATTTGTCGAACGTATAAGTTAAGACAATAAATCTTTAGAATGACTATCAGTGGAATGCTTCTGCCCACATAGATTACTAACATGTTTAATTTAATCCCTTATGTGGGATGATCTAAGGGTTGTATGTAATCAGGGTTACATTCAAATTGTAAAACTGAAATACTTTGAGCAATGCTGCTAAATTGGGAGAGGTCAGACAGACCAAACTCCATTCCATAGATGACAGATTACACTTGTGTAGCAGATGAAGTGTAGCAGGCTGTAGTGCACAATGTGCCACTTCCATGAGGTGTGAAAATCAAGGGTGCTTTGCTAATGCAAGCCCTCTTAAGATCAACTATCCATGATTGCCTAAGTTTGTGAATCACAAGAGGAATCAACGATTTCAAGGTTCGGAAAAGACAACACAAGGGTTTCATTACAAAGTGTTAATGGGCCAGAAACCAGTGTTACGTGGCCTTTCGGAATTATAAGGTCGGTAGTAACCCAGAGCGAAACCGGGAATTACCAGAAAACTGAATGAAGAATTGTAGATTCCCCAGTAATTCCTCATTACTAGGGGAACCCTCCGTGTTCTGTTGGTAATCCTTGTTAGATTCACCCCCCCCAGAGTTACCGGTAACTTGGCACATAGTATTGGTGTCTATTCTACTGGCAATACCTCTCACAGACCTATGGGACATCTTCTGGGCCACTTCTGCTGGTGGTCATATGGGTTCAAGTTACCAATATCAACTACAAGATTTTCCCTAAATGAATTCCATCAACAATCCTTGTCTGACTGTAAATTGAACTGACAATAAAATAGCATCTTAATTCTTGTTTCTCTGTTGGCACAGAATTTATTGACAGTAGTACCAACTGCAAAATTAGAAACAGATTGGTAATTTGCAAATGTGGTTGGCTCCACATCACATTAGAGGCCCTGCCGTGAAACGTCTTAATTCTACATCCACATTGAACTTTTCTGAAAACATTACCAGACTGAATACTATTTAGGTAAAGGATTCAGAAAGCAGGATGAGAATGTGAAGTTCACCCATTACTTTGTAATAAATATTTTTGAGATATTCATGACCCCCCTCCCTTGTAACTTACTGAAGAAAAATGTGGAAGCCTTGTGGCAATAAACAACTGAAATAGAAATGAACAGGACGTTTATAATATGGTCCCTCACTAAAATTGTGGTTTAACCGGTTCTGCTGTGCCGAGGACGTAACCATTACGTCCTCGGCACACAGCCCAGAGGGAGCGCTCTCGCTCCCTCTGTGTGCTTCCCCCACCCCCCCAAAGGCAGGGATGGAAGGGGAAGCCCTTCCCCTTCCACCCCCGCCCCCCAATAATGACGTCAGCGCGCGATCGCGCGCTGACTTCATTACAGGGTGCCGGTCGCACAGGAAGACATTTGCTTCCTGTGCGGCAAAAGAGGAAGAGGTGAGTTTCTCTTCCCGGTGGGTGGGGGGTTTGCAAAAAGAGGCACTGAGGGAAAGGAAAGGGTTTTCCTTTCCCCCGGTGTCTCTGAGCATTCGTGCTGCCCGATTGCATTGCGATCAGGCAGCAGGAATGCCCATTAGACGCAAGGGATTTTTTTTTTGTTATTGTGTGTTTTGAGTGTCGGGGAGCAGCCCCTTGGGCAAGGGTTGCTCCCCTTTCGGGGGGGCAAATTATTAACGGCCATTTCTGTCCCCCTTGGGGGCAGATTGGCCTACTATTTTAGGCTGATCTGCCCCCAAGGGGGGCAGAAACCACTGGAACGCCAGGGATGTTTTTCTTTTTGTTTATTTATGTGGGGGGCGCCCCCCCCCCAAGGGGGCATAGAACTGTTGGCCTTTTCTGCCCCCATTGGGGGCAGATCGGCCTATTTTTTTTAGGTCCATCTGCCCCCAAGTGGGGCAGAAGCCACTTAGGCACCAGGGATTGTGTGTTTAGTGGATGGGGGGGGCGGCCCCTTGAGCAAGGGTCGCTCCCCTTTGGGGGGCATGTCTTTGAGGGCCATTTCTGCCCCCCTTGGGGCAGATCAGCCTATTATTTTTAGGCTGATCTGCCCCCAAGGGGGGCAGAAACCAATAGAACGCCAGGGAGTTTTGTTTATATGTTTGTTTTTGTGGGGGGGGGGGGCGTCCCCTTGGGCAAGGGGGGCATTGACCTGTTGGCCAGTTCTGCCCCCCTTGGGGGAAGATGGGCCTATTTTTTTTAGGCCCATCTGCCCCCAAGGGGGGCAGAAGCCACTTAGACACCAGGGATAGTGTGTGTGTGTGTTAGTGGATTGGGGGGGGGGGGGGGGGGGGGGGCCTTGGGCAAGGGTCACTCCCCCTCCCCCCCTTTGGAGGCACATGTACCAAGGCCATTTCTGCACCCCTTGGGGACAGATCGGCCTATTATTTTTAGGCCCATCTGCCCCAAGGGGGGCAGAAGCCACTTAGGCACCAGGGATAGTGTGTGTGTGTTTTTTTGTGTGGGGGCTGTACCCTTGGGCAAGGGTCGCTCCCCATGGGGACACACTACTAAAGGTATTTTCTGCCCTACTTGGGGCAGATAGGCCTATTTTTTTAGTAGGCCCATCTGCTCCTATGGCAGAATCCACTTAGGCACCAATTTCTAAATGTTTGATGGTGGGGTGTTTGTCAACTGATGAAGTATTTGCATTTGTGATAAAAAATGTTTTCCTCCTTTTCGTTCTAGCTCAAACCTTTTGCTTTATTTGCTGTGGCTCCTTGTGGTTTTGGCGGTGGTTGACCTGCGGTTTGCATAGTTGCATGTTTTAGGTAAGTAAAAACAATTTACTCCAAAGGAGTATTGTTGCCATGCATGAATGACATGTTTGTAGGGGGTGTACTAAATGCAGGATTGTGTGTGAAATTGTCCTTAGATTTGTGCACAATGATATTTGTTTTGTCTTATTTCTAATTTGCTTTTCTTTCTTTCTTTCTTTTTAGTGGGATATCATTGGCGATTGCTGTGTCTGTGCAGAGTAGTTGCTGGTGATTCAAGCTTTTTCAGGCAAGTGAGCAGTATCGTTTTTGAGTTTATAACTCTTACTAATAAAGCTACACTTTGTTACTTATCTCACACAGTGCTGGTTGTTGGATGTGAATTTGTCCAGTTAATTTTAGTAGGAAAGATCATGGCTAGCCGCAGGATGACCGCTCAGCAGGTGGTTGGTATGCTTTTTGAGTCATTGTCTGATCATGATTATGAGACGGACTCTGCATCTGAGGCAGAGGAGGAAGTGAGAGATTCTGGCAGTGATGTTTCTGTTGGAGAGGAATCTTCTGATGAGGAAGCCACACTCAGTGCAGGTGAAGGGCCTGTTTTAGAGGAGGACACTGATGTGCCATTAGTGCAGCAACCTGGGGCTGAAAGGTTTCCCGTTATAAGACCTGATCTCTGGGTTGCCCCAAACATGGAGCAGCCAGAGTTGCCTGCCTTTACTGGTCTCCCGGGGTGTAGCGCCAATACAGAGAACTTTTTGCCTGTCAATTTCTTTGAGTTATTCATGGATGATGTGTTTTTGGAAGAGATTGTTGAGCAGACTAATTTGTATGCGGAGCAGCATTTGAGGGACAACGCTGCTAGACTTAGGCCACACTCTAGAGCTGCCCAGTGGATTCCCACAAATTTGGAGGAGATAAAAAAGTTTTTGGGTTTGACTTTTTTGATGGGGTTGATAAGGAAGCCGTCACTGGCTTCTTATTGGTCTACTAGTCCCTTGATGGCAACAGCTATATTTCCTGCGACCATGAGTCGTAATCGGTATTTGCTTCTTAGGATGCTGCATTTTGTTGACAATGTATTAGCCTTGCCACGAGATCACCCAGATTCTGACCGTCTTTTTAAGATTAGGCTTGTCCTTGATCATTTTGTAGATCGGTTTTAGGAGGTCTATGTTCCAGGCAAAGAGTTAAGTGTGGACGAGTCTTTGGTCCTCTTCAAGGGTCGTTTGGTTTTTAGGCAGTACATTCCTAGCAAAAGGGCACGATATGGAATTAAATTGTATATGCTGTCTGAAAGTAGTACAGGATATGTGTATAGTTTCCGTGTCTACACTGGTAGGGATTCCAATATTGACCCCCCTGGTTGTCCTCCCACTTTTGGAGCCACTGAGAAAACTGTGTGGGATCTTGGTAGACGACTGTTCAACAAAGGTCACCATTTGTATGTAGATAACTTCTACACTGGAGTGCAGTTGTTCAAGGAATTGTTTAAAGTGGACACTGTTGCTTGTGGCACAATTCGTTGTTACCGGAAAGGCTATCTAAGGGAGCTTGTTTGTAAAAAACTTGAGAGGGGACAGTGCTGTGCCTTGCGGAATGATGAGCTGCTAGCTTTGAAATTTTCAGACAAGAGGGATGTCTACATGCTAAGTACCATCCATGATGAGAGTACTTCCCCAGTGACTGTTTGGGGCCAGGTAGCTGAAGTGCGCAAACCTGTGTGCCTTTTAGATTATAATAAGCACATGAGAGGTGTAGATAGAGTTGATCAGAGGTTGGAACCTTATACTGCTATTCGTAAGTCTTACGTTTGGTATAAGAAGTTAGCAATTCACCTCTTCCACTTAGCAACCTTTAATGCTTTTATTGTGTTTAGGGATAGGTCTCCAGAGTCAAAGATGACATTTGTGAAATTTCAGGAGTCAGTGATAGGGAGCCTTATTGTGGTGGAACAGGCCAGAGTTCCTAGAGAAGCAGTGGTGGAGGATGTGGCTAGATTGAAAGATCGCCACTTTGCTGAGCACATTCCTCCCACACCCAAAAAAGACTTTCCAGCTAAGAAATGTAGAGTGTGTTTTCGAAGAGGTATCCAGAGGGAGACTCAAATGTACTGCCCAGATTGTCCTTCAAAGACTGGGCTGTGTGTGGGTGGTTGTTTTAAGAATTACCACACCCAGAAGAATTACTGGAAACAACCATGAGTGTAAACTCATGTCTGTTTTGTATTTTCATGTGTTCAGTTTCATGGTTAGCGTTTCTGTCATGTACTTAGTTAGAGCTTTTGTGTTTGTAGTTTTGTAATTATTTCTACTTAGTTAGGGGTTCCTCTGTTTAAAAAAAAAAAAAAAAAAATGATGCCATTCTGTGTGGAGTGGGGCTTTGCTGAGGGTGTACAGAGTGTACATATTTGACTTGCTGTTGGCTACTGCGACACACTGCCAGCCAAACACCAGTCCACACACTCCCATCAGCTGGTGTGATTGTTGCATCAGGCATGTGGGCGTATGTAAGTGATGGGCCCTTGAGTGGCACGGTCTGTCGATGTGAGTGTTGTAATGTGCTGGGCCCGTGGCTGGCGGTGTGAATGGTCTTGTGCGTGTCATGTATGAAAGGTGTGTGAATGGACTGTAAAGTGGTAGGTGCCTTGTCGCGGCTTTACAGCTCACGAGCTGTGAGTCACTGGTTCAGTTTTTTGCCTTTCAGTTACTAACAGTGCATTTCATTTTTGTGAAATCTCTTGTTAATAAAATTTGATCCACTGAACCATCACTCATCTCTCGTGCCAAATCCAACCAGTATGTGTGGTAAAAATGAAAAAACCTGCTCCGCTGTAATCAGGCATCGCAGCACACCTGTGACACGCTAGGTGCCTCGGGTGGGACCCCGATGATGAAGCATGCCACCAACTTGGTTGGTGGGTGAGGGGTCTTTTTCACATAACCTAAGTGCGTTTCTTTTCACAATGTTAGTGTTTGGCACATCACAGACGTATGTGGACACATCAAAATTATATATTACAAAACTACCTGTGTTTGGGGGAGACGGGGAACCTATGTTTTTGGTCCTGGGTGCGGCCTTCATCTAGGGAAACCTACCAAACCCAGACATTTTTTAAAACTAGACACCCCAAGGAGTCCAGGGAGGTGTGGCTTGCATGGATCCCCCAACATTTTCTTACCCAGACTCCTCTGTAAACCTCAAAATTTGCTTAAAAAAAAAAGCATATTTTCCTGACTTTTCTTAGTAGGATCACCGCTCCAGCACTGAATTCCTACTCCCCAGTGTTCCCCTCAGTCTCCCAAGTAAAATGACACCTCACTTATGTGGGTCTCCAAAGCAGAGTCGGCCTAAAGATGTATAAAAGAAGAATATGTCCTTATAAACTCGCTGTGCTATCCCCTCTCTACAAGTTTTGGGCCTTATTCTGTTGCAGGCACCTGGCCCACCCACACAAGTGAGGTATCATTTTTATCGGGAGGATTGGGGGAACGCTGGGTGGAAGGAAATTTGTGGCTCCTCTCAGATTCCAGAACTTTCTGTCACCGAAATGACAGGAAAAAGTGTTTTTTTAGCCAAATTTTGAGGTTTGCAAAGGATTCTGGGTAACAGAACCTGGTAAGAGCCCCACAAGTCACCCCATCTTGGATTCCCCTAGGTCTCTAGTTTTCAAAAATGCACAGGTTTGGTAGGTTTCCCCAGGTGCCGGCTGAGCTAGAGGCCAGAATCCACAGCTAGGCACTTAGAAAAAACAGCTCTGTTTTCTTTCTGAAAATGTGATGTGTCCACGTCGTGTTTTGGGGCATATCCTGTCGCGGGCGCTAGGCCTACCCACACAAGTGAGGTACCATTTTTATCGGGAGACTTGGGGGAACATAGAATAGCAAAACAAGTGTTATTGCCTCTTGTCTTTCTCTACATTTTTTCCTTCCAAATGTAAGACAGTGTGTAAAAAAGACGTCTATTTGAGAAATGCCCTGTAATTCACATGCTAGTATGGGCACCCCGGAATTCAGAGATGTGCAAATAACCACTGCTCCTCAACACCTTATCTTGTGCCCATTTTGGAAATAAAAAGGTTTTCTTGATAGCTATTTTTTATTGTATAGAATGAAAACCCACTGCAGGGTGCAGGTCCTTTATTGGCTCTGGGTACCTAGAGTTCTTGATGAACCTACAAGCCCTATATATCCCCGCAACCAGAAGAGTCCAGCAGACGTAACGGTATATTGCTTTCAAAAATCTGACATTGCAGGAAAAAGTTACAGATTAAAACGTAGACAAAAATTGGAGATTTTTCACCTCAATTTCAATTTTATAAGTTGGATTGCCCATTACTTTCAGGCCCTTTTCCCAAATATAATTGATAAGAGGTATATCACGGGCAGTTTCCTTTAAGATTGCTTAAAATCATTAAAAAAACTGTTCAAATCGAAGTGCTGCTCACTCTCGTATATTGTGGAAACCTCCTAAATCTTCTGGAGTCAATAGATGTTGGAGAAGGAGATAATGGTGCTGGCAATAGGTAATCGACCCATTCGCCCTGGAGGTCCTGAAGCTCTCCTTCCTCTCTGTCTTCCTCAGATGATGTGAGCTCATCTAGGTGTATAGCCTGGGGAGAATGTGGTAGGCGTGGAGTAGAAGGCAACGGGTGGGAAAATGCTGGAGTTGAGGGAGGAGGTGATACAGAGCCACACAGAACAGGGTCTGCAGTTGCCAGAAATCTCTTTTTATAGTCAACAAGCATCACTTGGAGATCCATTACCATACACACCATTTGGTGTGTCATACATATCATTTGTTCTTGATATCAGTGGTGGTGTTGGTAATGTGGTTGGTCATAATATTGCTGCTCATTGTCCTCTCTCTCATCAGAATAATCCTGGCCTTTAACGTGCAATTGTGATTGCACATAAAATGTCCTTGTCTGAGTTTTCATACAGGAGGTAGGAAGGTATGAATGAGGGCACTTTACTTGGTGATGTGTGTGCCGGCGTGATAATTTTTTCTTTTCTTTGTTGTTGAAAAGGGTTAAATGTCGAGGAGGTCGTCGATGAAGAAAGAGCCTTGCCTGTAGACGTGGGTG
Source organism: Pleurodeles waltl (assembly GCF_031143425.1). NCBI lineage: Eukaryota > Metazoa > Chordata > Amphibia > Caudata > Salamandridae > Pleurodeles > Pleurodeles waltl. The sequence continues at coordinate 527,998,620 of NC_090440.1, forward strand.
CCGCTGTCAGTGGTACTGTCAAATGGTGCGCCGCTGTCGACAGAGGTGCGGATAACGAAGTTATCTTGAGTGTCGACTAAATAGGTTTAAAGGTAGCTGAGGATGCCATCACCGACGAGGAGGATGCAGTTATGGACACTGTTCGCAGAGTTTGTCGTTGTCGTCACCACTTTTATTGACAAAGATTACCTTGTCGAGGGTGTGGTCGGTGACGAGCTGTCCATCGTTACCAGTCTCATCAACGATTTCCTTGTCGACGGTGGGGTCATCAACAAGCTGTGCGTCTGCGGTGCCGAAGGTTTTTTTTAAAAGTATGTTTTACTTGAGGTAGAGGTGTCGCAAGGTTCAGAGGTAGATTTCTGAAGGTATTTGCGAGATTTTGAAGCCTTTACCTCGACTTTACGTTCAGAATGCAGCTTCTGCTCCTGAGAAGACTTAGATCCTCTGTAACTGTGGGTCATGAGACTTTTTAGAAGCCTCCTGGGATAGTTCCTCTGTATGTTTCTTAACAGGCGCCTTTTGAGAAGATATGAATGATGTATCACTCTCTTCTTCAGAGACAAGACTGTCTATTGACTTAAGTCTCAGGAGCCACAGAAGGAGTCGCCCTTAAAGGTTCTTTTATGTCTTATTAGAGAAAGTGCGACATGCCTTGCAATCCTTACGTTTATGATCCGGATAGAGACAATAAATGCAGTCCTTGTAAAGTCATCTGTGTGGAGCTTCTTTTTCCTGCAGTTGCCACAGGGCCTGAAGAGCCCTTTTGTAGGTGTTTCCGACATATTAACACATTAGTTTAGGACACCAAAGAACACAGAATACCAAAATCCAAGGCAGATCTGTGAGAAGATGTTGAATGAATCAGTAGGGGATCAGCACAAATCCTCTGGTAGAGTTGTGAGGAAAAAGCTGACCAGAGCTCATTGGAGACTCCCTAGCATGATGTGCGGTAGAAAATCTGAGGCACTGGACCTTCTCTCAGGAAGGTTCTATAGGGTGGGGTTGACTGATTGGTTGATCCTTAAGTTTAGTACATTTTGCATAATGACTAAGATACGGTACTAAACCAAAAGGCCCAGGGCCTATATGTTATGTCCATGTTGATACTACTTTTTAAAATGTACCAGGGACTCTCAGCTTGATGACAGGGAATGATTCAAGCATGTGAATCCATTAAAGTTCCAATACTGGAGTAACATAACTATATTATTTCTTAAATGTTCTAATCAACAAAGTAACCATATTCCATGTTACTGGCACCTGGTTTCCAGCCTTCTTCCTACTTTTGCAGTGGGGGCACATATAATGTTGGTTCTTTTTTACTTTTCATTAAAATGAGCACATCTTTTACAATCTCTCATCCCAATACGTTTATTAATTATATTGTCAATCCCTCATTGTACATAGTATGCATTTAAGATTTTTTGCATTTGCCTCGGTGTCCTCCCGAGTAGTGCCATTCTACACCCTTAAATAGCCTGTGGCGTGTTCTGCCCCCCACTTGGCACAAAAGGGGCTGTAGATGGAAGGATGCAAGGCTTTATTAAGACAGTTCCAATTTTCATTTGACCTAACTTCGCTTCCCTCCACCTCTCAGCACAGTCCTCTCACCAACTCTTGCTATGCATAGCACAATAACTGTCCAGAAGTTAGCTTCCTGTACTGTCTGCAGCAGCCCAGCTTCCTTAGCAGTAACAGTGAAGAGGAAGATAGAGACCACGTAGAGCACCCTGAGTTTGAGTGTGCCTGTTCTCCAGCTTTACCCTTGTTACTTTGACAAGGAACCTTGAGTCCCTTAAAGGATGCGTTAGATGTATCTTCACGTTCCCCCAAGCACAACATACTGGCCTGGAGATGTGTGGTGATTTGGAATCATCCCGCCCATCCCCTGGTCTGTCTTTTCCTCATTTCTCTTTTTCATATTTTTTCTTCTTTCCCGTTCACCCTCGCAGGACTGACGCTTCTCTGTCCATATCTGCCTCATCATCCAACTCCAAACATGATAAAGAGTTTGAGGTGGGGAGGAAAATGTAGAGAAAACTAAAAAAGACACTGTGTGTAATGAGAGAGTTTGTCAATGTCTCTCTTTCACCACGCACCCCTCCTCTCTTTTTCCTTCTTTTTCTATCACCATTGTTACTCTCTTACCACACACCTTCACTCCCTCTTTTTCTTTGTTCCTTTCAGCCTCCCCTTGCACAATTTTTTATCAGTCAATTAAGTCTCAATCTCCCTCTTAGTTTTTTCCCCCCGCTTACGCCTATTCCCGCTAAACGCATACCTGTGTTGGTATCCCAGTCTATGTTGCTTGTTTCCCCCGTACCATTAATTCTCCCCACCCCACCCCACTTCCTTCCACTCTATGCCACTCCACAACTTGCCACTCTACAACCCTCCTGGACAGTCCAAGCCAGTCTCCTCTATGCCACTAACTTTTAGCCATGCTGATAGGAGCCACGCTGGTATACTGCATGGCTAAAACACAATGGCAAAGCCAATAGCTTTTGGATAGGTGAGACCTATTGGGTTTGCCAAGGCTTGTTGTTGTTTTTTTGAATCTAGAAACAAGTCTATTTGTGGATAGCACCAGTCCTGAAAAAAGGTTTCTAAGACTTTGTTGTTTAGAACCAAATCATCATTGTCTTGGAATGTGCAACTGGGAGAGTCTGATCCCGCATTTTATATGTGTGGTATTAAGTTCAGGTTTCCTATTATTAGCCATTTCCATATGGCTTGGTATTCGACAGATGGCGGTCTGGAATGAGTGCTTCCCTGCTTGTTCAGATAACAGATTGTTTTTAAAGTGCCCTGGGATTCCCACGTGGGCAGGACTGTCCAGTGCTTTTGACTAATGATTAGGACAAACCTCCTCCTCTCAGAAGAAATAGTTCCTTATTTAATTATCTTTCAACCTCTTAGGCGTGTCATCTCTGGAGCAGGAAAGGGGCATGAAAGCTTCCTTGCTTAACTATCTCCCAACCTCTTAGGAGTGTCACCTTTGGAGCAGAAAAGGGGCATGAAATATCCCTGTTCTCCAAAGGACCTCACCAAAGCTCAGTAGAATCCCTGCAAAGAGCTGTCTATAGATCCTCTCTGACTGCAATTACTCTCACAGTGCATACAAATGGATACCTGTCACCATGCAGCAGAGCACAACAGATGCACTCCATACTCACAATAATCCACACATGCAACATGTACAGTGCACGTGCATTCTCGTGCAAATTACTTGTAGCCCATTATCCTAACTGTCCACAGACGGGAAAGCAATTAAAAGAAAAAAAGTGAAACGTCACCCAGCGATAAGGCAATGGGGTGAAGGTAAAAACATATATAAAAAAAAGTTTAGAATACCAACAGAAAGAACCCATTTTCAAGAAGAATGCTTACACATCTAAAAACAAGTAAAAGGCAATTTCCAAAAACAAGACGTTCTATGAATAAGGAAAAAAAAATAGTAAGTGACATTCACTTTGAAAGTTTCAGTTACACAGTTTGTAAAAAATATTTTCTCAAAAACCTTATTTCAGGATTTGATTTTCTAAGAAAAGATGTATGACCATTCATCACTAAAAAAGTAACTTTTCATTAAGCATATCCACTAGTCGTCCCTTTGGTTAATCATATTGTTATCATATTAAATTTAATTGAAGAGACAGTATTTTCGGTAATCTTTAAATGTCTAAGTATTCTTTGACAGTGGAAGAGGATCAAATCTTGTATCAAGGAAATTTCTGATAAACTGGACTATCACTGTTGAGACCCAGTCCAGTTAAGACAATCCTAAATAGTATATTATGAATTAACACACATTAGAATATATTTTAACGCCACTGGAATCTAAATCCCCTAAAACTATTAGACCAGGTTAAGCATGCATCTTACATGCTATTAAAACAGTATATCTAAGAAGGGCAATGACATTAACGAGAAAAAAGTTACATGTCATAAATTAGAATGAGGGCCCATCTCTAGTTTACAAATGTCTATCAAGACCTTTGATGAACTTGAACCATGGAGACATTTTCGAAAGTGATTAGAATGTATGTGGCATTCAACAGAAGCTTCCTTACATACCAAATTCAGTTACAGGCATCTCAAGAAGGACACACTGATCAGGATGACAAACACATATTTTAGGATATTTTTATCACTCAAATTAAATTTCATTTTAAAACCTATCTTGCAAACTTACATCCATGATCGTTATTGCAGTGTCTCTGATTTTGTGGGGCTCCACATAGGAATTCTGGCAGTTCAGAGTTAGTCGAGAAGCTAGCTCACTTTGACTTAAACTTTCCAACTTTAGAAAAAGAAACAAACAAGTTAGAAGTTCCAGTAATTTTGTGTCAGACACAATTTCAACAAACACATTCTAACCTTTGGCAAAACTGGAATCTTTCCTTTCACACTCTGAATGTGTTTTGTTGACTTTCCCGAACCCATTTTAAAAAACATAACTATAGCAACTGCCTGTGTGAGAAAAATAAATAGAAAGGATAAAGACAAGTGTAACACGGCCAAGTATGTTTTTTTAACCATGAGGGTGTATGCGCGTGTGGTATAAACATGCTTTGAAGAGTGTATTAGCGAGACCATGGGAAGAGAAAGTGCAAGTCCTCTGACAAGAAATGTACAATTGAAGATTTTAACACAATATGACAAAGACGCATTGGCGAACAGTAGTGCTAACCGGTCTAGCTGCTGTGCATACGTAGTATGTTTAACTTGTATAACATATAGCACTCCTAAACCTCTGCATTCATTTGAATCAACACGTTGGACCGAATATTTCCATATACAGCTGGAAACTACAGAAGGAAATTAATGTGGAACCAGTTACTCTAATGTTTAAGCAGGTAAGGCCATATCTAGGATCACTTAAGCTGCACAGTACTTGTACATACGAAAGGGTTGAGAATCTGGTCCGGTCATCACACCCACAATATCACACGTAGCCTTACCCGATCCACCATGAAATCAATACCATTGGCCATTACAGGATCCATGGGCCCAGATGCAAAGTTCCCCAGAACAATTTTTTTCAGCATGAACGCTGGCATCAACCAAAAGCTGTTTATAAAAAATAAAAAATAAGTCAAAAGCATAATATTGAAGTTCATAAATACCATGTAACAAGCTCATGCACAAACAGACTCGCACAAAGCTAAATAAAAATCTTACTGATTTTACCCAGGATGCTTATGCCTCTTGCTGCATGCTTCATATTGGTGCAGAGACACAGTAAAGAAAATACTTTTTGCTGACCCTAAAGGTCAAAGTTACTGGTACTAGAAATAGAGTCCATAAGATGAGCAAACTCTCCAGGCAGATGTGCATAAGCCTGAACGCAAATCCATAAGGAAAGTCAATACTAAATTCAAATCTCACTGTGAAGCAATAAAAGATGTGCAAGGGAACAAATACAGTACACATTTCCAAAAACCGTGCCACTTAACGACAACTTAAGGGAGAGGATTGATCAGGCAGGTGGAGGAAAGAAGGTAAAGCCACAAGATATCATTTGGGAGTGGCAACAGACAAATCCTACTGGTTAATGGAGTACAAGAAAACAGAACGTCAGCGAGACAATGCTGGAAACCGTTAAATCCTTCAGAGTTGCAAGCAACAAATTTTGACAAGTGGCCCATACAAATGGATTTTGTAGAAAGCTTTCAGGCAGCCAAGATGACGTCTGACACTACTGGTGGTAAACTGGTTTCTAGTTGGTACTGATCAATCTTCATACATGCAACTGCAGTGCCAGAAGATTGGGCTGTAGGACCTGAATATCCTGCTGCAAAGCCAGGTCTACCCTGCGTGGGAGGGGAAAAAGGGGCGGGTGGGTGTGATGGGGCTGAGTTATAACAGATCAGCATAACAAATCCTCCCCACCTCATCTGAGGCCATTTCCATCAGTTGAAGTCTGTCCTTCCGCACCCACCTTCTGCAGGAATTCTGAAAGAAGTGGGATCAGTGGGAATGCATAAAGCAGACTCTGTGACAAGCTGATTCTGAAGTCATCACCCAAGTAACAATTTGGACAGAAGTATGTGGCACAATTCTGGTTCCTTGCTGTGGCATAGACATCTGTGCATGGATATCCCAATATGAAGATCTTTTCTGTCACTTTGGGATGAAGATCCCACTCATGGTTCTCTAGGGAGAGGGGACTCAGTGCATCTACCATCACATTGAAGATGTCTGCGGAGGGGGCTACTGCAGGGAAGATATCTGCTGAAATACCCAGCGCTACAGGTAAAAGGCCTTTCAACACAATGTCAATTAAACCGCACCACCCTGTCTGTTGGCACAGTGAACGTTGAAATTATTATCTGATGGCATGTCTATGGCACTTCCTTCGATGTAAAAGAAAAATTCCTGCAGGGCTTGGTAGACTACCTGCAATTTCCGAACATTTATGTACAACTGTTGCTCTAATGTAAACAACGGGCCCTGTTTGGTTATGTTACCCAGATGAGCGCCCCAGCCCAAAGATGAGGCACCTATAATACCTACTATCTGCAAAAGACTGAAGGGACAACTCACCATGAGCTTAACAGCTGCACCTGAGCCAAGAAGCTTCCTTTACGATCGAGCTATCATCATCTTAAACACTATCAAAGAGTCTTCATCTACCATCTTGCATGTGGCACAAACAAGATGCGTAAGAACATCATGCCTAACATGTGTAGGGCTTACAGAACTAGGACTGGAGGCACATTAAGAAACACTGGGATCATATCTCTAATATCTGCAAATCTGTGAGGAGGAGGAAAGGCCCTCAGATTGTGTTGAACACCACACTTATGAGGTCAGCCTCTGCACAAGAACAAGTGATTTCTAAGCATTGATGGAAATACCCAAGTCCTGTAGAAGGGTCACGGATCAGTGAACATATTTGGTGACTACCACAAGGGACGCCACTTTTGTCAATCAGTTGTCCAGGTACAGAGAATACATAAACTACTAATCTTCTGAGTAAAGCTGCCACCAAGGCCAACGGTTTCATGAAAACTTGTGGGGTAGTGGTTAGACCAAATGGCCGAAATTGGAACCTGTCCTTTCTAATAAAGAAGTTCAAAAGCCAGAGCACTGGAATGGCCCAGTCCATCCAACTTTCCTAAAATCAAAGAAGTAAAGGGAATAAAACACCATTACTTCCTGGATCTAAAATCTCTCTAATTCTTGGATTTATTTTACCTATTGCAAAACCCTAATAAACAAGCTGAAAGACCGTGGCTATCCAAAGAAACTGATGAAAAACTCATGTAAAAGAGCACGATTCATTGCCCTTGAAAGCATCCTGGAAATAAAATTTAGAGAGGAAAAATAAGCCACGGTCTGTGTAACAGTTTATTGTCCCAGCACTAACCTATTTAAAATAATTATTAACCAAAATTAGCACATATTCTTTTAATTGAAATGCCATTAGGAAGGCCCACTTTCCAAACTGAAGTATTAAAAAAAATATCTACACCAAGCCAGACTCCATGTCAGGAGCCTCAATGCGACAGGACACGAGGGAGTGGATGAGGACACTAAGGGTCCCAGGAGCTGGGACCATGATGTGGCCTGAAGCATTTGAGACCAAGAGCTAGTGGCACGTTTACATTGTGGCCTGGAATTCAATGGTGGCTGTGCTCACTCACAGGTATTGGGCAGTCATCTGTTTTGCACTCACATGAAAGTTGGTCATCAACTGGGTGCTTTTTGGCATAAATAAGAGACACCCTCAGGCATAATCGATTTTCTAAGTGGTTCTAGCAGGGGAGCAGCATCAGTGAGGAGTTGTCTCTCTCCCTTTGAAGAAGACTTTGGTATCTCCCTGTTGAAGCAGGAAGGCACCCAATCAAGGAATCTTGGAACACTTTAGGTGCACAATAATTACTGTTAGACCTGACAGCCTTAGGGTGGTCTTCCCTCAACTTTTTGCCTGCCTCCCTCCATTTTTCTGACCCTGTTTTTACTGGTTTTAAGACTCTGCACACTTTACCACTGCTGTCCAGTGCTAAAAAGCATGTGTTCTCTCCCCTAAACATGTTAACATTGGTTCATACCAAATTGGCATATTTAATTTACCTGTAAATCCCTAGTACACTGCACTTCCTGTGCCCAGGGCCTGTAAATTAAATGCTACTAGTGGGCCTGCAGCTCTGATTGTGCCACCCACATAAGTAGCCCCTTAACCTTGTCTCAGGCCTGCCGTTGCAACCGTTACAAAGCCTGCGAGTGCAGTTTCATTGCCACTTCGACTTGACATTTAAAACTACTTTCCAAGCCTTACACTTCCCTATATCTACATATAAGTCACCTCTAAGGTAGTCCCTAGGTAACCAATAGGGCAGGGGGCTAAGTAAGTAAAAAGCAGGACATGTGCCTATGTGTTTTACATGTCCTGGTAGTGAAAAACTCATCAATTTGGTCTGGTCTGTGCTGGTTGACAGTTCCCCTTGTGCATTCCACCCAGACAGCCATAAACACAGGACACTCGGTCATATCTGCATTCATCTGCATACTGAATGGGTCTCCCTGGGCAGGAAGGGCGGAGGGTCTCTCTCTTACACTTCAAAGGCCAGTGACCTGCCCTCACACAAAGCACTGATAATCCCCCACAGGGATCCTGGCAGACAGGACTGGGCTGAAAGGGGATCTTGTGTGCTTGAAGACCACTCTCTGAAGTTTCCCCCAATTCAAAGGCATTTTGGGTATATAAACTGGGTCTCTGAGCCCACCAAATCAGACACTTCTGGACCCACATCGGGACTCTGTCAGAGAGATGGCCTAGCTGCCCAAAGGACTCAACTGGACTGCTCTGCTGAAGGACTGCTTTCCTGCTTGTTGCTCTACTGCCTGGTGCTCCTGACTCTGCTGATAGGACTCTGCCTTCCTCTTAAAATGCTCTGCAAGGGCTTGGATTGAGCTTGTCTCCTGTTTCTGAAGTCTCAGGGACAATAAAGACTTCACCCCTTCAGGAAATCCTCGTATGTTGGAAAATAGACGCAGCACCTGCACCGCGGCTTGAAAATCAACATGCAGCTGACCGGAGCAATGCAGCGCTGGACTTGCAACCGGAAATCGATGCAGCGCCTGCCTCGCAGCCTCAGCGCATCGCCTACCAGATTGACGCAGCACCTGCTTCTTCTACCAGTGTGTGAAGGATTTTCAACGTATCATAACTGGGCGTCAAAATATCCCCGCATCGGAATAGGGAACCAAGGCTGCGCTCCTGAAAATCGACGCATCACCTTGCAGCATGGAAAGAAACAACGCATTTTCTGTGCCGCACTTGAAAATCTGACGCAGCGCCTTATTTTTCAACGCATCTCCTCCTCAGAGGCCCTTGTGCGTCATTATTTTTGATGCATCTCAGGTATGTGTGTTACAAAGATACAACCAAGGATTCTTAATGATTGAGACTCTTTTAAACCTTTAAAAAGTGAGTTCTCGACTTGTGCATATTGGATTACTGTTGTTTTGATCTTATTTTATTCAGATAAATATTATCTATTTCTCTGTGTGGTGTATTTTTGTGGTGTTTTCACTGTGTTACTGTATGAGTTACTGTACAAACACTTTACACATTGCCTTCTAAGTTAAACCTGCCTGCTCTGTGCCAAGCTGCCAGAGGGTGAGCACAGGATAATTTGGATTGTGTTGTGACTTACCCTGACTAGGATTGTGGTCCCTACTTGGACAAGGGTGTATATCTCTGCCAACTAGAGACCCAATTTCTAACAATTACCCTTTATAACAAAGCCTGGAGATTGAAAGCCCTGTATTGAGTTTGAAAGTGTAGCGAGAATTGTAAGGGATCTCTGTTGATTTAAACTCCTGAAGCCCCGATACCAGAAAACTGACTGAGAGAAGAAACACTTATGAGCACAGCTCAGACTGTTGAAATCCACAGGGACCTTTATGTTGTGAATTGTTGCTCAGTATCAAAACCACTGGAAAAGTGATTGTGACACAGAAACCTCTGGAAACAGATGCCAGTTTGAGCACATTGTGAAGGAATCAGTCTGTAGAGAACGCCCGGAATAGAAAATGTATACTAAGCCCATTCTCAATTCTAAAAGAGGGTTCAAACTACAGTTAGGGATTTCCCATCGGAGATAAGCACATATGGCACAGATATAAGATTGTTAACAGAGGAACACACAGTGATGACCTCTATTATCTTCACAGAATCTACTACCCTGCTGTCTGTTCTCAACCTCATCCCCTATGCCTTAACCTGGTACATTGTGTTGTCTATTAACAGCTGTTGCTCTAAGGTGGGGATGCGTGTGGTAACAATCTGTTCCCATGTGAGTATCGGGGCTTGACAATCCATGACACAAAGATCTGAGTCAAATGCTAAACCTACCCCACTACCAGGAGACTACACATGCAAAAAGTGCTCTATGTGCCCCCAAACCCTAGAAGCTATGAATTCCGGTATTACCATAAAAAACACAATACACCTCAGTGGTTCTAAATGCAAAACCAATAATAGCATCTGCAGCACCAAGGGAGGATAGTACGGTGCGCACAACAAGGAGAGGGCATAGCCGGGGTGGGGGTTGGAGGGTGAGGTGGCTTGCCAGGCTCGAAGATGGCCACCTCTTAGGCCAGCTCCTTTGGCTGCCTTCATTATCCTTCAAAATACGCTGATATTGTGCAACACAGAGCATTTATTCCCGATGCCCTGTGCCCCTGGAGGGCTGGTGTCTCTGTAACTGCTGTAAGTTTGAAATCTGGTCGCTGCCCGGGGCTGAACAGCGGACCGCTGACACCTGCCGCGTGACTGTACTGTGGTATGGGCTGTGGGGCCTTCCCTGAATGACTTCCCACTAAAGACCCTCCTACTTGTGCTACACAGAGCACCCGGTGCCTGGAGGGGGGCGCCGCATCATAGCTGTACTGTACCTGCTAGTTGCCGGTGAGCCATGCAGAGGAGTCTGCTTGCACGCATGCCCTCTGACCAGGGGGGTGGGGCAGGGGAGAGGGTTACAAACTACTAGTGATGTGCTGATGTGCAATAAGCTTGCCTTCCCTAGACCGGATCTGGCTCTTGCTGAGGGGGCCTGCTGGTCTGGGGTCCTCACCAGCACATTCTTGGAGCCCTCAATGCCTCAACTGCCACGGTAAGCCTTGGCCCTAGGAGCTGGAGCAGGCTTTAACATGTGACACAGCTGCAGTGTGGAGGTAACGGAGTGCTTCGGGGCCTTGGGGACATTGAACATTGAACTATGCGAAGGGGCGTCGCTTAGGGTAGTGTGCGATTGAGGAGGCTGCAGGTGCTTGGAACTGTTTGAGGGCTGCCCAATTGATTCAACCAGGAGGCACAGCTAATAAGCCTCAATTAACCCACGGGCTGGGGGCCGCAACATCAGAGGGGCTTCATCTCAGCTATGATCACCTCCAAAAACCAGGCAACTGTCTGTCACAGCTGTACCTGTTATCCACCCTGAGCCACTGATTGTGCTGGGCCCCCCCTCACCCCTCTGCAAGAGACTGAGCTGAGGGCCCTGGCATTCCTCACTGTGCCGCCTAGTGTGTGAGAACTTCCACAAACTACAGTCAGACGCATACTGTGACATGGCAGTAGTCGACACGATGGACAAGGCTGACATGATGCAGCCCAAACTGCAGTTTGACCTGCAAAAACCTCCTCGGCCGTGCAATAAGGGGGCAACTACGCCTGAGTTGGGACCACACGCTGACAGGCCGAACTTCGAAATATCTTGACGGCCATGCAACACAGCCTAATCAACATAGACGGGAAGATAGATGTCCTATTGTATCGTATAGACAGGACGTCGGAGCAAGTCGACAAACAAAGAACGTAAGGACACTGTGGAAAAACGAGTATCAGAGACTGCAGGTCTCGGCTGCACAAACACAGAAACAACTGGAGAAGACACTAAGAACACTATAAGCCAAGGCAGTGGACCTGGAGGCCTGCTCCAGGCGAAATAATTTGTGCATCATTGGTCTGGCAGAATCCACCAACACTGACAACATGGAGACTTTTGTGGAACGGCTCCTTGTAGAGCTACTGGGGCATGGGTCTTTTCTGATAGGTTTGTGGTGGAGTGCACCCATCCACCCCTCGCTCCACTCCCAGTGCTTGGAGCTAAGCCTCCTCTGTTCACTGAAAGACTGCTCGATTACCAGAAACTAGATGCTTCGGTACGAGGGCAGAGAACTTTCCATTTCCCCAGACTTCACACCACATGTTCAGGAAGCACGGATGCAGTTTCTGTCGGCCAAAAGCAAAGTGCCAGAGATCTCAATTGACTATGCCATGATCCAACCGGACAGATTTCGAATGACTATGGAAGGTAAAACTCAGATTTTCACCAACCCTAAATCTCTGCAACAATTTCTTCAACACCGGGAGGCAGCAAATGGAAGACGCCACTCGCCAAGATTTGAGGACTGTGAACCAGTAGCCTCGCAAGACATAGAGGGACTAGATTGAATCCAACACTATTTTCTAAGTTACCCAACTATTCAATTGCTAATTTAACTTATGCAATGCCTTGCTTGGTTTGGCAGTTTTGCGCTTCCCGTAATGTGTGCTGATGAGATAATTTTCATTGGTGATTGCAGCGCTTGGATCGGTCCGTGTGACTGTTGACTGTCGCGGGTCTTGACGATTTACCATTCTCTCTTTGTATGCGGCTGCGCAAGGTACCAACGGAGATGGGAGGAACAGCGCTGGCACCAGCTGCACATCCAGATCCAATCAGTGGATGCAAAAAATTGTTGTGAGATGATATTTGCGTGCTGCACAAATGACATGTAACACAACCCGAATGCGGCCCTCCTGCAACTCACCATTGTGGGGGTGCTTGGCGGTCACTAACTGTCACCAAGTGTGCACCACAATGTTCTTTTTGGGGTTTGTTGTTGAGATGATCGGAGTGCCGGGGTGGGTTATGTGCTGCTATGCCAACTGCTGGGGGGCACACCGTGAGATGTGAGATATTCGACTGATTACATATCATAGGCGAAGAATGTGCCGAATGCATGACTTACTGTGCAATCTCTGGTTGGAAAATGCAAAAAAACGCGGGTGTACCAGATGGTGAGGCGGATCTGAATTTCCTTACATGGAACGTGCGAGGTTTGAAAGATAGGCTAAAGATCTGCAAAGTGGTAACTGGTACTTCACTTGCAGCATAATAAGGTAGATGTTGCCTTTCTACAGGAGACACATTTGGCCCCGGGTAGTGGACTGCTAACAATGAGGCGCAGGAGGTGGACTTGCCATACCGCAGGCTTTACATCTCATGCAGGTAGTGTGTTGATTTGGCCTACCGTGATTCTAACATCAAGTTTCAAGAGGTACATGTGGACTCAGGGGGTCGGGTTGTGGTGGTGCGCTGCAGTAAGGAGCACTTTGCTGTATTGTTAGTGGTAATCTATGGCCCCAATTATTACGACCCACAATTTTCCCACTCAGCTGCATGTTAAGCTGGCCCATTATCACTATCTACCTCAGGTATGGAGTGGCAACTTTAATTGCATCCTATACCTAGACCGAAAAGGCTCCAAGGTCCACCTCGATGGCCTTGAGCTGCAGCTCACGCCATTATAACAGTGGCAGAAAACAGTGGCCTGGTTGATGTGTGGCGCTATCATTCTCCGCAGGACAGGGAATATACACATTATTCCTGGGTTCATGACATTCATACAAGAATAGATTCTAATTTGGCTCTGATGTTGCGTGAACTGGAGGCTGACATAGCTAACTTCGAGCGTACCCATAGGGAGACGGCAGGTCAGAAACTGCTGGGCGACATCAAAGTCAAATTAGAAGAATACAATGAGCTGGCACTGAGTAAGTTTCCAGACTTGGGCAAATATGCTACTGCGTGAATCTACGGTGAAGGCGAGCGGCAGGGTGCAACCGTGGCAGCCCTCATTCGACCTATCCGCGAAGACACCAAGGCGCTCAAAGTCCTGGAAGAGCAGGGGGTGCACCTCTTCATGTGTCAGATTAGGTGGCGGATCGTTTCTGCTCTTACTATGCTAACCTGTACTCCTCCGGCACTGCGTATGACAAGCAGGTCACGACTGACTACCTATCTCACATTCAGTGCTTAATTAGTGCCTGTTGTTTCCGGGCTGGCACTTATTTTTCTGCCTCAAGCATTTACTGAAAGCAAAAGACACATAAGGGAAAGACTGAGGAAGAGAAAAAAGAAATCGTCAAAATGGGAGAAAGCAGAAAGCTGCAAGAGTGAGCTGAAGGAGCAGGGAGTGGCTTTAAAAGGCATCTGGTACAGATGGGAAGACAGTGGCCTTTTGTAAGGCTTACCAAGATAAACCTTTGCCTCAACGGGTCACTCTGTTCAAGGAGATGGAACGAAATGTACATATACTTCCATCTATGCGTGAGGCTCTTTTAGTCACCTCCAAAAACCAGGCAAGCTGGTCGATCATTTTTAGTGTTATCAATCTCTGTCACTCTTGAACACCAATACAAAAATATTTGAGAAGATTTTAGCTAACCACGTGGTGCCCTTGCTCCCAGGCATCAGAGACCCCTAACAACCAGGCTTTGTGACTGGCACGTCTCTCGCATACAATCTGCGCATCCTCTTTGGGGCGATCTCCTGCATCGAACCCGATGTCCACGCTGCAGCGATTTTCTTGGAAGCAGAAAATAGAATTTGACTGTCAAGTGGGGAATTAGGCTCAGTGATTAATTGATATTTTCACTTGGATATAAAATAGATATGTATTCATCCCCTTTGTATATCTACATGTTTGAATTGATATTTGGCCCAGATACAGGGGGGTATAAGGGCTTCCCTAGTGGTATAGATGTTGTTTTGCATCTCATAGGTGCAGGGATACAGTAACTAAGGGCAAGTATCAAGCCTAAAGCTGAGGTACGTGTTTTGCACGTACTGACAGATTGGTCTCTATTTGCTTAGCTCTGAATTTGCCCAGTAGAGCCATGACAGAGCCATATACAGTAAGCTACACAGAAGCACAAATAAATCAATTATTAGGACATCTTTCTCTCCTAAGTGGTGAACAATCAATACTAGTTCCCTCAAATTTGGATAAGATTGAAAAATTAAAACAACTAAAAAAGAAAAATATTAGTACTCAACTCCATGCATAAGTACGCTTGGAACACTTAAAAAATAACACTATTCCTGCAGGCCTCCAAGTCAGGAATATACCAGTTGTCTCAGATAAGACATATTTACTACACTTTAGTGGCGTGGGGACAAAATGTTTGCGCGACTGGTTGGCACTTTCCATAGAAAGAGCTTTGAGAATGAGTGAATTAGAACTTGAAGAAATTGAGGCATTGGAACTTGAAATTACACAAGATCAAACAATTCAAGATGTTAAACAGTTAATAGAGTAAGTAAATAAGACCATATCGGATTTTAAAACACGCACAGTGAATCATAAAACAACCCAGGTGGCTAGAGATGTAAAGAATTTTAAAACAGAGGAAATGTATCCGTTTTTGAAGGAATATTTTTATAAATGTAATAATCCGAGTAATTAGAATTTACAATTTCAAACTAGATCACGACGAAGATTTATCACGTTTTCTGATACATCTTCCGATTCTGAGCAAAGATAACTATGATAAGGATAGTATTCCTATTTACAATTTGTCCGACCATAATCTTTCAGACACAGAACGTGCAATATTAAATAAAGGCATCTCCTTTGTACCTGCTAAAATACAAGATTCAGTTGATACAAAGACAGACATTTTACAGTTCTTACGCAAAGTTAGATTACAAGCGTTTTTTCGTGAACGGTCAAAGGCTTTAGAATTTATAACAGAAGAGGAAAAGGTGGAGTGCATTTAAAGTCCACGTTTTGCCCTGATACAAATAGTATGCCATCAGAAATTCAGATTTTTGAAGATGTAGTCTTAAGAGAACTTGACCCATTGAATAATAATAAAAAATATTTTTTAAGCAAAATTACACAAAGGAAAAAAAGATGGCCATTGGCACATTATCTCAGAACGAGAACATCATCAAACAGGCAGATGAGGGAGGAGGTATTGTAGTATGGGAAAAAGACAAGTATGAAGCTGAAGTAATGCGACAACTTAGTAATAGAAATCACTATCGATCCATTACAGAAGACCCCACGAAACGATTACAAAGTATGATCAAATAAGCAACAGATGAGGCACTGAGAGAAGGTTGGATTTGCAAAAAGGAGCATGATTTCTTAAACCAAGGTAAGACACGCGCACCCCTTTTGTATCTCCTTCTTAAGATTCATAAAGATTTAGACAATCTATCAGGCAGACCAATAATCTCAGCATGTGGATCAATCTTAAAGCCTTTAGCACAATATATTGATACATTTCTGAAACCAATAGTGTGGGTGAATCAGGCATATGTACAAGTCCCTATGCATATGATAAATTCGCTAGGGGGCAGTGCTTTTGACGAAGATGCACAGATGCTTGTTACATTAGACATTGAAGCACTGTATACAAACATCCCACAAGAAGCAGCTTTGGAAGTAATGTAGACATATTTGGATAACAGAGATTTACCACACAAGGTCCCAACATCATTTATAATGACCCTTGCTAGATTATGTCTTAAGAGTAATATGTTGACCTTCGGGAAAGATATGTATTTACAAATCAAAGGTGTAGCCATGGGTTGTAGCTTCGCCCCAGAAATAGCTAATTTGATGATGGATTGCTTTGAAAAAAAAGTGGATCTATGATAGAAATAACATTTTTTTTAAACAAGTAAAACGATGGTTAAGATATATTGATGATATCTTTATGGTATGGGAAGGCGATATGGAGTCACGTTTAGTCTTCCATGAATGGATTAATCATCGTACTCCTGATTTAAAATTTACGATAGCCTCAGATGTTAGACGGGTAAGCTTTTTAGACCTGTGGATTGAGTTGAAAGAGGGCCAGATTGCAGTCAATTTGTACAAGATACCTACAGATAGAAACACATTATTACATTTCTCTAGTAATCATCCACGCAATTTGAAGTAAAATCTACCTTATGGTCAATTTCTACGGATCCGGAGAAACTGTACTAACAAGGAGGACTATTTAAACAATGCAGAGAATTTGGTCTCCAGACTGCTAGATAGAGGATACCCTAGGAAAATAGTGAAAGGAGTGTGTAAGAGAGCTTGGTACACTCCGAGGGAGTGTTTATTAACTCCAAGAGAAAAGAAAAGGGAAGTTCCATTGACCTGTGTTTTGACTTATAATCCTAAAGCAAATAGGATTAAGTCCATTATAGAAAGAAACTGGAAAATACTGCATCCATTAGGAATACAGAAACCCCTCTTTTCATTCAAAAGAGGACGGAATGTATGTGATACACTGGTGCATGCCTCTTTCTCTGGTCATGTGAAGAGAAAGAAAGATCTCAGAGGAATGTTAGATTTACCTCCTCTAATTAGTCATTTTAAATGCAACAACTGTATGGCATATGTAAGTATACAGAGAACACTAAGAATATTGAAGTGAATGGAAAAATACACCAACAGCTCCGGTTCTCAAATTGTAATACAAGAAATGTTATTTATTCCATTAAATGCCTGTGAACATTGACATATATAGGACAGACTGTACTACCAGTAAAAGCGCAGATTTTGCAACACATGTCTAGGATTAGATGTGAAGTACGAGGTGCACACTTGGTAGAACATTACATAGAAAAAGGACAAAGATGAAGATATAAGGTGGTCAATACTATATGTGGCAGAAACAACACAAATAGCAAATAAGTGCACTTCCACTCTAGCTAGAATGGAGGCAAGACTAATTGAAAAGTATGGTACAGCCAGAAGAGGTTTAAATGACCTCAATAAAATTAGCTTTAATCAGGAACTAATAATAATAATAAACCGGAGGTAGCCATATTTTGGGTTCTGCCTGGTATGAGTAAAATTTAAATTGACTAGAACCCACATCCAGGAATTACGATAAATATGTGTGGAAAAACTGTGAGTACAACTTTTAGGTCCTGAACAAAGAGGAAAGTGACACGACATTATAGCTTCATCCCATATTTTTCTAGAGACTAGGAGACATACTAAGATGGCCGCTACGGTAACCGATAGGCGAGCAGCTTAGGAAGGGAAGAGTTTCTCTTTCGAATGGGATAGGGTTTGATGACATCAGCCGACGTCCAAGTACGGAGAGAATACGGGCACTTCGCACGGCTAGGCGGTTAAACCAAAAACAAGTTAGTGATACCACACGTGGAGCGACGCCGTTCCTGTGGTATTAAATGAAAATGTAAGTAAAATGAAACGCTATTGGTACATAAGTTTATTACGAGTTTTGGACTATGGTAGAGATGATTTTAAAACTGTAATGATGTTTCCAGTGAAAATAAACAATTGTACAAATAATGAGATAACGGCGAACGTCAACTAGAAGTCTTGCAAAAAGGAATACGATCATCTACACATAAACATAAGGTCAGCTAAGAGTTTTGTGCATGGGTAAAGTAAAAACAAGGAATAGAAAAGGGTAGTGGACACATAAAAGAGGTGTGATGTTAGACACAGAGCTTTTTTGAGTTGGGTTGCAATGCATGCATCCACCGCTGTGGGAAGATAGATTAAAAAGGTGCATCACTGTAATACAGAGGTCTTCAATCTGGGGGTCGGGACCCCCAGGGGGGCCGTGGAGTCCTGGAAAGGGGGTCCCGCAGTCCCCCAGCCGATCCTCAAGATGCCTCAGCTGAACTTTGAGTCTCCTGTGCTGTGAAAGCCGCACAGACAGCTGAGGCCTTCCCAGGGGTCTGCTTCCTGAATGAAATGCAAATGTGCTCTATGAGCTCATCTGCAAATGTAAAGGGTGCTTGGGAGTAGTTTTAAATGATCTGAATCACTCAAAGCTTTGGGACGACAAATATTTATTCTTTTTGAGGGTAGTGCAAAGAGTTAAAAACTGGGCTGTGAAGTGCCTGGTTTTAATTGTAATTGTATTTCCACAGTGCTTACTTCACCTGGAGGTGTTGAAGGGACAGCTATTAAAAAAAAAAAGAAAAAAAAAAGAAGGTATTGCATATGCTCTGGTATTACTTAAATCTACATTTTGGAACCACAGTTTTGTCTTAAACCTTTTTGTAGTGGCCTATCTTATAATGTGTGTAATGCAAGTATAAAATAATGCCTCACATATTCACAGTGCTTTCTGTCACAGTCTGTGACCTCATGGCACTAAAAATACACAAGTCACTATTCTCAACTGCACTAACCAAGATTTCGTTCTGTCGCTCTCTGGTTACACGCAGACTTCTGCAGTGCATTAACTAATAGAGGTTTCATAATGCACTACAGTGCATTTACCAATAAGTAAGAACTTTCTTTTATTTATTTTTCATTTAAGCTGGCTGTTATTTTATATGTAGCTATCTGACAGTGAAAGACCTAAAAAAAAACGTAGAGAATATTTTGAGTTTATTTATGAGAGGCTTGCGCTGCTGGAGCATCACCTTTTTTGATGCTCCAGCGGCACAGGCCTCTCAATCATATCTATGAGGTGACGCAAAGCCTTCCTGAGTGGCTTTGAATGGCGTTGTAGATAAGGAGAAAGGCAAAGCAACGCAAGCTGCTGCATTGCCTTACTTTGCGTCGAGGAGGCGTTCCATGGGAGTAGTGGTGGGTGTTCACATGCAACACGCATGGATTTTGACGGTGCCCCAGATTTACAAAATCACGTAAACTGGAGCAGTGCCAAAACCTTACGCCTCCCCAGAGAGGAATAATGAGGAGAAATTTCTCATTGTTTTTTCCTCTTTCCATGTGTGTTGCTATCTGCTGCACATATAGAAAGAGGTACAATGCCTCTCTGGATTGTTTTTGCGCCAGAAGGTGTCCCTTCCTGCACAAATACAATCCTGCCTATATTGGCGCTAGGCAATAAATGTGCTCCAGCGCGGGGGAAAGGACAAGAATGCACTGTATTTCATAAATACGGTGCATTCCTGCCCTTTTGTATTGGCGTGGGGCAGTGTAGCAAGAAGACTTGTGGCACTCTCCTATGCCAAATCCTCATAAATGAGTACCTTTGTTTTTAGCCACACCCTTGACCACACCCCCACACTCACTGACCTTTGGTTTGCTAAACACTGTTTAATATTATTTCCTCACAGTAAAAATTATTTGCTGTGGGAAATGGGGACGTTTATTATTGTTGATGATGAGGTGTACCAGGTTCTAGAAATTTTTACCAGAAAGGGGTCCTTACACCTACAGTTTTTTAAGAGGGGGTCCCGGCATCAAAAAGTTTGAAGACCTCTGCTGTAATAGAATGTGAATAAAGCATATATAATCAAGCCTGATTTCATGGGCATGTCACAGAGATTTTTGGCATGGGTAATGATGGAAACACTGCTGGAGTGTGGATTAGATGTAATGGTGAACAGGGTCTGGAGTGGCCCTGGTGGCAATTACTTTTATATGAGCTGGTAATTAAGAATAGTGAGTGATATATTGTAAAATTGTATATATAGGCACGGTTTCCGATGTCCTGAGGAGGCCAGAAGTTGAAAGAACGAAACGCGTCAACTATGTTTTTGAGGAGTGTTTTCTGAGTTGTGGTATAATGAAACGATGAAAATGGGACTGTATCTCGTAGAAATATCAGGAACACAGAGCCTAAGAAGGGCGGTACTAAACATCATTACCTCATTTGAAATACTGCTTGCCTGGAAAAGGTTTAGCAGCTTACAATTTCAAAAACTTTGATTGGAAGCTGTCAGTGCAAAAGATTCTTTAGAACATTGAATGCCAAGTGGCACATGTCAACCGTTATGTATTAAGTATTTAGATGTTTATAGTTATGTATAAATGTTTGTATATATATATAATTTTATGATATTTACTCAAATCAAGAGAGCAAGACAGAGATAAATATTAATAAACAATAAGAATGGTATAGAAGTAATTTTGCTCAGTGATTAATTGATATTTTCACTTGGATATAAAATAGATTTGTATTCATCCCCTTTGTATATCTACATGTTTGAATTGATCTCTGGGAAAGGTAGGCCAGGCAATTGCTTTGTAGTGAGACTATTTTTAAGACATTCTATAGAGGAGTCAGCCTCTTCCCCAAAAAGTCACTTGCCTTCGAAGGACATGTCCATTAGTGTCACCTGGACATCTCCTGAAACGCCTGTGGAGCACATCTCAGCAGAATCTGACTGCACCGCAAGATATTAGGAGGCATCCAAACCATTACAAATCAGGTAAGAGAACAGCTTCTTTATGTGAACATAAAAACTAGTGGTGGTTATTTTTTAGACAATTACCACCAAGTAGAATTGCTGCTGCAATTCAGGAAAGACCTCAAGACCTGCCTCTTCAACTAAACCGCGTATTCCCCCCCCCCCCCCCACACACACACACACACACTCTCAGTGCCTTGAGACCCTTACGGGTGAGTAGTCACGTTTTATAAGAATCCTGATTGATTGAAAGGGGGGCGTAATGGCCAAGATGCAATGTTGTAGTTAGCAGAACTGGAGTCCTTGAGGTAAAGTTTGGGCCAGAAAGAACAGGTCTGTAGTGCAAGCCTTTTGTGGATTACTGGGCACAAAAAGGGCTTTGCTCAGAATTCCACGACAAGCTTCAAAAGCACATCACTTAATGGAAACAATGGTTCGGAAGCAACAGAGGATGGCTGTAGGATTTAAAGCAATATGTGAGACTTTGACTAAACAGAAGGTACATGAAATTCTGCTGCCTTTCTTACCATGGAGGTAAATAAACAGACTACCTCCACGGATTGAAATGGGAATGG
Source organism: Pleurodeles waltl (assembly GCF_031143425.1). Lineage (NCBI taxonomy): Eukaryota > Metazoa > Chordata > Amphibia > Caudata > Salamandridae > Pleurodeles > Pleurodeles waltl. The sequence continues at coordinate 528,020,416 of NC_090440.1, forward strand.
AGGATCTGAGTGCTAAGGAATGCCACACTCTGGAGAGGTGTCAAGGGCACTTTCATGTTGAAGGTCTACGTAAAGGTCAGCATTATTATTATTATTATTATTAGGAGATTATATGTCCCTGAATCGTCTTCGTCATTGATATCTATAAGTGTTGACATTTCCAGAGCATCAGAATCCAATCTGAAAATCTCTTCATCTAGGCGAATTTCTTTCCAAGAGAGGTGCTGTACCAGGGATCGTCATTAAAACAGACAGAAATCATCTCTTTTGCTATAGAGATGTTTACTCACATCAAAGTAGGCAGCAGCACCAGAAACAGCTGTAAGGGTGGCACCAGTGATTACATCACTGGCTGAGAAGAAGGCACAAGGCTTAGTGTGTGATAGAAGACAGGTCAACTTTGTAAGCAATGCCAAGGTCAAAGGCGCCAATATGAGTGGTTTCACGTTTGGTTGAAGCTACCAGAATGCAACCAAACCCACTGATATGGTCCCATAGGCTTGGGGAGGGGCCCAGAGATTAGATGGCCACACTCAAAATGTTCAGCATAGTTTGTCAAAAGGACTTGACCAGAGAAGAGATGATGGATGAAACTGGGACCACTGTCTTCCTTTTCAGAGCTGGAATTAGCTTTCGCAACAGGGAAGAAATGGGTAGAAGATTCCTTGGATGAGCATTCCTGGTCCAGTGACTTCTCTGAAGGAGGAAAGAGAGACCACTTTGTAGTATCTTTTGCAAGACCTAACCAAAATAGTTTGGCGTCTTGAATTGATAATCTTTTGTGGCATCAAAGAGCAAGAGTTACAAACTGAGGAAATATGATCGGCGCCAAGACAGAATAAACCTATGGTGCATGTATTTGACAAGGACACCTTGCGACATCATAATCATCATCAGGGATTAAACCACAGACACTGCAAGATGCAACATTTGAGCTGCTGCTGTCAGCTACCTGAAGACTTAAGTTAGTCAGACACTGAGAAGAGCTCCAACCTCAAGTTGTTGTGGCCCAGAACAACTGTAAAAGACTCTACCTCACCATTCAGTGCCATATTCAACTCGAAGTGAAACAAAACTTAAAGATATACTATGGTAAGAACCTGGGTTCGTATATGTTGAATGAAAGAGTGGTTCAAACAAACTATTATGCAATCAAATGTTTGGAAAATCAGGGATACCTGATGACTCCAATGCATCAAGCTGAATTCATTTTATCACAATTCATCTTTCAAGTCTGGTTATCAATAAACCCTGAACCATCCTTCAAGTCAATGTGTGCAAAAACATATGACCTATTTGCTCAAATTGTGATTCAGGATTTTATTGATATCACTGAACACCAATTATGAACCCGTAAATAGTGACGCCAACCAACACTAAATGTCTAGCTGAAAATAGTTTCCAAACTGAGCTATTTCTTACAGCACGTTTGCCTCAGTCTTTTAACAATTCCACACGTGCAAATCACTTTTAACTACCCCTTCCAGATACTTCTGTTTTTGAGGTGTAATTCAGATTACCACAGCCTGCACAGCAGTCCCACAGGTGTCAAGTTATCCCATGCCATTAGCAGCATTTTCACTTGTTTTCTCTTTTAGCCTATGTTACTATGGATGCTGGGACATATATGTCACTATTTTTTAATGAGGAAAATTAAACTGTTTAAAAGAACAGGACTTTATAAAGAGGGGTTGAGGTAAAAAAAAAACTGTGAATTTAGGCAGTGCTGCCTTTGGTGAGTGTATTAAATTGCAAATTATCCTAGCATTAGGGAGCCTTTTCAAGTTGTGCAGAGCCTTCTGCCGGAAACGCCTCCTCATGTCAGGCTAATCACAAAACCCTTCCAAGTGCAGAACCAATCTCTAAGGGAAAGAAGATTTACATGTTGCCCAAAAACAATAGCCAGTGTGGCACCACTGATACCTGTGTACATGTTTCTGTTGGGTCAGTTTTGCACTAGCACACAGCAATAAATTACTATTTTTAAATTTATACAAAAAACAAGTGGGGATTTTGAATGAAGTTCAATTCATAAGACTTGCTTTCTGTGTGAAACACTATCGGAGCATTGCAGTCTTTTGGTTATTTACTATTGATATGATTGTGTCACGTGACATCATTCAGTGTCTAAATGCAGTGGCATTAGCAAAGAATCCCAAATGCTAGGACTTCCACGTTTTGAGTCATTTTTTAGTCTGATGAAGCTCACAATGAACAGGAAGCCATGCACAAATTCTTATATACACATTAGCCACACAACCGCTTGTGCTTGCTTTCTTTACCTGCTAGCTGTCCAGGACTGGTTGAAGATGGAAGTGTCACTGAAAGCATTGCATAGTATAAGGGACTGGACCCGAGGGGACTTGTGGGTGTATTCAGCAAACTTCTGAGCCAAAAAACCGCCTAAAGAAGCCCCAAAAAGATGAACCTATTTGTGAAAAAATACAAAAGTACAATCCTAGGTTATTTCCAATAACAAACGTCAATGTGAGACATAGGTTTGCTTAACATACTTCTGTTAACCTAATTTTCATTTCAACCCCACTGTTGGGTCATTCTCAGTTCTTCCAAATTTTAGTTGCATTACCCCCAGTTTCCTTATCTAGTTACTCACTTTAGGGTTCCATTACACTCTGAAGCCAGCAAAAGGAGACTTGTTTTATACTACACAAATAACTTTTATGGTGAAGCAGGTTCAAGGATCAGTCTCACCCCTCCACAATTTATTTGCATATGCAGCTTTCAACAGTCAAGCCAAAGCAGCCTTCTTGAGGCTACTATGCTTATGACCTGACCCAAGCCAAACCTCCTACTAACCCATCCAGACCTCACAGTCTGCAAAACCTTTTCACCAAACCACAAAGACGCAACTGCAATGACAGTGGAAAATCTGGGTGGGTTTTGTGAATGAAAATGAAATCCTCTAAATTGTATGATATAGGATACTGTAGGATACTAAAGCATATTAAAATCTGCAGAGGAATTGACTCGACCAAATATACATGGCCAAAGGGTGAGATCATTCATAAGGTCACAGGGATCTGACGGTGTGTGTGTTATCCTCCAATAGAGGCTGTTTCATTTCTTTAAATAAATGGTCACACCCACATATTCCAAACTTCCACAAACCCATTTTAAAAATGTTGGTCTCTGTAGGAGGCTGGCCAGGCTTGTAGTGGTACTTACACCTTGTGCCAGGTCCAGTTATCCCTTATTAGTAGTGTAGTAGTGTTCTAGCAGCTTAGGCTGATAGAGGTAGCTATAGCAGAGCAGCCAAGGCTGCACTAGGAGACATGCAAAGCTCATGCAGTACCACTTACATCATATAGGTAATATATCATAAGAAAGACAATACTCAGTGTTACTAAAAATAAAGGTACTTTATTTTAGTGACAATGTGCCAAAAATATCTCAGAGGATATACTCCCTTAGAAGGTAAGTGACATACACAAAATATCCACAACAACCCAAATCAGGTAAGTAAAACAGTCAGAAAGTAGTACAAACACTGTAGAATTCAATAGGATGCAATAGGCCGAGGGGCAACACAAACCATGTTCTAAGAAAGTGGAATGCAAACCACAAATGGACCCCTAGGCTAGTGCAGTGTGTAGAGGGTCGCTGGGAGTGTAAGAAAGCACTAAGGGTGTAAAAGATAACCCACCCCAAGACCCTGGAAAGTAGGAGTAAAGTACTACTATTTCCCCATAAACACACTAAAGTCGTGATAAAGGATTTTGCAAAGACCACAACAGACTGCAAAGCACTGAAGATGGATTCCTGGACCTGAGGACCTGCAAAGGAAGGGGACCAAGTCCAAGAGTCGCGAAAGTGTCCGGGGGGCAGGAGCCCACTAAACACCGGATGAAGGTGCAAAAAGGCTGCCTCCGGTTGGAAGAAGCTGCAAGATTTGCAACAACGAAAGGAGGTAGGAAGCTCTTCGTGCAGAAGATGTTCCACGGCGTGCTGGAGGATGCAGAAGTGTTTCCTTGGCAAAATACCGCAAACAAGCCTTGCTAGCTGCAAGAGTGGCGGTTAGAGAAAAAGGGTGCTGCCGGGGCCCAGGAAGGACCAGGATGTCGCCTCTTGGGAGAGGAGACAGAGGGGGCCCTCAGCAACATGAACAGGCAGAAAGCACCCGCAGAAGTCCTTGAACACGGGTTCAAGAAGTCTGAATAAAGCGGTCATCTCAACACTGCGAAAGGAGGTCCCACGACACCAGAGATCAACTCAGGAAGCTGAGCATCGCAGGACAGAGTGCTGGGGACCTAGACTTGGCTGTGGATGCAGGATTTCTTCGAAATGTGCACAGAAGCCCTTGTAGCTGCAGATCACGCGGTGCACAGGATTACTGTCTGGAGAGGGGAGGCAAGGACTCACCTCCTCCAAATTTGGACAGTTGGACAACTGGACAGTCTGGTCACTTGGGTCCACCACCTGTGTTCCAGGGGCCACGCTCGTCAGGATGAGAGGGGTCCCAGAGAAGCTGAAGTTTGGTGCCTGCTGGAGAAGGGGAAGATTCTGTCGACCCACAGTAGATTTCTTCGTGGCTTCCAGTGCAGGGTGAAGGCAGGCAGTCCCTAGAGCATGCACCACCAGTAAACAGTGGAGAAAGCCAGCAGGATTAGGTGCTACAATGTCGCTGGTAGTCTTCTGGCTACTTTGTTGCAGTTTTGCAGGCGTCCTGGAGCAGTCAGCGGTCGATCCTTGGCAGAAGTCGAAGAGAGAAGTGCAGAGGAACCCTGATGAATTCTTGCAAGTCATAATCTGAGGAAACTCCCACTGGAGATACCCTAAATAGCCCTCAGAAGAGGATTGGCCACCTAGTCAGGTATGCCCCTATCAGGAGGGGTCTCTGACGTCACCTGCGGGCACTGGCCACTCAGAGGCCTCCAGAGTGCCCCCACACCTCTGAAAGCAAGATGGCAGAGGTCTGAGACACACTGGAGGAGCTCTGGGCACCACCCCTGAGGTGGTGATGGACAGGGGATGTGTCACTCCCCTTTCCTTTGTCCAGTTTCGCGCCAGAGCAGGGACTGGGGGTTCCCTAAACCGGTGTCGACTGGCTTATGCAAGGAGGACACCATCTGTGCCCTTCAAAGCATTTCCAGAGGCTGGGAGAGGCTACCCCTCCCCAGCCTTCAACACCTATTTCCAAAGGGAGAGGGTGTAACACCCTCTCTCAGAGGAAATTATTTGTTCTGCCTTCCTGGGACTGTGCTGCCCAGACCACAGGAGGGCAAAACCCTGTCTGTGGGGTGGCAGTAGCTGTAGCTACAGAGAAAACCCCAGAGAGCTGGTTTGGCAGTACTGGGGGTCCATAGTGGAACCCCAGGATGCATGGAATTGGCTTCCCAATACCAGATTTGGAATGGGGGGACAATTCCATGATCTTAGACATGTTACATGGCCATATTCATGGTTACCATTGTGAGACTACATATAGGTATTGACCAATTTGAAGTGCACACGTGTAATGGTGTCCCCGCACTAACTAAGTCTGGGGAAATGGCCCTGAACTATGTGGGGATACCTTTGCTAGTGCAAGGGTGCCCTCACACTTAGTAACTTTGCACCTAACCTTCAGCAAGTGAAGGTTAGACAAACAGGTGACTTATAAGTTACTTAAGTGCAGTGAAAATGGCTGTGAAATAACATGTGCGTTATTTCACTCAGGCTGCAATGGCAGTCTTGTGTAAAGGTTTGTCTGAGGTCCCTATGGGTGGCCAAATAAACCCATATGGATCTCCCGGAACCCCAATACCCTGGGAACCTAGGTACCATATACTAGGGAATTATAAAGGTGTTCCAGTATGCCAATTGAAATTGGTAAAAGTGGTCACTAGCCTATAGTGACAAATTTAAAGGCAGAGAGAGCATGAGCACTGAGGTTCTGGTTAGCAGAGCCTCAGTGACACAGTTAGGAATTACACAGGTTTACACATTCAGGTCTCAAACTATGAGCACTGGGGTCCTGGCTCGCAGGATCCCAGTGAGACAGGCAAAAACAAACTGACATACACGTAAAAATGGGGGTAACATGCCAGGCAAGATGGTACTTTCCTATAGTATCCTGTACCTTTTGATGAAAGATTTCCTGACTGCAAATATATATATATTATATATATATTATATATATATATATATATATATATATATATATATATATATATATATATATATAGAGAGAGAGAAAATAAACCCAACTACATGCAGTTTATGTTTTGCTGAAAACATATTTTAAGCACCTTAAGCTAGCTTTCGTATTTAAAATGCATGTTAAAACCAAGCTAGATTCCATCTCTTATTTGTAGAACAAATATGCAGAACAAATTCTAACACAGAGGTTAAGTGTGAATAACTGGTGTTGGAAATGGCTCTTTTTGCAGGGTTATCCCCAAACATTTTGCCTCTGACCTCCTAATTTTGATTGTGTGCTGCATTTCATTTTTGCTGGCTTTAGGACTCTGGGTACTCTACCACTGATAACCAGTGCTAAAAAGTACTAAAGTACATATGCTCTCGGTCTAAAATATATTGTTGATTTGTTTACCCATGATTGGCATACATGATTTACTAGTAAGTTCCTAGTACAGTGCACCAGGTGTGCCCAGAGTCTGTAAATAAAATGCTACTAGTAGGCCTGCAGCACTGATTGTGCCATCCACATGAATAGCCCCGCAAACAGGTCTCAGACCTGTCACTGCAGTGTCTGTGTGTGCAGTATTAAACTGACAATTTGACCTGGCTAGTGCATCCCCATCGCCAAACCAAAACCTTCCCTTTTACTACATGTAAGTCATCCCTAAAGTAGGCCCAAGGCAGCCTCTGGGGCAGGGTGTAGTATACAGTATTTAAAAGGTAGGACATGTGCTGGTGTCTTTTACATGCCCTGATAGTGAAATACTGCTAACTTCAGCTTCACAATTGCAAGACCTATCTCTCACAGAGGGTAACGGGGGCATTACATTGAAATATATTTTAAGTGTAATGTCCCACTGGGAGCAGGCAGAGATTTGGAGTTTGGGGTCTCTGAACTCACAATTTAAAAATACAGTTTTTGGTGAGCTTAGTTTTTGAATTTTAAGTTTGAAAATGGCACTTTTAGAAAGTGGGCATTTTCTTCCTTAACCATTCTGTGCCTCTGCCTGTGGAATACATGTCAGGGTCAGGATGACCGTTGGGCTGTTAGTGAATTCACTCTAAACAGTCACACAAAGGAAGCCGAGGTATTCCCTGCATTTCCTGATGGGTCTTCCAGAGCTAAAGTGGTGGGAGAAGCTGAAACTTGCACCTGACTAGGGCTGTGGCTGTCCTCACAGAAAGCAGTCTCCAACCCCATGAAGTGTGTCTCGGCCAGGGCAGTGAAAAGCAGGATCTTATGTACTACAAAGACTTCTCTTTGAAATTTGCCTACTTCAAAGACAGAAATAGGTAAAAGTACTGGACCTCTGACACCACATAGTTATAACACTTCTGGACTGAGGACATTGTCCCAGGAAAAGGAGCTGATTCTATAGAAGGGACTGCCACTGTGGTTTTTGCTTTATTATGCTGGAATGCTGCTTGCTGCTTCTGTCCTGGGAGAGAAAGGACTGGACTTTGCTTTCTACATTCTGCTTTCCAAGGTTCTCCAAGGGCTTGAACTGAGATTGTCTCCTGTTAAGATGTCTTCGGGACATCAAAGACTTCATTTGCCAGTGCCTGGGCTTTTCTGCTTAGAGTCCTGGCTTGCCAAGTGGTGCCAACTCCGGTTCGTGGGCCCTGGGACTTGAAGGAGAAAATCCACACATTGTCCCTGTGCGTCAATCTCTCATTGACTCCACACTGTAGTAAGGAACCAAGGCAGTGTGTCTGGAAATCAAAGCATCACCTTTCCTGCGAGGAAAGATTTGATGCATTACCTCTCCTGCCAGTAAGGAATCGATGCATCGCTTTGCTTTTTCGGCACCTCACCTCCCCTGCCAACCACATTGTCTCTGTTTTTTATGCATCTAGAGTACTTTGTGCTAAAGAAAAGACACAGCAATTGATTCCTAAGGATTAAGACTCATTTAAAGCTTTAAAAAGTAATACTGTTACTTGTGTATGTTAGATTTTTGTTGTTCTGGTCTTGTTTTAGTCAGATAAATACTGGCTATTTTCTAAACTGGTGTGGAGTACCTTTGTAGTGTTTTCACTGTGTTACTCGGTGTGCGGACAAATACTTTACTGCCTCTGAGATAAGCTGGTCTGCTCGTGCCAAGATACCAAGGGGGTGAGCGGGGGTTATCCTAGCTGTTGACTACCTTACCCTCACTCGAGAGAGGGTCCATACCTGGACAGGGTGGAACCCACGGCCAACTAGAGACTCCATTTCAAACTTATCTTCAGCTGTAGTAGCTCCAGTGTTCGTATCTTTCATAGATTTACATAACTGAATCATTCTCAGTTGCTATGATGCAAGTCCCATTTTAACAAGTTACTTAATTTTTGGTACCTCTCTAACTGCAAACTCATCACCTTCTCAATATTCCACAGGCATCAGACTGGCAGAGGAAACTTTTCCGCAATACCTCTGCATGCTGGTAGGTGATACACATGCCCAGGAGGCCATACCCGCCATACTCAATTAAGGGCCATTAAAATGACTTTCGGGCAATCGGTCCTGATCATCTTCTGCACTTGGGCCAGAAGCTGTATTGGCAGGAACGCATTTAAGAGCCCCAATTTCCACCCTAGACAGAACGCATCTCCTAGCGGAGAGATGCCTTGGAAACTCCAACATACAGAACTAATGAGACTGAGAGCTCACTGAGTTGGAGAACAGATCAAGCCAAGGTTATAATCATTTGCAGAAAAGCCTTTGTGCCACCTCCAGGGCAACTGCCACTCATGATCTGCAAGGTGCCGACTTGGCATTCAAACATCCTCCATGGTGGTGCATGACCAGGAAGAGTCCTTGATGGACCTGCCATTTCCAGAAGCATAGTGCCTCATGGCACAGGGCTCTGGGCTCAAACCACCCTGTTTTTCTACAATGTCACATGGCAGTGATGTTGTCAGTAAGCACCTTTACCAGTCTCCCCTTGATGGGTGAAAGGAAGGCATTCAACAGCAAGCGGATAGTCCACATTTCTAGGAGGATGATAGGGAGCTGAGACTCTACTGGGGACCAAAGGGCTCTGATCACCACTTTTCCCAGGTGTCTGATGCATCTTTTATGGGTTGGGGCAGTCACCACTGTTAGCTCTGGGTGGGATATGGAGAGGGGTCTGCCGCTGACCCAATTGTAGCCCAGTAACAACCACTGCAGATATTTTGCAATCTCCTTTGGGATTTGGACGTGGTCAGAGTGATCCCCTCGAAGTTGCGACCACTAAGACTTCAGATGCCACTGCAGAGCCAACATATGTCATCTGGCGTGGTTGATAAGCAGGATGCAGGAGGCCAATGGTCCCAGCAGCCACAGAGTTGACCTCACTGAAGTTCAGGACGGAAGGCGATAGATCAGGTTCATAGCCTGAATGTACTGGATTATCCTTTCTGGAGGAAAAGCACAAAACCGAATAGTTTTCAGAATGGCTGAGATGAAGGGGAGCATCTGAGAAGGAGTCAGGTACAACTTCGGCATGTTGATAGTGAACATCAAAGATTACAGGTGGCTTGTTGTATTCTGAAGGTGGCTGACTGCCTGGGACAAGCCCGCCTTCAGCAGCTAGTTGTCGAGGTAGGGGGAAGACTGGGACCGGACCTCCAAAGATGTAATGCTACTCCCACTATTGCTTGCATTAACACACAAGTAGCACTGGTGAGACAAAGGGAAACAAAGCAAATGAAAAATGCTCCTGTTCTACCACGAACCACAGGTAGCTCTGATGGGCCTGCAAGATGAGTATATGCAAATAGGCATCCTGCAGATCTACCACTACCATCCAGTCTGTAGGTTCAAGGGTAGATAAAACCTGGGGCAGGGTGAGCATTTTGGATTTGCCCTTCCGGACGAATCCTTCGAGAGGGCACAGCTCTACAAGAAGACGAAGGACTCCGTCCTTCTTTGGCACTATGAAGTAGCCGCAATAACAGCTGCAACTCACTTCTCTATCTCTATCGCACCTTTGACAAAAGGATTTGCATTTCTTTTCGTAAGACAGACAGATGGTTCTCCATCAGTCATACCAGGTTCGGTGGCCTCACAATCTGGCAACTGACTGGTGGGGGTGGGGGGGGTTACAGCAAGGTTTGGTCCATGACTCCAAGAGGGTGTCCGTGACCCTTACTAAGGAGGCACCTTCGTCAGTGGCCAGACCTGGGGTGAGATGAGACCAGAATCAGGAGCAGTGCCAAGACCACGGTTATCATACCAGTTTTCTTCATGGTAGGGTTGGCCAATCTCATCACCAGCATCATAATAATTGTCAGAGTCTGTTTGAAACAATAAATGTAGTCTACGAGACCTGCCTTGCAGTGGTCGGACACTTAGAGGGTCAGATAAAGGGTGCATATCAACAAGAACCGAGCACAGCTCTGTCGGAGAGATGGCACCTCGAAGTCTGAGAGCACAATGAACATTTAGTCTTCTGATGTCAATGGAGTTTGCATTGGCGTCTATGTTCCAAGAACAGATGTGGGTTGTGGAGCTGGTAGCGGAGTCGATAGGACACCAGAAGAGGTCCAGTGATGGGTACAGAGGGAGAACCCACTGGCGGTATCCTGGATGGAGGGCATTTCTAAGGGCTCATAGGGAGTCTGCAGGGATCTGAAGGGCTGGAGCATAGCAATGTAGAACTCTTGGATTTTCCTCAGTGTTGCAGATGGCTACAGAAACTCAGGTTGTTCTGGAAAAAGTTACAGGAAAAGCTCCTACAGACTGACTTTGGGAGCAAGATCGAGAGGCTGGCAACATTCTCACGTCTTCTCAGGTGTATGAATGTTGTGAAGGGACAGAGTCATCCTTTGATATTTTATGATTTTTCTTCAACCCAGACAAGTGTCCTCAAATAGACTCCGTATACTTCTGGACCGGGACTGAAACCTAGGCCGACTCATGCACTGGCCTTAACATCGAGCCAATCGATGCTTGGCGACATACAGCTTCGTCTCGCCGACTTGTATGGGCTTTGGGTTCATCGACACAGTCACTGCAGGCCTTAGAGTCGTGTTCTAACAACAGGCACAAAAGACTTGTTTGTGACAGGTTGAGACACAGTAGTTTTGGGAGTGACATTTCCTTAGCACACTGGATTTTGGATTGTCAAGTTTCTGAGGTAAACGGGTCTCCTGAGACACAAGCGGTAACTCTGGATCCAAGCATTGTAGCACTGAAAGACAGGAACCGGCGTCAGCGTGTTGCATTTATATTGCCCTTGCATAATGGCATCAATGCAGAGCTGCCTGGAGCAAAGAGGTACTGCTCAAATATTTCTGGATTCAGTCTGAAGCCTGGGTAATGTCAAAAAGGTGACAAATCTGCAGTTGGAAGTATATGAAAAGGCAGTATTAAGCACAAAATGACTGAAAAGTCTCCAGTGTTATTTTAGTACCACATTCAACTCAGACTCACCCCTATCAGAGGCCATCTCACCTCACATGCCCAGCGCTAATGTGACAATGGTAACATAACAACAGATACATTTTGGTGAGCCTCCTTTTAGGAGAAAGTGAGGGGAGCATATGAATCTATAAAAAAATCACATCACTGGTGAACAACAGTTACAGATATGTAACATTTTTCTTCTCCAGATTTTGATCCATCATAGATTCACATGCATGCAGGGTAGTGAGCAATTTACATAATTCCTATTCACACATATACACTGTGGGAGGTGGAAAAATAGAAAGCCTCACCTAATCTAAAGAGATGGTACAGAACTGTTTGACTCAATGTAGAATGGCCTCAAGGCAGCAGAGCTGTGCGAAGGTCTGTCTGTTTACTCTATGAAGCTACATGGTAGATGTCCATCAGAAGTCCTCCACCAGAGAGTACTACTGTTGTCGCCACAGCCCTTGTGGAATGGGCCGTGATTCTCCTTGTATGTGGTCTGAATGCTTTCATGTAGCAGAAAGCGACTGTCACTTTCACTCATCTAGAAATTCCTTGTTTTGATACTAGATATCTTTTACATGGATTATGAAATGACAAAGCCAATTGATTATATCTTTCAAGTCTTTTGTCCTTTCTAGATAAACCTTAAGATATCTTCATATGTCAAGTGAGTTAGTTTAGTACGGACGGCTGTCTCACTAGTGGGATAATTTTGTAGTGAGTTCCTATTTAGTTGGTGGTTTTCTGAATAGAGAAAAAACACTAAAGAGTCCTTCTTGAGGATGCTTAACTGAGAACTGTTTCAGGTCTTTTGGTTAAACCCATAACATAACCTCTTCCACTACGCTGAATAGTTTTTATTCTTGGACAATACCCTTGCTTCCACCAGTATCTGTCTGCAATCATCTGGGATGTCTAAATCACAGAATTAATTGAATTCAGGAGTCAGGTCATTAATGTTAGATTCGTGCTTGTGGAGGAGAACCTGCTCTTAGCACCTGGAAAGATGGCCTGGCTGTAACCCCAGTGGAATAGGCGGTTAATTCGTTAGCAGTAGAAGTGTGGTGAACCTGTATTGCTTTAGCCCTACTGAAGCTTCTGAACAAGTTAATTTACCTTTGGTAACACTTTCTGGTGTATACTATGTCTAACCACAGACTTCTCACCCTGTGGGTACTCGCAGGCACCACACTGTAACCAGAGATTTGTCTCAGCATTGCTCCCACACACCAGCATGTGGTCTTGTCCAATAAATGATCGCAAGTGATGCTAGAGCACAAATATACACGCCCATGCGCTGATATCAGTTTTGTTCTTGACTCTGTGGGCGCCATAGCCAACAGAGCCTCATAACTGATCAGAGGTGACAGTGTGAAGATGTCTAATTTGGGACCTTTAATAGATGGATAAAAGAGTCCATTACAGAGAATGGGGAGGTATGAGGGAGATGAGTAATCTGCAAATAGAGTACTTACCATGAACAGTGTTTCTGGCAGTAAATAACTTGTTCTTCTGATGGATACTTGCAATCTCAGACTTTTGACCTTGTGGACAGATACCAGACCAATACGTCCTAAGCTAGTGTGTCTGTGGAACTGCTCAAATATGCAGGACAGAACGGGCAAAGTGCCCCTCTCACCGAAAATGTTTTTATTTAAGGTAGTAGTGATTTGTGAACATAAGATGTGAGATCCCTGCCACAGCCTGACAGATATCCAAAACAAGCACTGTGTGTCAAGGCAGTGGAAGCAACCTTGGCTCTGGATAAATGAGTTCGCAAACCTTCCAGAAGCAGCTTCTAGACCAATTCATAGCAGATCTTAATACAAAGCACTAGCCATCTCAACATGGTCCTTTGCAGCATAGCTTTAACCTTCTTTACCACAGCAAACTGCACAAAGAGCTGATCATCCAACCAATGGTTCTCAGTGCTACTGATGCAAACACTCAAGACTCTTTCAGGGTCCAAGCAGTTAAGCCTCGCCTTCTCTTTGGATCGGTGAGGTGGTGTAAAGAATGACAAAAGGTTGGCCGATTGTCTGACATGAAAATGTATCAAACATATGCAGGAATGCCTCCCTAATCGGCAACACCAGTCTGTCTAGGAAATATGTGGTGTATGGTGGGTGAAAGGAGGAAGCCTATAGCTCAGTCATGCGATGAGCTGAGGTTATTGCCGCGAGAAAGACTGTCTGGAGATTCAGTAGATGCCAAGAGCAGCTAAGCATCCGCTTAAATAGGGTATGTTAGAAAAGTGAGAATCAAATTAAGGCCCCACTGCATTGAGCTGCCGTAAACTCAGAATGGGAGTATCTTCTCCCAAGCTTTCTTTCTTTTTTAAAGAAAAAATGTGGAGTAAAAGTGTACTTTGATGTTGTTTTGAGACTTGTTTGATTGTGCCTTTCCGTAGCATGTTACAAATCCCTGCCTTCTGCAAATGTGGACCTGACTTTGGGCAGGGGCACTGGGTGTTGAAGGAATTCTAAAGTACATCCATACTGAACAGTAGTTGGCATTGTTCCGTTAGTAATACTTTTTTGTCCACTCCCTGAAGAATGCTGAGATTTTCACACCTACAGAGCGAAGACTTGGAGATGAAGGGGTGCAGTAGCTGGTGTCAAGGGTTCATCAGTGACTGCATCCAGTCTCTTGATTTTTGGTCTGTCCTTTTTCACCTTTAGGTGTCGATGAAAGTCTGATTACAATGCAGTCAATATGACAGCCGCTGGTGTGGCCCATAATGTTTTCAGGCCTGTGGCTGCAGTTGATAGGTTTAGCACCCCTCAGGCTGATATGACCCCTGACATGGTATGGTACTGCTATTAGCTCAGCGAAAAGGGGAAAGACGACGATGTGGTGAGACCCCAAGAAACCTGGCCTTATTTGTGTCTACTTTAATACTTTGAAGTGTATCATCAATATGCTTCCAAAACAGTGAATCCCAAATGAAAGGCGCATCCAATATTCATTTCTACATCTATAGCGTAAAGGAATTTACCCATAGGCATCATTTCCTTTTCTGTACTGCCACTCCTGCCAGCTGGCAGAATCTAGACATCCATTGCGGAGTCTATGAGCACGGTGATGCCCTTCATGCAAAACAGACATGCATGGCGCAATGCCGTTCTACATCTAGTTGTCATATCTACCCAGTATAGCCACAGCATTGGCTCCTCTTACTGACATTGCTGCCATAGAAGAGACTCTGTTCCAAAAGGCATCTGTTCTACAGCCTTCTCAGGAGCAGTGCATTATCAATGAATTTACTTTCGGGTGCTCTACTAAGCAGAGTGGTAGTTTTCAGATTCTTTACATTTTTTGTCTCATGTGGGTACTACTGCCGACACAATAGCTGACATCTGCAAAAACTTGATGCCTTCTTGCCAGAGATTACCTTTATTGGAATTGCTTTGACTGCTCTTTTTTGAGGTTCCCTGGACTCATACAGAAAGCAGTTTGTCAAAGTGAGGCTGAACCCCTTTGGGTGCCCTTTCAACCATAATGAAATCAAGAGATGTAATCTGATGGAAAATCTATTGGGGCGAGAGGCTCTGCTGCAGGCAGTTAACCATTACCTCCTGAGGGTTCTGGAACTTTACCTTCCTCCACATCGGAATGCAGTCATCTTCAGAAGAAGTTACGTGGATTACCTGTTCTGTAAGGTCTATAAAAATCTTGATGTTGAACTTGATGGCTTAGCTTTTTTTGGGGGGGTGGAGGGTGATGGGGTGGGAGCGCTGAGATGGGAGTGGCATATTTAGTCCACTATGGCCGATAGCTTATGGTCTTGTCCATGACGGTCTTGCCTTTGTGATCCGGCAGTAACTCTGATGGTTGATGAAGATATTTCTGTGCTAAATTCCTCAAGAGAGAAATCCTAGATCCGTCTAAGGTGATGGTTACATTGATGGTTGGCAGTAGATGGGAGTGGTAAAGAAAGAGGTTTTGATGGAATTATTGACAGGCCCATCATTGGCGGAGTTCTTACCAGCGACAGTGATGTCAACTGTAGTATTGGTGACACAGCCTGTTTGATTCAAGTTTACTACTTAGTGTCGCCATCAACAATGGATTACCAAAGGGGGTATCTGTTGGCATCGTCGACAGTGGCATCAGCAACAATGCAACAGACTTAGATTTCAAACCACACTGGTATACATGGGATGCCTTCTTTTTACTCTGTCCGCTTTCAGGTGATGGTGAAGAGGGTCTCCAGAATTTTGAGCCTTCTAAGGCAATGGATCCCAACCTTTTGACTTCTGGGGGCCCCCTGCTTAATCATTACTGGAACCCAGGACCCCCACTGAGTCATTAATGGAAGCCGGGGACCCCGGCCTAAACATTTGATGATTTAACCCGCAAAACAATTCACAAAAAATACAGAAAAAAGCATTCATCAAACAAATACACAAATGGTTAGACATGTATTTAATTCTCAAACACACACAAAAGAAAATCAAAATGTTAATAGAAAGGTTGGAGCTTTTCTAAATTTAATTGAGGCCACTTATCACCGATACTATTCTTTTTGATGCACCTGCACTACTCTCTTGAATCAATCCGAGGATACTACTTTAGGTTTTAGACTCTAATTTCTTTACATTTACAGTATGGTTTAAAAGTTTCAGCTGTACAATTAGCTTCTTTATTTATATGCACTTTACTAATCTATTTATTTTCTAAGAAGTCGCAGACTCCCTGAAGAGGCTTTGTGGACCCCCAGGGGTCCTCAGACTACAGGTTGGGAACCACTGTTCTAAGGGATGTTCTCCTCAGAGATTTCGAAGCTGAAGTTGGTCCTTCAACGCTGCAAATTATTTTTACTTACAGGTTTGGTTGCTTCTGCTGGCGCTCAGGATTAATTTTCACTGGTGTGCATTTTGGACCTAGGACTAACTCATTCCCAGAGGAAGGGGTTTAAGTTGCTTTAGTCTTTTGAGACCACCTCAGAAATCTCCCATCTTGATCATTAAGAAATCTGTTAGACAATGTCTAGCACATCTAAATCTTGTATTTTTTAAGTATATGTTGAGGGTTAAAGCAATAAATGAACTTTTTATGAGAGTCGTCACACAACACCCTCATCGTTCCACAACAGTCCCAAGCCTTGAAAAGGCTCTTTTTTCATGATTGTTCAATAACTATAATCCATTAAATTGTATTTTCTAGGAATTGTGGTGAAAGAGTTTGACACACACATCCTTAAGATAGGCCAATAATTGAATGTTCCCCAGCAAGTGTTGAAACCATCTGAAACCTGTTCATCCTCTCCCTCACCAAAGACCCACACACCGCCAAAGCTAACCTCCACGAGGGAATGAAGTCCATCGCCGAATGGATGAGGAAAAGCCGCCTGAAGTTGAACTCCGACAAAACAGAGGTTCTCATCCTTGGACGCACCCCCTTGGCCTGGGACGACTCCTGGTGGCCCACTGCGCTGGGACCCCCTCCAACTCCAACCAACCACGCACGCAACCTGGGCTTTGTCCTAGACTCCGCCCTCACCATGTCCAAGCAGGTCAACGCAGTTTCCTCCTCCTGCTACAACACCCTCCGCATGCTCCGTAGAATCTACAAATGGATCCTGACGGAAACCAGAAAAACGGTGACCCAGGCCCTTGTCAGCAGCAGACTGGACTACGGCAACGCACTCTACACAGGCATCTCAGCAAAAGACATCCAATGCCTCCAACGCATCCAAAACGCCTCCGCCCGACTGGTCCTGAGCGTACCCCGCCGATGCCACATCTCCCACCACCTGAAAGACCTCCACTGGCTCCCCGTGGACAAGAGGATCACCTTCAAACTCCTCATCCACGCACACAAGGCGCTCCACAACGCCGGTCCTGTCTACCTGAACAACAGACTCAACTTCTACGTCCCCTCCCGCCAACTCCGCTCCGCCAACCTCGCCATCGTCCCCGCTTCCAACGCAAGACCTCCGGCGGCAGATCCTTCTCCTATCTCGCCGCCAAGACCTGGAACGCCCTCCCGACCACCCTGCGACAGACCCAGGATCTTCTCACCTTCAGGAGACTCAAGACCTGGCTCTTCGACCAGTAGCAGCAGCCACTCCCACCCCCCCAGCGCCTTGAAACCGTAACGGGTACGTAGCACGCTCTATAAATACTATGATTGATTGATTTAGAGAAGAGAAAAAAGCTCTTGGACTCCTTTTGCATACTATGTGTGGTAGACATTTGAGGTGAGAGGTTCTTTGGGACGGGTGAGGATGAGTGCACTCACCTCATTGGCTGGAATTTGGGTATTTTTCAATGAGGTGAATGAGCTACTGTGAATGAGGTGACACTGTTTTGAGGCTATTCAGCCATTCAGTACCTAATCTTGTTATTGTAACGTTACAATGGCACTCTCATCTCAACAACAGGGAGTTATATAATACATGTGAATCTATGAAAGGGGCATGCTGCATTTTATCTAACGTGTATATCACACAATTGATGCGATCAAGCTAAAATACATCCAAAAAAAATTGTGCGTGAAGTGCTCACACCAAGTGTGGTTCAGGTCATGTCCCAAGTGACCAAGGTAGATGAGCCTCTTGGCAGTGCCTTGAAAACAGTGGACTCAAAGGAGAGACTATAAGTTGTAGCATGTTAGCAAAGTAATGTTCAAATTTTGGGTATGCAATAGTGACAAAATTCTACTATCGTAAGAAAGCCAGACCTCATTTTTGCAAGGAATGCACATTTCCATGTACTATAGTATAATTTTCTTTCATTCTTCTCTCTCTGGTGTTTCACTCAGAAAGGAGAGGTTTCACAAATGAGGTGGTGACAACCTAAGTAGGAACCAGGATCTGGAAGATATGGGGTTATGCTGACTTTTCTGTCCAATTGAAGAATCATAACTGGAACATAATTAGGCAGTGGCCTACATGTCTGTCCTCCCAATTTCCAAAATGGTGGTGTGTCCCAGACAGACCGATCTTACAGCTTTAGTTCTGGTAGAATGTGCCCAAAGTCTCTCTGCGACATGAAAACCATGAATTTCCCCTGACAGTTTCTTTCTTAAAAGAGGATAAACTATCATGACAAACAAAACATCTCAAGCTTTCTAAATGGTGCAGTCCTTTTGGAGTAGTTTGAGACTGTCCTGCAAAATGAATAACCTCCTCAGCAGAAGATGAATGAAATAAGTTGGAAGGATTTTCCTGATTTTAAGCATTACCCCAATGCAAACTATTGCAATAAGGAACATGTTTTCTTTAAGGGCAATGTTATCATTATGAAATACACCAGAGTTTTTGTAAGGCTAGACAACGTAAGCTGCAGATTCTTTTGGCTATTTTGTTAGTTAATGGGAACGTTGTTTGAACAGAAGAAACTCCAAAACACAAAGTGTCATGGATTTGAATAGCATGTGAAGATTTAGATCTCACTGAGGATCTCGGTCTTCAAAATTAGGATTGGGATTATCAAATGGCTGGCACATTGATGACTCACTTAATCTAATTTATTTTCTTAAGTGAGAAAATATGGACAATTTATGCACGAGTAAACTTTAGTGTCACCACTAAATAGGAGATTAAAGCAAGATCATCACCAATGGTGCTTACAAGATTATCAAATGAATGGTAGAACTTCATCTTATTCTGCTGCTAAAACAGACAGCACTAGCGCTCAGAAAAAAGGGAGCTCAAGTGATTTTGCATTAATTATCTGCAAGACTCATGTGAGAACAAGCTAACCAAAGTAACCCTACTCTCATTAATAGCAAAACCTCTTTTTCAGCAACAGAAGGCACCAGATATAGGATAAAGTCCAGAATTTTGTTCTAAGACAGACGGAGAGCTGAAAACCAGAAGCAACTGAAATGACAGTAGTGAGTGGACTTCTCCAGAAAAACACCATTATCTTGTGGTTCAGCTGAACTGAGGAACAAGTACAAAGGGTAATTTCCTATCCTTTCAACTGAACAATTCTCCTAGGTTCCCCCATCTAAGACCAAGAGTTGAACCAATTGGCGATGTCTTTAGTTGTAGTAGCAGTAATTTATTTGTACGATTAATAAAAATCATTACAAACAAATTATTTCATTGATTTAACATTCAAAACAGTATTATCCAAATGCAATCTCCACATATCATAAACAATTGCATTTATCAAGATAAAAAAGTAAATCTAATTATTGGGATGATTATTAATCCGTCAATTTAATGATTTCTACATAAACATTTACGTCAAAACAGTGGCTACTTTATGTGCTTAGATACATAAATACGGGCCGTTTTGATGCACCTAGACAGAACCTCAAGAATCAAAGTCCAGCTTGAATGCCTACTACTAAACCATATTTTAATCTACAAATTTGTTTCTATATAATCCATGCATTCTTAATTAACCTTTTCAAACTCTCCAATGGATCATCCTTATCATTGGCATCAAGTTAGCTGTGAAAAAATTAAAAAGTAATGGTGCAAGCACACAACCCGCCTAAAGCCACAATTGGTGAAGATTTTCTGAGTTATTAATGTGCCATTACCTATCTTTATCTGTACACAGGAGGTCATGTGCAAAAAACAAACAGCTGTTAACAGGCATTTTGGGCTGCCCCATTTGCTTAGTTTACCCAAAAGTAGTGTTCTATTTAGTTTATCAAAAGCAGCATTGAAATCCAGCTAACATGCATAGAGTTTAAGGGTAATGTCAATTGTCAAAAATTAATTGTCATGATATTGTCTATAGTTTCCGAAGCCTTCTGAAAGTCAATCTCTAACATGGGTATGATATTCTTCTGGTTCAGATAGGAGAATGAGTGCAAAATGTTTTGCATCGCTATCCACTAAGGAGATTGTCCTATAATCTTTTAGATCTTGAGAGCTTCCCTTCTTGTACCTCAAGCATAGGAATGAAGGATTAAACTGTTCCATGAGTTAGGTAGTGTGAGTACCTCCAGAATGGAGCAGAAAAGGCTAACATAATGGTCCTTTCCAAAACTCCAATCTGGTTTTACATATCAAAATGTGGATACCGTTGGATCTAGGGGCATTATTTTGCTGAACAGCCTCTATTAATCATTTTTTCAGCAATAATTCATTTTCCAACATATGCCTTAGCTTCTGTGTCAGGTTTTGATTGTACATGAAAATACCACACTATAAGTAATGAATTCATGTCTCTATATCAATGTTAATATATCCAGGTTTAGTTTGTTCTAGTAGTTTAAGCATCAAAATGACTTTCAATCATACACGTCTGCCCACTGCTTGAGATCATGCCATCTTTACACTTCAAAAAGCAAAGTTTTATTTCAGCCCTTCCATTAGTCCTCTGCTCTTATCTCCTACAAGTCTATCTGTAGCAAAGTTAATTTGTTCTTTCATAGCCCATCGTGAGGTGATTTGAACATTGTCATGGCTCCAAGCTCAGCAGGGTACCCAGTATTGGTGCATTCATATTGACCTCTATTTTCTTTTTGTGTGACTTGCTGCATGAAAAGTTCTTTCCAACAGCCGAGGATACCAGAATCTGTGTTATAATTAACAATGTTCCCAATTAGGATCTCGCCAGAAAGATTTGTCGAACCCTCCATCATCATCACAGAGTGTTAATTCCATTTAATCTGTCTTGGGCAAGGCTCCATCTCTTTTTTTTAAAATTGTTTTTAGATTTTAGGTCCACATAATCTTCAATTTGATTTTAATAGACTGGGGACAATGTTCGCTATCTTTTCTCTTCACTATTTAGAAAGACTCTACTTGTTGTAGTAGAGATGGAGTGGAAAAAGTATGATCTAAGAGATACTTTTTGTGGCCCCAAAATGTGATGGCTCAAGCAGGAATGTCAGATAAGAATCGGCCATTCAGGCAAATTACTGGAAGATTAAAAAGTTTCAACCTAAAGTTGTGATTAGTACTGCTTGAAGATTTATGGTCAGATTTCATGAAAGGTATCTCCCAGAAGGTTTGCAGTTTTCAATGGGTCAAGGATAAGGTGATTAGAATCTAGCACATCATTTAAGTCTCCCCTTATTAAGAGCTCAGCATTCACTGACTGAAGAAACAGTTTTTCTAAGAGTTTGTGCAAGTCATTTTGTACTAATCATTTTTGTAGTCTGTATCAGGTATAGACGTTATAAACCAATGAAATTGGATGATGTTTAGCCCTTTGAAACTTAAGCTCTGGTGCTAATATATAATTTCCACCATCCATCTATACAGGAAGTGGCATTACTGGATTTCCCACCATTCATCTGCACAGGAAGGGACATCCCTCCTCCCCCCTCCCAGGACCGCTTGTACTGCACCCAGTGCCATATACACTGGTCTTTCTACTCCTGCCACTATCGAACTGTGACCCTCTGTGCCCCAACCTCAGCTATTGCTCCACACACTGCTACCTAATTGCACCACACAACAAACAGGTAGCATTCTCCTGTGCTTCTTGCAAGTTTTCACGCACTTACCCACAACAAACACTTATTGCACACGCAGCAACAGCACCCAACACCCTACTCTCTTGCACTCAACAGTCCAGTGACCACCCACACAACACTCTGCACTCACATGCATTCTCCCAACACTCACCAAACCCCCTCATAGAGATATGGGACCTGCTGCACAACAATGCCCAAGACCTACTTTTCCTCACAGAAACCTGGCTGAACTGTGCATCGGCACACTGACAAGACAGAAACTGTGATCTCTATGAAAAGCATTTCACCATGGGACTCCACCTGTTGTTCAGAGTTAGGACCAACTCCCACCCCTACCATCAAGGGCAAGAACCTCTGGATCGTCACTGACTCTACACAGGGGTTATTCTTGGCAGTGTACATGTTGTAATATTATTCTTTAGCATATCATTTCCATCCTAGGTTCTAAAGCCAGGACATTAGCATTATGTTCATTTTAGTTATTATCCAGATGTTCTGTTAACGTTATGTCTGAGAGTTCTGTTACCTGGGACTTGTGTATTTCTGCATGCCTAGATGTCTTTTAATATTAAGAATACTACAGTTGCCTGGTACAAGGAAGGCAACTCCTAATTCTGATGGTTGCACAGACAGTGGATCATTCCAACAATATGCTTTAGAAGTTTCTATACGATCACCAGGTGACTATAGTGAACCGGTTACAATCTGGCCTTTTGCAATGTTAATTACAGGTAACTAAGTTTGTGATGGGGTA
The DNA here is from genome assembly GCF_031143425.1 of Pleurodeles waltl. Taxonomy (NCBI): domain Eukaryota; kingdom Metazoa; phylum Chordata; class Amphibia; order Caudata; family Salamandridae; genus Pleurodeles; species Pleurodeles waltl. The sequence continues at coordinate 528,043,092 of NC_090440.1, forward strand.
AATTTAGAGGACAGCACTGATTACTATAACAAAAAAAAAGCTCATGAAGTAATTATGTTTTTGTTGAATTTAAAAATCATCTGCTGAATCCGGGTCTGTGCCATGGTTCTCCTTAAGGTAGAAGTCACCATTCGTAGGTTTCATCCATACTGCATGATTGGGAAAACACTTAAAATAATGGCTGACAGAATCCATTGCTCCACTCTTTAAGGATACAGAAGTCCGGCTTTTCTGAAACCTGGTTTTTGCTCTAGTTAACGGCATCAGAGCCTGTGATAAATTCACAAAAGCAACATAGATTAGTTTGATAATAGATAAATAATACTTGTAGGTCCAATTACAGAACATGAATTATTGTTGTTGGTGGTTGCAATCTAGTTGCGTGGCTCTAAGCAATAGGATTCACCCCTCCAAACTTCAAACTTTGAATCTACTTCAATTATTATTGGTTTGAATCTGTATTAGCAAAGTAATACTCTAGTAGTAATTTTTCTAAATTTCCTCCAGTTATTCTTGCAGACAAATGGGTAATCCAATAACCCTCTGATGGCCTTTCCTGCAACTGTCTATGTTACAAAAGGCCAGAGAAATTGGATATCAGGTAAACAGGGCAGTAAGTCCAAGACATGCTCAAGATCCCTGCCATCCCACTCAAGAAGCATGGAGGCCGCCAAACCCTGCTGGCGGATCCATTTACCTGGCTCTATAGTGACTCCAATGCTTCACCCTCATATCACCTTCTGACTGCTCCTCCTCCATCACACCAGCTCCCCAGCAGGATTGTTGAACATTGGCTCAGCCGAGACAGGCACAGCCAGTGAGGAAGCAGAAAGGTCATGCAGTGGGTACAAGCACCCCAAATGCTTTTGCAGTGTTGGGTCAATCACAGCTCAATGAAAAGAGGCAGCTCCTCCTCCAAATACCACCAGGAGGGAAGGGGGACATTTGTAAGTAAACTGCAGACATCCACTATGGCAGTGTCCGCTTAAGAGGATCGCAGTTGCAGGGATATGGGGAACGTAATGCTCAGTCTGTAATACTCTCTAACATGAGGTGGATCCCATAGCGGCAAGTGTTGTCTGTGCAGAGCAAAGTGTCAACTTCTGAACTTATCTGCATTAATACTGCATGTTCCCCAAAGGCAGACCCCATTAGATGACAATATTGTAGAGTGGTGCATTTCTCCAGTTCCACTCCCAGCATGCCACACACAGTGGAATTGTTTCCACTCCACTTGTTCATATTTAAGTGACTTGCTTGTTTAACCCTAAACAAAGATCACTGGAAAAAAGTATTTGGCAGATGGACTGATGAGCTGAGTGCATATGTCGAATGAGGCTTATCTGTGAGAGATCAAAGGACACATTCTGAAGAGTTTGTATTCAGACTTAATTGAGAAGTTGGGTGATGGAAACTTCAAGCTAAATAAAAAAGAGTGCCCTCTGTGACTAACCAGACTTTGGTGGGCTGCAGCTTAGGAAAAATGTATATGAATGTCCTGTGTTTTGGTGGAGTGATTCCACTGAGAGAAAATATTTAATTTTTCGTCGACTTGTCAAACGTTACTAACTTAAATGTATGAGGCCTTGGATTTGGCAAACTCTGAAACCACTTGTTCAATGTCAAATGTTTGATAGACATTTTTCCTATAGGTGGTAATTTAGAGCACAGTGGGTGGAATGCCTAGGCTGCGAGGGTAACAGAGGCCCCCACCTCTGCTCACCCAATGCAGACAATTTGCCCCACCTAGCGTATTCTGCCACAATAGTGCCACATTATATGTGCTTTCTTCAGAAATGAATGTCTGCTTGGATGCCTTGTGATGATGACCAACTCTGCATTGTGTGCGTCTCAGACACAAACAAAAAAAAGATAATTATGCAATATGCAGGGGTATCCCTCTCTCTGCGCGATGGCCATTCTAAATACTCAGTCTCTAGAACATCTGTGTCAGAAGACCCACTTTAAAGAGGGAGGGCTTCATCAAGGAGACAACCTGTGATCTGCTGCCAATGACTCATCACCAATGGAGTGGTTCCCTCACCTCTAAATGGGGTGGGAAAATTGAAATTTACAGGTGGTGGGTCAGTTAGAAAATTTCAAAAGAGGGTAATGCTAAAGTTGCTGTGTATTCATCAACAGTTATTTAATACTAGAGCCCTTGAGAAGGACTGGATGTACTTCTGTGCAGAAAACAAATTGGAAGGTAGTCTAAAAATAAATGTGATACTGGTCTTCAGCCCAAGATCGAGCTGATGTGGGATAACATCCAGTGAGCTCCAGTGCCCCCAAGTAAGTGTTCAGGACAGCTGTGTTGTTGCGGCTTGCTGGCAAGGGACCCTCAAGACTGGAAAATTCATTGGGCTTTCTGAAATAAAGCGGGCTCTTCAGAGATACCCTTTTGGTATGATAAACATGATTATGTTGGCAGTCCAGAGTGGACTAAAATGCTATATCCATGACAGGACCTGATGCAGCTCAGACAAATGAGTAGCCCAGGGGAGGGGCCAGCGGGATTCCCTAGCAAAAAATAAATCATAGAAGACAGATGTAGGCAGACTGCTCCTACTCTGAATTGTGAACTCTGAGTTACTGGAACCTTCAATTCCCCGCTCCAACACACATGCAGGAATAAAAAACACAATTGAATAAAAATGTTGATGGACTGAACGATCTTCTGTAAGTGGTTGGTGATAGGCTACCTCTGGGTGAGCAATGCATGACCCACAAGATCCTAATGACACAGGAACAAGCACATAAGTAAGAGAAGATACTGGCCCTCTGAGCTTAGAAGAGTAATATGAAGTTCAATGGAAAGAGAGGTAAGCAAGAATGGTCCAGTCCTGAATAAACTTCCAGCACTACACTCCTCTTAGAATAACAAACAAAAAAGTTCCTCAGTAGTGCAAAGACCTGTAAAATAGGTCCCTAAGAAATAGTAGTCGCATATAAAAATGGAGAAGACATGGTGGAATAAAATATGTACAGCTGCTTATGGGGCTTATTGCCAGAGGGTTCTGACTTGAAATTGAAAAAACCTTTGGGGTTGAAAGAAGCACTGCTTAGGTCAATGAGAAGTTCAGGGATTTTCTTGCAAAGATGCCAGTATTTGGCTAATGGAGCAAATCATGCAACAAGCCAAATCCAAAGTAAATGTGGCAATCTGCGATACACAGATCACCTTGTACCAGGATCTGTCAGAGCCCATGCTACAGAAGCGAAGAGAATGTAACCTGTCATGCAGGAATCCAACAAACGATGCATTGGGCATCACCGGCTGTTGCTGTGAGGAATACAGTTCAGATTGATAGAAAGCTGTAATCGTAGGTACAGAGAAGGAGCCACAGGACTGCTCAACAGGGTTGAAGGTGGCACACTTAGGGACTTAACAGATCACAGAATAAGTCACTTATCTTCGGTAACTCTTTCTGGTGGATACTCTAATCAAAGAATCATCACCTTTAGAGTAATCCATGGTGCCAGACTGGATCAGGATATTCAAAGCAATTGCTCCTAAGCCCAGGTAGTGGCACCGTTAGACTACACAACAACCTTGTGCTGCCTTGGAAGTGATGACATATAGGCATCCCTGCGGCACACGGACATCAGTTCTGTCTTTCACACACCCCAATGTGGTTCAAACATGAAAACTTAGAGGTTATTTATCAGACATCCGTGCACACTTCAGAAAACAAGGAGAAGGGTTAGTAAACACTGTGGTTAAGTATCTACACTAGAAGGAAAATGTTACTTACCCAGTAAGCATCTGTTTGTGGCATTTATTGCTGTAGGTTCACAAGCTCTACATACTTCTGGTGCGGAGTGTTGCAAGTTGCTTTTTTTGTTTTGTTTTTAAAGTAGCATTTTCGATTCAAGGAATCAAATAACTCCTCTTTTTCAGTGATACTGAGCCCGAGCATCGACTCCTTTGTTAAATTGTTTTCCCGCAGGCGGGTGAGAAAACAAGTGAAGAGGTAGTATAAAGAAAGATGTCCATGCAAGTTAAACCACATATGTACAACTGTATACAAGAATAAAGTAACTGAAACCTCCACAGGCATCTGGGGAGGAGGGAGGGCGCATGTGAATCAACAGCACTACATGCCATAAACAGATGCTTACTGGGTAAGGAACATTTTGCGTTCAATGGCATGTGTGGCTGTAGATACACATGCTCTGCATAGACTGTAAAGCAGTCCATCCATAAAAGCGGTGGATAGCCTGTGGGAGTTGCAGTTGACTGGAAAAGTGTTAGTAGGACAGCTTTGCCTACATTGGCTTGCTGATGTGCTAGTACGTCCACACAGTAACACTTTCTAAATGTATGTGGTGTAGACCATGTACCTGCCTTACAAATGTTAGCTATAGGTATGTTTCCAAGGTAAGCGACAGTGGTTCCTTTCTTCCTAATAGAATGTGCTCTAGGAGTAACAGGTAACCATCTCTTTGCTTTAGCAAGTTTGCATACACTTTACTATCCATCTTGCTATGCTGTTTTTGGATACTAGACTGCCGTTGTGAGGAAGTGAAAAAGCTACAAAGAGGTGTTTAGTTTTCCTGAAATCTTTGGTTCTGTCAATGTAAAACATAAGTGCTCCTTTTAACATCTAAAGTGTGTAGAGCTCTTCCCGCAATTAAGTCAGGCTGTGAAAAACAGACAGCTAGTTCAACTTATTGGTTGATATGGAATTGGGAAACCAATTTAGGAAGGAACTTCGGGTTTGTGAGAAGTACCACCTTGTCCCTATGGATCTGGAAGAAAGGTTCTTCCAAGATTAGGGCCTAGAGCTCACTAACACATCTGAGTGACTTGATAGCGACTAAAATCGCCACTTTTAAAATAAGATACTGAAGAGGGCATGAATGAAGTGGCTCAAAAGGAGGGCCCATAAGCCTGGTAATACTGAGATTCCAGGACGGTGCAGGAGGCACTCTGGGTGGAATAACGATTTTAGGGCCTTACATGAAAGCTTTAATGACTAGGATTCTGAACAAGGAAGTATGTTATTTGTTCTGTAGATATGCAGCTATAGCTGAGAGATGTTAACAAATGGAAGTGTAAGTTAAATTTGATATCTGCAAGTGTAGCAAATAACCAAGAATGTCCTGGACAGTAGGTTTAATGGGATTAAAACATTTGGGTTAGCAGTAGCATACAAAACATCTCCATTTTGCACAATAACATGCTCTGGTTGTGGGTCTACGAGCTTTCCTGAGAATGTCCATACATTTCGCAGGCACTCCTACGTAACCAAACTCTATGACTTCTGGAGCCATATCGCAAGGTTGAGAGACTTGGGGTCTCAATGTCCGATATGTACTTGACTATGAGCGAGAAGGTCTGGCCTGTTGCGGAGCTTCTTGTGAGGAACTACTGAGAGGTCCAGAAGTGTGGTGAGAACCAGTGTTGACGCACCCAAGTGGGAGCTACCAGGATTATGGAGGGAGATGTCTGTCTGATCTTCTGAACCAGAAATAGAATGAGAATCCAGAAAAGGCAGCCCTTTCAATAGGCTGGTGGTTTTCCACCATTGCAGAGAGCCGTGAATATGGTGGTTTAACAACACTAAATCCTCCCGGTGACACTGTGACAGACCACTGACGTGACACACTGCTGTAGGGGATGCATGTGGAGTCTGGCATGGGGAACATTGGCAATGCAGGATGCCATCATCCCTAACAGGCGCATGATAACCCTGACTGTGTCCGCTTGATTCTTTTGAAACTGGGGGAGAAGAGAATGAAAACTCTTAACTCGGGCCAGATTGGGATATGCTAGCACCAGCTGTGCACTGGGAATAGCTCCTAGATAGGGCTGTATCTGAAGATGTTGTAAATGGGATTTCATAAAGTTGATTGTGAATCCCTGTGTGTGAAGCAGTACCACTGTCATCCGAGTGTGATATTGGCACTGTAGGAGTGTGTTGGCTTTGATGAGCCAGTTGTCTAGAAAAGGGAACACGTATATGTTTTGCCTTCTGAAATGTGCGGCGACTATTGCTAAGCACTTTGTGAAGACTCCGGAAGCAGTCGCGACTCGAAAAGGCAGGAGTTTGAACTGGAATGTTTGACTGCAACCACAAATCTTAGGTATTTTTGGCGTGAAGGGTGGATGTGGCTATGGAAGTAGGAGTACTTTTCCATCTAGGGCCGTCATAAAGTCGTCTTGTTGTAGAAGCAGAATAACATCTTGAAGAGTAACCATGACAAAGTGTTCTGAGAGAACGTAGTGGTTTAATGGTCAGAGATCCAGAATAGACCTGAGAGAGTCACCTTATTTGGGAATGAGAAAGTATAGGGAATATACTCCTGTTCATTGCTACTGTACGGGGACAGGCTTGATGGCCCCTTTGTGAAGAAGGGACTGAACTTTGTGTTTAAGAAGTGTGAGATGCTCCTGGAAAGATCTGTGAGTGAGGGGGCAATTCTTGGAGGAATGGTAAGAAGCACCAGACAATAACCATGTTGGATTATGGAAAGGACCAATTGTTCCATGGTGATGATGACCCATTGTGGATGAAGGTTTTGAAGTCAGCCCGACCGGTGTGGAGTGGGCAGGGGGAAGACTGAGGTAGTCACTGCTTTGCAGAGGAATTAGAGCCTCGGGTGGCATTGCTCTTACCTCTGCCTTGGTTGTTACTGCCTATATAGGCTCTGCTGAAGAAACCCTTAGAATATGAGGTTGAAGGCTTCCTGGGCAGGGAAGTAGATGCCTCTGAGGTTGCGGATCTGCAACCACCTCTGAATGTGGGCTGCCAAAAAGTGCCACTTTGTGAGGGGGACTGAAACACACCCATGGCTTTTGAGGAGTCATGATATTTGTTCAACTTCTCAATGGTGTAGTCCACTTTAGAGCCGAAAAGGTGCTCCTTGTCGAAGGGCATATTGAGCACCGCCTGCTGGACCTCCGGTTTGAGCTCACAGCATCAAAGCCATGCGTGGATCCTTTTTAACACACTAGTGTTAATACTGCGTGCAGCTGTGTCTGCAGCATCTAGGTCACCGTGGATAGAATTATTTGTGATTGTTTGCCCCTCAGCAACAATCTGCCATCCTCTTTCGGCGCTCACCTGGGAGAAACTGGAGGAGCACCTCCATCTCATCCCCATGAGCCCAGTTATATCTCACTACCAAGGAGTGTGAATTGTCGATACACCAATGATTGGCTGCCTGGGCAGCCACCCTTTTTCTGGTGACATCCAGCTTTTTACTCTCCTTATCTGGAGGAGGAGAGTCCCCCTGTGGCCTGACTATTGGCTCTTTTCCGTGCTGCTGTAGTTACTATGGAGTCTGGAGGGCCCCGATTCATAGTGATCACTGGAAGCATATTTATGTTTCTTGTCTACTCTGGGGTGATAACCCTAGAGTGGACAGGTTCTTTAAAAATGTTGTCTGCGTGGCCAAGGGCATATGTGTATGGAAGTAAGGGTATTAAATAGGAAGTACGGTTCGATTGGGTCCCTATGCAGCTCAATATTATGGAAGGTGGCTGCACAAGCTGCTACCTGTTGATAGGATGTGCTATCCTCTGGTGGGGAGGGTTATGCGGGGTACAAATCTGGGTCGGTGGTCAACGTGGGATAAGGGTTGTAAGTGTCCCATGAATCGGAGTCCTGCTGTGCCCACACTCCAATCTTCCCCAATGTATAAAGGGGATCTCTGGAGTGTAAAGCATCCTGCAGTAGGTGAGGGAGGTGAAGGAGGAAGGGTGAGAGATGGAGGAGAAGCAGAGGGTGGAAGAAGAGTAGAAGGTGGAGGAGGAAGAGGTGTTGAAGGCTTGGTAGGTGTGGAGGAAGCCTTGTCCTTAGTAATCTTCACTGGAGGTGGAGAAGTGTCCAAAACCTATAGGAAGGATAATTTCCTGTTGAAAAGTACAGTATGGGAAGCAATAATGCGCCCTGTACCCTCCTGAATATAGAGGTGGCCCTGTTGAGCATACATGGTCTCCAAAATGGGCTCCACAGGTGAAAGCGTAGCTAAAGACTTTTGCTACGAAGATCTTGGGTCTGTGGTTTTCAGCATCAAAGATTTTGGTCAGTGCACTTTGCTCAACACTGAGGTGGATGTGGTAGCTGTTCGGGTTCGTGCCGAAGTTCAGAGTAAAGTGTCTCAGACAGAGGTGCCGGAGGTCGAAGCCGAAGACAGTGTTTTGGTCTTAGCAATTTTCGGAGCCGAGACAGAGGGCAGGGCAATCAAAACAGTTTTTTGCAACCGACCATGGCCTCGTGGCAGTCCGGTGACCTCTAGCAGGGACTTTTTAACAGTGTTAAGATGGGTAGGAGGAGCCACAGCACTCACAGCTGTGAAGATGTCACCTCGTGGCATTTGATGTCAGACTGGATGTCGGAGTCCTGAATGGAGAAGGCCTCCTCTTGTTCCGGCTCCTCTTGGGCGTGTTCTTCCCCAAAGATGCCTGGGGTGTCACCTGGACTCTTGTCACCATCTACAACTGACGAGCACTTCGGTTCCGAAGGGTCTTCTCGGCTGGAAGGATTTGCAGGCATCGCAAGTAGCTTCTTAGTGATCGGGGGAAGAGGCACAGGTTACACACCAGATGTTGGTCGGTGTGGGGGAACTTCAAGTGGCACCGAGGATACAAACGAAATGGTATCTGTTTTATCAGTTCAGAATACTCTTTGGTGCCGTGTGGTGAGTTAGGCCTGAAAGCGGGGGAGGTCACCCCAGAGGGCGCGCGGTCAGTCCCTGGACCGATGAGAGGACACTAACGCAAAGATGGGAATACGCGATCAAGAAACAATACAGTTTTTAAGGAGAAGATGGAAGGAAAGATTTTCAACTGGAGTGAGTCAAAAGACAGAACAAAGACCCACACATTCAAACCAGATGGCGGAGAGAAAATAATCTAACAATGTCCCCATGCAGTCAATCCCCATGCACAGTATCACCAAGAAGGAGGAGTCACTCACTCCTGTGACTCGAAAATGCTTCTTCAAAGAAAAACAACTTGCAACACTCTGGACCTAACACTAGATGGCATGAGCATGCAGCGCATGTGTACCTACAGCCACACATGCCATCAAACAGAGTGTTACTGGCGGTAAGTAAATTGTTATTCTGATGGATACTAGCAGATTCCTCATCTCTAGAAGAGATACCAAGCAGTACACTCCAAAAGGAGGAGGGGCTGAGAAGTGAACTAATATCAAAATGTTCTACAGAACTGACTGGGCAAAGTGACCCTCTCTGTGGACTTGACTATCAGTGTAATAGAGCTTGGTGACTATGCACGGGTGCTCATGTAGCAGCCTGGCAGATGCCTAAGACAGACACACTAATCACCAATGCCGTAGATGCAGCTTTGGGCTGAAATGAGCACACAGGTCCTCTGGGGGTCCTTCTTGGTAGGGGAACAGGAAGATTTTATGCACAAAATGATCCACTTGCAGAGGGTCTGTTTTTGCATCGTCTTCCCTTTCTTAGCAGCTTCAAAGTCCATGAGGAACTGGTCATCTACACAGTATGCCTTTATGTACTCATTGTGAAAAGTGAGCACTCTCTTTGATCAAGCCAATGGAGCCTCTCCTCTTTAAAGGGATGTGGTGGAGAAAAAAAGGCAGGGTAACGGTAGAAAGGCAGAAAGGAGGCCCAGATTCTCAGCATCAATTTGTCAGAACAGTAAGTGGTGTATGAAGGTTGCACTGGCAGTGCCTGCAGCTCACTGGCATGCTGTCCAAGTATTGACAATCAGGAACAACCATCTTGATGATAAGGAGCCACAAAAGAACAATTATGCATCGGCTCGAATGGAGTGCATACCAGAAACGCAAGGACCAAATTGAGGTCCCATCAAGGTACAATGAAGGACAAGTTAACTATTTTAAAAACCTAATCACAAAAGGTGACTTGAATAAATAAGGCTGTCTAGACCTACTTGAAAAGCTAGAAAGGGCTGACACAACCTTTCAATGTGCTCACAGAAAAGCCTTGCTGCCCACGGATAAAAACAAACAAAAATCTGATGCCTTAGCCTGTAAGAGATCAAGATGACAGTCCTCACACCAAGACACAAATTCTTCCCACGCCCCAAATAGATGAAATCAGGCAAGGCGTTTCTGGGCACGAGAATCACATCCACTACTTCAGTTGACCAAATGAAGCTGCTCATATATCACTGATAAATCTCCACTCATAGAGGTATAGATTGATTTGAGTGCAGGACTTTGCCTTGTGGGTGAATCAGAAAGTCCTCCTAAAAAGGAGGAGGAATTGGCAGGCAAATGCTCAGGCTCAACAGATCGATGTACTACAATTTCCTGCCCAGTCAGGAGCTATGAAAATTACTATGGCTTGGTCTGTCCAAACTACCACAGGGATAGGAGAGGTACCAGTGGGAATGCATACAGCAGGCCTGTGATCCACTGCAGAGAGAACATGTCCCTTTAGGACCATCTTTTCAGATACTCCAGTGCACAATATTCTCAACACTGCACGTTCTCATTGTGATTTAAAAGATCTAGCAAAGGCAAGCTCCACTGGTCTCAGATGTCTCGTGCCACACCTACCCCCACCCTAACTGAAGACACTATTTATAGTCTGCCATCAAGCGTCTACTGAGTTACTCATTCTGGCATTTAGAGAACCTGTAAGGTGACTGGCTACCAGGGAGTCCCTTCTCACTTCAACCACCTTCAAAGAAAAGCATCTGCTGCACAAGATCCAAAGCACCATGACACTCTGCTTGTTGCAATAAAGCATTACAGTCTTGCTGTCCATCAGGATCTGCACCTGCCTTCCATTGATGGATGGTAGGAAAGGTGGAGGGGGGTTCCAGGAGGTTAATACGAAGCTGTCGCTCCACAGATCCCTGGTATCCACCTCTCCAGATGACCTCCCAGACCACAGTTGATGCAGCAGTCATCACGGTCAGCCCTTGGAGGGCTATGGACAGTAGCTTACACAGAGAAAGCAGGTGTCCTACTGGCCACCACTTAAGATCCTGGACTGCCTCCTTCAAGATGCAGACCTTCCCAACCCAGCGACGATGCATCTGCCACTACTGTCAACACTGAGTGGGGTAGGGAGAGTGGGCTTCTTCAGAACAATCTGATGCCTACTGGCCACTGCTGAAGATTCTCGGCTGTCTCTTTCGAGAAGCAGATGTTGTGAGACAGACAGCCTCTGTGATGTGCCATCATACACAAGGGACCAGGTGAATGCATGAGGACTATAACCCAAGAAGTTTCAGAACCATCCTTACCGACACCCAGCAATAAGACCGAAACACTGGCATCATATCCTGGGTTTTCCAAAACATGCTGCAGGGTGTTAAGAGGAGGTGGAAAAAATGCTACCCAAGGAGGCGTCTGAACCTTCAGCCACCACCACGTTCGGGAGAGCTGCGAAAAGTCCAAACCAGCTGCTGAACAGGCGGTGAGTTCATCGGCCAGACCACACCTCTAAACTTTCTGAACTGCAGGAATAAAAGCTGGCCAATGAAAGAAAGCCTAGAGAGTGGAATTTAACATAGCTGTCTTTGAAACTTTAGTGCCAAGATGACCTATTCTCCAAAGAGCTTGAATCCATCGAAGGGCATCTTGTGTTCCACAACAGAGCTTTGCTTCCTACTCTCTGATCACCTTCAAGTGCATCAGGATGTACCTGTAGCACAACTTCAAATCATGACTGGAACCGAGGCACCACAAGCAAGCGTTATGTGGATCCATGATGGACATCTGCATTTTTGCAGTCATGGTCTGATTTAAAACCTGTCAAAGTGGCAAGGGTGGGGGGCATTTTCCCTGCACACATCTTCATTCTTTTTGCCACTAGTAGACTAAACTAAGCATCCACGTGGAAGGGGTACAAAAAGAAAGGAACTACTAGGATGCAGAGGGTGGGTACACCTCTATGCTACTCCACACCATCACTTCCAGGGCATCACAAGGCTGTCACAGAGTTGTACGGCACTACCTACTAACAACTGCTTTAAAAACCAGAATCTAATCTGGAAATTGGGATTTTTCTAATGGTGAGGAATCTGAGGTGATAAATATACATCAGACGCATACCACTCATGTCATCAGAACTGAACTACGCAGACCTGATTTCTGTCCCCCACAGTAATGGATAATGCCACAGTGGAAAAGAAAAAAAGTGTGTTTTGTCAAACATCCTCCAAGGAAATATTTATTGCTTTTGAAGATGGAAGCAATGGAAGCTGAGAGAAAAACTACTGGAGTAACTTCATGTTTAATTGTAGAAACACGGTCTACTGTCTTAAAGTTGTAGTGCAGATGAGCCTAGTGCCAATCTGCACTTCTTTCCCTACTTCCGATTCCTGCTACCAGCAGCAGCTGACTCTCATGAGGCATGCTTTGGTTTCAAAAGTAGTTCACAAGAAAATGTTTTCCAATCCCTATAAAATGCATTAGCATTTCAAAAGATAGGATGTTGTATTTTGGGGATTACAGGCATCAAAATGCAAGGTTCTATGTACTCAGAGTGCCAATTACTGGGTCAAGGACCATGAAGTCTAGCTTAATCTCTAAATTGAGGGATGTGGCCAAAAGCCCATGAACTGCTTAGGTTGCTTAGACAGTGAAGGAATTTAGCTCTAGTTCCAAAAATGAGCACTTCCCTTTGAAGTTTTATTTGAAAAGCTTGTTGGTACCCAAGTACCTAAAGTCTTGCTTCTGGAATTGTCCATTCACGAAGTACTCACAAGTGCATGTACTGGATTTCCCCAACTCAACGCTTGGGTGAGGACTGTGCCTCAGCGACCATCGATCAACTCCAGCACAACATTCCAGCAACTGCCAATCTTCAGGTAAAAAACACTGGTTTTGTAGGAGTCTCCTGCCACGTACTACCTTAAGTCAACCATTAAGAAAAATCCAAGGCAGAGGGAGGGGAAATACTAAGAAAGTTCAATGAGAATGAAAATTTAAGATAAAAGTCCTTCCTGAAGACAGAGAAAGCTGAAGAATAAAAGCACTGCCCAAAAGGGGGAGGGCACCAGCAAAGGTAAACCTAGAATTCAACCTGGCCAGATTGGCTGTTTGTGTCAAACAGGTAAAGGCTTGAGTTCAAAGAGGGACATTTGGAAGTGGGTAATGTAATGGATAGCATACATTTTTTAAAAAAAGCTTTTGTTTTCAATTCCAAACTTTTTGAGAAACACGTAGACCAAGGCAAAAACATTTGGATATTAAGAAATTTAACGTAATTTTGCAGAGTAGCTTTGATCCAGTTGTTTAAACATGGTGAATCATTGTCTATGTTATATAATCCACAGTAGGTGTTGTGTCCTGGTAGAGATACAGAGTCAGTCCTTATGGTGGTGTATTACAACATCACAGTGATCATGATCTGGGACAAACTGACATTTTGTTCCTTCTCTCACCGGCCTTTAATACCTTGGACCAAATGCTTCTGTTTGATTGATTCAGGACTGTAGCAGGGGTTTCAAAGCTTGCATTCCTCTTGGCCAATCGTCAGAGGAGAGTTATATTGGACATATTTGTATTGGAACAGAATCCATTTTAAGAGGGAAAACCACTTACTTGCACAATGTTCAATATTCATAAGCTGTTGGTTCATCAAAGTTTGCAATTTCACACCTATGCAGATGCCAGGAAGGCGATCATCAAAAAGGCTGTGCATAGGACACATTCAGATTTCACACAATCTAGAGAGTCAATCATTCTCTACCATGGCCAAACAAGTTGACATTTTACAGTGAAATACTTGCTGTCATTCAAACCACAAGTTAGGAGAAGCCCATGCTGTCAAAGTAAAAGATGCCTGGTGTACAACTTACTCTGCCTACGACTACCCAGGGAAAGGTGATTGTGAGTGCTGTAGCCTATTTAAAAAATTTCCACAAAATTACTACTCTCCGTTGCCGTTTTTTTTGGTTAATAGTGCCAAACTATTATAGGGAACAAGTTGTATTACTTTTATGACATAAAAGCAGATATTTTCAGTTGCAACTCCTCAACCAACAAATTATTCAAAATCAGACTGTATTTAGTTCTCTATTAAAAAACATAGGCCTCTAATTTTGCAGCAAATGCATTTCCTACTAGCACAATTATGTATTACCTTTAAGATGCTTGATGAACTCAGCAGGATTCTCCCCCAAAAAATCATAGTGAGGATCAGACCCTACAAACCAGTGAATTCTCTCTGCTCATCGACAAGCTGGCACTAGTTGCTTGGAAGTTAAAGCAGACCAGGACAAAAGGAAGGAGTAGAAGAGCAGGGATACGTTTTTACCAACCAAATAACTACTATTAGAAATGTGTAAGGTTTCTAGCTATATAACAAAGATGAAGATTTTTTTGGTTGCTGACCTCTTTCTGTTTGTTAGTTTCAGCATTGGGATTCCTTAACAGGCCTTGGATGTTTTATAGTGTTTCTTCCAAACAACTCCCCAGGATTACAGGTAGACGTTTGGCAAAGTATATATCAGGATTATTGTGCTGGTGACCTTGAAACAACCTACAAAAAATATGTTTTGAAAAAGACCTCTAAACTGACCAGCCCCACTAAACCAAAAAAAAAAAAAAAAAACTAACTTCACTGCTAAGAATGGGTCAAGGGGTCAGGACACTGCAACTGTGCATTCCTAGCCAAGCAGAAAGACTAAAATAAGCTTCTATAAATCAAAGGTCAAAAAGGATATGTATCCATTCTTAATTTTGGTGAACTCACTCTGTCCAAGTGCAAGTCATCAAGTAACTTTCTGAATCCATCGCAAAACTCCAAGTGGTCCCAGTACACTGGATACTGCAACTGAAGACAAAAATAAATAATCTGGTTAATAAGAAACCTTTTACACTACCTTTGGAATCCCTAATAAGAAAGAAAGAAACAGCAAACAGCACAAGGATTTATTTTATGTTAATTACAGTAAGGTTATTTTACTGTGTTAGTAAACAGTAAAAAACTGTACAACACAAACTATCAAATGGTACATAAAAGTATGATTAACCTCAGATGGGACTGAGCTATGCCAACTGTATTATGACACAGGATGCTGCCACCAACACTAGCGGCAGCAGAGCCCTAGTGGTAGCCAAGGAGGAACCTGGGTTCTAACTGGCAGTGGAGGCTTAAAGGGACTGCATGGGGACATAGTCCACTATTTAAAGTCTTCTCACTTAAGTCCAGCAGCTAGAGCTCAAACATTCTTGCACTAAATTAAATGTTGTTTTGTCAGATACAACAGAGGACTCTGTTGTATCTACTCCTTTGGGAATGTCAGCTTGAACAGCAGGGCAACACAGGACTCTACTATTACGGAGACCTTTCACACATACTGCACTGCTTGTTCTGGCAATTACTACCTAGAGATTCAGTACTACACATATGCCTACAATCACACATTCTTGTGATACTAATGCAGTTCTAGCCCATGGCCAGTAAATTGCCAGACTTTGTTGGATACTTACAGGTGTACGAGAGCAAACTGGCTATGCCTCTAGGACAGTAAAAAAGGAGATCACTTGTGAATGATACCAAAGACACCTACTGGAACTAATGTTTTATTGATGATTCTGTGGACCAATGTCTTGAGTCAGTTATTATAGTACACAATTTGGTCTCTTTTGGTTAAAGAACATTCTTTGAAAATGGAGGCCTCTGATCTCCACCTCTCCCAAATGTTCGCCCAACCCAGAAGTGATGCTTCTTTCACTACTGTTAGATCTGGTTGGGTAAGGGAGAGGGGTCTGCTGCTGACCCAACTGCAGATTTTTAATCACTACTGAAAATATTATGCAGTGCCCTCCGAGATCTGGACCATGTTGGAGAGATTCCCCGGATACTGCATCCACTGGATCTTCAGGTGTGGCATCTGGAGGTCACCGGCGATGAAACTGCTCTGTCTAGTGAGTCAGTCATGTCCAGCCCACAATGAATGAGAAGCTTAGCTGCATCTCTTCCGTCAGCAATAGCTTGGGGGAGTATGGCTCAGGCCTTCTCCAAGAACATAGACAGGACCTTCCCAATCTCAGTCCCAGAGTGAGTGGAAGTATCAACTCAAAAGGCACACTGTTTTCACCATGGAAGAAAACATCATCTTGCCTAAGGTATCCAGCCTCTTGGGTTATCTGTCAGGTGGAGTGGTAGGGTATGCGCCAGGGCTAAGCTTGGAAGTGGAGGGTTGCACCACCAAGCTCTCCGTGGTAGAGTGTTGGGTAAGCAAGTTAGGGTCCTCTTGGGCAGGGAAATGGCGGAGGGCAATTGTCCTGTTCGCAGGAGCCCCTGCGCAGGGCATGAACCAGGCCCTGAGCAGGTTGTCCATAGGGGCTTCATTAAATGTTCTGAAGTGGTGGCTCCCAGCAGAAGTACCTCCATCAAGATATCAGTCTTGATCGTCACAGAGGGCACTGAAACATCAGGACCTCAGCCGTCCTCACCACCACCACCGCAAATGAGGCTCCTTCCTAGCCATGGTGAGAGGAGAGACCAAGCCAGTACATGGGGAGGTGTCCAGTCCACTGGCATCCGCCAAAGCCTCACACCAGGTGTCCTCATTGGGGTTTAAGGGCTGTTATTCATAAGGGTCCAGAGGTCCCTCCAAATCTTCCAAGTCCAACCCCACAGGAATAGGGCTCAGGTGCCAGCCTTGAGGGAATAGCTCCAGTCAGCGCCGAGTCGGCATCAGATGAAACCCATTCAGCTCCCTGTCTTGGATATGAATGGGGCGTTGCCGCAACGGGGATATCAGCAATAGGTCCAGCGCTAGGGAAGGTCGAGGTGGCTCGACCGGTGCCAGTCTGGATCTGTCCATAGATCCAAGGGGCCCAACTGGCACCAGGGGCAAACCTGCCGGTGGCAAATCACTAGGGGCCCCTCCCGAAACTATGGGGCCTGAGGGTGCACCAGCAATGATGGGCCACCCAAATATGAGGTGCATAGCCTCAAAAATATTGCAGAGTTGGGAGGGGGTCGCTCTGGGAAAATCGGGGAGGTGCGGAAACAGCCCAGGCACAACCGCAGAGCCAGACCTCGAATGCTGATGTTCCCTCATCTCACCTGATTGCTTTAATGGATGGGCGAAGTAGCAGACCTTTTGGACTTCTTGTTCTTCTTTTTCTTGGGGACCTTACCTGAATGGGACGACTTTGCCGAAGATTGGTAGCTCAACGACTGATCCCTGGACCTTCCTCTTGACCGGGATCGAGACTATTGCAGCATTGCACGTCGACCTGCAAGGAGCTTGAGGGAGTGCTCCCTCAAGGCCTTGGGGTGCGACAATCAAGGCAAGTATTGGAATTGTGATCACGCGCTAGACATCAGAGGCAGACAAGGTGTGGGTCAGTCTTCCTCCTAGACATCCCTGCCACAACAGGAAACAATGCCTCAAAAAATGATTGGACAAAAGGTCTAAAAAAAACTCAGTCAGTCAAAAAGTGACTGGGATAGCGCTTTTGATCTGCGCTGGCTGGCGCAAAAAAGAAAGAACTGATGTCAGGGCGCTGGGGATGTGCGTGTATACCACCGTGCATGTCACTTCTGGTGTGGAGCCGAACAACGCCACCTACTGGCTCGCAGGGGTACTGCTTATGGAAATTTTCTGGATCCAATCCAACACCTGGGGATGATTATAAGTTAAGTAATCTGAGGCTAGAAGTCTATATCAGATTGGAATGATATCCTCAGCAGGAACTATTTTAAGATTTTTACTTCAGAAACACGTTTTCTGATAGAGACTCTAAACTGCAGATTCCTTACTTTAGAATACTTCCCAGGCGTCAGACTGGATCTGGAAAGACCTCCGCTGCCCTCTTAACCATGGCAAAGGACGCACTTTTTGTGGTGGGGCCTGAGTGGGGAGACTAACCCAGAGTCTGGTGAAGTGCCCAGCCCACTAGTGTCCCCCAACTACTCATACTAGTTTTCCTCTCAAAATGATTGGGCTATGTCATCAGAAAGGTTAGATGGCCCTATGGAAAGCATCCTCCTTAAACGGGCCACAAAATAGAGGCTCTGTGTCTGGTTCAAGGGATTGTCGTTGGTCAATCGCTGCCAGTCTCGACCTTGGACTGGGACGATGCTCTGCCGCCTCCGAGTCAAAGAGGACAATACCTTTCAGACTCCTTGTGTGGCGTTAGGTACATCGGCAATGGCGTCGAGAGACCAGGGCCTGGCATGGGCAGAGGAGCCGTGATAAGGCTAGGGGGTGAATCCGAGGGGGTCAGACTGGCACCAGGTGAGGGCCCACCGACAGCGGTGCAGGTGGGACACCTCTATGCTCTTGACCTTGCCCAAGCATCATTAAACTATTCAAGCTGGGCAAAAGTCCCTCTGGCTCTGAGAAACTTGGGAAGATGCAAGAAGGGGTCTGCGCTGCTTCAACTTCTTTTTTGGACGTAGCCGACTGCGACTATGAGGAGAAACAGTTGCATAAACGGCTTTAGGAGTGGGCCCAAGATTGTCCACAGGACAAGATCATCCTTGAGAGCGGGAACGACATTGAGACTTACGTGCCATGAGGAGCTTCAGCAATCTCTTCCAAATCACCTTTGGGTGCATAGACTGGTAGTCAGGAAAGGATTTGGCTTTGTGGCCCGAACCCAAACAAAGACCTTGTGGGGATGAGTCACAGATATCAGCCTCTGGCATTCCCTGCAGGCTTAAAACCTATTGGTTTCAGAGGGAACATGCCCCTAGCACACGGAAAACAATTTTGTGAAAAAGACAGGACAAAAGTCAGGAAAAAGTTGATCAAAAAGTGACTGAGGTAGCTCTTGGATCTGCAACTGCTGGTGCGGAAACAAAGGAACTGGTGCTTAAAAGCGGATTTCTGAAATTAAAAAAATATCAATGAAGACATGACTACAAGCTTTCGCTCTTCTTAGGAAGCAAAAACAACAAACTACATTCCAGAGGTTGAGGGCAACCTGGACTTAATCTCTTGGAGTTTCCGAATCGGCTCCATATCATCCTACACTGAGCTTGGGTAAGACTTGAGGTGGTGCTGTTGGATGACAATATGCCACCCCTTGTATCACTAAGATATTGAACAAATTGCTGACTGGCCTCCAACACCTCTTCGTTTCCCAAAGCCTATGAGTTGGGTCACACTGAAGGCACTGATAACTGCCCCAGTCTTGGACGTTGCCCCCAGTGTGAATCAGGGTACATCAAGGGGTACATTTGACATTTAGCTTACCCTGGGTGAGCACCATGAGAGCAATTCCAGCAGTGATCGTCAAATGTGGATGGTCAGGGCAGAGCCCAACCAGGATAAGTCAGAGTCACAGGGACTTCTCTCTATCAGGCTCATCAATGAACCTTTGCTTGGTCTGCGAACCTGATGCACATGAGGCTGTCAATGTGTCCCAAAAAATGACACCCCTAATTTCTGCACACCAAAAGAGAGGGCCAAGTTATTTCCTGCATAAAACAAATACAACGGTTGGTGTAGGAAGTTGGCTCTGTATGTGCTATTTCAAAGTAAGGAATAGCATGCACAGAGTCCAAGGGTTCCCCTTAGAGGTAAAATAGTGGTAAAAATAGATAATACTAATGCTCTATTTTGTGGTAGTGTGGTCGAGCAGTAGGCTTATCCAAGGAGTAGTGTTAAGCATTTGTTGTACATACACATAGACAATAAATGAGGTACACACACTCAGAGACAAATCCAGCCAATAGGTTTTGTTATAGAAAATATCTTTTCTTAGTTTATTTTAAGAACCACAGGTTCAAATTTAACATGTAATATCTTGTTTGAAAGGTATTGCAGGTAAGTACTTTAGGAACTTTAAATCATAAAAATTGCATGTATACTTTTCAAGTTATTGACAAATAGCTGTTTTAAAAGTGGACACAGTGCAATTTTCACAGTTCCTAGGGGAGGTAAGTATTTGTTAGGTTAACCAGGTAAGTAAGACACTTACAGGGTTCAGTTCTTGGTCCAAGGAAGCCCACCGTTGGGGGTTCAGAGCAACCCCAAAGTCACCACACCAGCAGCTCAGGGCCGGTCAGGTGCAGAGTTCAAAGTGGTGCCCAAAACACATAGGCTAGAATGGAGAGAAGGGGGTGCCCCGGTTCCGGTCTGCTTGCAGGTAAGTACCCGCGTCTTCGGAGGGCAGACCAGGGGGGTTTTGTAGGGCACCGAGGGGGACACAAGCCCACACAGAAATTTCACCCTCAGCAGCGCGGGGGCGGCCGGGTGCAGTGTAGATACAAGCGTCGGGTTCGCAATGTTAGTCTATGAGAGACCTCGGGATCTCTTCAGCGCTGCAGGCAGGCAAGGGGGGGGTTCCTCTGGGAAACCTCCACTTGGGCAAGGGAGAGGGACTCCTGGGGGTCACTTCTCCAGTGAAAGTCCGGTCCTTCAGGTCCTGGGGGCTGCGGGTGCAGGGTCTCTCCCAGGCGTCGGGACTTAGGATTCAAAGAGTCGCGGTCAGGGGAAGCCTCGGGATTCCCTCTGCAGGCGGCGCTGTGGGGACTCAGGGGGGACAGGTTTTGGTACTCACAGTATCAGAGTAGTCCTGGGGTCCCTCCTGAGGTGTTGGATCTCCACCAGCCGAGTCGGGGTCGCCAGGTGCAGTGTTGCAAGTCTCACTCTTCTTGCGGGGAGCTTGCAGGGTTCTTTCAAGGCTGCTGGAAACAAAGTTGCAGCCTTTCTTGGAGCAGGTCCGCTGTCCTCGGGAGTTTCTTGTCTTTTCGAAGCAGGGGCAGTCCTCAGAGGATGTCGAGGTCGCTGGTCCCTTTGGAAGGCGTCGCTGGAGCAGGATCTTTGGAAGGCAGGAGACAGGCCGGTGAGTTTCTGGAGCCAAGGCAGTTGTCGTCTTCTGGTCTTCCTCTGCAGGGGTTTTCAGCTAGGCAGTCCTTCTTCTTGTAGTTGCAGGAATCTAATTTTCTAGAGTTCAGGGTAGCCCTTAAATACTAAATTTAAGGGCGTGTTTAGGTCTGGGGGGTTAGTAGCCAATGGCTACTAGCCCTGAGGGTGGGTACACCCTCTTTGTGCCTCCTCCCAAGGGGAGGGGGTCACAATCCTAACCCTATTGGGGGAATCCTCCATCTGCAAGATGGAGGATTTCTAAAAGTCAGAGTCACCTCAGCTCAGGACACCTTAGGGGCTGTCCTGACTGGCCAGTGACTCCTCCTTGTTGCTTTCTTTGTTCCCTCCAGCCTTGCCGCCAAAAGTGGGGGCCGTGGCCGGAGGGGGCGGGCAACTCCACTAAGCTGGAGTGCCCTGCTGGGCTGTGACAAAGGGGTGAGCCTTTGAGGCTCACCGCCAGGTGTTACAGCTCCTGCCTGGGGGAGGTGTTAGCATCTCCACCCAGTGCAGGCTTTGTTACTGGCCTCAGAGTGACAAAGGCACTCTCCCCATGGGGCCAGCAACATGTCTCTGGTGTGGCAGGCTGCTGGAACTAGTCAGCCTACACAGACAGTCGGTTAAGTTTCAGGGGGCACCTCTAAGGTGCCCTCTGGGGTGTATTTTGCAATAAAATGTACACTGGCATCAGTGTGCATTTATTGTGCTGAGAAGTTTGATACCAAACTTCCCAGTTTTCAGTGTAGCCATTATGGTGCTGTGGAGTTCGTGTTTGACAGACTCCCAGACCATATACTCTTATGGCTACCCTGCACTTACAGTGTCTAAGGTTTTGTTTAGACACTGTAGGGGTACCATGCTCATGCACTGGTACCCTCACCTATGGTATAGTGCACCCTGCCTTAGGGCTGTAAGGCCTGCTAGAGGGGTGTCTTACCTATACTGCATAGGCAGTGAGAGGCTGGCATGGCACCCTGAGGGGAGTGCCATGTCGACTTACTCGTTTTGTCCTCACTAGCACACACAAGCTGGCAAGCAGTGTGTCTGTGCTGAGTGAGAGGTCTCCAGGGTGGCATAAGACATGCTGCAGCCCTTAGAGACCTTCCTTGGCATCAGGGCCCTTGGTACTAGAAGTACCAGTTACAAGGGACTTATCTGGATGCCAGGGTCTGCCAATTGTGGATACAAAAGTACAGGTTTAGGGAAAGAACACTGGTGCTGGGGCCTGGTTAGCAGGCCTCAGCACACTTTCAATTGTAAACATAGCATCAGCAAAGGCAAAAAGTCAGGGGGCAACCATGCCAAGGAGGCATTTCCTTACACAACCCCCCCCCAAACGAAAGAGGATGAGACTAACCTTTCCCAAGAGAGTCTTCATTTTCTAAGTGGAAGAACCTGGAAAGGCCATCTGCATTGGCATGGGCAGTCCCAGGTCTGTGTTCCACTATAAAGTCCATTCCCTGTAGGGAGATGGACCACCTCAACAGTTTAGGATTTTCACCTTTCATTTGCATCAGCCATTTGAGAGGTCTGTGGTCAGTTTGAACTAGGAAGTGAGTCCCAAAGAGGTATGGTCTCAGCTTCTTCAGGGACCAAACCACAGCAAAGGCCTCCCTCTCAATGGCACTCCAACGCTGCTCCCTGGGGAGTAACCTCCTGCTAATGAAAGCAACAGGCTGGTCAAGGCCATCATCATTTGTTTGGGACAAAACTGCCCCTATCCCATGTTCAGAGGCATCAGTCTGCACAATGAACTGCTTAGAATAATCTGGAGCTTTTAGAACTGGTGCTGAGCACATTGCTTGTTTCAGGGTGTCAAAGGCCTGTTGGCATTCCACAGTCCAGTTCACTTTCTTGGGCATTTTCTTGGAGGTGAGTTCAGTGAGGGCTGTCACAATGGATCCATATCCCTTCACAAACCTCCTGTAATACCCAGTCAAGCCAAGGAATGCCCTGACTTGAGTCTGGGTTTTTGGAGCTACCCAGTCCAGAATAGTCTGGATCTTGGGTTGGAGTGGCTGAACTTGGCCTCCACCTACAAGGTGGCCCAAGTAAACCACAGTTCCCTGCCCTATCTGGCATTTGGATGCCTTGATAGAGAGGCCTGCAGATTGCAGAGCCTTCAAAACCTTCTTCAGGTGGACCAGGTGATCCTGCCAGGTGGAGCTAAAGACAGCAATATCATCAAGATAAGCTGTGCTAAAGGACTCCAAGCCAGCAAGGACTTGATTCACCAACCTTTGGAAGGTGGCAGGGGCATTCTTTAAACCAAAGGGCATAACAGTAAACTGATAATGCCCATCAGGTGTGGAGAATGCGGTTTTCTCTTTTGCTCCAGGTGCCATTTTTATTTGCCAGTACCCTGCTGTCAAGTCAAAGGTACTTAAGAATTTGGCAGCACCTAATTTATCTATGAGCTCATCAGCTCTTGGAATTGGATGAGCATCTGTCTTGGTGACAGAATTGAGCCCTCTGTAGTCCACACAAAACCTCATCTCTTTCTTTCCATCTTTGGTGTGAGGTTTGGGGACTAAGACCACTGGGCTAGCCCAGGGGCTGTCAGAGCGCTCAATTACTCCCAATTCCAGCATCTTGTGGACTTCCACCTTGATGCTTTCCTTAACATGGTCAGACTGTCTAAAGATTTTGTTTTTGACAGGCATGCTGTCTCCTGTGTCCACATCATGGGTACACAGGTGTGTCTGACCAGGGGTTAAGAAGAAGAGTTCAGGAAACTGTTGTAGGACTCTCCTACAATCAGCTTGCTGTTGGCCAGAGAGGGTGTCTGAGTAGATCACTCCATCTACTGTGCCATCTTTTGGGTCTGATGACAAAAGATCAGGGAGAGGTTCACTCTCTGCCTCCTGATCCTCATCTGTTACCATCAACAGATTCACATCAGCCCTGTCATGGAAGAGCTTAAGGCGGTTCACATGGATCACCCTCTTGGGGCTCCTGCTTGTGCCCAGGTCCACCAGGTAGGTGACCTGACTCTTCCTTTCTAGCACTGGGTAAGGGCCACTCCATTTGTCCTGGAGTGCCCTGGGAGCCACAGGCTCCAGAACCCAGACTTTCTGCCCTGGTTGGAACTCAACCAGTGCAGCCTTTTGGTCATACCAAAACTTCTGGAGCTGTTGGCTGGCCTCAAGGTTTTTGGTTGCCTTTTCCATGTACTCTGCCATTCTAGAGCGAAGGCCAAGTACATAGTCCACTATGTCCTGTTTAGGCTCATGAAGAGGTCTCTCCCAGCCTTCTTTAACAAGGGCAAGTGGTCCCCTTACAGGATGACCAAACAGAAGTTCAAAGGGTGAGAACCCTACTCCCTTCTGTGGTACCTCCCTGTAAGCGAAAAGCAGACATGGCAGGAGGACATCCCATCTCCTTTTGAGTTTTTCTGGGAGCCCCATGATCATGCCCTTTAATGTCTTGTTGAATCTCTCAACTAAGCCATTAGTTTGTGGATGGTAAGGTGTAGTGAATTTATAAGTCACTCCACACTCATTCCACATATGTTTCAGGTATGCTGACATGAAGTTGGTACCTCTGTCAGACACCACCTCCTTAGGAAAACCCACTCTGGTAAAGATACCAATGAGGGCCTTGGCTACTGCAGGGGCAGTAGTCGACCTAAGGGGAATAGCTTCAGGATACCTGGTAGCATGATCCACTACTACCAGGATATACATATTTCCTGAGGCTGTGGGAGGTTCTAGTGGACCAACTATGTCCACACCCACTCTTTCAAAGGGGACCCCCACCACTGGAAGTGGAATGAGGGGGGCCTTTGGGTGCCCACCTGTCTTACCACTGGCTTGACAGGTGGGGCAGGAGAGGCAAAACTCCTTAACCATGTTGGACATATTGGGCCAGTAGAAGTGGTTGACTAGCCTCTCCCACGTCTTGGTTTGTCCCAAATGTCCAGCAAGGGGAATGTCATGGGCCAATGTTAGGATGAACTCTCTGAACAGCTGAGGCACTACCACTCTCCTAGTGGCACCAGGTTTGGGGTCTCTGGCCTCAGTGTACAGGAGTCCATCTTCCCAATAGACCCTATGTGTTCCATTTTTCTTGCCCTTGGACTCTTCAGCAGCTTGCTGCCTAAGGCCTTCAAGAGAGGGACAGGTTTCTTGTCCCTTACACAGCTCCTCCCTTGAGGGTCCCCCTGGGCCTAAGAGCTCAACCTGATAAGGTTCAAGCTCCAAAGGCTCAGTTCCCTCAGAGGGCAGAACTTCTTCCTGAGAAGAGAGGTTCCCTTTCTTTTGCTGTGTTGCAGTTGGTTTCCCAACTGACTTTCCTTTCCTCTTGGTAGGCTGGGCCATTCTTCCAGACTCCAGCTCTACTTGTTCACCCTGTGCCTTGCATTGTGCTCTTGTTTTCACACACACCAGTTCAGGGATACCCAGCATTGCTGCATGGGTTTTTAGTTCTACCTCAGCCCATGCTGAGGACTCCAGGTCATTTCCAAGCAGACAGTCTACTGGGATGTTTGAGGAGACCACCACCTGTTTCAGGCCATTGACCCCTCCCCATTCTAAAGTAACCATTGCCATGGGATGTACTTTTCTCTGATTGTCAGCGTTGGTGACTGTGTAAGTTTTTCCAGTCAGGTATTGGCCAGGGGAAACCAGTTTCTCTGTCACCATGGTGACACTGGCACCTGTATCCCTCAGGCCCTCTATTCTAGTCCCATTAATTAAGAGTTGCTGTCTGTATTTTTGCATGTTAGGCGGCCAGACAGCTAGTGTGGCTAAATCCACCCCACCCTCAGAAACTAGAGTAGCTTCAGTGTGGACCCTGATTTGCTCTGGGCACACTGTTGATCCCACTTGGAGACTAGCCATACCAGTGTTACCTGGAT
Source organism: Pleurodeles waltl (assembly GCF_031143425.1). Classification (NCBI taxonomy): domain Eukaryota; kingdom Metazoa; phylum Chordata; class Amphibia; order Caudata; family Salamandridae; genus Pleurodeles; species Pleurodeles waltl. The sequence goes on from NC_090440.1 coordinate 528,068,708, forward strand.
GGGAGTTTGGAGTGGAACCTTTCTTGGGACAGGCCTTGTCTCCAGTTTGGTGTCCATGCTGTTTACAGCTATGACACCAGGCCTTTTTGGGATCAAAGTTTTTACCCTTGTACCCATTGTTTTGTGAAGAGGCTCTGGGCCCACCCTCCTGTGCAGGTTTTTGGGGGCCTGTAGAAGACTCTTTACTATTTTTAGTTTTGGTTGTCTCATCACCCTTCCCCTGGGGAGTCTTTGTGACCCCTTTCTTTTGGTCACCCCCTGTTGAAGTCTTGGACACCCTTGTCTTGACCCAATGGTCCGCCTTCTTTCCCAATTCTTGGGGAGAAATTGGTCCTAGGTCTACCAGATGCTGATGCAGTTTATCATTGAAACAATTACTTAACAGGTGTTCTTTCACAAATAAATTGTACAGCCCATCATAATTACTTACACCACTGCCTTGAATCCAACCATCTAGTGTTTTCACTGAGTAGTCTACAAAGTCAACCCAGGTCTGGCTCGAGGATTTTTGAGCCCCCCTGAATCTAATCCTATACTCCTCAGTGGAGAATCCAAAGCCCTCAATCAGGGTACCCTTCATGAGGTCATAAGATTCTGCATCTTGTCCAGAGAGTGTGAGGAGTCTATCCCTACACTTTCCTGTGAACATTTCCCAAAGGAGAGCACCCCAGTGAGATCTGTTCACTTTTCTGGTTACACAAGCCCTCTCAAAAGCTGTGAACCATTTGGTGATGTCATCACCATCTTCATATTTAGTTACAATCCCTTTAGGGATTTTCAACATGTCAGGAGAATCTCTGACCCTATTTATGTTGCTGCCACCATTGATGGGTCCTAGGCCCATCTCTTGTCTTTCCCTCTCTATGGCTAGGATCTGTCTTTCCAAAGCCAATCTTTTGGCCATCCTGGCTAACTGGATGTCCTCTTCACTGGGGCTATCCTCAGTGATTTCAGAGGTGTTGGTCTCTCCTGTGAGGGAACCAGCATCTCTGACTATTATTTTTGGAGTCAGGGTTTGAGGGACCCTGTTCTCCCTAGATAGAACTGGTAGGGGGGAATTTTCCTCCAAGTCACTATCCTCTTCCTCTGAGTTGCCACCCTCAGAGGGGTTGGCCTTTTCAAACTCTGCCAAGAGCTCCTGGAGCTGTATTTTGGTAGGTTTGGGGCCCATTGTTATTTTCTTTATTTTACAGAGTGACCTTAGCTCCCTCATCTTAAGATGGAGGTAAGGTGTGGTGTCGAGTTCCACCACAGTCACATCTGTGCTAGACATTTTGCTTCTAAAAGTTGGAATACTTTTTAGGAATCTAAAACTGGTTCTAGAATCTAATTCAAACTTTTACAAACTTTTAAACTCTAAAAGAAATGCTAAACAGGATCTAACACAAGGCCCTAGCAGGTCTTTTAAGAATTTAGAAAACTTTTCAAATTGCAAAAATCTATTTCTAATGACAATTTTGGAATTTGTCGTGTGATCAGGTATTGGCTGAGTAGTCCAGCAAATGCAAAGTCTTGTACCCCACCGCTGATCCACCAATGTAGGAAGTTGGCTCTGTATGTGCTATTTCAAAGTAAGGAATAGCATGCACAGAGTCCAAGGGTTCCCCTTAGAGGTAAAATAGTGGTAAAAATAGATAATACTAATGCTCTATTTTGTGGTAGTGTGGTCGAGCAGTAGGCTTATCCAAGGAGTAGTGTTAAGCATTTGTTGTACATACACATAGACAATAAATGAGGTACACACACTCAGAGACAAATCCAGCCAATAGGTTTTGTTATAGAAAATATCTTTTCTTAGTTTATTTTAAGAACCACAGGTTCAAATTTAACATGTAATATCTTGTTTGAAAGGTATTGCAGGTAAGTACTTTAGGAACTTTAAATCATAAAAATTGCATGTATACTTTTCAAGTTATTGACAAATAGCTGTTTTAAAAGTGGACACAGTGCAATTTTCACAGTTCCTAGGGGAGGTAAGTATTTGTTAGGTTAACCAGGTAAGTAAGACACTTACAGGGTTCAGTTCTTGGTCCAAGGTAGCCCACCGTTGGGGGTTCAGAGCAACCCCAAAGTCACCACACCAGCAGCTCAGGGCCGGTCAGGTGCAGAGTTCAAAGTGGTGCCCAAAACACATAGGCTAGAATGGAGAGAAGGGGGTGCCCCGGTTCCGGTCTGCTTGCAGGTAAGTACCCGCGTCTTCGGAGGGCAGACCAGGGGGGTTTTGTAGGGCACCGGGGGGGACACAAGCCCACACAGAAATTTCACCCTCAGCAGCGCGGGGGCGGCCGGGTGCAGTGTAGATACAAGCGTCGGGTTCGCAATGTTAGTCTATGAGAGACCTCGGGATCTCTTCAGCGCTGCAGGCAGGCAAGGGGGGGGGTTCCTCGGGGAAACCTCCACTTGGGCAAGGGAGAGGGACTCCTGGGGGTCACTTCTCCAGTGAAAGTCCGGTCCTTCAGGTCCTGGGGGCTGCGGGTGCAGGGTCTCTCCCAGGCGTCGGGACTTAGGATTCAAAGAGTCGCGGTCAGGGGAAGCCTCGGGATTCCCTCTGCAGGCGGTGCTGTGGGGGCTCAGGGGGGACAGGTTTTGGTACTCACAGTATCAGAGTAGTCCTGGGGTCCCTCCTGAGGTGTTGGATCTCCACCAGCCGAGTCGGGGTCGCCGGGTGCAGTGTTGCAAGTCTCACGCTTCTTGCGGGGAGCTTGCAGGGTTCTTTCAAGGCTGCTGGAAACAAAGTTGCAGCCTTTCTTGGAGCAGGTCCGCTGTCCTCGGGAGTTTCTTGTCTTTTCGAAGCAGGGGCAGTCCTCAGAGGATGTCGAGGTCGCTGGTCCCTTTGGAAGGCGTCGCTGGAGCAGGATCTTTGGAAGGCAGGAGACAGGCCGGTGAGTTTCTGGAGCCAAGGCAGTTGTCGTCTTCTGGTCTTCCTCTGCAGGGGTTTTCAGCTAGGCAGTCCTTCTTCTTGTAGTTGCAGGAATCTAATTTTCTAGAGTTCAGGGTAGCCCTTAAATACTAAATTTAAGGGCGTGTTTAGGTCTGGGGGGTTAGTAGCCAATGGCTACTAGCCCTGAGGGTGGGTACACCCTCTTTGTGCCTCCTCCCAAGGGGAGGGGGTCACAATACTAACCCTATTGGGGGAATCCTCCATCTGCAAGATGGAGGATTTCTAAAAGTCAGAGTCACCTCAGCTCAGGACACCTTAGGGGCTGTCCTGACTGGCCAGTGACTCCTCCTTGTTGCTTTCTTTGTTCCCTCCAGCCTTGCCGCCAAAAGTGGGGGCCGTGGCCGGAGGGGGCGGGCAACTCCACTAAGCTGGAGTGCCCTGCTGGGCTGTGACAAAGGGGTGAGCCTTTGAGGCTCACCGCCAGGTGTTACAGCTCCTGCCTGGGGGAGGTGTTAGCATCTCCACCCAGTGCAGGCTTTGTTACTGGCCTCAGAGTGACAAAGGCACTCTCCCCATGGGGCCAGCAACATGTCTCTGGTGTGGCAGGCTGCTGGAACTAGTCAGCCTACACAGACAGTCGGTTAAGTTTCAGGGGGCACCTCTAAGGTGCCCTCTGGGGTGTATTTTGCAATAAAATGTACACTGGCATCAGTGTGCATTTATTGTGCTGAGAAGTTTGATACCAAACTTCCCAGTTTTCAGTGTAGCCATTATGGTGCTGTGGAGTTCGTGTTTGACAGACTCCCAGACCATATACTCTTATGGCTACCCTGCACTTACAGTGTCTAAGGTTTTGTTTAGACACTGTAGGGGTACCATGCTCATGCACTGGTACCCTCACCTATGGTATAGTGCACCCTGCCTTAGGGCTGTAAGGCCTGCTAGAGGGGTGTCTTACCTATACTGCATAGGCAGTGAGAGGCTGGCATGGCACCCTGAGGGGAGTGCCATGTCGACTTACTCGTTTTGTCCTCACTAGCACACACAAGCTGGCAAGCAGTGTGTCTGTGCTGAGTGAGAGGTCTCCAGGGTGGCATAAGACATGCTGCAGCCCTTAGAGACCTTCCTTGGCATCAGGGCCCTTGGTACTAGAAGTACCAGTTACAAGGGACTTATCTGGATGCCAGGGTCTGCCAATTGTGGATACAAAAGTACAGGTTTAGGGAAAGAACACTGGTGCTGGGGCCTGGTTAGCAGGCCTCAGCACACTTTCAATTGTAAACATAGCATCAGCAAAGGCAAAAAGTCAGGGGGCAACCATGCCAAGGAGGCATTTCCTTACAGTTGGGGAGAGAACTCTGTTCAATTAATGACTTGAATTTGAATGTGAAAAGAAAACACTGGAACTTGAACTGTAAAAACTGAAAGGCTGGAAGGACTAACAAGGTGAGAGGATAGTGTAGGAGAAACTTGACAGTGTGCATGTGGTTGAGGACGAAGCAGAACAGACTATAGAGGTGGAAAAGAAGGTAACACATCTTAAGCAATGTGCGACTGATGCCTTGTTCATACAGGAGAGTGTCAAGTTGCTTGACTATCTACCAAGAGGGGACAATCTCTTGTGGCTGAGATTTATCCAGAAGAACTGTCTAATAAGACTGAAAGAGTGCTAGCAGAACTGTTACACTCAATACCAAATGCTTAACATGGAGGGCATATAAAATCTAAAGAGCAGTAACCAATCTGGCGAAATAGTTTTGGTGGTACTGTGGTCTGCAGATTGGTGGGGTCAGATTTGAGATAATCTAGGGGAAAACTGTAATGCTATGGGAGAGACAGCTTATGTTCTGTCCACAAATAGACCCATTTGAGTTAAAAGAAGGTGCTGAAGAACATTGAGATGATGGTGCAAGACTCCTCTTCCACAGGCTTTTCAGTGAAAGTGGAATGGGGAGGGTTGGGAGTTGTTTTCAGAGCAGAATTTGGCTACTGCTTTGTTAAGTAGTAGGAATTTGGAATCTGGACGATGTTCACTGTTTGTAGTAACGATTTCTGCTACTTGCTTTAAAAGTACATTTGGATAATAAGTCCACTAAAATGCACATAATAAGGATAATTTCTTTGTTGAATAATCTAGATGCTCCACGGTCCCTTAACGTTCAGCACTGTCAGTTAGATTAGTTCATTTTTAAGGCTCATTAGGGTCAAACAGACCCTAATACAACTATGGTCCTAGATCACTGAGAAAGAATCAGGCTTGATTATGAATTCAAAGAATATAGCCATGATTGATAAGGACAATGTAAATTACCTGTAAGAGACAGTAGGCAGCTTATATGCTGTTGATTCAAATGCTGTATGCACACACTTCTGCCATCCAGTCTTCGGCTCAAAATAATACCAGTAGTTTTTCTTCAAAGAGGTTTAAGTTTTGTTGCGCCTCATGATCCTTCCCCTAAAACCCACATTGCACCAGGGCAAACACTCAACCACAGATTATATTTCTCTCCACCGACTGTAAGTGTATGTGCGGAGATGCAAAACATTATAAGGTGCTGGGGAGGGAACAGCTATTGACTAAACAGAAGTGAAAAAACAACGTTATTGACACATGGTTTCCCGTGTGCTTGCATATTGGGCAGTGGGTAGTACACATGCAAATATACAAAACTACAAGCTGCAAACCGACTGTTACTGGTGAGTAATGTTTTCCCTTTACAGTGTATGCTGCTCTAGATCATTATCTGCGCACAGAGAAATGCAGTCCCCCAAGTCCCTAAACCAACTTATTGAGGGCAGAAGCAGAAAGCGTCTGAAACAAGGTTTAAAATACAGTTGTACCACTTGGTGGGCACGAGTGCAGACATGAATGCCCTCAGAGCAGTGCTTAGTGAAGCCTGGACAGATGTTCGAGTACCACGTCTGTTGATAAAGGGGTGCTACAGGATTCTACACTTAGTCCAACGTTATTTAATGTCTATGTTGCCCCTCGAGCACATATCATCAAGGCGTGTGGTTTTGACGCAATCTCATATGCCGATGACACACAATTGGTCATCTCTTTTGGTCGGGACCTAGAAGGGGTTTAATCCTGCTTCTGAGACTGTATTAGGAAGATAGCTCTCTGGATGTCTAATAACTGTTTACAATTGAATGGAGAAAAAACTGAGATACTCCTATTTGGGAAAGCTCAGGATTTATGTTGGATTGGTGGCCTTCCTCTAACTTTCAGAAAAACTCTAGTGCAAGCCTCAATCACAAGTCATTTAGACAGTGGCAATGCTTTACTGGTAGTTGCAAACAAGACTTTGTTTTTCAAAATACAACGGTACAGAACACTGCAGCCAAATTAGTTTGTAATGTACTATCTAGATCCTCTTCTGCTCTGATTCTGGCCTATTTGCACTGGTTACCCATCATGAAAAGGCTGTCTTATACACAAGTCACTAAATGGGTATACTCCATCTTCCTGCAAAATAGGCTCAGACAGTAAAACTCAACCAGACCTTTAAGATCTAAAGACAAAGCCCTTTTGCAAATTCCGCAAATTCACACTGCCAGGTATAGCGGGAGGGTGTTCTCTTATCTCGCGCCCTTCCCTTTGGAACAAACTACCTTTTTGTATATCAGACTATGGATGGAGTTTGAAAAGTTCAAAAAATAAATGTTTAAAACATGGCTATTCTAGTCGATTGGTTTAGCTCAGTTGGTGTTGCATGTCTGTATCAGCCTAGCGCCTAGATATTCCTTCAAGGTCGATTCGTTTTGCGCTATACCAAATGTGGTTAACATAACATATATCTGCTAGTGAAACATTACTCAGAAACACCTCTTCAGCTCCTTTTTCAGGAGTGTCAAATGCTTCAGGCATGCCATGAATGGTGCACTTGCCTCTGGTATTACAAAGTTCAATGCATCTAATGATATACACAGCAAGTCTTTGAAATGTGATAGGGTTGTAAAGGTGTGGTTGTACATAAGCAACAAGTAGTTGTTTAGTTTTCCGGATATTCAAAAAGAGAGGGATAGGGAGGTATTCTGGTCCAGTGTATATTCTCCCAATGAAGCTATAGAATAAATATGAATACACTGTTCCAATAGAAAGAAAGAAAACACATGAGGAAGTCCTAAAATTTAGGAGCAAATAACCTCACACATCCAAAAGGATGTCATGCTTCATCATCGGTACAGCTCCTCGTCAGACCGGCACTGCAATGTCTGACGGGCACCACCCCAAATGGGGGGGCTCTTTGCCGGAGATCTTTTACAATGATGGTGCCATGACCCCAGGATTGAGTAGGGAAAAGAAGGAGATCAAAATAGAAAGTGATTAAAATTGGCTCACAAAACCTCCAACGGGTAAATGATTTATTGAACCAGTTGGAAGGCAGGGGCCAAGATTTAAAAAAAAGGGGAGTAGTCAAACGAGTGAAACAGAAATAATGATCAATCACTCTTATAAAAATATAAATGGGAGGGAGGTTGGACAATCTTCCAACCAACCCTTTTCATGGGTCAACATGTTTCGCATCCTAGTGGCCCAAACGGGTCCATTGATGCTTCGTCAGGACCTAGTTGACTATCTATATCTCCTAATCAAAAGGACAAATGTGTCTTCTTAATCAAGGTACAGGTAACTAAAAAGTTATGAAACAAGTGTCCAATCACTTACATTAGTCAGGAGCATATGTTTCCTAACTAAAGCCCTGTAAATGAAATTGAATCAATTAATCGTTTAACAGAATAGAGCAAAATATTCAAAGAAAGAGTGCAAAAAACGTGAACTCGTGTAACACAGTGTACGTGTTGACAAGTGAGAGAGTGCGTGAAAATATATATAAATGGTGCTTACCACCCCCATTAGGGGAATGCGCTCCATAGGACCACGTAGACCAATGGTCAGGCGCAGTTTTAAGTCTAAATAAGGAAGCACAACCGCATCAATACGAAAACATCACAGCCAATGATTATCATTGTCAAATCAAGTCTCATTAATCGGAATATAGCAAAGCAATGAAGGTATAAACCAATTAGGTTCAAGTATCCAGTATGCGTCTATAATATGTATTCTGTATAGTATCAGAATACTATCGCATATTACATGGTTGTCAAAGAATCAAAATATTGATAAGCCAGGTTTTTTATAGTCAAAAAAAGGGGAGCTACTAGTCAGAATAATAATGTAGGCCCTCCATGAGGGAGATCATATATCCTCCAACCCGGAAGGTAAAAGGGGGAGAGTCCGGAGAGCGTGTGTACACGTAGTGACACGTGACACACGCTTCACTCAGAAAATGGTAAAAACCAACGAAGGGTTGTCATATTAACAAACCCAAGGAGGGGCATAGAAATAGAGGAGGGGTGTAAACACCAGAGCCTCTTATAAATACATGGAGTCAAAGAGTGGATTTTAAATCAAAAGATATTCTTGTCTCGAACTGCTCGAGCTGCTTAACCTGTACCTACAAGTTTAAACAGGAATGACTAGGTATTACATGAAGGCTCAACTAAGCAAATAGAGGCGGTCACCAGAGTAGATACAGGGGACAGTTGTTATATAGGTGGCATTAGTGTGAGGGGAACGCAGGGCTACTGGTATCTATTGCTGCCAGAAGTAAAAATTGGTAAAATTAACTGGTAAGGCTAGTCCATGGGATATCATCATTAAGTCCCTGGGCGTGGGTGCGTAGCTTAAACACCCATCGTTGTTCTAACTTAAAGAGGGAATTGGCAGTCTTGTGTGAATCAGTTTGGAGGACCACCCACATGTCATCTGGGCTGTGTCCAATCTCTAGGAAGTGTAGGGACAATTTAGTAGTGGCGCGGCCGCATCTAATGTTGCTACAGTGATCATTAATCCTGAGTTTCACTGCTCTAGTGGTCATTCCTATATACTGTAGACCACATGGGCATGTAATCATATACACACAATTCTTGGTATTGCAATTGGTGTGTTTAGCCAATTGCCAGATCCCAATGAGTTCAAAGGTAATGGATTTTAACTGCTTAGTGAGAGCGCAAACATTACAATGACCACAAGGGAAATGACCAGTCACAGGAGGAATGCCCCAAAGGGATTGTTGTCGGGGTAGATCAAAGGTGGGACGGGGTCTGGTGTGAACTAGTAAGTCCTTGATATTGGTGGTACGTTTGAAGGCGAATAGAGGTTTGGAGATCTGTTTTCCTCCACTGCATAGAATAGCCCGTCTCTTATTAACTATTTTTTTGATAGAATTAGAGAGAGGGGTAAAGGTGGACACACAGGTAAGTTTGGTGTCTGTAGTGTGTGGGGTATTTGATAGCAGGATGTCTCTACTGCAAGATTTAGCCCGCTTGTATGCTGCCTTTACCACAGGGTATGGATAGTGACGTTTGTCAAGTTTATCAGATAGATCATCGGCTTGGGACTTGAACATATGCATGGAACTGCAATTACGTCGGAGGCGGAAAAACTGGCCATAGGGTAAATTGTCTCTTAATGCCTTTGGGTGATGGCTCTCATACAGTAGAAGACTATTACGGTCAGTGGTTTTTTGGTAAGTGTGTGTGTACAGTTTCCCATTCTCTATACAGATCATGAGATCCAAAAAGGGGATCTGAGTCTCGGAAACAGAGGATGTACATTTCAAAAAGGGGTTCAGAGTATTTATCCATGTGATGAACAGTTGTACATCTGCCGGGGTACCATGCCAGACGATAAAGATATCGTCGATATATCTCCGCCACAGTTTAATGTTAGTTTGGAAAGGATTTGTGTTAGATAGAATAAACCGTGATTCAAAGTCGAACATGTAGAGACAGGCTAGACTACGGGCAAAAGTACTGCCCATCGATGTGCCGCGAGTCTGGTGAAATAGGAGATCCTCAAATTGGAAGAAATTCTCTTTCAGAGCAAGGGAAGCACAGTGCATGATGAAGTGTACGGGAGAGGTGAGTGGTTGGTCCATCGCCAGGGGGGCAGTCTCTACTACTTGTAGAGTAGCGTCTTGAGGGATGTTGGTATACAGAGCTTCAACATCCAGAGTAATTAGAGAATGTACTTGAACAGTTAAACTGATACTCTCTATCAGGTTCAGAACGTCCTTGGTATCTTTCAGATAGGTGTTGGATGACTGGACAATAGGTTGTAAACTGGTCACAAAAGATGGATAGAGGTTCAAAGATGGATAGAGGTTCAAGGATGGAACCTATGCCAGAGACTATTGGACTTGGTGGAGGTATTTTGCCCTTCTGAATTTTGGGGAGGCAGTAAAAGTAGGGGGTGCGTGGGTTCTGAGTGTCCAAGAATTCTGCCTCTTTTTGCGAGATCCACAAATTTGCTGCAGCCTCCTCTATCATGCCGCGTATTTCTGATTGAAGTCTCAGTGGGATCAGTATTGATCTGAGTATAATAGGTGGAATCCTCCAGTAGACGGAGGCATTCACGCCTATAATTAGTTGAGTTCAATATCACTGTGGCTCCACCTTTGTCTGCAGGTTTAATGACCATGTTTGTGTCGGACGACAACGTCCTCAAGGCGTTCCTTTCAACGGTGGAGATATTGGAGAAGCTCCGTTTGGGTTGTAGAGATGCTAAATCACTTAGAACAGCTTGTTCAAAAGCCAGTAGCTCACATGGCATTGAGGAGGCATAAATTTAGAAGATTTTTTAAGGCCTGTATCGGTCGGTTGATTAGTATTAGGTTTGTCGTGAAAGAAAAATTGTAATCTGATTTTCCTGAAAAAGTGGGACAGTTCACAGTGGAGACGAAAAGAATCTTCTTGAGGTGTGGGTACAAAACCTAGTCCTTTGTTCAGGACTATTAGTTCAATGGGTGAAAGTAGTCTTGATGAAAGGTTGACTACTAGATCCGATTCGGTGGGTTCTTCCCCTGACTGTGAGTTATCATCTGTGGTTCGTCCTGGGCCCAGTAGACCCGTCTGCCTCTTCCTCTCCTTCTGCCTCTTCCCCTGCCCCGGCCGCGGCCTAAAAAAGGCACATATGGAAACATTGGGCTTGGTTGATAAAATGGGAAGGGTTGTTGCCATGCTAGAGATTGTCCAGGCGGGTATTGGGGATAGTGGTAGAATGGGTGTGTACCCTCTTCATCTGTATTCCACCCATCCGATGAGGAACTGTTACTGTATTTTCGTGGTTTTTTCGATGATGTAGAAGATTCATCAGAAGAAATGAAGCGTGTTTCAGTGGTGAAATCATCCATGATATAAGGATAGACTTTTTCACGGCTAAACCTGGAAATGTCCTTTTGCAACTTCGTAATCTTCTGTTGGGTCAAGAACTCCTTGGTTTCATTGAGTTCAGCATTGGTTTCCGCTAAACGACTCTTAAAGGCAGTTATGGAGATGGAGGTCTTCAATGCACCTTCCACGAGAGAGATCTGAACCAAAATGGACTCGGCTAGGGGTTTCGACGTATTAATAATCAACACCAGCCAATCCCTGGTGCATTTCCATGCTATTTGAGCCCAGTCTTTTCTGAAGGCTAGATCTTGAAGAAAGATCCTGGGCAAATTAGAAACAAGTAGACCATTGGGGGCTATCTTTGCTCTCAGATATTCGGTCATGATGGTTCCGTGTAGAACGGTTTTTACAAGGTCACGTTTAAGTGTAGACAACTTGTCCCACTCTTCTTTAGTAGGACCCGAGGGTCCTGCATTGTCATTTCCCAAAATGGAGGGAGTCTGCAAAATGGCAGAAACAATGTCCTCATCAAAACTTAACCCCTGGAAAGTATCCATTTTGGGGAGTATTTGTGGGACAAGAAACAAAAAGGAAAAGGAAAAATCCCACAGCTAAGCTGCTGTACTGGTAGATTCAAAAAGAGAGGGATAGGGAGGTATTCTGGTCCAGTGTATATCCTCCCAATGAAGCTATAGAAAAAATATGAATACACTGTTCCAATAGAAGGAAAGAAAATACATGAGGAAGTCCTAAAATTTAGGAGCAAATAACCTCACACATCCAAAAGGATGTCATGCTTCATCATCGGTACAGCTCCTCGTCAGACCGGCGCTGCAATGTCTGACGGGCACCACCCCAAATGGGGGGGCTCTTTGCCGGAGATCTTTTACAATGATGGTGCCATGACCCCAGGATTGAGTAGGGAAAAGAAGGAGATCAAAATAGAAAGTGATTAAAATTGGCTCACAAAACCTCCAACGGGTAAATGATTTATTGAACCAGTTGGAAGGCAGGGGCCAAGATTAAAAAAAAAAGGGGTGTAGTCAAACGAGTGAAACAGAAATAATGATCAATCACTCTTATAAAAATATAAAGGGGAGGGAGGTTGGACAATCTTCAAACCAACCCTTTTCATGGGTCAACATGTTTCGCATCCTAGTGGCCCAAACGGGTCCATTGATGCTTCGTCAGGACCTAGTTGACTATCTATATCTCCTAATCAAAAGGACAAATGTGTCTTCTTAATCAAGGTACAGGTGTTACAGGTAACTAAAAAGTTATGAAACAAGTGTCCAATCACTTACATTAGTCAGGAGCATATGTTTCCTAACTAAAGCCCTGTAAATGAAATTGAATCAATTAATCGTTTAACAGAATAGAGCAAAATATTCAAAGAAAGAGTGCAAAAAACGTGAACTCGTGTAACACAGTGTACGTGTTGACAAGTGAGAGAGTGCGTGAAAATATATATAAATGGTGCTTACCACCCCCATTAGGGGAATGCGCTCCATAGGACCACGTAGACCAATGGTCAGGTGCAGTTTTAAGTCTAAATAAGGAAGCACAACCGCATCAATACGAATTCCGGATAGACAAAGTACGGTATACATAGTACATGATTGCCCTTTGCACATCTAAAGTGTGCAATGATTTTTCCGCTAGTAATTTTGGGTAAGGGAAAAAGAAATGTAAATGTATGGATTGATTTACAAAGACTAGTTTGTCAACAACTGGCAAGAAATGAGGCTGTGCTCATAGTACTACCCAGTCTTTATGTATCTGCATAAAGGGTTCTACAGCTGAAAAACCTAGTTCACTTATTCTCCAGAGAGGTCATGGCCACAAGGAAGAGTACCTTTCAGGAAAAGAAAGGATGAACTGATTCGAGGGTGTCCCCCAAAAGCCTAGTGAAATCAATTTTAAGATAGGTAAGATTCAATAACTTGTAAACACATACACACACTTGACCCGCCAGCGAAAACGATGCTCCTCCACCTTCTCCATATCAAGTTTTCCTTAAAGTTCTGTTTACCAAGCAGTTCACTCGTGGACACTTGTGTGCTCAACTGACTGTAGAGGCAACATAAACTCAAATGAGTTCCCCCAACTGCCCATAAAAACAATGGAAGTGTGTGAATTCTTGTCAGCTGCCCAGCCAGTTGTAAAAACAATGGAAACATGTTCACTGTACAAGACCAAAGCTACAGGAAAGGTATATGCTTAACAGATCAGTCTGGAGTGGTTACCGCTGGTCACTTTAATGTCACATCACCTTCGTCCAATCTCCTTCTCTGCTCTCATATGAGTGTCCATATGAGGGTAGCATGGATGCAAAGGCTGTATGTGGATGGACACTGGTTGTGTCTGTATTGACTGATCTCACCATTTCTGACCTATGGTACTTGAATGGATACTTGAAGTAACAGAGGGCTGCTGCCCAATTCCTGCTCCCCGCCCCCAAGAACCCCTGTCTTGGAGGAGGAATAGACTTTTTGTGGGTTCTGAGAAGGAAACTGCTGTATATGGCGTGACACACAATGTTTAACTATTGGTTCTCAAGGCCTTCATTAAGGTCCAAAACATTTTGAGTCAATCAAATAAACTGTACAGCTGTGTACAGTCTAATAAGTGGTGCATTTCACATTCCTCTTCTCTCAAAACCTGTGCAGAAGTAGAAAAGAGAGGTATATTGGTGGACAGCATGGTTTCAATAGGGATATGTGAAATGGCATAGGCATCTGTAATGTGGGTGGTATGGGTAACTTGACAGGTACAGGATTAATCGCCTTTATGGTAGTGCATGGTACTGACTCGCAATGGTAAGTACGTGTTGACAGTCGGAATGTTTCTCTCATGATATATAAGGGTGAACAATGTTTATCTGCCTGCACATAATATTGGTCTTTGGATTTTGTGAAATATTGTTGAGCTTCCTGTTGTATGCAATGTTATTCTGAATTAAATGCCTGTTTTAACAGTAATGGAGAAGGCATGAGATATCATTGTCAGCATACCTCACCATTCGAAGAGGAAGCATGAAAGTGTGACATCAAAGTTAACTATTGACTCCTGTCTAACCTGGCAAAAACAACAAGTGATGGACGGAATGCTGAACATTGTCAAACACTCACCCCCAGTCATAGATCTGGGTTTAATCCATCGTTCTTTTGCTCACCATGCCACCCCAGTTTGGACCCAGCCATATGCAATTCAGTCTTGACCCTGTTCCTCATGGGAACAGTCCAGACCGAACTGCCAAGCCAGGTCCTCACTGGACCGGAAACAAGCATCCTGGGACCGGTTTCGGGGTTTCACCCCTCATCAGCCAGGCTAGCTTGAATCCAGTGGCATGGGAAGCACGGGACCTACGTCTGGGCATACCCTTCCCACTTAGGGCGACAAAGCAAAAACAACAAGTGATGGACGGAATGCTGAACATTGTCAAACACTCACCCCCAGTCATAGATCTGGGTTTAATCCATCGTTCTTTTGCTCACCATGCCACCCCAGTTTGGACCCAGCGATATGCAATTCAGTCTTGACCCTGTTCCTCATGGGAACAGTCCAGACCGAACTGCCAAGCCAGGTCCTCACTGGACCGGAAACAAGCATCCTGGGACCGGTTTCGGGGTTTCACCCCTCATCAGCCAGGCTAGCTTGAATCCAGTGGCATGGGAAGCACGGGACCCACTTCTGGGCATACCCTTCCCACTTAGGGCGACAAAGCAAAAACAACAAGTGATGGACGGAATGCTGAACATTGTCAAACACTCACCCCCAGTCATAGATCTGGGTTTAATCCATCGTTCTTTTGCTCACCATGCCACCCCAGTTTGGACCCAGCCATATGCAATTCAGTCTTGACCCTGTTCCTCATGGGAACAGTCCAGACCGAACTGCCAAGCCAGGTCCTCACTGGACCGGAAACAAGCATCCTGGGACCGGTTTCGGGGTTTCACCCCTCATCAGCCAGGCTAGCTTGAATCCAGTGGCATGGGAAGCACGGGACCCACGTCTGGGCATACCCTTCCCACTTAGGGCAACAAAGCAAAAACAACAAGTGATGGACGGAATGCTGAACATTGTCAAACACTCACCCCCAGTCCTAGATCTGGGTTTAATCCATCGTTCTTTTGCTCACCATGCCACCCCAGTTTGGACCCAGCCATATGCAATTCAGTCTTGACCCTGTTCCTCATGGGAACAGTCCAGACCGAACTGCCAAGCCAGGTCCTCACTGGACCGGAAACAAGCATCCTGGGACCGGTTTCGGGGTTTCACCCCTCATCAGCCAGGCTAGCTTGAATCCAGTGGCATGGGAAGCACGGGACCCACGTCTGGGCATACCCTTCCCACTTAGGGCGACAAAGCAAAAACAACAAGTGATGGACGGAATGCTGAACATTGTCAAACACTCACCCCCAGTCATAGATCTGGGTTTAATCCATCGTTCTTTTGCTCACCATGCCACCCCAGTTTGGACCCAGCCATATGCAATTCAGTCTTGACCCTGTTCCTGATGGGAACAGTCCAGACCGAACTGCCAAGCCAGGTCCTCACTGGACCGGAAACAAGCATCCTGGGACCGGTTTCGGGGTTTCACCCCTCATCAGCCAGGCTAGCTTGAATCCAGTGGCATGGGAAGCACGGGACCCACGTCTGGGCATACCCTTCCCACTTAGGGCAACAAAGCAAAAACAACAAGTGATGGACGGAATGCTGAACATTGTCAAACACTCACCCCCAGTCATAGATCTGGGTTTAATCCATCGTTCTTTTGCTCACCATGCCACCCCAGTTTGGACCCAGCCATATGCAATTCAGTCTTGACCCTGTTCCTCATGGGAACAGTCCAGACCGAACTGCCAAGCCAGGTCCTCACTGGACCGGAAACAAGCATCCTGGGACCGGTTTCGGGGTTTCACCCCTCATCAGCCAGGCTAGCTTGAATCCAGTGACGTGGGTCCCGTGCTTCCCATGCCACTGGATTCAAGCTAGCCTGGCTGATGAGGGGTGAAACCCCGAAACCGGTCCCAGGATGCTTGTTTCCAGTCCAGGGAAGACCTGGCCTAGCAGTTCGGGCTGGACTGTTCCCATGGGGAACAGGGTCAAGACTGATTTGCATATGGCTGGGTCCAAACTGGAATGGCATGGGCAGCAAAAAAACGATGGATTAAACCCAGATCTATGACTGGGGGTGAATGTTTGACAATGTTCAGCATTTCGTCCATCACTTGTTGTTTTTGCTCCTGTCTAACCTGGTACTTCTCTGTAATCACAAGTCACAATAGTATTATACTTTTGGATGATATGTCTGTTCAAACCTTTTGCAACCTTTATTGAAAAGTGCTACCTTAGCTTGTTGGGTCTCAAGATTGCATCCTCAGTCTACACCATTCCCATCTGCAATATTTGTAAAATACCTATTGATCTCATAGGTGGCTACTTTTATCCTCCAATGCCTCCTCTGTGGACTAACAGGTTAGTGGCTGACTCCTGTTTCTCAAAGCTCATGCCCCATAGGCAGTCCAATACTGAGGCAATTACCTCACAGATGCAAATTTGTTGTTCTATCTTCCATTTCATTAGTAAGTCACATGTCAAACAAGGTGTTCTCTAACCTGTTCCCTTTCTTGTCTTTTCAGGTTTTCAGACTCTCAGGTTCTATGATATGGGTGGGCAGTGGAAGAAAAAGGGACTGGCTGACTCCTCACCCTGCTCCAAGTGGGTCCTGATTGCCTAGCAAGGGAAAGGTGATTTGTGTTCTGTTTTCATATTGTGTGCCACAATGTGCCCGAATAGCTGCAGAGGCAATGAAAATACATCTGTGCCCAACGAGCCATAGACAAAATGGAAACATGTGTGGGTTGATGTGACGTGCCAAACCAACCCAGCTGCAGAACAATCGAAACATGTTTAAAGTACTGGAACCAGATCCAGGTAAGGTGTGTGACTAACAGCACAGTCTGGAATGGTTGCAGCTGTTTTCTTTAATGTTGTGTCATTTATCTCCAATCTCTGGCTCTCCTTCTTTTCAACAAGATGTTAATGAAATGGCATTCCAGAGTTCCCAAGGAGTTTATGTGGGTCAACACTGGTTGTGACTGTTCAGACTGATCCCACCCTTACTGACCTGGTGTACGTGGGTGTCCGTTTTGAAAAGCGCTGCAGCAGACTAGGAGATTAGACTGTTACCATGAGAAACAGAGTAAGTACTGACTTGGATAAGGCTAGCCTGTGTCTAGAGTGATATGATGGATAGAAAAAGGTGGATGGGAATGCACCACCAGCGCTTTATAGAACCTGAAATTAATTCAAGCATTCCATCCATCATCTTGTTGTTGTAGCTGACACCCTCAAACTTACTACCATCCGTTCCTGCCTCCCCACAAATGGTTTACCTATAGCAGACCTCTGTTCTGCCTTCTTTATTACCACACACAAAGAGAATCAGTTTCTCTTAGCATTGTTATTCCAAGAGTTTCAACTTTCATGGAGGAAGCTCCCTCAGGGATTTTTAGAGTTTCTGTCAATCTATTCCCAACCTTTAAATAAGGACTTGGATGTCGAGGCACTACTTTGGGTCAATGTCTTGATGATTAACTTTTGCCATCTTTTAATTTAGATCATTGAAAGGTGGGATCAATCTACCTCCTCATTGAATGAGCCAAAAAAAGGCCACAAGCATTCAAACAAGAAAACTGCAAATTTGTCTCCGAGGAGTATGACTCATTGGCCATTAAATCTCTCCTGCAAACCCCATCATTCATCTGACCTTGTACAAGCCATCAATAAGTGGTCATGTCTAATGACTCTCTCCAAAGTATGTATTTTTCACAATATAGCTAGGTACTGTAATTAACAGATTCTCGGCTGATCCGCTATCTGAAACCCTAGCAAGAGTGTCAGAATAGGCACATCTAAAGTTTTGCAATATTCTAATGATAACAAAAATACACTTGTTTAAACAAAACAGGAGTTTACTTCTGTGTCCTCTTTAGGGCTTCCTGGTTATGCTGAACCCTCTACTCGGCACTGTCACACAAACAGCGGTTTTGCCCTGGAGTCACTGGTACAGTACCACAAGGATCATAAAAAGCCTGAAGCTTATTATTCCACAGCCTTAAATCCAGTTGTGGCTGGATCCCATCATGTCTCCCCTCTGGGGTTGCTGTTGCATATCTTGTTGAAGCCTTTGAAAGCATTGTATTGAGTTCCTCTATGATTTTTGCTGTGCCCCATGCTGTTGTCACACTTCTTCTCACCACCAAAACATCTCTCTACAGCCAGGTTATCCCAATATGAGATTTTACTGCTGTCTGCTTCGCACATCACTCTTATCTGTTGTCCCACTCTGAACCCTGCTTCTCTGAAGCTTACCTTTGGGGAGGGAGAATCCAATGACTGTTTAATGATCACCGCCTCGTCACTAACACCATTTTGATCTAACGGACATGTCTATTATTCTTTGTTGACAGATTATGTCCCAGAAATGATGGAAGAGTCCTGGTTGCAGGTTATGCTGTATGTAATAGGTACCAAGTTAAGGTAAGCTGTCAATTACCAAATGCAAAGTCCACGCAAGTGGCTGAGCTTGTTGCACTCACCCCACCTGCGTACTGGCCAAAGAAAAGATTGTTACTGTCTACATGAATTTTAAGTATGAATTTGTAGAGATGCATATGTTTGAGCTCGCTAGGATGCAAAGGGAGTTCATAACATCTACAAGAACCCCCATAAAGAATGGCCAATATCTACAAAACCTCCTTAGTGCCCTGACCTTGCATAAGCAGTTAACTAAGGTCATGTGCACTATTCAATACCTTCATTATGAGATACTGAAAGGAAATGCCTTGGCTGTGTCACCCGCTGCAAAGGCTGTGGTATCACGAAATGCTGGTTTCCCCATGTATGTTGTACAAACTGATGTATTTTCTGTATCTTCCCTGAAATATCTGTCTTGCTGCAGGAACGATCCTCTGAGAGTAAGAAACCATAATGGATAAAGCATAAATGTGAAAGAGACCATGAGAGGGTGTAGAGAGACAACACTGGCATGGACATGTGGTTGAGCCACAATTTCTACTTCCCAACCTTGCATGGTTGTTTCACGAAGCAGCCCATGTTGATAGGAATGGCATAGTATATATGCTGCAGCATCCCACTCGTATCCACCCTTTTTTCTTCGATAGCCCAAAATTATCACTCTTGTATCACTCGTCAGTCCCACAATGCCAGATAAGTGATTAAGACCACCCCATTGATCACTTTCCCACTTGAGGTCCTTTTGAACACCTGCAGATGGATTTTACAGAGGTGATGAGGTGAGATTCATAGTCATATATTCTGGAGATAGTCTATTTTTGGGTTAGTTGGAAGCTTACCCCTGCTCCAAAGCAATTGCTATCATCCTACATCCGATCATCCTACTGGATTTAAGTGCAGCATTTAATACAGTTGAGCATGTGATAATAGACTGAGAGAAGCAGGAATTCAGAATATTGCGCTCATCTCATTTCAGGGAGATAGAACCTTTCAAATCTGTGAAAAACTCCTGCTTCTCTGATGTCTTGCCATTGAAGTGTGGGGTCCCACAGGGTTCTGCCCTCAGTCCCATATTAACATCTATATGCGACCTTTGCCAGATATTTTGCAGGGATTCAGACTATCATTAGTTTCATACACTGAAGACACACAACTGGTTGTGTGCCTCAAACCTGGGAAGAGACACTGCAATACCAGCTATTCCCCTGCCTGGAAAAAGTGTCCAAATTGATGGCGAACTGTTGCCTAAAATTGGATGGGGAAAAAACAGAGCTAATGATCCTAGGAAACTGGCTGGCATTGTTGGGCAATCCTTCCACCCCCACCACCCCCATAAAAAGCCCCAGGATGTGGCTGGAAAAAATCCTGTCCATGGATGAACAGGCAAAAAAGCTTGCCAGTACCTGCTTTGGTACTCTCAGAACATTATGTAAAATCATCCAGAGTGTATCTAGAAGAATTGAAGTGCAATCCATGTTATTATCACTGATGGACTACGACAACTCACTTTATATAGGCTATCCACTAAAAGAGAACAGGTTGTCCAAAATTGCGCCCTTAGGACCTTATCCAAGATCCCTAAAGCTGCCTCAGTAAAGGAGGCCATGACCTGGCTATATTGGCTTCCATTGAAGAAAGGATAAAATTCAAAACACTGTGTTCGGCAAACAGAAGGCTTAACTCCAAAGGTCCGCCCATGATCAGAACTCTCCTGCTTGTTACATGCCCGCCAGGTCCCTAAAGTCCACCACAGGACGGCTCCTAAAAGTGCCCAGAATATACTAACCCTGTGTGGCGGAAGGTCCTTTTCGTATCTCGTTCTTGAACTTTGGAATTTGCTAACAATGAGTTGAGATGCCTAGACAATGACCTTCAATTCAGGAAAATGCTTAAGGCATGGCTCTTCCCCCACTAATTACTCTGCGCCGTTGCCGCCCTTCGGTGCACCATTAGTATCTCTTCAGTGCTGGGAAGCCCTAGGTCCATCACAGTTGCAAAACACCTACTTAGAGATTGTGTTCAACGCTCTGGAACCCTGCGTCATAGAATGACCAAAGAGCACACTTGATGTCAACTGTAGTGCAGCAAATCTGCAAAGCCAAAAGATCACCTAGAGTCAGCACCTTAAGAGAAAAGGTACAATGGCACCCTCAAGAATAAAACAGATTTGTTCTGAAACAAAACTGAAGTGCCTCAATGCTATGGACTATCAGAGCCATACCAGTTTTTGAAACCAAATAAACCCTAACAAAACAGTGTTAGGTGGCCTATGGACGCTATTTCAAACCCTCCACTGTCTACTCCTAAGTTAAGTCTACAACTGAATGATACAGCCCTACAATATTTTAGAAAGCTTAAATGCTATCTCTACAGTTCCCCTTCTCAGGTTTAAGCTGCAATACCAGAGTGGCTAACCAAGGTCTGCTAATCTCTTAAGCCCTGAAAATGGGTCTTCACATGAGGCCTCAAAGGAGAACTGCTCTGTGACCTCGCTGCATAACACATTTCAGATCCTGCTCATCACCAAAACAGTTGTTAAGCATTGTTGTCTGGCGAAATGGATCCATTCTTCCCATCCCAAATGCACTGCACTGCCTCTGGGCACCTGCTCACCAGTGCCTGCTTCTAGACCTGCGTCAAGCCAGAGACCCTTTGCCAAAGCTGATCCTGTTGCTTCTTTACCGCTTGTTAGCGAGTTGGACCACCAGTGCCCAGTTTCATCTGCCACTCCTCAACAGCACTATGCTGTGCCCATCAGCCCCCACTGTTACCACCCCAGCCAGAGCTAAGCGGTCGTCTCCGAGATACTGATTCTTCTGGGGGTCTGGCTTCCTGTCTTTGCCACTGCCCTCACTATATGGCTCTTGGAGGATACATTCTTGCAGTGCATTGAGAAGCTGTCAAGAGACCTAATTGTACTGAGCAAGGCCATCGTTTAGTGTATGCGTACAGCTCCTTTGTACTGTTGCTTGAAAAATGCTGTCAAACAAATCTCTCTACTTGTTGGATCTGCACGCACTTGCCCGCTGATGTGGGGTGTAATGTGCCCCATCAAGGGCAGACTGCCAGAATGTGCCAGCATCTCCCCCCCATTTTTCCAAGGACTTGAAAAGTTCAACAATCCCCTTTGCCATAACAGGCCCAAATGTTACTCAAATTACGATCAGAACAGGGAATGGTTTGTTAACATCTTAAAGCAGGCAACCAAAGTGTCTTCATGGGCAAAAGTTAGTACTGTAGAGACCATAATCTTTGAATAGTGTTTTTATGACTTTCAACTTCCAGCTGGCATAATGTTTCACAAACATCTACATCAAGAAGGATCTAATAATTTTATCTGCCCCAGCAGTGGGCATGGATCTATTACTTTGGCTACGTAGACCCTGCATCAGAAATTCTGCCAGTCACCATCTCCAGAGAAAGAAATTAAGACAAAAATAATTTGACTGTATGCAATTGAATTGTGTGTAAGGGGTTTTGACTCCCAGCAAAAAAGGGGGCTGGGAAAGTAAGCTTACTTGTTTCTGTGCCTTGACACCATTACTTGTGTTGAAAATCCTAATGTTCATGCTGAATTGTTATGTTGTTCATTTCGCAGCCTGCAGACCACAAAAGTCCTCGTATGCCTGCTAAGTTACACACATTTCTAATTCACCGCAGACATTTTTTGGTATCGTACAATTTTGCATTCTTGGCATTGTGTAGCAAGCATAGCCTCATTCAGAAGATTGGCACCATTAAGTAAGACTGTTAGAAAATAGTGGAGTCAGCACTTGGGAGAAATTGGGTTGTTTGAGGGTGGTGAAATCCTACTTAAGCAACAGCCACAAACCTTGTCAGAGTGAACCACAAAAACTCACTACTCACTAAATTAACCTGTGCCTAACCCTCTGGTGGCTTGGCACAAAAGCAGTCAGAGCTTAACTTAGAGGCAATGTGTAAAGTATTTATGCACCATTCAAACAGTAAAAGTGAAAACACAACATAAGAAAAATCCCGCATTGAATTAGAAAAATAGAATACATTTTAATAAATTATTTGACACCAAAACAGCAAAAATCCAATCAGAAGAACCAGAGTTATGACTTTTGAAAGATTTTAGTGCAATCTAACTCCTTAAAAGATCGAAGAGCCAGCCGCAGACATCTAGTGGTGCAAGATCGGGTCAAAGTCGAACGTTATGGCTGACCGCAATGTAAAGTGGTTCAGATACACAAGGTGGATTGGGTCCTGTTTCTGCTCACCTTTGGATTTAGAAGAAATTTCACAGAAAAATGTCTGAGAAGGTAAAGTTCAGCAGGGCAGGCAGCCATCAGTGTCAGAGGAGGAGGCATTGTCATCAGGTAACCGCTGGACAAAGTTGCAGTGATTATGTCTTTGCTCAGTCTTTTTTTGGGAGGTCAAAGATCTCCCGCAAGACGAAACTGCATGTTGTATCTGACAAGGCCATGAGGTCGGATACCCTTCCAGAGAGGAGCAGCGGAAAAGGATTTGTTACTGCAGAGAAGAACGTAGTGGATCTGCAAGGTCTTGTCTCAGTTCTCAGAGCACTTTTTGGCAGAACATTTTCTAAGTCCCAAGTGTGGGATTTTGGCTGTTTTAGCACCACTTCCAAGGCCCAGGACTGCAGGGACACCACTTGGAAAGTTGTTGGAGCTTGTTGTATCCCTGGAACTCTTAACAGGAGGCCACGAAACTAGTCATTGGAGTTATTCTGGTGGGCCTGGGTTCAAACAGAAAAGCAGGTCTGAAGCAGCAGGGCAGTCCTCTGAGGGCACAGGGCAGGCTTCAGGTAGTAGGGAAGTCCTCTTGGAGCAGCAGGGTAGTCATCTAAAGTACACAGAAGGCCATAGGAAAACAGGCAGTCCTCAGAGTCCTCGAACGGTCCAGGAGTAAACTGAAGAGTGGGCCTGAGGGTCATATTTTTATACCTGGTGCCAGTTTTGAAGTGAAAGAAACATCTAGAGAGTTTACCTGCACAGATGATACTGGCATTACCTGTCTCCCTGCCCAGGCCTTACTGGGTCTGGAGGCACAAAAGGCTAGTGTGAAGTTTTTTGTGTGTGCTGAAGAAGCTCCTTTGAAATGGAAATGGGGCTGTGCACAGCTTCACCTCTCCTTGTGTGACTGTCTGGGAGTAATACACAAAGGACAACTGCTAACTAAACCACGTCATGTGATGCAGGATACAGACTGCAAGAACCAAATGGTTAGGACAAGAAAATGCCGACTTTCTAAAAGTGGCATTTTCAGAATTCCTTAAGACACCAAATCAGACAACCCTACACATTCCCAAACAAACGTTATCACTTATTAAATGTTTTAGGATTACCCAATGTTATCCTACGAGAGACGTCAGCAGTAGAGAACAACAAATGTGAGGACTTAGAAGTACATGTCTAACTTTTTAAATACAATGCACTCTGCCCCATGGGCTCTTTAAGGCCTACACCAGGGGTGATATATGTATTAACAAGCATTTGCAAAGTAATACGTCTCACATTTGCTTGATTTAGAGCTATCAGTGTTGTAAATACATACATTGGTCACATAATTCCAGTGGCCCTGCATATAACTAAAGCATTTCCATTTATCTTCTTCCTCTATCGCATTGTAATTTAAATCTGCCATGATAATTCCAGTAAAATACCACTTTCACCATCCCACGACCAGAGTTGTTGGCTGGCTTGGTAACACAATTCCCAAAACAAGACAGCCACGGAGGAGTAATGAGAGAAATAAACTAGAAGGGTCACCCAAAAATATCAAGAGTGTTCAAACAGTCATAGTGTAATAAGAATGTTAAGTTGGCCTCAATCATGGTCATAATTGCAATGATGATTAACAAAACAAATACAATTATCATAGAAACCCAATAAAATCTTTGATCAGAAATAAACGTTTGACATTAGACTGTAATGCTCAAAACAGTCCCTAAAGAACGCCACAATGAAAACAGCATTCGTAGGAAAACTGGTCATGATACCATATAGTTAGCCCCTAGAGGACATAACCATGTGAGAAGAAAATAACTGAAAGTATTGTAGTGTAGCCATATATTTAGCCCCTAGAGGGTGTAGTGCATTACACATTTTCAGGGCTAACAGGCCTACTGCAATGATATTACAAACAAGACTCTTAAAACACAAACTACTCACAGCTGTAAAACAAAAGTTCCAGCCATGAGAGAGGTTAAAAAGACACTGAATGGAGGGAGGGGATATTATTTTGGGGTCCCCACTAACCTGGTGTTTGAACCCAGAGATGATCTACACAGAAAGAGAAGGCTGCGGTGAACATCTGAAGGTGGTTCCATTGTCCTAGGACTACAGCAGGCAGAGTTATGAGCAAAAATGTTTCGTAAAAGAATGCCCTGCAAAGCATTATGGGATGACCGAGTACAGCAAATACTGTAGTATGCGGACTTTAATGCTCAGAGCAGCCCTTAGAGGAGAGCACACTAAAAATATCATTTGTTTGAAACATGTTCATGTATCCATTTAATTAACCCCTAGAGGGTATAACCACATGAAATTAGAATGGCACAAAGTAATGTAGTGGAACCATATATTTAGCCCCATAGTGCCTTACATATTTTCTGGCCTAGCAGGCCTGCTGCAATACTAAGGGTCTTGGAACACAAACTACTCCAAGCTGTAAAACAAAAGTTCCAGCCATAAGAGAGTTTAAAAAGAGACTGAATAATGGGAGGAGTTATGTTGAGGTCCCCACTAACTTACTGTGGGGACCCAGAGATGACCTAAAGAGTGTCATGCTGAACGTTTTGGTGGTGGTCCCATTGTCCTAGGACCACCACAAGCTTAGTTATGTGCTAAACTGTTTTGAAAAAGGATGCTTGTAAAACATTATGGGGTGACTTTTCCCGAGTACAGTGAACATTGTAGTATCGGCTCTCCTGTTGTGCCTAGAGAGCCCGTTGCGGATTTCTGTGTTTTTTAGTTAAGTATTTACCAATTATAAGTGTTTTTGGGAAAGCTATGGAGCTTGAAGGAGAGAGCCAAATAAAATGACTCTGATAAGGTAACAGTGTGAACAATGTGACCACCACTCCAATACTGCTGATCGAATTTGAACTCTTGCCGCTGTGAGGGCCATGGCTGCCATGTAGCACACTGGGAAGAGACAAAGAGACAAAAGAAAAAAAAACAGTTTGCCCACGCTGAAGTATATCGGCAATCATGCAATTATACATGTTATATGGTCAGTCTGCAAGGCGGTAACAAAACCGCCCCAAAGCGTGACAAATGTAAAGCAATTACCAGTGACAACAAGGGATTTTTGAAAGGCATGCCTACGAAAAAATTAAAGTGATGGGCGTGGTTAAAAGCCCACAATACTTATAACAGGTCAAAGCGCTTGAACGCTCAACCTAAAAAGGAGATTTTAGGATTGGCAAAAGGTTTATTTTTTAAAGTCGTGGCATATTGTAAGGGGCCACTTAAGTGGGTGGCACAGCATGTGCTGCAGGCTCACTAGTAGCATTTAATTTACCAGCCATGGGGATATGGTATACCACTTTACTAAGTACTTATAAGTAAACTAAATATGGTAATCATGTGTAAGCCAAATTTACCATGTTCTAAGGAGTGACCACAAGCACATTTAGCACAGGTTAGTAGTGTTAAAAAGTGCATAGAGTCTTAAGGCCAACAAAAGGAATTCGGCAAAACAGGAGGGGAGAAGGCAACATTTTGGGGTAAAAGCCACCCTATGGCTGCCTGGTGCTTCCTCTATGTTAAGCTCTATTTCTAGATCCTCTGTTTTTTTATCTTTTTCTTCTCTTTCCTTCTATACCTTGCCTGTTACCGATCCTCACCCGGCTCCACCCCCCTCCTAACGCGGCTGAGATCCTGTATAACCCAGATACACACCAAGGGAACTCTCCAGAAACACTTTTTACAAGGAATATGCCCACCGAGGTGGACCGTGTGACAACTCTCTATGCAACCTTTATAAGTACCAGAACCGCATATGGATGATACGTGTTCAGACTTTTGTAAACAGATCTCTATGACAGATCGCCAGAAGGTGTGTCTACTGTGTTTAGGTTCAGGCCATGATTTCAAGTTGTACGAAGTGTGCGCTCTGATGCACCCAAAGGCAAACCAGGATTGCAAAGCCAAGTTGTATGTCACAAAACACCACAGGAAGTCATGTAAGCCCTGCTCCAAGTTGCGAGTATTAATCTGTTCCCACTCTCTGGGTGCTACGATGACCGGTCTTCATCATGGTTCAAGTCTTTTGGTAAGTGGAAATCCAAGAAGGAATGTAAGAAGGCCATGTGAGACTGGTCCCAGTCTCAAAATTCGCACTCTGAGAAGTTGTCAAGATGCCCCTCAATCCCACTCGCAGGGCCCCCGCCAAATAGCAGATCTGATTAACCCCAAATTTCCTGAGCCATGAGTGGTGTCGGAGCAGTTTGAGGCTTTCAAAGAAGCCATGTATGTCTCCCTCCTGCACACTGTGTGGATCTGTGAAGGCCATCATCTGGCTTACCACTGGTAGATCTGTCCTCCATTTGGGTTTTTTGGACTCATTTTGAGTTCATTTCTAACTCACCAACAGACTCCAAGCCTAGGAACACAGCTCACACTCATTCCTGCCACATCAACGCCAGCTCAGACACTGCCGATACTGGAGGAGGACTTAGACTTGTCAACCCCCGAACTGGATCTAGCTCTACCAAGGTTGGGTACTGGAACAGTCTGGACGAAACCAGACCAAGTTCACACCGATTCAGACAAAACAGCACCTTTGACTATAAGCCACCCTGCAGAGCATGAATTTCCCCCAGAACAGGATGCCAATTTCTATTTGGAACTACAAGAGTTCAGAGAGTTGGACACTTCACCGAACATGGTGTTGGGTTCCACAGCTGGTCCTTCAGTGGAACAGACAGCATAACATGCTGTGGTCATTATATGAGTACCTGAAGCACCAGACTTACAACTGCCATCCATGGAGTTGAAACCTAATGTCCTCACAAAATGTTTGCAGCCTGGGCAGATCTCATTTGAGCCCTTGCTGCCATTCAATGAAGCCCTTACTGACACTCTCATGGGCACTTGGGCAAAATCTTGTTTCTGCCCACCTGCTAATAAAACAGGCAGCATAATGCAATAAGACCTTCTCTGGGTGGCACTGCCTTTTTGATGCAACACTCTGCTCCTAGAAGCCTAAAATTCCAGGCTTCCACAAGCAGGATTAATCCAAACTCATTCACTATGAACCCCCCCCCCCCAGATAGAGCTGAAAAGAACTGAAGCATTAGGGAAACAAGCATTTTACTTGGCTAGCCTCCTCCTTTGGTTAGTCAATGCCAGCTGGTAGGCACTCGCAAACCTTATGGAACATGATCACGGAGATCTTACCAGCAGTCCTGGAAGAGTTCAGTGACCATGTGGCGCAGACCATTCCGGGGGGACCAGGATGCAGCCAAAAATGTTGGAAGGTCAGGTATGGACATGACTGACTAGTGTGGTGTTCCAGTGCCAAGCATAGATGAGATCCTCAAAATTATTTGGTGATGCCAAGGCATCACTCATGACTGGCCTTTTGACTGGTCTCGCATATCTGGCAAAAAGGCCTATTTTGTCCTGGAGTGCTTTAAAAAAGCGGTGTGTGCTCCCTGGGTCTCCACATCAGCAAGGCACTATCCCCAACAGTTCAGCCCCTTTTGAGGCATCACCAGGGGTTTCACATACAGGCAATGTCAATGCCTATTACCCCAGCAACAGGTATCACAGTTCTTTTGGTGTCAGAGAGAGTAATCCAATAGACCGGGTCCAGACCCAAAGGGACAGCGGACCTCCTGGTCCCCTGCCCCTCCTACAGCAGCCTCCAGGCCCTTTAATTTGTCCTCAGCAGAACATGACCGCCCTATGGGAGGCAGAAGCTGTAATTTTCTCCACAGCTGGCAGGCCATAGAGTCCGAAAGATGGATCCTACATATAGTTCAATGGGACTACACACTGTTATTCCTTTCCAACCCTCCCACAACTTCCACCTACATCATAACATCCTTAAGAGGAGTACATGTACATTTTGATGCTGAAGGTTCACGCTCTTTTGGCGACAGGAGACACAGAAACAGTCTCGGCTTCAGACATTGGAATTGGATGTTACACCCACTATTTCCTAGTGCCAAAATAGGGAAGACACCTTAGTCATATTTTTATATCTTTGACCTCTCAATTTCTTCCTGAGGAAGGACAAATTCCAGATGCTCATGCTGGCCAATGTTCTATCTCTGTGGAATCTGGATACTGGATGGTAGTTTTGGAAGTGCAGAACACCCATTTCTATATTCCCGCCCCTTGGCATTGAAGGCCTTATTCCTATTCATCAAGGGAAGGTTCTCATGCACTATAACACCGCCATGCGGTTTTGTAACAAACAAGGTGGAGTGGTGTTCTGAGCCCTGTGCCAGGAGGTTCTGCACTGCTGTTACATACTGAATCAACAGGGCATTTCCCTGACTGTGCACCACCTGGCAGGACCTGTAAACTTTGCCATGGTGGACAAATTCACCTGGCGCCAGAGGTGGCAAAGGACGTCTTCCAGCAACAGGAAGAGCCTTTGCCTTGATCTTTTTGCTACCGCTGAGAATGTGCAATGTCACCACTTCTGTGTGCAGGAGTTCCCAAGAAGGCTCTTTCTTGGAGATGCATTCAAACTAGAATGGGGCACAGGAATCCTATATGATTTTCTGCTGGTCTTATAGCCAGAGTTCTAAATAAGATCAAGAACGACCAGGCCCAAGTCATCCTGGTGGTTCCAGACTGGGCCAAGAGATTGAGCTAACTGACTTTTGGCATAAGTATCTGCCCTCCATTCACAATGACAGCAGTAAGTCTTACATCCAGGCCTGTGCAGTATACACCTCCATGCATGGAGATGTAGCTGCAGCAGTTGCCTGCATTTGATCTTCCTCATGAAGGAGTGGATGTCATCCTTAAGGCAAGGTGCCCTTCGACAAAGTATGTTTACACTGGACGTTGGGATAACTTTGTGGCTTGGTGTGGCACCCATAATACAGACCTGTTGCATGACAAACTGTCTCATGTATTACTATTTGTTTTATGTTTGGCTCAGCAAGTGCTTGCAGCGGGCATTGTTAGTGATTATTTGGCAACCCTGTCAGGCTTTTCACCCCTTTGCTGCTAGGCCTCCCCCCGTTCTAAGCATTGTTTTGGCTATTCGTGGTACTTCACACTTAGGCCCCCTATAACTTTTTGTCCACATAAGTTATCCACGCCAAATTTACGTCCTATTTTTCAAACATCATAGGGATTCTAAAGGTACCCAGGGATTGTGGATTCCCCTGGAGAGAACTATGAAATTAGTCAAAATATAACTTAATTTTGTTTTTTGGGGGGAAAATGTGAAAAAGTGCTTCAGAAGAAAGTGTTTTTTTTCCCTGCAAATTGTATCAACAAAAGGTTTGCGTTGCTAAAATCACCATCATCCCAGCTTTCAGGAATAGGCAGACTTGATTCAGAAAACCACATTTTTTAACACTGTTTTGGTATTCTACTGGGAGATAGCCCATTTTCCCTATTTTTTGTGATTTCAACTTCCTTCTAGTTTGTGGAGGAAAGGGGTGTGAAACCCATAATGGATCCTGGAGAGAGATACATTTCTGAAATCTAGACACAATTCTGAATTCAGCAAGGGGTCATTAGTGTAGATCCTTCAAGGTTTTCTCAAAGAAACCAAGTGTTGAAACAAAAAAGAAAATACAGAAAATTAGTAGGAAAAAACAGGCATTTGTGACAACCTTTTCACTTGTAGCTTCTCATCACCACGGTGGAGTCACAAAAGCTATATACTTCTACATCTGCTAGACCCTCCTGGTAGTGGGGATATATAGGGAACGGGAAGGGACGTCACGTGAGAACCATGGGACTTGTAGTTCTGACGTTATGTGTTTTTTCTTTTATAGCTTTGAAAATGCTGTTTTATTAAAGTGAAGAAAGAAATGCATAATCCTCGCCTCCGGTCCTGACACAGAATGTGTTTTTTAGTCACCATTTGAGGTTTGCAGGTCATTGTGGGTAAGAAAATGGTGTTGGGTGATTATGAAGCACACCACCCCGAACTCCCCCAGATGTCTACTTTTCAGAAATATCTGGGGCTAGTTGGTTTTTAAAAGGTGGAAGCCTACACAAGCCAAAACCAAAAACTTCAGATGAAATGCTTTAGTCTGCAGCAAAGCAGGACCATTTGCCCATTTTTGAGGGAGTGAAGGCATGCTGATGCCGGACATCCCCCATCCCTACAAAAAAAAAAAAGATAACCGCTGGTGCCTAGTGGGCTTTCTACCCCCTACCCCAGGGGTATATGGGGTAATTGTCTCTATATGCCCCCCGGGGAGCAGAGAGACAGTTTCCATTTTTGTGTGTGTGTGCGGAGAGGGGGCATGCCCATGCTGGGCAGCCCACGTCAATACAAATAAAAAACAAAAAAGTAATCCCTGGTGTCTAGTGGGCTTTCTATCACAGCGGGATCTTATTTTGGTCGTTAAACTTTCTTATGTGCAACCCTTTGAGCTTATGCACAACCGCCAGCTGCATAGCCCGACTCTGAAGACCGTCTTTCTCATCAAAATAGTTACAACGTGTTGCTTGAGTGAGCTTGAGGCCCTTTCATTCAAGCCACCCTACACCACCTTCTTCTAGGACAAACTGGTGCTGAGGACTAGAGCAGCCTTTCTACTAAAGGCGGTGACTCCCTTTCAAATGGGACAGTTCCTTGCACCACCAGTGTTCTTGGCTGTATCTAATCCCTTGGAGGAGGAGAGGCTTCATTGTTTTGACCCCAAAAGAGCACTGTTTTTTTACATCGATCATAGCAAAAATCATCAGGTGGGCAATGGTCTCTTTCTGGGGATCTCAGGAGCAAAGAAAGACAAGGGAGTGCAGAAAAGGACTTGGTCTAGATGGATAATCCTCTGTATTAGGATCTACTACGCACTAGCCAAGAAGCCTCTGGCTAAGGCTGCCACTGCTGCATTGTAAGGTGGAGTGCTTGTCCTTAATATTTGTCAGACCACATGTGGGAATAAGTGCAGACATTAACCAAGCATTACTGCCTTCAAAGCCAGGTCAGACGAAAAGGACATTTTCGCTGTTCAGTCCTGTAAGTCATTTTGAACAGTCATTCCCCAGAACCCTCACCGAGGAAGGTACTTCTTTGGTATCAATTCAAAACATGAGACCTCTGAGGTTAGAAGTATCCATCAGAAGAACAAGTTACTTACCCTAGGTAATGCTCTTTTTGGTGGATGCAGTACCCAACCAAAGATTCCTCATCACCCTCCCACTCCCTGTTCTGTGGAACAACCTTTTTTCATCTAAAAAGGTTGCAAACTCGAGATCTGCACAGTGGCACAGAAACTTGGCTTTGTGATCCGTGCATGAGTGTGCGAACAGTGTCAAGAAAGTAAGGGATGTCAGGGCACTTTGGTGGTGCTTATATGTAGCTGTAACTTCCAGGGCAGAACGACGTGGACGCATAGCTGCACAATGCCACCATCTGGTGCGCACGGGCTATGCTGAAAAATCTTCTAGATCCAATCTTTCGCTTGGCCTATTCTAAAAGTGAGGTATCTGGGGTCAGATAGAAAATCCACCAGAAAGTGTTATCGAAGGTAAGTAACTAGTTCGTTGATCAGATGTTGATGCTGAAATAGGTAGTTTGTAATTTTTCTCTGGAAAACATTAAAGAAAAAAAGAAAACCTTTAAGACTCATCATGTTTGGGAGGTCACACATTTACTGTGCTCATGCGCTGATGTAATAGAATTGCTAAACATTTTTCCCAAATATGAAGTACCTTCTTTTAACATATGCTTCATGGTAGTGCAAAGGACAGTATAAGTGAGAAAACAGGTGACTAATACATGTAAATATTTTATTAGTAAAACTAGCACAAATTAAAGCCATAATAATTGGGAAAAGTTTATCAAAAAAAGAAAACTCCTCACTGCCCAATACTCAGTCCTCAGCAACAAAAATGTCCTCATCAAAATCAGTGTGTACTTTGACAGAAATTATTACCCTGAGGACCCTAACGGCTGTCTTTGGTCCTCCAATTAAAAACGTCTAGATTATCATCACTCTATGGACAATACTTGTTGATTGTGTATTTTTAAGTTTGTGGTACAAGGTTCAGATTAGCTACTTGTCTACCTTAGGCTTGGGGATTCCCAAAAGAGCTCCTTAGATCCAAACTTAAGTTTCTACGTTTGTCACCAATATCTAACCGTGTAGAAAGATCGTTAATTCTACCATGTGCACTTCATTACCCGTCTTTTCATTTTCAAATTGATCTGTGGATATTAATATATTGAACAGGCATTAGGGAAACACACCAATCACAGTATTAAACACATTTTGTTGACTCGTACTCACTGCGATAACTCGGTAACCCCACGTCGTCAGAGCCAAAATCTGCTGGAAAAATACATCCGCAGTTCCACTGACTGGGGGCAGGAAAATTATAGGGCAGCGGACAGATTTGGGCCCAGCATCATACAAAGTCCATACTTTACTATCATCATCGTCCACTATGATCTGGAAAAAAGTGGGTGAATACTGTGTTTAATAAAGGCCTGCGTATCTGAAAATATAGCAAGCATTAAAGAGAACATATGGCTTGAATTGGACTAAGCTTCCAAACTATAAAGGGTTTGTAAAAGGAAGAATCAAGATTGGAAACACAAGCGACCAAAGCAGTCTCCTTACTGGTAAAAGGTCTAAAATAGAATTCACTTGCTGAATCTCTTTAATTTATCATTATTTCATAAGGTAGCAGTGGTAAAAAAATAAAGCACAATTGAAGAAAGAATGCCGCAGTAGTTCATGGATTAGAGAACCCTTCTGTCATTATAAGTCAGCCTCCAATTGGGAAAAAGGATCCAGTCTGTTCTGTAGGTGAGTGCCACTATCACAGCAATCATCAGGGTGCCTGGAAAATCATTTGTGCCTTCTTGTGTCACCGATGAGTCTTAAGGCCTACAGTGACGCCGTAAAAAAGCATCTGGCCTTTGCGAAAACTCAGCGCTTAACCACAAGTTGGCCATCTTTGTCACAACCAAGCTCCGCCTCCCTCCAACCACCAATTTTAATGTATCTGCTTGTCGGTTCATTACACATCAAAGGTGGGCATTTAATACGGTTTGTGACATTACTTTAGTAAGGTGTTGTCAAATCTTGCAAGATTATGTTTTTGCCTGTATGTGAATGCAAAAACTTAAATCGTTGAATAACACTGTTACAGTGGGGTAGCATTTGGGTTTCCAATACATTTCACTTGCCCTTCGCTTTTACTTTCAGTGTTTAAGTCATTTCTTGATTTACTAATAGTTTTTACTGAACTGCGACAGTATTACTGTGATTACTTGTTAATAAAGAACATGGAATTTATTTTTTAGAATACCTGTATTTTCTGAAGAGGGACATAAGGAGGAAACCAGATTCAGTTGGTGCTCATTAGGTTATCCTACACAGCAAATGCTCAATGGATGTGGAAATGCTATTTTAGAAATCTTACAATACAGTTAAAAGTAAAGCCTTTTAAGTATTTCTTGCTGTCATTTATTTATTTATTTTAATTTGGAATTCTGAATTATAATGTAAATACCGTTGAACGCTAAAGGAGAAACCAGAAGTAAAATGCACAATTTTTTCATGCATTAACTACATAATCCATTACTGTGTAGCTCTGCAAACACTCACCTTGATGTAATAAGATGTGTGTGGAATTAGTCTCCACTTTTTTGCCACTCAGCCCAGAATATGTGGAAAGCCACAAGCACAGAACTATACATTATTTGGAGACCGTCCGTTTCAAGATTAGCAACAAACTGCCATAACAATATAGCATTTTTTTTTTTTTTTTTTAGAGTTGGAATAAGGTGAGAAAGACGGCACGTGTAACGTGGCTATAGTTTGTGTGGGACTGTGTGTGTGCGCTTTTTTGAGGTGTGTGGGTATGGGTTTTCCAAGTCGAGCGTAAGCGTGCAACCTCTTGTATACTTTTAAGTATACTTCTTCTGTAGACTTCATTTGGTAGTTTCAGTGTCATTTAAAAATCCTTGCTTGCCAGTTGTCAGTCATGCCTCTTTGTCCCTCCTTCTTCTGTGTGGGAGCAGGGACCAACTACTGTATACTTTGTCCTGTTTATCTGGTTTGTAGGGCACTTTTTCTTTTACTTTGTTTCCTACTCCTGTCGAGGGAAGCTTCCCTTTTCGTTTGCAGAGCACTCTTCCTCTGAGCTTAGCTGTAAACAAGACTATAAAATCTCAGCTGCCTGGCTCCCGCCCTTCCTTGGTTTGGACTTTCTTTACTAAGTGTGCCTGCCTGTGAGCAAGGGTGGAGGATCGCTTGTAATTGCTTATAGCCTAGGCACCCAGCTCAACCAGGGCTCCACAATCCTTAGAGACAGTGCCCACTTCTGCTCAATACTTGGATCCCACTTGCAGTTCCATCAGGCACCGCAGTTCACACACTCCAAGCCCTCAGCTGTGCCAGTTCCAGTAACCCCACACATGCTGTCTGCCAGAGCACCTCAGTTCTTGCAGTCAGTACAATCTGCTGCAAGAGTACTGGGACTTCAGGTGCAGATCCATCAGTGCACCTCAGTTCACACACTCCAAGCCCTCAGCCATGCCAGGAACCCCACACACACTGTCTGCCAGAGCTCCTCAGTTCTTACAGTCAGTACACACTGTTGCTCCAGTACTGAGACCTTGGGCGCAGCTGCATCAGTGCACCTCAGTTCACACAATCCAAGCCCCTCACCTGTGCCCATGCCAGAACCCCACACACGCCATCTGCAAGAGCTCCTCAGTTCTTACAGTCAGTGCACACTACTGCAAAACAAAGCTCAGCCAATGAACCTCAAGTCTAACATCCAACACCACTGTTGATGGGAACCACCCACCAGAGCTCCGCCAGAATCCAGAGTCCACCAATTCTAACATTCAATGCACATTTCTTCTTAGTAATAAGGCTCACATACACGACCTTCAGGACTCCTCGCTTCTGTGTTTCAGAAGCAATGCCACTCCCATACTGGGCCCCACTGGCAGCTTCACAAGGGCACCTCCAGGCTAACACTCGGCAACACTGGCAATCCAATACTAGGTTCCACACATAGCTCCATTAACATACCTCAGTTCTGACCTTGTGTGCCTGTTACCATTCCAATACTGCAGCCCACATACAACTCTGTCAGTGCACCTCAACCCTAACCTGCAGCACCCCATTATTACAATAGCAGGAATTACACAGCGCTCCGTTTCTCATTCCTCACCACCTGCCTTTCTGTTATTCCAGCACTAGGCTGGGGCACAGCTCTGTCTATACCCCCAAATCACAATCTGAAGCACCATATTGCTATATTGGGGTTCACAATAAACTGTGCTAGTGCACCTTCTGCTGTTCTGCAGTGGCCCTTGCTGTTCCACACTCTGACTTCTGTTTGAGGACGTGGCGGAGCCAATTAAATCTATTCTTAGCTACCATCTTTATTTGCGAGGGGCTGTTTCACCTATCTCACTCAGTTCTTTCCTTTACTCTGTTTACTCTCAATGTTTTCTTTCTCCTCCATTTTTCTCTTTCCAGGTCTTAAAATCCACATGTTAACAGTTTTGCTCTTCCTTTCAACTGTTTATTACTACTCCTCTACATTTTTTGTTTTATTTTTCTCTTTCTTCCTCCTCTTTCAAACTCGCAACAGATTTGCTCTTTCTTTCCTTGTTTCGTTCCTCTCTTTTTGCTTCATCAGGCGTTCGTTCTTTTACTATTTTTTCCTTCCCTTCATTCTTTCTTTGTCTTTTTTATTTGCTCTTTCCTTTGACTCAGTATGCAGCCTTTCACTTTTTTGTAATTTTTTTTTTAGATCTTTCTTCCTCCCTTTCTCTGGTGTTTGTCTTATCTTTATCTGTCAATTCATGTTTTTAGTATAAGTCCTTTTCTTTTTCTGTCTGCATGTGGAAGACACAAGTTACTTGTCGGGACCCGACGTGTCAAAGTGGTTTCCCCATTCTGTGTCTGTGAAAAATGTGTCAGAACATACATGCTCTGGTTCTTCCACTGCTTGTTTCTCTCACCATCTCTTTTTTCTCTAATATTCATTTTCCGCTTCCTTTTCACACTTCTTTCATTATTTTTTCCCCTTTATCTTTTGTTCGCTAGCTTCCTTCCCTTTTTTCCTTTGTCTCACACGTTTGCTCTATTTCTTCTCTTAGTTGTGTTTTCCCTTTTTCGTACTTGCTTTCCCTTCTTTTTCTTATTTTTTTGCGACCTCTTCTCTTTTTTTCTTTTGTCTGTTGTATTCCTTTTGCTTCTCTTTTTCTGCCCCATGCACGTTCTATCCTGAGGCCTAGTTATCAATGGAGCAACAGGTGCAGTGGCACTGGGGTCCACAGACCTATGGACCTCACTCAACTTTAATTACTGCTGTATTTTCCTACCGAAATTGCAACCATTTTCCTTTCTTACTCCAAGGCCCATGGTACAGTTACTATGCCACTTGTCCTCTCCATCTTTGCTCCGGATTCCCTCTTTTCTTTCACCCTCCAATCCGTCCCAAATTATATTTTTGAAATGGTGTTTTGAGCACCTAATGCCAAAAGTTTATTTCTGATAAACGTTTATATAATTGTATACGTTGAAAGATACAGTAAGAAGCTAAATGGAAGTGCTTTAGTTAAATGCTGGGCCACTGGAATTATATGGCAGGAAAAGACGAAATTATGAGGCGGGGCTGACCTATTTATGCGGCGAGAAAAGTCCAGTTATGCATTTACAATGCCAATAGATCTAACTCAAGAAAATGTGAGACCTATTGCATTGCAAATGCTTGTTCTAGTTTGGATGTACATGTTTTTGTACGGTGGGTGTCGCCTGTTAATGCTGTGTAAGAAAGACCATGCAGCGCTGCTGTCCATACTGTACTGGTTCTCGAGATGAGGCAGGCAGTAAAGAAAGTATGCAATCTTGGTTTTTCCATCAACTGGTACTGAGACTTAGATGCTCATCCCTGTAAGGGGCTTTTCTTCAACTGGTACTGAGACTTAGAAGCCCGTCCCTGGAAGGGGCAAAGTGAAACTACAAGTGCCACTATGCTCTGTGTGCTTGCCGAAAACAAAGACTAGCTGAAACAGCCGATAGTGATGAATCTGCTATAAGTAAGGCATTAGGGGGGAAAAAGCGAGAGATAAAGATATTCAGTGTCTGTGTTTCTGGCTTGTGTGTGCCGCGGTACCTCCGTGGGTGCCAGCCTGTATGTGTATGCATTACTGAGTAAGTTCTGTATCTGAACTGTGCGCGACGAAAGCTTCCACAGCGTCTTCCCCCATCAATTCCTGCTCCTTGCTCGTAAATGAAGCTTGAACCGGCATATCCGTTCTGCTTGCCTCATCATGTGTGCCCTGGTTTCAGTACTTGCCGCATGTATGTGTTTAGGTGCAACGGAGCTCCTGCTGCAGTCTCTACTAAACTGGTTAGGCTTGTATTGTGGTGGCTGACAGTTGCGGATGCTGTGCCAGTTATGTGTGAAGTTAGGAGTAGCGCAGCTAGATGGGTGGAAATGAGCAGCGCACACGTTAGGATGGAGAACCCCCAAACGTCACTGTCCTTTAAAAGTGTTTTAAATCCTACAATTTATTGGCCAATGTAATGGACCCAATTTGCTGCCAAGTGGAACCTGTGCTGCTATGTTTACCCACCCCAAACCCCATTCGACCCGCTGCTGGACCAAAGAGAAAGTAAGACGTTCGACAGCTTCTCCACAATGCCATCCCTGGGTTAAACTGAATCGAATCTGTTCAGTTTATAACTGATGTTCTATAAGTTCCTCCAGTGTGTTTTTTTATAGGTGAAGCTTCGGAAACCTCTTACATCTAAATTGAAATCTAAAACAAGAGGCGCTCGCTATTCTTCTTTTAGAGAAAAATACGGAAAGTGATGGTACAGAGCACGTCTCTCTCTCTCTTATTAGAGGACTCAGGGGCCAAAGGTAAGGAGTCACATCCCCGCTCTCCAGAGGCAGTCTTCGCAAACTGCGTTTTTGCTGCTTATGATACACCAGTGAACCAGCTGAACCGAGGCTCAGAAAGCATGTGAGCTTCACAAGATCTGATCCGTAGCTAGCCTGCAAAGACCGTAAAGCCAGAAGGAAAAGAGACCAAGTGTTGCTTCCAACAGACCGTCCACGCAGCTGGCGTAAAAAGAAAGGGAGGCAGAAGGGGTTTAATCAGATAAAATTGATTTGAAACACAGAACATAAGGAAGTTAGCATACCGGGGGAAGGCCCTTCCTGTACTGTCCTGCTGGACACATTCTAGTGTTTCCACCAGCAACTCTGCTGAGGGCTGGCTTCCACACTCACCCCACACCCATCTATCAAAGGTGTCACCATTCAGGTGACCCTGCTAATGAAAGGGGCCGGGCGCACATGCCCTGGGCCAGTTACCAGTTGTATGAACCCTAACAATGTGCCAGTGTCATCACTATTAGTAGCATAAGGGCCTAGGACCCCCAACACTACATTGGCGACGAGCATGTCTGACCCCGCGAGTGCACTGGAAGCGCCTAGGTTGTGTTTCATGAGGGGGAAGTGATGCCTGCGGTTAAGGCACCCCGCACCGGCTGCTAGCAAGACGGTCATCGCGCAAGCTACTTGGCACCGTTCAGTTTTGATGCCCGGCAGCTGCCCACCTGCCATGACTCTTGAAAGGCAGTAGCGGACTGGGAGCACTGTCCAACTACTCAAGAGGCATGAGGTGAGCCCATGGATAGAAGAGAAAAGCAAAGCCCTGTGACAGGTGTGAGTGAAGGGATAAAAGACAGTGAGGTCGGCCCGCGCTTAAAGCACCTACATGTTACCCT
Organism: Pleurodeles waltl; assembly: GCF_031143425.1. Classification (NCBI taxonomy): domain Eukaryota; kingdom Metazoa; phylum Chordata; class Amphibia; order Caudata; family Salamandridae; genus Pleurodeles; species Pleurodeles waltl. The sequence goes on from NC_090440.1 coordinate 528,108,235, forward strand.
GAGAGGCTGCATGCTGGTAAAAGAACATCCGGCGGCATACAACACTGCGTCACACTGGGACCAATGCTTCGTCGACCCACCGGAACAGACTGACTTGCCGCGTTCCGGTGCGAACAGAGGGAGGAAAAGCACCTCTCCCGTGAGGCGGACCGTGCTGTCACCAAGACAGCCGAAGAAGCGGCCAGTGACAGTGTCGCAAGTGAGTGGACTCCCAAACCCTGCCCTCTGCAATAAATGGACTTAAGTCCATGAGGAAAAGACAGCCCACAGCCTCGATAAGACTGCCGTGGTCACAGTTGAAAACACGGCCTACTTGAGCGGCGTGTGGACGGCTGCTTTGGCGGGGCTGAGTGGAATGGGGAGACACGCCTCCTTGAGGCGCATGCATTGCGAACCTCACTCTCCTGGTTGCAGTCTCCGCCCCAATGTGGCCCATGGTTGCCACGTGACTGCTGCTGCAGATAGGACACCCCACAGTAGCCTAGCTGGGCGAAAGCCATGGCTCAATGGCGGAGCGAAGATCATGGCTACAGCCAACCTAGAGGACCCTTGCAGCACCACACCTTGGTCCTGACTGGGCCAGAACATTATGCAAGCAACAAGCTGCCCTCCTGCGTGGCACTAGAAACAAGTGCCTGGAGCGCCATTTTTCCCCAGAGATAATGGTCTACAGTCACTCCAAATAAAGGAAAAAGAACTACACTCACTTAGTCTGAACCTCTACTGAGGTCGCACAACATCGCCCACAGCTGTCTCCACAAAGCCTGGGAGGAGCAGCAGGGCAGGCAGCATTGAGACGGCCGCTGAGGACTGAAAGAAACAGCTGCAGCATCACCTAGTGGCCATTGGTGCTTACTGTGAGATTGTGTGTTGGGCTGAAGAAGTGGCCTGCAGTACCAAGGAAATTTGGAGTCAAGCAGGCAAGCACCCGCTGACAGTGACTGCCACAGGGAGAGATGTGTGCAACCCCACACAACATGACTGCTGCTGCCCAAAGCTGCCCTAGCAAAGCCTATGAAGGTCGCAAGCATCACGTGGGGCACAAGGAGAATGTGCGTGGCATGAGCAGCCCCTAGTAACTCTCTGCTGCCACCAATAGGGAGATAACACTGCACACACCCAGCAGTGAATGGCCACCACCGTTGGCCAGTTGAATGGTCATGCCAGGCACTAACAAAGGGTGCCCAGGGAAGAAGGACAGATCTCAATGTCAGAGGTGCGCAGAGGGACACACCGGAGAACCTGACAACATGGGCAGGAGCTCGAGACAGGGAGACAGCCCCAGAGGACAAGACACAATGCCAGTGAGAAGAGGGTGTGTCAGCCGGCCACACCACAGCCACCGCTAGCCCATCGTTGAGCAGATCAGGAGGATTGACAAACGGAGGCAGGAGCAAGCACTGCAACAGCGCAGTCTCACGGTGCAAGCGCTATGCCCTCGAGCGGAAACACGAAGAAGGAGATGTTGACCCTCCTGTCAGGCAGCGGACCACCAAGAAGATCCCAGAAGGGAACAGACCTGCAAGAGGTCTGTGAGGAGAACGGATCAAGTCCTAATGACAGGATTAAGCCTGCTGGAGGCTGCAACGGAAGACCTGCAGCAGCTGAGGTACAGCACAAGCCAGTGAACAGTGCATGTGGCGCAATATGCGACCCGTGGCGCAACGCCACATCAAGAAAGGAAGAGGAGAGGAACTTGGCACAATGCCACGTCGTGAAGATTTGAAGAAGAAAGGTGTGACAGACCAGTCACATGGAAGACCCGGAACACCACAGGTGCGCAAGAGAAAGGGAGAAGAGCAAGAAGACTGAGGACTCGTGCCAGCATACAAGAGGGTATCCATCACCACAAGCCAGCCACCGGGGTGAGCAGACGTCACTGGAGACAGCACCGCAGGTGGGTATGCCACCAGCAAGCGCAAACTGCATCCAGGCCCCACGCTCCTCAGTAAGACTGTCTTGCCACCTGTCACCGGCTGCTTCACATCGATGGCATCCCTGCTGCCAACTGCACACGCCATGCAAGAAACGCATGTGGCTGTGAAGTCCCTCAAGTCATTCCTTCTCCAAGAAGGACACCGGCACCTGTTGATCTAACTACTATTCGGTAAGATGGTCATCCTTACCAGGTGCATCACCCAAATCACCTAAGGAGCACTGCACCACCAGAATGAAGGCAAGGTCAGCGACAAGACCAGAATTTGACAAGGTATCCCTGGCACCGTGGGAGGCTGACCATCCAAAAACCTGCCTTGAGCCCTCGTGAACCTGACACCTGCCGAACAGAGCATACTCGACCATTTGGATCATCTACCCTTGGTGTTGCACAGGCTTGGACTTGGCCCTGTTGGGAGTTCCGCAGCGAACCTGTCCCATTGCAATCCACAGGTAAGGCCCTCAAAGGAATTCCAATTAGAGGGGTATCCTGCCAAAAGAGATGTGTGTGAGGCAGCTCCATGACAGGCACTGGGAAGCACTGAGATCGCGGATGGGGACTGGTCACCCAAAGACTACTGCACAAAGGCCAGTGCACCTGCGTCCTGATGGCCAGAGCACACAGACCCTGTGACAACCACCCTTGTGGCTCCAAGCACAACTTTGATGTGGTGCTGTTGGCTGTTCCTCAGCAACGCCTTCGCTTGGTCTGAGATAGGCTCAGCACAGTCCACACAGTTCTGTGGCAGCCCACAAAAGGGCCTCAAGGAGACTAATGTCCGATGGAGTTCTGGCACAAGAGGAAAGCCTGAAACTGCTCTACCAGCGGACATTAGGATGCACCAAGGCCTTCAAGGACAATGCCTTTTCATCCAGGTCATTTTTAGTCTTTGGAGGTTTGGCATCCCTGGAGCCTAAATGCCTTTCCAGAGATCTTTGAAGTGGACTCCCCACTGCTCCTGATGCACATGCATCAAACTTTGTAAATAGACTTCAACTCTGTGAGCCCAGGCGGAGCAGGACCAACAGTCCAAGTAAACTGTAATGTCATGGACAGGCGACTGAGGTATCCGTACTTCATCAACAATGTCATTTGTGTACAGAGTAGTCTGGTTAAACTATGGAGGTGTGCCGTGATGCAGAGTGCCCCAGCTGCACCTGTTCCACCTAGCATGTCATGCGGACTGCCTAAAGAGACTCCGTGATTATTTTAGTGTTTAGGTTTCCCTGCCACAGGTTGGACCTGGTTGTTTGATTTTCAATAAAGTTTGAGAGGGATATAGTGTCCTGCTGGACACATTTCAGTGTTTCCTCCAGCCACTCTGCTGAGGGCAGGCTTCCACACTAACCCCACATCCATCCATCACAGACGTCACCAGTTAGGTGACCCTGCTAATAAAAGGGGCCGGGTACACATGCCCTGGGCCAGTTAACAGTTGTATGAGCCCTCTAACCATGTGTCTGAGTCGTCACTATTAGTAGCATGAGGGCCTAGGGCCCCCAAAATGACACTTCCCTCTAAAATCCCTACCTCTAACATCCCTGCTCCACTCGCTACTTTGGTGACACTGTTCCTGTCCCAGTCAAGCCAAAGCAGCAATAGCTTAAAGGGATCTTCCGGTGATTGATGTTACAATATATCGCAAAGCCTAAAGAGACGTCATGTAACAAAGGAACATACACGAATGCTTACTGTTGGTAATTATTAGTTAAGCAGAAACAGATGAAGGCAGCTGGTTTCTCGTTTTTTCACTGAATGGATGTTTCGAAGGTGAAAACACATTCTCTGAGAAATACAGTGATCAAAAGAAATGTGTCTGCCTGCGTCTCACACAAGATACAATTTGGGTAGGTAGCAGCTTAGCACACGATTACCCTGCCAGGCTACACACTTTTTTCCTCTGATTTGTCCTGCCTATTTGGCAGGGGCCAACATCCAAGGAGGCAGGCTAACTCCCTCGAACCTCTGGTTAAGTCATTTAAGGAGCAGGGCTGGGATCATTTATTTAGGCCCTCATCAGCCGCCCGCCAAGATCTGACCGCCGGGCGGCCGCCAATGCAGCCACACTCCCGCCGCGGTCATTTTGAGATCCCCGCTGGGCCGGCGGACGGAAACCTGGTTTCCGCCCGCCGGCCCAGCGGGGATCTCGGCCGCAACACAGGAGCCGGCTCCAAATGGAGCCGGCGGTGTTGCGGCCGTGCGATGGGTGCAGTTGCACCCGTCGCGCTTTTCACTGAAAAGCTGCCTGGGGCCCCCAGGGGCCCCGCGACTCCCTGTACCGCCAGACCGGCAGGAAAAGGCTGGCGGTAGGGGGACTCGTAATCCCCTGGGCAGCGCTGCCCTGGCGGATTAGAACTGCCGGGGCCATTGTGGCGGAAAACTGCCGGCCCCGGCGGTGTGACCGCGGCGCTTCCGCCGTGGTCATAATGACCCGGAATGCACCGCCAGCCTGTTGGTGGTGCTTCCGTCACAACAGCCCTGGCGGTCTTGGACCGCGAGGGTTGTGATGACCCCCTTAGTCCTGAACACCCAAGTGCAAGTTGAACCTGACCTGAACCCCTGTTCTTTAACAAAAAGACCACAGAAGCAAGCAGCTGGCACCTGCTAGACTTAGTACAATCAATCAATCAATCAATCAAAATATAGAGCACAACAGATCACTTGTGAGGGTCTTGAGGTGCTGGAGCTGTATGCTGTCGCGTGGAGGTATGATCATTCGAACATCTAGGTCTTTAGTTCTCTTCTGAATCGCTGGAGTGACGTTGCAGTCCTGAGGTGTAGAGGGAGGTTGTGCCAAGCTTTGGCTACCAGGTGCGAGAAGGAGCATCCTCCGCTGTGGGCTCAACGGATCCATGGGGTATATGCGAGGGAGACAGAAGCTGATCGGAGGTATGCTGGTCCTTCATTGTGCGGGGCCTTGTAGGTGTGGGTCAGCAACTTGCACTGGCATCTCTTCTGAGTCGGAAGCCAGTGTGGTTTCATGAGATGGGGTGTGATGTAGGTTCTCCTGGGGAGATCGATGGGCCAGGGCTCCCAAACAGCTTACGCACAGTTAGCCTCATGAGGAAGCACTAGACAATTATCTATCCAAACAGTACAAATGAAGGATCATGTGGCTCTAGGGTTGTGTTTACTGGCAATGTGTGTAGTAACAACACTGGTCTAACCTGTTGGCCAAGTGGATAGCACACACAATTTTGCAATCACAAATTTTGTTAGATCTAGCTGGCAGTCGCCACTGAGTAGTTATCATTAGGACAGCTTTTCCATAGAAAAGACGTTTTTGGTTTGCTAATAACTTTGCCGCCGTTTCACAAATCTTCACAAAATTTTCCAAAAGCAAATTACCCCATGCATTTTCCATAGACTTCTTTAAGCAGTGCTACCACAAAAACTACTAAATAGAATTAACAACATTCGTCAGAAAGTTAGATCTTGGTTTGCAGACTGTGCTTTTTTGTGATTTGGTGTAAATCCATTCAGTAATTTCTGAGAAATTAAGGTTCAAAACTATTTGTATATCTGGACCATTGGATTTGAGTGACTCTTGAGAAAGCTCCTTGAACCACATTTAAAAAAAAAAAAAAAAAAAGGACGTTCCGATTGGCCCACAGAGCTTTTTTACTTTGAGCCAATTTGCTCCGGGGTGAGTGACTGGTTCCCCAGGGCCTGAGAGGGGCAGGGGTGGGAAACATGGCCACTCTCCCCTTTTAAGTTAGATACAGCCCTGGGAGATGGGTCCCTAGGGCTTTCTAAGGTTCAGGGAGAGGGGCCACAGGGGAGGCCTTACTGCGCCTCACGGGATGGGGTCCCCAGTGCCCAAGAAGGGCTGGCGACGGGGCTGACAGCTCCCTCATCTTTTAAATTAGGTAAGTTCCTGCGGGTTAGAATTCCCGGTGCCGGAGGCTCAGTGAGGGGCACTATGCCATGTGCCCACCTCTGCTTTTATGGAACAATTCCGTTTATTATCGCTGTCACTAACATTACACAGCTTATCACCTACAACCCCATAGGCCGCTGCATTTGGGAGCAAAATGGGGTACCGTCGTGTACACAGGTATCGCTTACAACTCTGCGGCAGGTAGTTTAAATAATTTTTTTTTAAATCGAGACCCCTTTCCCCCCAGGTCTCCTGTCATGAGTCTCTGAGTGGTCAATTAACATTGGCAGTATACTAAATCAGGTCGTGGACGTAAATGACAAGGAGGTCCCAGAGCTGTACGAGGGCACCATTGTGGCCACATCTGGGATCAGGAAGAATAGTCATAGGTAGGCCGGGCAAGTTAACTCTCGAAACTCAGATGCAACGTGGCGTATGAAGGGTGCCTATAAGTCTGCATATTGTATGTGTTCAGATTCAGTTGCTAGAGACAACTTCTCCAAACCCAGAATGAACAATTGTGGTAACAGGGGGTATGGTCTGGTGTATTGTCTGATCTCCCAGAGTGGGAGTATAACCTGGTGGGTTGCACCCAGTGTCAGGGCAATTTGCCTACCTCTGTTAGAGCACACTGAGTAAGTCAGAGGGTTCAGTAGTCCCAGGATTGTGTAGGCTGGGAACCTAGGGATGGATGTGTTGAAGACTGAGTCAAAGTCATGTAAGACTTGTTCCCAATATCGAGTGAGCTTTCGGCAGTGCCTCGCAGGAGGGTCTTGGTGTTACCACAACCTCACCAGAACTCTTGCGAGCTTCTGGCCTTCTACTTCTGTAGTCTCAAAAGGGTTAGATACCAATAGGAACAAATTCTATGTGCAGTTTCAGTGCTAGCTGTATTATGCGCAGTGTGGTGCACTCTATAAAAAATATCAGCCCAGTCTTAAGTGGATTAGGTTCAGCCCAACTCTGCTTCCCATCTAAATTGCACTTTAGATTTGTTTAGGGTCAACTCCCTCTCCAGTTAAGCATGAAGCTTAGATATAAGACGTTTGCCATCTGATTTAAGGATTATTCATTTTTCAAAGGGAGTCATCAGCAGTCCCACTCCCTATCAAGTCCCAGGGCCAGTCATCCAGTGTTGCAGCTGGATATATTAGACGAGATCTGAATTAGTTAATAGTCAGTTTTAAGTTGGTCAAAGGGGATAAGTCCCATGGCATCAAAGAGGGACCCCACCCGCTTACAGCCTCCATCTTGACAGCATCGGAATAGCTATGGCTGAAGCCAAGGGACAAAGTCAGGGTTGGCCAGGATGGGGTCATAGGGGAAGGGGAAGGTAAAGGGAAAGGGAAAGTCATTGGGCCTTCCTTAATCACTATGGAGTCCCATTCTTGTATTGTCGGGCTCTACACCGGCAAAGAGTACAGGGCCCAAGCCCTGTGCCAATGGAGAAGCCCAACCTCCATCCATGTGTGAGAATCCATCATGGATTGGTCCATAAAAGTCCAATGCTTCTCCGATAGCAGGCAGTTCCACTCCACTATATACCAGAGTTTGCAGCTTGGTATTGCCGGAGCAGCTGGGGGACCGCAAGCCCACCATTCTTCTTCAGGTGCTATATCAAGTGTTTATGCAGGAAAGTATACTAGTCGTCCCAAGTTTATTAACAGCCAGTTGCAGGGAAGGTATCGTGTTTGGGAGTGGGACCAAAGGTAAGGTCTGAAATAAAAATAATATGTGGGGAAGGACAATCATCTTGATCGCCGCAACTCTGCCCATCCATGATAGGCGAAGGCGGCTCCATGACACCAAGTCCTTGGGGGTTTGAGAAGCAAGAGTTGAATAGTTAATAGCTGATGTTTTATTGGCAGTCAGGGCTAAGGCAATGCCTAGATATGGAACAGTGTTTGAAGCCCATTCAAATGGGAGCAAGGATTGCAGAGCTGTTTCATGTGTGGGACTGACAGTGAGATTCAGAAGCTGGGACTTTTGCATATTTACTTTAAATCCCGAGATGTCTCCGAAAGCATGGAGCTCCATAATCAACACCAATAGTGAGGCCTTTCCACTGATGATGTCATTTTATCCCTTACAGAACCTATGAGCTATTAGGTATTGTTCCCCACTGTAGTAAAGTACCCTCTTTCTAGGAATGGTTACTCCCATTTTCTGCCTGAATGGTAACTCAGAACCTAGGCATGTTTGGTTTCAGACATGTCGGAATCATACGCCAATACTGTTGTCAGTATTGGAAGTATGATTCCATGCACTCTGGGGGCTCCTTAGAGGACCCCCAGAATTGCTCCTACCAATCTTCCATGGCTTTCCGGCAGCCCAAGCTACTGCCATCCCTCAGACAGGTTTCTGCCCTCCTGCTACTTGAACAGCTCAAGCCCAGGAAGGCAGAACAAAGGATTTCCTTGGGAAAGGGGGGGGGGGGGTAATACCCTCTCCCTTTGGAAATAGGTGTTACATGGCTTGGGAGGAGTAGCCTCCCCAAACCACTGGTATGCTTTGAGGGCAAATTTGGTGCCCTCTGTGCATAAACCAGTCTACATTGGTTCAGGGACCTCCAGTCCCTTCTCTGGCACGAAACTGGACAATGGAAAGGAGAGTGACCACTCCCCTATCCATCACCACCACAGGGTGGTGCCCAGAACTCCTTCAGAGGGCCCTGGATTCTGCCATCTTGAATCCAAGGTTGGCAGGGACCTCTGGAAGCATCTGAGTGGCCAGGCCAGGCAGGTGACGTCAGAGCCCCCTTCTGATAGGTGGTCACCTGGATGGGTGAACAATTCCCCTTTCAGGGCTATTTAGGGTCTCTCTCTTGGGTGGGTCCTCAGATTCGGCTTGCAAGATTCCAGCAGGACTCCTAAGAAACCTCCACTTTGACTTCTAGCCACGGCAACTGTGACTGGACCCTCCAGGAACCGACAATCTGCATCCACGAAGAAGACTCTTCTTGCAACATTGTTTCCACGGCTCCTTCCTGCTTCTGCAACATTTCCCCAGTTGTGTATCATCTGAGGGCGACAAGTCTTCAGCCTGCATAAGAAGGAAGCAGGCATCGCCCTTGGAGTGAAGGAGTTACTCCCCTGTATCCGCAGGCACCTACTGCAGCGACGGCCAGCTGCGTGGATCTCCTCTTATCCTAAGCTACGGAGATCCTGCATCACAGGTGGTGATCCGGAGTAGTCCTCTTGGTCCTCGCTGCCAGCTGTCCAACTTTGGTGGAGGTAAGCCCTTTCTTTCCCACGCAGGACAGTACCCCCGTGCACTGAGTATCTTGTAGCTGCCAAGGCTTGTTTACATGTCTTCCAAGGGAACTCCAGGCCATGTGCAGCTCCAGCCCCCAGCACTCCTTCCTGCGCCGCACAGCCCTCTGCGTGGTTCTCCTGCAGCGTGGGATCCCTTTCTGTAATGCTGCGTGGGCTCTTTCTGCAACTTCTGTGTCTCCATCCTGTGGGACTCCTGTGGGTGCTGCCTTTGCTCCTGTGGACTCTGTATCGCTGAGGGTCCCACTGACTCCTCCTCTTGGGTTGAGTCCTCCTGGGCCTTGCTGGTCCCCAGCAGTACCACTTTTCCACTAACTGCAAATTTGCCTTTGCCAAGGCTTGTTGGTGGAATTCCTGCACCAACACCCATCTGCAATCGTCATAACAGCGTGGGACATCTTTACATCTCTCAGGAACTCTTCTCTGGCTCCAGGGCTACAGTGCTGACCTGTTCTTCATCACCGTCGACCATCTCCTGCAGGTACAGCTGGGTGGGTTGTAGCTCCTATTGCTCCTGGACTCCACTGACACGTTTGGACTTGGTCTCTCGCTCCACAGGTCTTCCTCTCCAGGAATCCACCGCTGGTTTCTTGCAGTCTTGTCTTGGTGTCTTTTTTTCCTTCCTTTTGGGTGGTTTGGGGAAATTCCAGTAATTTACTCCTGCTTCCCTGATCGTGTGGGGGTAATGTGTTACTTACCTCTGTGGTTTTCTAGTACTCCCAGCTCTCCTCTACACATTCCACTTACCTGTGTAAGGGTCCATTTGTTTAGTATATGGTTTGGGCTCCTCCTAGGGTCACCATTGGTTATTTACATGCGCACTATTTTCTAACCTTTTCTATGCCTACAGATGTTTACTAGTGTATATAATTAGTGTATTATTTACCTCCTACTGGAGGGTTGCCTTTCTAGTATTTGTGGTATTGTGAGACCAAAAATAAAGACCCGTTATGTTTGTACAACAGAGTGTTTTCTTTCATGTGTGTAAGTGCTGTGACTACAGTGATTTAGCATGAGCTTTGCATGTCTCCTAGATAAGCCTTGGCTGCTCATCCACAGCTACCTCTAGAGAGCCTGGCTTATAGACACTGTCAATACTTCACAAAGGGGGGATACATGGACCTGGTATAAGGTGTAAGTACCTTAGGTACCCACCACACACCAGGACAGCCTCCTACACCGACCAAATGGAATCCCTTGGATGGCTGGATTGTGTTTCAGCCTTTGCGCTAGAGGCTCCCTCTAAAGAGCAAAAAGAAGAGGGACAGCCTTGGGATGTACCCCTCTGGATTGGGAATTATGGTGATAATGTGCCGTTCACCTTGACAGAAGCCCAGGGGCAGTGTAGATACTACCTACCCATTTGCAGAAGCGTTGGCCAATCCCAAACCTCCACAGTGTATCGAAAAGATAAGGCAAATAGACATGGCAGAATGCTTTTTTGCACATCGATGGACAGGAGCAAAGCCTCCTTGGCAGTCTTTAAACCTTATCTATTAAGTGTAGTAGGAGCTTGGTGTTACAGCTGCATTGGCGTGCAGGAATAAATCCTGCCTGATCTGGGTCTATCAGGCCCGGCATGAGAGGAATGAGACGATGCACTAGAATACTGGCCAAGAGCTTAGCATCCATGTTTAAGAGAGAGATAGGTCTGTACGACCGTCAGAAGGTTGAATCTTTACCCAGCTTCAGGATAACTGAAATAACAGCCTCTAACATGGAGTGCACGAGGAAGCCTGAGTCGACGAAGGAGTTATACAAACGGGTGAGCAGTGAGGCTAAATCCTGACAGAAGGTCTTGTAAAATTGTGAGGTGAATCCATCAGGTCCTTGAGCTTTCGTAGGTTGCAGACTTGCTATGACTGAGATCACCTCTTCTATGCAAACAGGCTGTTCCAGGGCTAAGGCATCAGCTTCCAGGAAAGAGGTGATGCCTTGAAGGTATTCCAGATGATTACCGCCCTTGCTATCTGCGGTGGCATAAACAGCAGCATAAAAGGCTCGAAATGCCACTGTTATTCCCACATCTGAACATGTCTCAGTGGAGGAATTAGTGCAGATCACTTTCACTGGACCTGTATGGATTTTGCTGCGTAAGTGGTGTGCCAGCATATGCCTACACTGGTTGCTACTTAGACAGAATTTATGGTTGAAGCACATCATGGCGTATCCTGCCCTGTCCAACTCAAGATGTTTAAAGAGGAGCTGGGTCTCCACAGTGTCATTAGTTTGAAGGTAGGATGCAATTACTGTCTTAATATAAGTAACAGTAGCCTTAGACTGCAGCAAGGTGTCCCACAATCACCAAGGGGAACTCCTGGGTTGGAAGGCAGGGAATCTAATGGAGTCAGTCAAGGGTGTGTGGTCAGAGAGTGGGCGTGGGGCAATGGATGCTTCGGACAGGAGGTCCAGCAACAGACTAGGGAGTAAGTGGTCTTTGTGGGTAGGAAAGTGCCCTCTTTTTGGCATGGTTATCCCCACTTTTTGCCTGATGTCAGTGTGTTTTGACTGTGTTTACTGGGACCCTGCTACCCAGGACCCCCGTAACTGGGCTGCAACATGCATTATGAAACCCATGGGAGCCCATGCAAAGTGTGTCTGCAGGCCTGCCATTGTAGCCTGCGTGTAAGGGTGCATGCACCCTTTTCACTACAGATCACTGCACCAGGTCACTGTAAGCCACCCCTATGGCAGGCCCTCCTAGCCCACAGGGCAGGGTGCTCGTACCTGTGTGTGAGGGCACCTCCAGCTCCATTTTCCTGGACTTAGTGAGTGCGGGGAAGGGATTTCACCTGTGCACTGAACGTAGGTGACTACCTATGTCCCGCTACATAATGGAACCTGGGCATGTTTGGTAACAAACATGTCGGAATCATACCCCAATACTGTTGCCAGTATTGGTTGTATGATTCCATGCACTCTGGGGGCACCTTAGAGGACCCCCAGCTTTGTTCCTACCAGTGTGCAGGATTTTCGCAGGCAGCCCAAGCTGCTGCCATCCTACAGACGGGTTTCTGCCCTCCTGTTGCTTGAACAGCTTAGGCCCAGGAAGGCAGAACAAAGGATTTCCATTGGGAGAGGGAGGCAACACCCTCTCCCTTTGGAAATAGGTATTAGATGGCTTCGGAGGCGTAGCCTCTACAAGCCACTGGTATGCTTCAAAGGGAACTGTTGGTGCCCTCCTTGCATAAACCAGTCTGCACTAGTTCAGGGACCTCCAGTCCCGGCTCTGGCCCAAACCGGACAATGGAAAAGGGAGTTGCCACACCCCTGTCCATCACTACCCCAGGGGTGGTGCCCAGAGCTCCTCCGGGTGGCCACTTTATTCTGCCATCTTGAAACCAAGGCGTGCAGCGGCCTTTGGGAGCATCCTAGTGGCCACGTCAGGCATGTGATGTTAAAGCCCCCTCCTGATAGGTAGTCACCTTGCTAGGTGACCAATCCCCCCTTCTGGGCCATTTAGGGCCTCCTTCTTCGGTGGGTCCTCAGATTCAACATACAAGATTCCAGTAGGACTCCTCTGCAATGTTTACTTCAACTTCTGGCCACTAGAAATGGACTGGAACACAGCAACGACTTCGCTCTACAACATTATTTCTTCATCTTCTAACAGCAACTGTAAAATTTCCCCACTGTTCATCCTCTGAGGGCGACAGGTCTTCAGTCTGCACCAAGAAACAAGAAGGAATCTCCATTGGAGTGAAGGAGGTACTCCTCTGCATAGGCAGGCACCAACTGCAACGACGACAGGCTGCATGAGTCCTCTGTCCTGCAATTCTGCGTGGATCCTGCAACAGGTGGAGGTGGCGAGTCTTTGCTTCTCCTTGCAGGACAGTACCCCTGTGCACAGCGACTCTTCCAGCTACCAAGGCTTGTTGGGTCTTCTTCCGAGGGATCTCCAGGCTCCGTGAAGCCCTGGCCTCCAGCACCCTTCCTTGCAATGCATGGTCTCCTGCCTGCTGCTCCAGCGACTTGGGACTCCTTTCCAGGTGTGCTGAGTGGGCCTCACTGCGACTCCTCTGGCTGCTACCTGTGAGTTGCTGGATGGCAGCTGCATCCACGACTTCTTGCTCTCCTGACTGCTGGGAGATGTCTGGGACTCCCCTCAGACCTTCCTGGTTCCCAGCAGCTCTGCAACTTCTCTTCTGCGACTCTTACCTTGGCCAAGGCTTGTCGGTGGTTTTTCCACACAGCTGATGGACTGCAATTCTTCTTCCGAAGTGGGACATCAACTGCATCACTTCAGGAACTCTTCCTCTGCTCCTGTGCTGCATAGCAGACTCCTGCTCCTCACCTTTGACCTGGTCCTGCAACTCCAAAAGGATGGGTAGTGGCTCCTGCCCCAACCGGACACTCCAACTGGAACTGGACTTGGTCCCCTTCATTTGCAAGTCCTTTTCTGTCTGGATCCATCGTCAGCCTTGCTTGGGTCTTGCACAGTCCTTTCACAAAGTTTCTCTGTGGGTTTGGGAAAAAGCAGGTACTTACCTCTTCTCTCCTGGTCACTGTGGAGCACTCTGGTACTTACCTTTTGGGGTTCCTAGTTCCTCCAGCTCCCCTCTAGAGATTCCACTTACCTGGGTGGGGGTTCATCATAAGCATTCCATTTTGTAGGGTCGAGCACAAAAGTGCTCTAGCCTGCTGTAAACTCTCTGTGAGCTTTTAACCACGCCCACCGCACGCACATCAGTTTCATTGATTTGTGGGCTTGCCTTAAAAAAAAAAGAATTTAAAAACGCTTGCTTTCATTTGTGAAAGGCATGCATATGTCATGCCTTTTCCGGTGTTTAGCCCTCCTCGAGCGCACTGGCCAACTACTGAAAACATACAAGTCTATATGTTTTCCGCATGGTTTCTAGACTACCTTTTTATTTGCTATGCAGCGTGATCTCGCTAGGCAGTAGTCGAGCGCTTTGCATGACATAGACCCTGTTACATGGATAATTGGACTTTTGCTGATACGTTTGACTATGAGCGAACTTCTGTTTACTTTTGTGTTTCTCCTTTACGCTCAAGGTGGCCGTCGGCTCGCTTAGGTAAAACTGTATTACTTTTCAATTTATGTGGCAATAAGAGTCCGGTTAGGACTTTACAAGGCTAATAGCGCTAAATTGAGCAAATGCGAGACCCACTGCATTGTAAACGCTTGTTTAGTATATGGTTTCGGCTCCCCCTAGGGTAACTATTTTCTATTGTTATTGCACTGTTTTCTATTACTTTCATGCTCATTCCTGACAACTAAGGTGTATATAATAGTGTGTTTACTCACCTGCTAGTGGAGTATTGCCTATATAGCAATCTAGTTTTTGTGTCACTAATATAAAGTACCTTTATTTTTGTAACACTGTGTGGTTCTTTCATTTGTGTAACTGCTGTGTGACTATAAGTGGTATTGCATGAGCTTTGCATGAATCCTAGATAAGCCTTGGCTGCTCACTAACAGCTACCTCTAGAGAGCCTGGCTTCCTAGACACTGACTATGCCTCACTAATAGGGGATACCTGGAATAGGGTGACAACACCATAGGTGCTCAACACACACCCGGCCAGCTTCCTCAAATGCACATGTAGGTCTTGTGTGCAGACAAATAGAATATGTAGTCCTTAGAAGATGGGAATAGTCTGTGCCATACGTCGTGTAACCCACAATCGGAAAGCCAACAAAGGCCTGTAGCTGAGATGGCCCCAGTTTGGTCAGAATGTTGTCTAGAGCAGTCCATTTCCGTATTTAAGACCAAGTTCAATCCCCACTAGGATAGCAGCATCAGGTGTCTGAAGCACAGAAGCCAAAGGGCTCCTGATGAAGGATTCCTGGCATTCGTTGGGGGCATAAACATTCACTAGGGTAAACCCTAGTGTTGATCTCTGTTAGAGTAGACAAGATTTCACCTTTGAAGTTTGTGAATAGAGAATAGCTATTTCACCATCTCACATAGCACTCTATGCACCAGACTCCACAACATAGGAATCCACGGAAGAGCCCTGAAATGGATCCACTCCTTCCTCTCCAGGAGAATGCAGAGGGTCAGACTCCCACCCTACACATCCAGACCCACAGGGTTTAACTGTGGAGCCCCGCAAGGATCCCCACTGAGTCCCACACTGTCCCACACTGTTCAACATATACATGGCCCCTCTCACAGCAAACGTCAGAAGCCACGGTATGAACATCGTGTCATATGCCGATGACACACAACTCATTTCCCTCACCGAAGACAGGGACACGGCCAAAAGGAACTACAACTCGGGAAACGAAGCTGTCGCCACCTGGATAAGAGAAAGCTGCCTCAAGCTCAACTCCAACAAGACTGAGCTCATCGTCTTTGGAAATGTCACCTCAGCTTGGGACTCCCAATGGCCCACATCCCTCAGCACCCCCCTGCACCGACTGAGCACGCCCACAACCTAGGCATCATCCTCGACTCTTCCCTATCCATGACCCACAAGGTAAACTCAGTCACCTTCTCTTGGTGGCACACACTCCGCAAACTTCAGAGGATCTTCAGATGGATCCCAGCAGACTGTCGAAGGACAGTCACCCACGCCTTAGTCACAAGCAAGTTCAACTACGTCAACGCCCTCTACTCTGGCACCTTGACTAGAAATATAAAAATACTACAACTCATCCAGAACGCCACCGCCAGACTCATCCTGGACCTCCCACACCAAGAACACATCTCCCAACACCTGAGAAGCCTCCACTGGCTCCCGGTTGAGAAAAAAATCACCTTCAAGCTACTCACGTACAAGTCCATACACAACACAGGAACAGCCTACCTGAACTACTGCGTCTCCTTCCAGGTGGCCATGGCCGCCATCCCTCACATCCGCAAAACCACCCCCGGACGATCCTTTGCCTACATCGCAGCAAAGAGCTGGAACAACTCCCCCCCGCACCTTCAGACAAAGCCCGTTGCTCACCATCTTGAGGAAGAACCTCAAGACGTGGCTCTTCGGATGAGGCCCGAGGGCCCCCCCCAAGCATGTTTAAAACGGATTGATTGATTGACCCCACCCTTTCTTTATAGGGCAAGCGGACCAAAGCTGATGGGGAAACCATTGGGTTTGATTTCAATGGACCTCCTTAGAGAGTGAGTCTCCTGCAGAAAACAGATCTTGCTTCTGGTGTGCTGGAGGAGAGAGAGAACAGCTAATCTTTTGGTAGGGTAGTTAAGACCCCGTACATTAAGGATAATTATCTTAAACTTCAAAAAATAAAAACACATCAGCCCAAGAAACATGGAAAATGTGTATAAGGTGTGGACCAGACAGACGAGGAAGCAAGTGAAAAGGAGTCTCAAGCGGGGCAAATGTTCACCCATAATAAGGGGGAGAGGTAAAATCAAGACAGAGGGATCCCCATGGCCCAACCCGGCTGCATTCAGCCTCACCTGCCCACCTGCCAGGGAATAGAATCAAGGACCCTCAGCTTTATGGAGTGTCAGGCTTATCACTATCTCCAGACAGCGTGCCCAGCACAGACCTTTGTTCCAAGGCCATAGTCCCTAGGTGAGGGCACATAGTATCAGAGGGATGGTGTGACCACCACCAGCATGGTCTTCATTGTGCTGTCCAATTCTAGGGTTTATATGGTTGTTCTCCTGAAGAGGGGTTTTCAATACCAAGAACTACGAAAGCTTCCTTAATGGATCTGAGCTGACCGAGTTTGGCTTCAGGCGGAAGATGATTCTGAATGGGTAACCCCAGGAGTAGGGGACCCAGGTCTTCATCAAGTGAGCAGTAACTGGGAGGAAATTGTCTCTTCTGTAGTGTGATAGTTGCTAAATCTTTGATATAACTAGGGTGTTTGGCCTTTAAACTGAAGTGGGTGTAGATCACGGGCTTTTTGGAGGATGGCTTATTTTACCTGAAAGTAATGGACACAAACTAAGATGTCAGCAGGGGGGGCCTTTCACTGGTTTCAGCGGACCAACCTTGTGGAACCGGTCTTTATCTCTGCACCTGTTTGGCCGCCGAGGATGAAACAGAAAAGGGCTCTCATGTATTCTTCCAGATCGGCCTCCTCCGCATTGGTAGGAACCCCACCGAATGCAGATGTTATTCCGCCTCAAACAGTTTTCAAGGTCCTCAGCGTGCGACTAAGTCAAGTCATTGTTCTTGGAACCAAAGCACCTCTTGTTGCAGCCAATCTCTTTGCTACGGCCAGAATATTTGCCTTCCAAAGCAGCGACTCTCTCCCCCGCTCAATCCAGGTCTCAGCGCACCTCTCCAAGAACAGATAAGAGGTCCTTCTTTACTGCCAGTAGGTCTTCACGCAGCCAGAACAGAGCTTCCGGGAAGGAGCGCGTCACTGGGCTCTCTGCTTAGTCAGTCTCCAGGTGGTGCTCGACCACCTGCCATGGGTGCTTTACAACGGGAGGTTCCTCTCGCTGATTTTGTCTGCATGTCCCGGAGTGATCGGTCCTTTTTACCTCTGGCCACCAACATGGCCGTCACTTCCAAAAGCAAGCTGTTTATAATGCCACTCGCAGGCTGCCGTGTTTTCTCAGGAGGGATGAAGTGGGACTCCTCTGCAGGGTGGTCAGCCAAAGCAAACACTTCTCAGGAAGGGGCCTGGACCTACAGAGGTTTTGGTCCGCTGTTTAACAGGGCTGATGTAGCAAGGGTAAGGACCAGAGGGGGGATGGGTGGGGTTGTGTGTGGGGGTGTTGATGCATGGAATAGCACACTCCTAGGCTATTCCCTCCATTGGCCCAGTATGCCAGATAACTCAAATGTTGAGCAGGCCCATTCCAATGCAACAGATCTCCACAGGGGGTGTGGGCCACAGTTCCTTGGTGGCTAGGTCCTTCGGTCACAAACAGAGTCACTCTCTAGGGCTCCACTACAGGCAGGGAGTTGGAAGCCTCAGTGCATTCTCTTCAGTAGACTTTGGCCAATATAGGCATATCACTACTTCGCTGCTCCAAGGGTGTTGAGGTGGAAAGGGGCTTTGTGCTGGGCCAAAATAGTGATATAGGCAGACCGTGCCCCCAGGGGGTGGGGAGGATGGCAGGGGGCTGTGCAGCATGTGTAGACAAATGGGGGGCACTCCAGTGTTGCTTTCATTTGACTTTCCCCTGCACTGTTATGTTGGGCCTAGGAGCACCAGAGACCGTGGGCAACTAATCCTCCCATGTGCACAGGCGGGAGCTCTTCACACCCCCCGCCCCCTTCTCCCCTCTTGCGCGGGATGCACCAACACTGGCCACTTAGCCAGTGAGACTGTCAGAGCTTCGCTGCAGAGGCTGGAGAAGTGTCCAGCTCGCCCCCGGGAGGCACTCTGCTCCACTCCAGGTTAGAAAGTGCCTGACGTCATCTTGTGAGCCGCCAGGGTCTGCTGCCGACAGAGGTCTCATCGGTTGTGGAGAAGTACCGTGTTAACAGGGGTCAGTACTGCCCCGCCGTATGCAGACGATCACCATCTTCATCCCATGGGCGTAATAAGGGGTGATCTGCTCGGCGGGTAGGGCGCTGTGAAGTGCTTAGCAATGGCGAGGAGACGTAAAGACACGCCTTACCAGCCCGCCATCTTGGCCATGCTCCCTCTGCTTTTAAAGAGCAGGCCAGGGAGTCCCAAAATGCATTTTCTTCATGCATTTTCCCATACAGTCTTTAGACATGTTTACAGCCTCAACCGTTGATTGGATTTACACCACATTTGGCAGATAGCTAGATCTTGGGCCACAGATCGTGCTTTTTGTTATTTGGTGTAAATCTGTTCAGTAGTTTTGGAGTTAAAGGAAAAACTATATAGATGTCTGGGTGGAGCCTAAGCACAGATCTCATGGTGAGATCTTATCTAGGAAGAAGTGCTGGCAGCCATCTTGGGACCAATGTACATGATAGCCCCCAGTTAAATGGACCGTAGTGAATGGCAGGTTTTGAGAGTCACAAGAAAAAGAACATATTATACTAATGTTAGGAATTGTGGTGTGTTCTAAGGTGCTTTACCCAGTGCAAAAGCGTTCTGCTGGGATTTCATGAATCATGTTGAGAGAAAACAGTTTTCTCATGATTTTCCCACAGAGGTTATGGAAGGTGCTCTAGAAGCTAAAATGAGAGTATATTTTCTGTAAATTCACATTATCTTTTTCAGCCATATGAGAATGAAGTCTGACGAACAAGTTACTTTCCTTCCGTAAATTTTTCTGGTAGAGACATATTCTAGTTTCAGATTCCTTACCTTAGAATTTACTCGAGGCATCAGGCTGGATATGGAGATTTTTCTTTGAGCAGTACCCTTGCGTGCCGTCAGGTGGCCTCGGTCGATTTAGCGTTCGTCGTCAGTGTTGCGGTCGCCGTCGGGGGCTGCACATAGGCGCCACCTCGGCGACATCAATTTCTTTTCACAACTTTCCCACTGAAGTGTGGAGCCATGGTAAAGGCTGAAAATGGTGCGCCAGAGTCAAGGTCCTGAAAAGGCAATCCCTGTCCCTAGAAATCAGTTCGCAAGAGGGGAGGATGGGTGGGTCAGTAAGGAATCTGCAACTAGAATATATCTCTGCCAGATAAATTGTTACCAAAGGTAAGTAACTTGTTCATCTGATAGAGACTTCTAGTTGCATATTCCATACCTTAGAATAGATACCCGAGCAATTCCATACTCAGTGGTAGGCTGCGAACCAAGATCATACTAAAAAGAGTCCTGCAGGACCAAACGACCACAGTAGCTGCCTCTGCAGACCTGACTGTCCAGACAGTAATGTTTTGTGAACATGCGCAGGGATGCCCACGTTGTTGCCTGGCAGATGTCCAGGATAGGAACTCCGCTTGCTGACACTGTGGAAGCAGTGAACGCGCAAGCCCTCAGGGTGTTGCTTCTTTGCCAAAGCGTAGCACAGTTTGATGCAAAGTAGTACCCATCATGAGATGGTATGCTTCTGCACTGCCTTCCCCTTTTTCGCACCCACATACCCAACAGTTGATTGTCCACCTGGAAATATTTAGTACAATTGAGGTAGAAAACCAATGCCCTTTTTCGACCCAGACAGTGGAGTCTCTCCTCCTCATGAGAAGGATGTGGGGGTGCGTAAAATGTAGGCAAAGTGATGGATTGGCCTACATGAAAAGGCGTAATAACCTTGAGAAGGGGGGAAGCCTGCGTACGAAGCACCACTCTGTCAGGACTAACAGACAAAAATGGGGGGGTTAGAAGAAAGAGCTTGAAGCTCACTCACTCTGCGAGCCGAGGTGATGGCAACAAGAAATGCAGTTTTGACAGTAAGGAGCCGCAAGGGGCAATTCTGTAACGGCTCAAATGGGGCACACCTCATGTAAGTGTGGACCAGATTGGGGTCCCACTGAGGCATAATAAATGGATTGGGAAGAAACAAAAGGATTAAGGAACATACCAACAATTGGAGATTTAAAAAGGGAAGGTTGATCTGGCAATCTGGGAAAGGCTGAGATAGCCGATAAGTAACCTTTAAGGGTGCCCAAAGCTGAGCCCTTCTGGGCTAAAGAAAGAATGAACAAATGAACCTCAGAGAGAGAAGCAGAGAGGGGGATCAACAGACTTGGTGGTACACAATGCCACAAATTTATGCCAATGCTGACATATACCGTTTTTGGTGGAGGAACACCTGCCTGCCAAGATAACGTCACAGACTTCGGGCAGAAGGTAAAAATCTGTCAACTGCCGCCGCTCAACCTCCACGCTTCAAGACGAAGATTGGACAGGTTCAGGTGGAGGACCGTCCTCTGTTGCTTCGACAGAAGATCCTGCCAAAGGGGCAGTCTGACTGGAGGATCTGTGGCCATGCTCAGCAGCTCTGGACACCATACTCTCCATGCCCAGTCTGGAGCCACAAGGATTATTTGGGCCCAGTCGTTCTTGAACTTCTCAGAACTCTGGACAGAAGTGGTATAGGTGGGAAGGCGTAAGGGAGGCCTGAGTTCCACTCGAGACGAAAAGCGTTGCCGAGCGAGTGCTGCCTTGGAAACTCCAACGCGCAAAAGAGCTGACATTGCGTGCTCTCTGCAGAGGCGAACAGATATAACCAAGGCTCTCCCCACTGCTGAAAGATAACTTGCACCATCTCTGGATGGAGGCGCCATTTGTGATCGACTATGCATCGATGGCTGAGTTTGTCTGCTCTGGCGTTCAGAGAGCCCGCCAGATGCTGAACCACCAGGGTAATGTCCGGATGTGCCAGCCACACCAAGAGGCACAGAGACTCTTGACAAAGGTTCCAGGACCCCACTCCGCCAGGTTTGTCCATAAACACCTGCACCACTTTCCCTTTGAGAGAGGGAAGGAATGCTTTCAATGCAAGCCTGATCGCTCGGCGCTCCAGAAGATTGATGTGGAGTCCAGACTCTGCCAGAAACCAAACTAGTATGAGCTCCGCCTCTGCCGTGGGGCCGCCCCATCCCAGAAGTGACACCTCTGTCACTACTCTAAGATCTGGTTGGGGAAGGGAGCGGGATCTGCCATTGATACAATCCAGATTCGAAAGCCACCAATGCAGTTCTTTTGCAGTCTCCTCCTAGATCTGGACAATGTCAGAGAGATTCCCCTGATGCTGCGCCCACTGGAACTTCATCTGGCATCTGTCACCAGCAGGATGCAGGAGGTCATGAGGCCCAGCAGCCTCAGTCATTCTCACCGAAACACAGGATAGAGGCTGAAAATATCGGAAAATATCGGAATCATAGCCTCAATATCCTGGATTCACTTTTCAGGAGGATAGTCCCAAATAAAAGGGAGCATCTGAGAGGGAGTCAGGTGTGAATTCGGCATGTTTATAGTGAAACAGAAGGTTCGCCGTAGTCTGAAGGTGAGAGATGACTCTCTGGGGCGTATCCGCCTTCAACAGCCAGTCGTCGAGGTAGGGGAAGACTGAAATCCCTAACCTGCGCAGATGAGCTGCGACTACCGCCATCACTTTCGTGAACACTCGAGAGGCACTGGTAAGTACGAAGGGGAGCACGGTAAATTTAAAGTGCTTGTGACCTACCACGAATCAAAAGTAGCGTCTTTGCGCAGGCAAGACAGGTATATGGAAGTAAGCGTCCTGCAAATCAACCGATACCTTCCAGTATCCTGGGTTTATGGCAGACAGGACCTCAGCCAGAGTGAGCATTCTGAACTCCTACTTCTTGAGAAAGAAGACTGAGGGCTCAAAGGTTTAGGATAACACCTACCTGGTTGACCTAGGCACTCTTGGATGCCCCACAGCGTGCTTCATGTGAACCGCCGGAGCCCTATTATGACAGAGCTGACATGATATTGCTCATTGCAAATGATGAGTGACAGGAAGAAGAGAGTGACCCTCTGTAGGAGGCTGGCCTGGCTTGTAGTGGGTACCAAGGGGTACTTACACTCTGTACCAGGTCCAGTTATCCCTTTTTAGTGTAGAAGAGGTGTTTCTAGCAGCTTAGGCTGATAGAAGGTAGCTATAGCAGAGCAGCGTAGGCTGTACTAGGAGACATGCAAAGCTCCTACTATACCACTGGTGTCATATGCACAATATCAAAAGAAAACACAATACACAGATATACTAAAAATAAAGGTACTTTATTTTTATGACAATATGCCAAAGGTATCTCAGTGAGTACCCTCAGTATGAGGATGCCAAATATACACAAGATATATGTACACAATACTAAAAATATGCAGTAATAGCAAAAGGAAGTAATGCAAGCAGTGTAAAGTTACAATAGATTGCAATAGGAGCACATAGGTACAGGGGCAACACAAACCATACACTCCAAAAGTGGAATGCGAACCATGAATGAACCCCAAACCTATGTGAGCTTGTAGAGGGTCGCTGGGACTGTAAGAAAACAGTGAGGGTTAGAAAAATAGCCCACCCCGAGACCCTGAAAAGTAGGTGTAAAGTGCACCAATAAGCCCCAGAGAGCACAGAAGTCGTGATAAGGGGTTTCTGCAAGGAAGACCAACACCAGCAAAGCAACAATAGTGGATTTCCGGACCGGAGTACCTGTGAAACAAGGGGACCAAGTCCAAGAGTCGCGACAATGTCAAGAGTGGGCAGATGCCCAGGAAATGCCAGCTGAGGGTGCAAAGAAGCTGCCACCGGATGGAAGAAGCTTTGGTTTCTGCAAGAACGAAGAGGACTAGGAACTTCCCCTTTGGAGGATGGATGTCCCACGTCATGAAGAAGCTTGCAGAGGTGTTCCCACACAGAAAGACCGCAAACAAGCCTTGCTAGCTGCAAGGGACGCGGTTAGGGTTTTTGGATGCTGCTGTGGCCCAGGAGGGACCAGGATGTCGCCACTTGGATGAGGAGACAGAGGGGGCGCCCAGCAAGTCAGGGAGCCCTCACAGAAGCAGGCAGCACCCGCAGAAGTACCGGAAAAGGCACTTGGAAGAGGAGTGAACAGGAGTCCACCCGAAGTCACAAAAGGGAGTCCCACGACGCCGGAGGACAACTCAGAAGGTTGTGCACTGCAGGTTAGAGTGTCGGGGACCCAAGGTTGGCTGTGCACGAAGGAAATCCTGGAAGAGTGCACAGGAGCCGGAGCAGCTGCAAATCACACGGTACCCAGCAATACAGTCTAGCGTGGGGAGGCAAGGACTTACCTCCACCAAACTTGGACTGAAGAGTCACTGGACTGTGGGAGTCACTTGGACAGAGTTGCTGAGTTCCAGGGACCACGCTCGTCGTGCTGAGAGGGGACCCAGAGGACCGGTGATGCAGTCTTTTGTTGCCTGCGGTTGCAGGGGGAAGATTCCGTCGACCCACGGGAGATTTCTTCAGAGCTCCTGGTACAAGAAGGAGGCAGGCTACCCCCAGAGCATGCACCACCAGGAAACAGGCGAGAAAGCCAGCAGGATGAAGCGATACAAGGTTGCAGTAGTCGTCTTTGCTACTTTGTTGCGGTTTTGCAGGCATCCTGAGCAGTCAGCGGTCGATCCTTTGGCAAAAGGTGAAGAGAGAGATGCAGAGGAACTCTGATGAGCACTTGCATTCGTTATCTGCAGAATTCCCCAAAGCAGAGACCCTAAATAGCCAGAAAAGGAGGTTTGGCTACCTAGGAAGGAGGATAGGCTAGTAACACAGGTAAGAGCCTATCAGAAGGGGTCTCTGACATCACCTGCTGGCCCTGGCCACTCAGAGCAGTCCAGTGTGCCAGCACACCTCTGAATCAAAGATGGCAGAGGTCTGGGGCTCGCTGGAGGAGCTCTGGGCACCTCCCAGGGGAGGTGCAGGTCAGGGGAGTGGTCACTCCCCTTTCCTTTGTCCAGTTTCGCGCCAGAGCAGGGCTGGGGGATCCCTGAACTGGTGTAGACTGGCTTATGCAGAGATGGGCACCATCTGTGCCCATCAAAGCATTTCCAGAGGCTGGGGGAGGCTACTCCTCCCCAGCCCTGACACCTTTTTCCAAAGGGAGAGGGTGTAACACCCTCTCTCTGAGGAAGTCCTTTGTTCTGCCTTCCTGGGCCAAGCATGGCTGGACCCCAGGAGGGCAGAAACCTGTCTGAGGGGTTGGCAGCAGCAGCAGCTGCAGTGAAACCCCAGGAAAGGCAGTTTGGCAGTACCCGGGTCTGTGCTAGAGACTCGGGGGATCACGGAATTGTCTCCCCAATGCCAGAATGGCATTGGGGTGACAATTCCATGATCTTAGACATGTTACATGGCCATGTTCAGAGTTACCATTGTGACGCTATACATAGGTAGCGACCTATGTATAGTGCACGCGTGAAATGGTGTCCCCACACTCACAAAGTCCGGGGAATTTGCCCTGAACGATGTGGGGGCACCTTGGCTAGTGCCAGGGTGCCCACACACTAAGGGCCAGATGTACTAAAGGATTTTACCCATTCTGTGTCAATGGGAAAATCCTTTCGTACATCTGGCCCTAAGTAACTTAGCACCCAACCTTCACCAGGTGAAGGTTAGACATATAGGTGACTTATAAGTTACTTAAGTGCAGTGGTAAATGGCTGTGAAATAACGTGGACGTTATTTCACTCAGGCTGCAGTGGCAGGCCTGTGTAAGAATTGTCAGAGCTCCCTATGGGTGACAAAAGAAATGCTGCAGCCCATAGGGATCTCCTGGAACCCCAATACCCTGGGTACCTCAGTAGCATATACTAGGGAATTATAAGGGTGTTCCAGTATGCCAATGTGAATTGGTGAAATTGGTCACTAGCCAGTTAGTGACAATTTAGAAAGCAGAGAGAGCATAACCACTGAGGTTCTGGTTAGCAGAGCCTCAGTGAGACAGTTAGTCATCACACAGGGAACACATACAGGGCACACTTATGAGCACTGGGGCCCTGGCTGGCAGGGTCCCAGTGACACATACACTAAAACAACATATATACAGTGAAATATGGGGGTAACATGCCAGGCAAGATGGTACTTTCCTACACAACCCCCCCCACAAACGAAGGAATATAGACTAGCCATGACCTGATGAGTCTTCATTGTCTAAGTGGAAATATCTGGAGAGTCCATCTGCATTGGAGTGGGTACTCCCAGGTCTATGTTCCACTGTATAGTCCATTCCCTGTAGAGATATGGGCCACCTCAACAATTTAGGGTTTTCACCTTTAATTTGTTTTAGCCAAAGTAGAGGTTTGTGGTCTGTCTGAACAATGAAGTGAGTGCCAAACAGGTATGGCCTCAACTTCTTCAGTGCCCAGACCACAGCAAAGGCCTCCCTCTCTATGGCAGACCAACGCTTTTCTCTAGGGGTCAACCTCCTGCTGATAAAAGCAACAGGTTGATCCTGGCCCTCAGAATTGAGTTGTGATAAGACTGCCCCTACCCCTAATTGAGATGCATCAGTTTGAACAATGAATTTCTTGGAGTAACATGGGCTTTTTAGAACAGGTGCAGTGCACATGGCCTGTTTCAGCTCCTCAAAAGCTTTCTGACAGCTAGCTGTCCACAATACCTTTTTAGGCATCTTCTTGGAAGTGAGATCATTAAGTGGGGCTGCAATGGAGCCATAGTTTTTAATGAATCTCCTGTAATACCCAGTGAGGCCTAAGAAGGCTCTCACCTGGGTCTGAGTTGTAGGGGGAACCCAATCCATGATTTTCTGGATTTTCCCCTGAAGTAGTGCAATCTGTTCTCCACCTACCAGGTGTCCCAGATAAACCACTTTCCCCTGCCCTATCTGGCACTTTGAAGCCTTGATAGTGAGGCCTGCCTTCTGCAGGGCCTCCAAAACTTTCCACAGGTGGACCAGGTGATCATCCCAGGTGGAGCTAAAGACAGCTATATCGTCCAGATATGCTGCACTAAAAGCCTCCAACTCTTGCAGGACTGTATTTACCAACCTCTGAAAAGTGGCAGGTGCATTTTTCAAACCAAAGGGCATTACTGTGAATTGGTAGTGCCCTCCAATAGTCGAAAATGCATTTTTTGCCATAGCATCCTCTGATAACTTGATCTGCCAATACCCTGCAGTCAAATCAAAGGTGCTTAGATACTTGGCAGATGCCAGTGTATCTATGAGCTCATCTGCCCTGGGTATAGGGTGAGCATCAGTTTTTGTTACCTGGTTGAGACCTCTGTAATCTACACAAAACCTCATCTCTCTTTTCCCATCTTTTGAGTGAGGCTTTGGTACAAGCACCACAGGAGAGGCCCATGGGCTTTCAGAATGTTCAACCACTCCTAGTACAAGCATTTTCTGAACTTCTTGTTTTATGCAGTCCCTGTAGGCTGCCTATAGATCTTACTTTTGACAGGCATGCTGTCTCCAGTTTCTATAGTGTGCTCACACCAACATGTGGTGCCTAGCACAGTAGAAAAGAGTTCAGAAAACTGACCTAGGAGATTTATGCAGTTGTCTTTTTGCTCAGCAGTAAGACAGTCTGCCAAAACTACACCTTTGACTAGAGCATCCTGTTCTGTGGAAGAGAAGAGATCAGGGAGAGGGTCACTCTCTTCTTCCTGTCCCTCATCTGTTGCCATGAGCAGGGTGAGATCATCCCTGTCATAGTAGGGTTTTAGGCGGTTGACATGGAGCACCCTAAGGGGACTCCTGGCAGTGCCCAGGTCAACCAAGTAGGTGACCTCGCCCTTCTTTTCAACAATGAGATGGGGTCCACTCCATTTGTCTTGGAGTGCTCTTGGGGCCACAGGCTCCAATACCCACACCTTCTGTCCTGGTTGGTAATGAATCAGAACAGCCTTCTGGTCATGCCATTGCTTTTGGAGCTCTTGGCTGGCCTGGAGGTTTTTACTGGCCTTTTTCATGTACTCAGCCATTCTGGATCTTAGGCCGAGTACATAGTCCACTATGTCTTGTTTGGGAGCTTTTAAAGGTTGTTCCCAACCCTCCTTTACAAGTGTTAGAGGACCTCTTACAGGGTGTCCAAATAGGAGTTCAAAGGGGCTGAAGCCCACTCCTTTCTGGGGTACCTCCCTGTAAGCAAAAAGGAGGCAAGGTAACAGGACATCCCATCTCCTCCTGAGTTTTTCAGGGAGTCCCATTATCATACCTTTGAGAGTTTTATTAAACCTCTCTACCAGTCCATTTGTTTGTGGATGATAAGGTGTGGTGAATTTGTATGTTACACGACATTCCTTCCACATGGCCTTCAAGTATGCAGACATAAAGTTGCTACCCCTGTCTGATACAACCTCTTTTGGGAAGCCCACCCTGGAAAAGATTCCCAGGAGAGCTTTTGCCACTGCAGGAGCTGTAGTGGTCCTTAGAGGAATAGCTTCAGGATATCTTGTGGCATGGTCCACTACCACCAAGATAAACCTATTGCCTGAAGCAGTAGGAGGGTCAAGGGGGCCAACTATGTCAACCCCTACCCTTTCAAAGGTAACCCCAACCACAGGTAGTGGAATAAGGGGAGCCTTTGGAGTGCCACCAGTCTTGCCACTGGCTTGGCAGGTCACGCAAGATTTACAAAAGTCTTTTGTGTCCTCTGACATCCTAGGCCAGTGAAACAGGGGGACAAGCCTTTCCCATGTTTTAATCTGACCCAAATGTCCAGCCAAAGGAATGTCATGTGCCAGAGTTAGGAGGAACTCTCTGTACTGCAGGGGAATTACCAATCTCCTGGCTGCTCCAGGTTTTGGGTCCCTTGCCTCTGTGTACAAGAGGTTGTCCTCCCAGTAAACTCTATGTGAGTCACTGACATCCCCATGTTGCTTTTTGACAGCTTGCTGTCTTAGACCCTCTAATGTGGGACAGGTTTGCTGTGCCACACTCAGCTCTTCTTTAGCAGGCCCCCCTCCACCCAAAAGCTCAGCAGTGTCTGCTGCCAGCTCCTCTGATGAAGGTTCTGCACAGGGGGGAAATTTTTCTTCCTCAGAAGTAGAATCATCTGGAGAGGGAGGGATAGTGGGTAGGGATTTACCCTTACTAACCCTAGCTTTAGGCAGCACTTGGTCCATTGTTCCAGGATCCAAGTCACCCTGTCCTTTTTGCTTTTTGGCCTGAGCCCTTGTCAAAGCAAAAATATGCCCAGGAATGCCCAGCATTGCTGCATGAGCCTCTAACTCCACTTCTGCCCAAGCTGATGTCTCTAAATCGTTCCCTAGTAGACAGTCTACAGGTAAATCTGAGGCAACCACAACTTTCTTTGGACCAGTAACCCCCCCCACCCCCAGTTGAGATTCACAACAGCCATGGGGTGGCTAAGAGTGTTGTTATGAGCGTCTGTCACTTGGTACTGGTGACCAAGTAGGTGTTGTTCAGGGTGTACCAGTTTCTCTATTACCATGGTAACACTGGCACCTGTGTCCCTGTAGGCCTGAACCTCAACACCATTGATTAGGGGAAGTTGCTTGTACTTATCCATATTAAGGGGACAAGCAACCAAGGTGGCCAAATCAATGGCAGCTTCAGAGACTAGCACAGCCTCTGTGGTCTCCCTAACAAGACCAACCCCTACTAAATTACCAAAAGTGAGCCCAGCTACTCCCTTGGATTGGCTATTAGTAGGTTTGCTCCCACCACCACTGCTATTACTAGGGGCACTAGAGGTTGCAGTAGGGGTTGTGGTAGTGGGAGGTTTGGTGCTTTTCTTTGGACAGCTGGCACCAGTTGTCCAATGGCCTTTTACTTAACATAAATAGCACCATGGTTTTTTTACTTGATTAGAAGAGGATTTGGACCCACCACCTCCACCAGAGTGTTTTTGTGGGCCTGATATAGACTCATTTTTAGATTTGTCCCCACCCTTGTCTGAAGACTTACCATCCTTCTTCTTGCCATCCTTGTCACGCCCTGTATGAACTTTTCTGTTCACTCTTGTTCTGACTCATTTGTCTGCCTTCTTTCCCAATTCTTGGGGAGAGGTCAGATCTGAGTCCACTAGATATTGGTGTAACAAATCAGACACACAGTTATTCAGAATATACTCTCTCAGGATTAGATTGTACAGGCTTTCATAGTCAGAAACTTTACTGCCATGTAACCACCCCTCCAAGGCCTTCACTGAATAGTCAACAAAGTCTACCCAGTCTTGTGAGGACTCTTTTCTGGTTTCTCTGAACTTAATCCTGTATTGTTCAGTGGTTAAGCCAAATCCATCCAAGAGTGCATTCTTCAAAACTGTAAAATTATTGGCATCACTTTCCTTCACAGTAAGGAGCCTATCCCTACCCTTTCCACTGAAAGATAGCATTGGATAGCAGCCCACTGCCTTTGAGGGACCCCCCTGTACCATACAGGCCCTCTCAAGTGCAGCAAACCACTTGTTAATGTCATCCCCCTCCTTGTAAGGGGAAACTATCTTGTGCAGATTCCTGGAATCATGCTCTCTAACAGGATTGCTATCAGGAATACTGCTGCTGCCACCATGGGGTCCTAACTCCAACCTCTGTCTCTCCTTTTTTAAGTCTAGGGATTCCCTGTCTAGAGCCAGCTGTTGCTGTTTAAGCTTCAGCCTGGTCTCTTCCACTCTCAACGTACTGAGTTCCCTTTCTAACATTTTGTCATCAGGGTGGGTGGGTTGGGAATGTTTTGGCACAGAAGAAATATTGGAATGAGCAGAGGGAGACCTGTCCCTAACAGTTGGCACTCTAACAACCTGGCCTCCAGGAACAAAAACATCCCTACTGTGATGGGAGCTTCTATTACTACCAGCATTGCTAGGTGGTCTGCTAAGGGGCAGATTAGGAAGAGAACCCTGTAACACTCCCTCAAGGGGCTCCCCTGAGTCAGAGTGTGAGCTATCTAGCAACTTTTCAGATGAGGTGCCACCCAGGGCCTTATCATTCTCAATAATCATATTAGACAGAAATTCTCTAGTAGGGTTCTTTCCCACCACTAAACCTATATCAATGCAGAGACTCCTTAGGCTCTTAAAGTTAAGGTGGTCATAAGTTGTATTGACCAAATTAAGAGGAGTTCCTACACCAGACATGATAGAAGAAGGTTTAGAGACAGATAAGAGAGAAAAAGTTTCAGGACTTTTTAAAGAACAGAAAAAAAAAAAAAAAAAAAAACGTTTTCAACTTTTTGAAACTTTTAGAAAGTTTTAGGAGTACTTTTCAACACTTAGCAGATAGTGTAAGAGAAGAAAAGCAAAACTTTTTGGTTAGGTGTACATACACTGAACTTGTTTTGTATATTTTTCTCTTATGAAAAGTAGAAAATGACAAAGTGGTAAGTAGTTACAAGTACTTATCCCACCGCTGCACAACCAATGTAGGAGGCTGGCCTGGCTTGTAGTGGGTACCAAGGGGTACTTACACTCTGTACTAGGTCCAGTTATCCCTTATTAGTGTAGAAGAGGTGTTTCTAGCAGCTTAGGCTGATAGAAGGTAGCTATAGCAGAGCAGCTTAGGCTGAACTAGGAGACATGCAAAGCTCCTACTATACCACTGGTGTCATATGCACAATATAAGAAAACACAATACACAGATATACTAAAAATAAAGGTACTTTATTTTTATGAAAATATGCCAAAAGTATCTCAGTGAGTACCCTCAGTATGAGGATGCCAAATATACACAAGATATATGTACACAATACCAAAAATATGCAGTAATAGCAAAAGGAAGTAATGCAAGCAGTGTAAAGTTACAATAGATTGCAATAGGAGCACATAGGTACAGGGGCAACACAAACCATATACTCCAAAAGTGGAATGCGAACCACGAATGGACCCCAAACCTATGTGAGCTTGTAGAGGGTCGCTGGGACTGTAAGAAAACAGTGAGGGTTAGAAAAATAGCCCACCCCAAGACCCTGAAAAATAGGTGTAAAGTGCACCTATAACCCCCAGAGAGCACAGAAGTCGTGATAGGGGGTTTCTGCAAGGAAGACCAACACCAGCAAAGCAACAATAGTGGATTACCAGACCTGAGTACCTGTGAAACAAGGGGACCAATTACAAGAGTTGCGACAATGTCGAGAGTGGGCAGATGCCCAGGAAATGCCAGCTGAGGGTGCAAAGAAGCTGCCACCGGATGGAAGAAGCTTTGGTTTCTGCAAGAACGAAGAGGACTAGGAACTTCCCCTTTGGAGGATGGATGTCCCACGTCGTGAAGAAGCTTGCAGAGGTGTTCCCACACAGAAAGACCGCAAACAAGCCTTGCTAGCTGCAAGGGTCGCGGTTAGGGTTTTTGGATGCTGCTGTGGCCCAGGAGGGACCAGGATGTGCCCACTTTGATGAGGAGACAGAGGGGGCACCCAGCAAGTCAGGGAGCCCTCACAGAAGCAGGCAGCACCTGCAGAAGTACCGGAACAGGCACTTGGAAGAGGAGTGAACCGGAGTCCACCCGAAGTCACAAAAGGGAGTCCCACGACGCCAGAGGACAACTCAGAAGGTTGTGCACTGCAGGTTAGAGTGTCGGGGACCCAGGGTTGGCTGTGCACAAAGGAAATCCTGGAAAAGTGCACAGGAGCCGGAGCAGCTGCAAATCACGAGGTACCCAGCAATGCAGTCTAGCGTGGGGAGGCAAGGACTTACCTCCACCAAACTTGGACTGAAGAGTCACTGGACTGTGGGAGTCACTTGGACAGAGTTGCGGAGTTCCAGGGACCACGCTCGTCGTGCTGAGAGGGGACCCAGAGGACCGGTAATGAAGTCTTTTGTTGCCTGCGGTTGCAGGGGGAAGATTCCGTCGACCCACAGGAGATTTCTTCAGAGCTCCTGGTGCAAGAAGGAGGCAGGCTACCCCCAGAGCATGCACCACCAGGAAACAGGCGAGAAAGCCAGCAGGATGAAGTGATACAAGGTTGCAGTAGTCGTCTTTGCTACTTTGTTGCGGTTTTGCAGGCGTCCTGAGCAGTCAGCGGTCGATCCTTTGGCAGAAGGTGAAGAGAGAGATGCAGAGGAACTCTGATGAGCACTTGCATTCGTTATCTGCAGAATTCCCCAAAGCAGAGACCCTAAATAGCCAGAAAAGGAGGTTTGGCTACCTAGGAAGGAGGATAGGCTAGTAACACAGGTAAGAGCCTATCAGAAGGAGGCTCTGACGTCACCTGCTGGCCCTGGCCACTCAGAGCAGTCCAGTGTGCCAGCACACCTCTGAATCCAAGATGGCAGAGGTCTGGGGCACGCTGAAGGAGCTCTGGGCACCTCCCCTGGGAGGTGCAGGTCAGGGGAGTGGTCACTCCCCTTTCCTTTGTCCAGTTTCGCACCAGAGCAGGGCTGGGGGATCCCTGAACCGGTGTAGACTGGCTTATGCAGAGATGGGCACCATTTGTGCCAATCAAAGCATTTCCAGAGGCTGGGGGAGGCTACTCCTCCCCAACCCTGACACCTTTTTCCAAAGGGAGAGGGTGTAACACCCTCTCTCTGAGGAAGTCCTTTGTTCTGCCTTCCTGGGCCAAGCCTGGCTGGACCCCAGGAGGGCAGAAACCTTTCTGAGGGATTGGCAGCAGCAGCAGCTGCAGTGAAACCCCGGGAAAGGCAGTTTGGCAGTACCCGGGTCTGTGGGGATCATAGAATTGTCTCCCCAATGCCAGAATGGCATTGGGGTGATAATTCCATGATCTTAGACATGTTACATGGCCATGTTCGGAGTTACCATTGTGACGCTATACATAGGTAGTGACCTATGTATAGTGCACGCTTGAAATGGTGTCCCCGCACTCACAAAGTCCGAGGAATTTGCCCTGAACGATGTGGGGGCACCTTGGCTAGTGCCAGAATGCCCACACACTAAGTAACTTAGCATCCAACCTTCACCAGGTGAAGGTTAGACATATAGGTGACTTATAAGTTACCTAAGTGCAGTGGTAAATGGCTGTGAAATAACGTGGACGTTATTTCACTCAGGCTGCAGTGGCAGGCCTGTGTAAGAATTGTCAGAGCTCCCTATGGGTGACAAAAGAAATGCTGCAGCCCATAGGGATCTCCTGGAACCCCAGTACCCTGGGTACCTCAGTAGCATATACTAGGGAATTATAAGGGTGTTCCAGTATGCCAATGTGAATTGGTGAAATTGGTCACTAGCCTGTTAGTGACAATTTAGAAAGCAGAGAGAGCATAACCACTGAGGTTCTGGTTAGCAGAGCCTCAGTGAGACAGTTAGTCATCACACAGGGAACACATACAGGGCACACTTATGAGCACTGGGGCCCTGGCTGGCAGGGTCCCAGGGACACATACACTAAAACAACATATATACAGTGAAATATGGGGGTAACATGCCAGGCAAGATGGTACTTTCCTACACCCTCTCCCTGACCTCTTCTCCCACAATACAGTGGATGGCTCCGTAGATGGGGGTTGTACTTGCAGACTGCCTCTCTGAGTCACAAAAGGATGATTTTAGAAATCTCCTAGGACAGTTCTCTGAATTGTTCTCTCTGACCCCTGGTCAAACTACATGGTGTGAACACAGAATTGACACAGGTGACAGCCTGCCTGTCAAAAGTAAAATTTACAGGCAGCCTCATTATGTCAGAGAGTGCATCAAAGCTGAGGTGCAAAAGATGCTAGACCTGGGAGTTATTGAGCCTTCAGACAGCCCTTGGGTTAGTCCTGTAGTTCTTGTCCCAAAACCCTACTCTCAGAATGGTAAAAGAGAGATGAGGTTCTCTGTTGACTATAGAGATGTCAATACTGTAACCAAAACAGATGCTCATCCTATCTCTTTGGCAGATGAGTTAACAGATACACTGGCTTCTGCCAAGTATCTAAGAATATTTGACATGACTGCTGGCTACTGGCAGATCAAGTAGACGATGCCAAACCAAAAATAGCATTCTCCACTCCTAGTGGGCACTATTGCTTTACAGTGATGACCTCTGGATTCAAGAATGCCCCTGTAACATTCCAAAAACTGGTGGATAAAGTTATACAAGGGCTTGAAAGTTTCAGTGCAGCTTATCTTGATGATATATCCGTTTTTAGCTCCACCTGGGAGGATCACCTGGTCCACCTTGGGAATATACTTGAGGCTCTGCAAAGGGCAGGTCTCACTATCAAGGCATCAAAGTGCCAGATAGGACAGGGAAAGGGGGTTTATCCGGGCCACCTTAAGTGGAGGCCTGATCCAACCACTCCAGGTAAAAATCCAAACCATCTTGGATTAGACTGCCACTACGACTCAAACGCAAATCAAAGCCTTCCTAGGCCTGACAGGGTACTAAAAGAGGTTCGTTAACAACTGTGGCTCCATTGTAGCCCCCTTAAATTACCTCACATCCAAAAGGATGCCCAAGAATGTTTTATAGACAGCAAGCTGCCAAAACGCTTTTGAGAACCTCAAACAGGCCATGTGCTCTGCTCCTATCCTAAGAAGCCCTGATCACTCCAAGCAATTTATTGTGCAGACAGATGTGTCTGAGGTAGAGAAAGGAGCAGTACTGTCTCAACTGAATGAAGAGGGTCAGGATCAACCTGTAGCTTTCATAAGCAGAAGGTTGATACCCGGAGAAAAGTGTTGGTCAGCCATAGAGAGGGAGGCATTTACTGTGGTTTGGGCTTTAAAGAAGCTCAGACCATACTTATTTGGCACTCACTTCCTTTTTCAAACAGTCCACAAGCCCCTCCTATGGCTAAAGCAAACGAAAGGTGAAAATCCCAAACATTTGAGGTGGTCCATTTCCCTACAGGGAACGGACTTTACAGTGGAACATAGACCTGAGAGTACCCACTCAAATGCAAATGGACTCTCCACATATTTCCACTTAGACAAAGAAGACTGAAGTAAGCAACATTATCCTTATTGTCCTTCGTTGGGGGGGGTGGGGGTGAGGCTTTGTAGGAAAGTACCCTCTTTTTGGCATGGTTACCTCCACTTTTTGCCTGTTGTCAGTATGCGTTGACTGTTTTCACCGGGATCCTGCTAACCAGGACCCCAGTGACTGTGCTCTCTCCCTCTAAATTTGGTTGCCTAGGACTGTGCACACCCCACAATTGGCATACTGGTGCCCGTATACAGGTCCCTAGGTCCCTGCTTCGGTACCCAGGGCACTGGGGGACCAGTGGTTCCCCATGGGCTGCAGCATGTATTGTGCCACCATTGGGAGCCCATGCAAAATGTGCCTGAAGGCCTGCTATTGCAGTTTGCATGAAAAGGTGTGCATTCTTTCACCACAGGTCACTGCACCAGGTCACTGTAAGTATCCCCTATGGAAGGCCCTCCTATCCCAGAGGGCAGGGTGCAGGTACCGGTGTGAGGGCACCCCTGCCTGAGCAGAGGCACCCCCAAAGAACTCCAGATCCATTACCCTGGACTTCGTAATAGCAGGGAAGCCAATTTACCCATGTACTGGACATAGGTCACTTATCTGTGTCCAGCTACATAATGGTAACTCCGAACCTGGGCATGTCTGGTATCAAACATGTCAGAATCATACCCCAATACTGTTGCCAGTACTGGTTGTGTGATTACATGCACTCTGGGGGCTCCTTAAAGGACCCCCAGCATTGCTGGACTCCTCTGTATCGTTTAAGTTTTCTTCTGGCCACTGGGACTGCAACTGCCCCCCACAGGAACCGACAATCTGCAACTTTAGTGACAACCCCGCTCTGCAACATTGTTTCACCCGCTCCTTCTAGCAACTGCAACATTTCCCCGGCTGTGCATCCTCTGAGGGCAATGAGTCTTCAATCTGCACAAGTACGAAGGAATCTCCCTTGAAGTGAAGGAGCCACTACCCTGCATCTGCAACAATGACTGGCTGAGTGGATCTGCTCTCCTCCGGAACTGTGTGGATCTTGCATCACAGGTGATGGTCTGGAGAGGTCCCCTTGGTCTTCTCTGCCAACTGTCCAGTTTGGGAGATGGTAAGCCCTTGCCTCTCCTTGCACGACAGTATCCCTGAGCACTGTGACTCTTGCAGCTACCAAGGATTGTTTACTCATCCTCCAAGAGATCTTCAGGCTCAGTGTAGCCCTGGCCCCCAGCACTTCTTCCTGAAAAGCACAGTCTCCTTCCCGCTGCTCTAGCGATGTGGGACTCCTCTTCATGTCTGCTGAGTGGGCCTCATTGCGACTGCTGTGCCTGCTGCCAGTGGGTTGCCTGTGGGGGCTGCCTCCTCTTCTTGTTACTCTCCCGGCTGCTGAGGGTCACCACAGACTCCCCTCCTTGGGTCGAGTCCCTTGGGCCTTGCTGGTCTTCTTCAGCCTTGCAACTCCTCTTCTTCTTTTGCATTTGCCAAGGCTTGTTGGTGGTTCACCAGCACCACTGACCAACTGCTACCCGACAGAAGACGTGGGACACCATCTGCATCACTTCAGGAACTCCTCTCCATCGCCTGTGCTGCACAGCTGGTCTTCTTTGTCCCCCGTCGACCTGGTCCTGAATCCACAGAATGGTGGGTGGAGGCTCCTACCGTAGCTGGACACTTCACCCCTTCCTTTGCCAGCCCTCTTCTGCCAGAATCCACCTTTGGGTTCTGCCAGTCTTGTTTGGGTCTTGCACAATCCTTTTCCAAAGTCCTTGTGTTAGTTATGAGGAAAACCCGGTACTTACCTCTGCTCTCCTGGTTGCTGGGGGCCACTCTGGTACTCACCTCTTGGGGTTCCTAGTTTCTCCAGCTCCCCTCTATTCCACATCCTTGGGTGGGTGACTGTATCTCACATTCCACTTACTTAGTATATGGTTTGGCTTTCCCCCTAGGGCCTACACTTTTTCTATTGCTTTTGCCAAAGCCTATTGCTTTCTATGCTCCTTACTGATTGCCAATGTGAATATAATAGTGTGTTTACTTAACTCCAGTTGAGGGACTGCATCTGCAGTATTCTAGTCTGTGTGTTACCTTAATAAAGTACCTTTATTTTTGTAACACTGTGTGGTTTGTTCATGTGTGAGTGCTGTGTGACTATAGTGGTATTGCTTAAGCTTTGCATGCCTTCGAGATAAGTCTTGACTGCTCATCCACGGTTACGTCTAGAGAGCCCTGGCTTCCTATACACTGCCCACAGTTCACTAATAGATAATTGGGGATACCTGGACCTGGTATAAGGCAATAACACCATAGATGCTCACCACACAAGCTTCCTACAGATGCCAAAGGTCATGTCCACATAAGGGATTGTTGGACATCCCACGAAAAAACCAGATGTCCTTAACCAGATGTAGGGCCTCAAGGCCACTGTCGACGCAGCTTAATGTAATCAAAGTGGAAAACCGAAAGCATTTTCCATGGAGGATACTGCAGTAAATGAAGAAAATAGGGAGCTTCATAACAAATAAGTCTCCCTAGATGGCCCCAGAGAAAAAAAGAGCCCAAATGTAGCATAAATCTCACTCAAACGTAGCCCCAATGACAAATGTGTGCAAAACAATTATTTTTGTGGTTTTATTTGCAGTTTTGTACACCGCAGACTTGACCCAAAGGTACTGGAATGCTTTACAAAAGCATCAGTTACATTACACAAGAATCAAATCAAATCAAATCAAATCATTAACATTTATAAAGCGCGCTACTCACCCGTGCGGGTCTCAAGGCGCTAGGGGGGAAAGGGGGGGTTATCGCTGCTCGAACAGCCAAGTCTTTAGGAGTCTCCGGAAAGCGGAGTGGTCCTGGGTGGTCCTGAGGCTGGTGGGGAGGGAGTTCCAGGTCTTGGCCGCCAGGAAGGAGAAAGATCTCCCACCCGCCGTGGAGCGGTGGGTGCGAGGGACGGCAGCAAGTGCGAGGCCAGCGGAGCGGAGGGGGCGGGTGGGGACGTAGAAGCTGAGGCGTCTGTTGAGGTATTCCGGTCCCTTGTTGTGGAGGGCTTTGTGTGCGTGGGTGAGAAGACGGAAGGTGATCCTTTTGCTGACTGGGAGCCAATGCAGGTGTCTCAGGTGTGCGGAGATGTGGCTGTTGCGGGGTACGTCGAGGATGAGGCGGGCCGAGGCGTTTTGGATGCGTTGCAGGCGGTTCTGGAGTTTGGCTGTGGTCCCGGCGTAGAGGGTGTTGCCGTAGTCCAGGCGGCTCGTGACGAGGGCGTGGGTCACGGTTTTTCTGGTGTCGGCGGGGATCCAGCGGAAGATCTTACGGAGCATGCGGAGAGTGAGGAAGCAGGCGGAGGACACGGCGTTGACTTGCTTGGTCATGGTGAGAAGAGGGTCCAAGATGAAGCCGAGGTTGCGAGCGTGGTCTGCGGGGGTCGGTGCGGTGCCGAGGGCCGTGGGCCACCAGGAGTCGTCCCAGGCGGACGGGGTGTTGCCGAGGATGAGGACTTCCGTTTTTTCAGAGTTCAGCTTTAGGCGGCTGAGCCTCATCCAATCTGCGACGTCCTTCATACCCTCTTGTAGGTTGGTCTTGGCGCTGGCGGGGTCCTTGGTGAGGGAGAGTACAAGTTGGGTGTCGTCGGCGTAGGAGGTGATGATGATGTCGTGCTTGCGTACGATGTCGGCGAGGGGGCTCATGTAGACATTGAAGAGTGTCGGGCTGAGCGATGAGCCTTGAGGTACGCCGCAGATGATCTTGGTGGGTTCTGAGCGAAACGGAGGGAGGTAAACTCTTTGGGAGCGGTTAGCGAGGAAGGAGGCGATCCAGTCCAGGGCCTGGCCTTGGATCCCGGTGGAGCGTAGGCGGGTGAACACATTCATTTTAGTTTTAAGCATGGGGAGATTAAGTGATCTTTCCAGAATCACAGGATGTCGAACTGATGCAGAAACTCGAAATTGGTTCCCCCATGGCAATGTTTGCAGTTCTTGTTGTAACGCCACATCCTCTCCCTTAAGTGTAACATATAATCAAGTGATCGAATGATTTAAAAAAAAAAAAAAAAAAAAAAAAAAGATAGCGACAAAGCACTTTTAAATTATTTGCTATTTGAGAACTCAGAAAATATGTCCACATTTTAATTTTTTAGAGCACTAACCATAATTTCTATGGGAGTAAGAACATCTCATTTTATAATTTCTAAAGGAAATGCTTTATGTATTACAGTTGTGATTATATCAAGATGATGTCAGGTGTGCCACACTTATGTAACAAATACAGAATGTTAGCAATCTAGTTGTTCATTAGAATACTGTGGGGAGGCAGCGGTCAAGACCACGTACTCAGATAAATGAGGGCAGGGAGAGGGGTGCCAAGGCAACAAGCTGACCACCCGGGGCAGGCGGGAGCGGTAGTGGCATCACAATGGACCATGGAGGGCAGGAGAAAGTTTGGTTGGGGGGGGGGAGGGCATCAAACCAACCATGCAGGACAGGCCAGAGAGTCTGTGGCAATATAACAGACCACTGAGGGCAGAAGGAAGAAGCAGCGGCAGTACAAACATACATGTTACAACGACACATCAGTCCTATGGTTGGGCAGGGGCGGTACAAGGATTATTTAGCTAATTACCTGCGATGTGTGCTTAATTTCCCTGAATGAGAACCAACTGGTAGGTTGCCCTGGGTTGGCGGTAGTAGAAAAGTATAATGCTTTTAAGTGGAAGAGACCGCAGAATCCAGGAAGGTGCGAACAGAGCCCTTCTACCTCAACAAGAGGTCGTTTGTAGACAAATGATGAGGCTGTGGAGGCCTCTTTTCTTGTGAAACTAAGCCCGTGTGTAACAGAAATGCTGCTTTTTACAGTCGTGATCTGCGGTCCTCCTCTCCGAAAACCTGAACGGCTGATCGTTAAGGGACAGCGAAAGAGTAAGGATGCAGCTCAGATGAGTTGGCAGCCCTCTGCTACTACTAAATGTTGTAAGAAACTATGGAGTAGAAATCTAGATTCGGAGCTTAACCACCTTCCTTCTCAAGGAAATAGCGTGTTTTATGTAATTTCCGACTCGCGTGACAAGGCGGAACACGTATTTGAAAGGTTACTTCAGCAATAAAAGAGAAAACATGTATTTCCCACTCATCTACGTCAAAACACGCAAACAAGTCACTTCGGGACGCCCCTGCAGCACACACAGTTCAGGCGGAAAATTAGCAATACAGATCTGAGCACAGAAAGTGGACAAACCCGGCAGTGCTCCATTAAAGTTTAATCAAGTTGCTTAAACAAGAACAGCAAGTACCTCGGGGATTGCGACAACGTTACGGCTGAAACGCGTGGAGAAACTCCTACCTTTTTAAGTGGAACAGTGCTTCTGAACCAGTTGTAATCCGGAGAAACTTTTATCTCTCCCATGATGTCCGGCGCGAAAGGAACCCAGAGGAGCCTGTAAGCAAACACGTGAAGCATCAGATCACGCAGTGCAAGCCGTCCAATAAAAACCCGCCTGTGCTGCAGCCTTGTGATACCAACGCACGAGCCTTGCATCAAAACAAACCTGACCGCAGGGGTTTCCTCTCTCCGCTTCTGCTGCCACGGAAGTATTACAGATTTTAACTTTTTTTAAACGAATTATAGAGAAACAAGAAAATGCTATTCAGCGAACTAAACAGTTTATACGGTTGCAGTGTGCTTCCCTGCTCGCAATTATCCTCCCGCATTTAAACCACAAACATACTGGACACATTCAAGCCCTTAGGCCCCACAACGGAGGACTGATGCCCATATTTAGTACATCTGCCTGCCTTCAGTACTCACCGTATACGCTGTCGTCAGGATAGGCAGCAGAGGCTACATGTGTCAATGATCCATATCGGCCAATCAGATTGAATATGTTTTGTGTAATCGTATTTCAAGCTAACGATGGCAAAACCTAGAAGTGTATGTCATCCACAATCTGCATTTACATTTGATACCAGTCTCTTAATTTCTAAATCTATCTGATCAGCAGTATTTAAATCAAGCATTACGCAAGATAACTAGAACAGACACGGGTTGCAGAAATAAAAACACATACAGCTTCTTCGTACGATATCGCTCAAAAAGAAAAATGGCTTGGAATTAAAAGGAGATGTACTTCACATTAAGAAATTGCAACAGCAATTTTAAAAAAATGCCAGTTTAAATAAAAATGCACCATGTATAAATTGGCAGGCACGTTGGAATGAATCTAGTATAAAGAGGGTACTGAATTCTGGAGGTGGTGCAAAGGATAACAAAGGATAATAGTCATTCGTGAAATGGGGATAGAAGTAAAAACCTGTGAACCACTGTAAATAATTTTGAGTTGTGAACACACTACTGGCGGAGATAAAAGCCTATGAGGATTATAGTTGGCAGAAGTTGGTGGAATCACCAACTAAATGTATTTTTTCTGAGTGTGATGGTTCTCTCAATTTCATTTATAATAGTATACCACAAGGTGGAATTTCAAGCGTTATTTAGATTGTTATGACGTTGAGCTGCAAGATACTGAATTCAAGAAACAGTAAAATTCTTAGCTCAACATAGAAAGTGAAGAGATCAAATATATATTAAG
Source organism: Pleurodeles waltl (assembly GCF_031143425.1). Taxonomy (NCBI): domain Eukaryota; kingdom Metazoa; phylum Chordata; class Amphibia; order Caudata; family Salamandridae; genus Pleurodeles; species Pleurodeles waltl. The sequence continues at coordinate 528,149,933 of NC_090440.1, forward strand.
TCGATATGTGACAACATCCTGCTTGGATTGCGGACTAGGATGATAAATTAAAAAAAAAAAAAAAAAAAAAAATGTCCCCACTCACAACTGGGATACAGGAAGAGGTTGTTCTACTTGCCAAACAGCCAGATCCGTTTTCAGCAATTACAGAAGTAGAAGGTTCCAGAGGACTGTTGATGGTAAAACAAAGCATCGTTTATAAACATGAGTGTGGATGCGCTTAGGCTAGAATGTGTGTTGGATCCAAACAAGTCCCATGTTAAAAGGACTTTGTTTAAGTCATCACCACTATTCTTTAATGTCTAAATCCTTAACCTGTAACCACATATACTTGAGTTCAATACCCCTAACTGTACACCCTTAAAAACTCTACACCCCAAACCATACACCTCTCTTATATGCACACATTCCTTAAGAGCTACGTCACTTAGCCGCCATGGTGGTTAACCCCCTACACCCTTAACACCAATCCACATACCCATATAGCAATTATATTTTCAGACTGTCCTTAATTCGATATATTTTGTGAACACTCTGAAAAGCTTTGTTTTCAAGGTACTTGTTTGTAGAACCAATAAGAGATAAGTGTTATTTTAGAAATGTTACTCACGAAGTTCTGATGGAATACCACTACAAAAGCTCCCAACCATAGACAAGCATGTCCTACTAAATGTTAAACAACATATCTTTGGCACAGTCCACTCAGAAGACAATGGGGGGGGGGGGGTACTTATGCCCAACAAATACTTAATTCTGCACCTTTCAGTGCACAGATGAATAAGGTTAATAGAACCAGGATTACTCACTACATAGTTTGAAAGATCATTTACTGTCAGTCCACACTCCTGCCATTTTATCTGGTTATCCTTACCAAACACACAATTCCGTATATCCATTTCCCATGGGTCTGCTCACTTAACCCATGTACACTCCTTTCTGGAGTTTAATGCACCTGAAAAGGCATACTGAAGCACACCAAACTTATGTAAGAGCTGGTAGCTTAACCAAAAAAACCAAAAAACAAACACTGATTACAGTTTTGTTTCTCTACTCTTAATTTGAAAGAGTCCAGTCAACTGGTCACTGTATTTTACCAATCAGAAAACCTTTAATGGCCTGATACACAGTCTACATATACAGTAGTAAAATACAATATCTACTCCCATGGGAACGCATACTACCCTGAAAGTTGCATATAAACCGGAAGACAGCCCAACCGACTGCCAGTGGCTAAGGCTTTTGTAAGCCTTCACCCCAACATTTTTTGTTGTTTTACTACAATGCCCTAAGTGTGAAGGGTATGACAAGACAGCTAGGAAGCTCCAGAGATGCAACGAGCATCACGTTTACTTCAATGGTCCCCCTTCTGCAATTTATGGCATTAAAGAATAGAACCATAAAGACACGTCCTCAATGGACACACGGACACACAGGGACAACAAGGTACCTAGAGTTGAATGCAGCCAAACATCTGAAGTCAGCAAATGGTCACCAAGAAAAAGGCAGATCAATGCAAAATATGGCATCTATCTTCTACATTCATGAATGAGAGAAGATAAAAGCCAAGCCTTCACCTTCACTCTGCAAATTTCATGATGTTTTTTCAACATTTGGTAAATTTAGTAGAGTAATTCACTTGAAGATTCTCACATCTCCATTACAAATACGTCCCACTATATCTTTTTTCTCATTCTATTTGAGCTCAATAAGCACCTTCCTCGTCTCCTGTTCAAACACAGACCAACCTTCTTAACCTACCTTCCATTCAACTACAACCCAAATCTTTCTCTCCCACCACTGCTGCACAGCCCGCATCTCTCTCCTGCTTGAAGATAACGTTTTAAGTCAGCATCCTCACTTCATATGAAAGGCTACTGAAAACGAATTTAAAAAACGAAAACGTTTTGCACTCACAGCATGCACACAACTCTGGTCAACCTAAGTCACGAAAACCTCTCATACTTGTGCTCCACTTGCTCCCTATAAGACAACGTTTTATAATTGCCTGTAATACTTAAATTCCAGGAATTAAAAGACAATAGTGCAATTGAGCATACAGAGAAAACTACTGTACTTGTGGGGTACTCTTATGGTGTCCGGAGTCGAAGGACAACTCCAAGGCTTGTGACAACTGAGCTCAGAGAAACCCAAAGGCCATATAGGACTATGAGACCAAGCATTATGTCACCAAATATAACACAATTCCTTTACATGACAAGTTAAATTCTAAAGGAAAGTCCCATTCCCTAGGTCATTCTCTGGCCGAAGTCTTCGGGTAAGTTCAAGAAAAAGCATAAGAAGTTGAAGCAGGAATTGGCCGATTCTTGCCACTCTCAGAATCCAGAGGGTGTCCACTTGCCTCTTGGTCTCACTCCTGACCTCCATCGGAACCAAATCAAAGTCTGGTTTTGGCACTTCCTGAATTTTCGGATCGGTTTGCAACATCACAGCAAGAAGAAGCCTTCACAGAGGCCATGCTGCAAACTTACTGCACTTTTAAAGCTCTCTCTGGCATACATTCTGGTTAAAATTATCCCTAGGAACCTCCAAATCAGACTTCAGCCAGCAGGTCACCGCTGAATGCACTCTATGCCATTGAACCCGTATTGGGTTCACCACGGACTCCAATGCAGACTTTGGTCTCATCATCATCCCCTGCACCAGTTCCTGTCACATTGATGCCGAAGGAGGATGTACAGTCCATTGTGCTATCTGACTTCAAGCAGAATCCACCATGACTTTGTCTGAGATCATGCCCAGCCCCTACATGCACACAGACAGTAGGCAATCCTTCACATTCCAATACTTTGGCCATATCACATGGGAGGGCCCAAACTTTTTGGCACAGGATCGGACAATGGCAATTATGATGAAGGGGACATCTATGTTCCCCAATATGGTGAAGAATACTGGCCCAAGGAACTTCGAGATGCCAGTGGCTTGGATACATCTCCAGATATGGGCTTGTATCTCCCACAGGGCCTGCCACAGAGGAAAGCAGCTCCTTAGCAATTGTTATACTAGGGGCAGCAGAAGTTCTAGACTTACAGCTTCCGTACTACGGAGGTAAAGACTTCTAGCAGATCAGGCTCCTACAGAGCCCTGTTTACCACTTAATGAAATCCTTATGGATACCCTTTTGGGTATGTGCTAAAAAACATGCTCAGATCGTATGTTAAACAGGCAGGTTGCTTGTCACCATAGTCCCTCACCCGATGACTCAGTCTTCTTTACTCAACATCTAACGGCAGAGAGAGTGGAAGTACAGGCACCCACAGGCAGTGTAAACTCCAATGCTTTTTCTTCCACTCCACCCAATCTTTATTCTAAAACAGCAGAGACATTTGGAAATCTGATTTTCTCCTCCACAAGCCTGGCCCTGTGGTCAGTGAACGCCAGCTGCCTTCTAGGCTACTACTCTCATGCCCTTTGGGAAACAGTAACACATGTTTTACCAGCTGCCCCAGACAAAATTTGGGTGTCCCTTACACAGGCTATTCAAGACGGTTGCAATGCTGCATAATTTGTCATACACTCTGGCTTGGACACAACCAAATTTTTAGGTTGAGTGATGGGTGCTAATACTGCTCTTACATGCTATATCCAGATGAGGTCTACAGCTTTCTCTGGGGACACCCAAGAGTCCTTAATGGATATGCCACTTGACGGCTCTTGCCTTTTGGGGAGAAAAAGCTAACTCAACCCTTGAACAGTTCAGGAAGAGCACAGCCAAAGTCATTCCTTGTGTCTTTCTGTCCTCTGCAAGACAATTCCACTAGCAATTTTGCTTTCTCCATAGCTACAGTTGGGATTTTCCACTTCACCAGCACTAGCCTTCTACACTAAACCATCAGGCTTTTTAGCCCTCCCATTTCTTTATGTCCAGCCACACCTTCTGCCACCATCAGGGTGGCTGATGAAGGGCCACTTGTCTATCTTGCAGTAGGAAATGAGGGTCCTTTTGGCCAAAGGAGTCATAGACAGTCTTCCGGTCTCAGAAGGAGGAACTGGGTGTTACCCCCACTACCTTCTTTTCCCGAAGCACAGAGGTCATCATCCCATTTTTAATCTTCACCCTCTCAATGCTGTGAAAAGACAAATTGAAGGTGCTCACACAGGCTTAGGTCGTCTGGCCTAGACCCCAGAGAATGGATAGTGGCACTGGATCGCAAGGACACATTTCCATATTCTCGTCTTAAAGGCCCACAGGCACTACCTGGGGTTCACAGCCTGCTAGGAGCTTTTTCAGTTTGAAGTACTCTCTCTAGGCCTCACCAGTGCCCTTCAGGTGTTCCCAAAAGTGATGGCAGTTGTCATAGCACAAGAGACACCAGGACTTAATCCCCCAGTTAGAGGTACAAGTCTTAGCCCTATTTAGACAACCTACTAATCCGGTCTGGCCATTCCTCTTGGGAGAGGAAGCCTCACACACTATTCGTGTCATGCTTCATCCTCTGCAACCTCTCCACACCCTGGTAGGACCATGCCACCAGGGTGGACTCGACCTCCTGGTTGGTAAAAAGGAAGGAGGGAGTTCTTATATAAAGTTTGACTGGACAAATGATGCTATTCAGAAAAAATAAAAAATACCTTAGGGTACCCAGACCGGTCATGTTCAATATTGGGACCCCAAGTATATCTAAAAATCTTGCTGGGATGGTGAGTGAGTAATGACTCAAAACATCTCCCTAGAATATGTTTCGGCCCCTATGGTTAGCCTAACTGGTCTTGGGCATTCGTAAGGGCCAAGAATCTCTAACAGACTGGCCAATTTGCCAACAGCAAAATAACTCAGTGGAACCTAGCACCCAGATGAGTCCTACCTGGATTTACATAACTTGTACCCTATTAGCTAGGAGTTATCTGCTCTCTGGTTTGGGAGGGGATGATGTCCTCTGTTGTCACACATTCATTAAGAGGGCATCTTGCAGATTCACCTAAGCTGACCGCACCGTCTCCCAGACACTTTTGTGTTTAAGCATTTGATTTAGGGAGGATGTAAAGTGATGTTCTACCTCTCCATCTCCAGGCTGTGTGATTCTAGTTGTTCTAGCACACCTTGAAGGTCAGGATTATCAGCCTTTCTATAACCTGACGACCACCTGTTGAAGGCCGTCATCAATCACATCCACACAACGGCAAACTTTCCACCATTGTTAGGTTCACTATCAATGTGCCAAAGTCACATGTGCCTCCATCACAGAAGCTCTCATTCATCAGAGGTATTTTGGAAACAGTATGCTTTTTGTGCCTTTACCCAGAACAGAGGGTCCAAGTCATTGAGGCTTGGATCCAGATGTTTCAGTCTCCGTCCTGGATCTCATTGCTGATGACTCGGAGGCTTCTAGAATTGTGGACCTCCTGCTTGCCAACTATATGGGGTTTAAAAGTTACTCTAAGCATTGTTTTGAGGATGGTCTCACATATTAAGTATAACAGAGACCCAAACGTCAACATCCCTCCGCTATTTGCTTCTTCAATAACAAGACTGCCATCATATGAGTGATCTCACCAGTGGACCTATCACAGGCCTTTTACATTATTGCAAGAGTGGATCAACCCTGATATGACCCATATCACTGAATGTTTTGAACTATTGCAGGTCACTCTGGTGTTGTGTGCTAGAAACTTTACAACCTATACTTTGTACTTGTGATTTTGTTTGTTGTTCTTCATTGATTGCATCAGGAAAGTGTTCAGGCTTTGTTCACCTTTTTTTGTACTCTGTATTCAGCATATGCCCCTGTGAATGGATTTACTACATTTTGAATTCATCTACAAATAGTATAGTTAATTATCCATTTGTTAGCGCCTTACTTTTGTTGTTTTGAACAAATATACCAGGTGGTACACGCTGCCTTTACAGTGGGACCTCAAATCCCTAATGGTACAGCATCGTGGGAATATATGGAAATTGTATCAAGATTTCAAATGAGTCTGCAAAAGACCAGAAATAGTGGACTGAGACTGGGTCAGACCCCTCCACCTACCCCACTCAAAGCAGATGACCATCACCATTCCTGCGTTCACCTGGGAGAGATGGAGATCAGGGGTCTCTGGTCTTCAGCAAGACTTGACTACACATCAATTTATTGGAGTTGAGGGTGATTCCATTGGCGTTGAAGGGTACTACTACCCACCATCAGAGAAAGGCTGGTGCAGCTGCACAAGGACAACACCATCCCTCACGTGGTAGCACAACAATCACTATGAGGTGGGGTCTGGGGCCCAATGTTGGTAGAATCAGCACTGCTGGAAGTGGCTGGACTGTCAAGAGATATCACTGGCAGCAAACCCCCTGGCATGATCTCTAAACACCAAGGAGGACCAACTTAGCCATGGAAGCTAAACTGATAAGTTTTGGTGGCTGCACAGAGGTGGCTCAGGTGTCTTCCAGCAATGGGGAAAACTCAGGCTCAAACTTCTTGCCATCGCAAAGAACAGGCTATGTCACCACTTTTGCACTTTGGAGCTTGTAAAGCAGCCCTCTCTCTGAAAGACACCAATTGTCTACAGTGGAGCTTGGAATTCATGTCTGCCTTGCCACAACTGTCTCGCCTATCCAGAGTTTGAAGAAAAAAAACAATGAAACGACCAGGATCAAGTCATCCAAGTGGCACCAGACTAGGCCAGGACACTGACACACGGAACCTCTAGTCATCAGCATCTGTCCCTTGATCAAACTCCTGCTCGAGAGCATCTTGTAGCAGCAGTAGCAGGGCACTGCATCCAGGCCTACACAATATGCATCTCCATGCTTGGATATTGAGCAAAGACAAAATTACCCATTACGCGGGACACTGTCTGAAGTTTTCTTGTTCGTTATGCCCCTGGTCTAGCAAGGACTTGCTTAGGGCACTCTTAAGGGGTACTTACTGGCTCTTTTGCGTTTTTAGAAGTTGCCTGGGCAGCCCTCTTTTTAAATCACCTATTGTGATGAGATTTTTGAAAGGTCTGCAACATTTATTTCTCTCAAACCTTTTGTGATCCCACAGTGGAACGTGAACATGGTCTTCACTTTTTTTTATGGTAACCCTTTTTGAGCCACTGCACAATTGTACTTTGAGGCACCTGGCACTAAATAAGGTATTTTTCGCTGCCATAACATCACCTAGAAGCATGAGCAAGCTGCAGGCTCTGTCAACCCACCTTACAGAACAGTCTTTCCAGATTAGATGGTGTGGACAACCTGAGCTTCCTTTGTACTGAAAGTCATCACTCCGTTACATATTGAACAGGTTATCACCCTTCTGGGGAGGTCCACCTCATCCCTCTAAGGAGGAAGAAAGACTCCATCTCATGGACCATAGGAGGGCACTAAGATTTTGTAAGGAATGCGCCTAGGCACCTGGGGGAACAATCAGTTTTATGTAGAGTTTTCCAGGGCAAAGAAGTGCCACGGAGTGCAAAAACAGACCCCATCTCTATGTATTGTTCTCTGCATAACGACCTTTTACACCCTGGCAAACAATCTGTCTACAGGAGGCCTGAATGAGCATTCCATCAGAACCGAAGTTGCTCCTACTGTGTTGGCAAGTGGAGCGGCTGTAATGGACATCTGTCAGGCAGCTATGTGGGCATCAGTACACACATTCACAAAGCACTACTCCATAGATAGTCAAGGCTGTTGAGAGGGACATTGTAGTCTGTCAGTTGACAGTCTGTTAAGCGTGGGAAGTACCGCTATGGTATTTATTCGCAAGGTAAGTAATCTGCGGTTAGACGTATCCATCAGAATAACAAGTTACTTACTTTTTGAAACAATGTTTCTCTGGGATATTCTAACCACAGATTCCTCATGGACCCTTCCACCTCCCCGTTCTATGAACAGGAATCTTTTTCCAACAAAAAAATGTCCTAATCTAGAGATATGCACACTAGCCGTGCCAATCTGCTAGTGGGCTCGGTGTCTGTGTAAGGGCATGGACAACCTAGAAAGCAACTGACATCCCTGTGCATGAGTGGTGCTTATATGCGGCTCCACATGTTATTTCTGGAGGGGTGACCTTAGCGCAAAGCTGCATGGCTCCACCTACCGGTGCAAAGGAATACTGCTTCCAAGAGTCCATATCTAGTCAGGCACCTGGGGACTATTCACACAGTAAGGTACATGTGGTCAGCGTGTCCAACAGAAATATAGTTACTGAAATAAGTACCTTGTTCATTAGGCAGCATGTGAAACCATTGTTCATTGACATTTACTTTCCATGGTAATACTCTTCTTTTACCTTGGCAGACACTGCAGTAACAACTCAGTTAAGGTGTGTGGATAGTTCCAACGTAACATGGCACCACAAGAAAAGGGTGCCATCTTATAGACCCTAGTGAATGCAATATATGAATGTACTTCCTGATGACAATACATGGTTCTGAAAACAATAATTGATGCACAACTCTAAACCAAGTCATGCTAGATGCAGAATGTGGAAGAAATAGGTCGACTGTAGCGGAAGTGTGCTGTGACCATTAACTATTATGAACCTAAAGATAGTCATTACAGACAGACTTTGCCATAGTAACAATGGGTTAGATTTCAACATGTAAGTGCTGATCTAAGGTACAGGGGGGTCAGGGCAAATCTGCCAGCACTTATCAGCATGATGAAGCAACAAAATGTCATGCATAAAATGACAACAAAAATAATACTGAGCCTACATTGAACAGAAAAGTTGAATGAGTGCCATTATTCATGTGTGTCCAACAATGACAAATATGAGAAAAAACACTGAGCGGAATTAGAGTGGCAAATAAGAAACATAAAATATGGTATATGGTTATGAGTCAGCATATTCTCCTTTCTTCTCCAATAAAAGTTGTAATGCAACTCTCTCCAGTGTTCAGCCTCTAACAGCTCATCTGACATAAATAATACCTTGCAAGGGAGATAGTGTTTTTTAAGCTCACACAATGGTTAGGATGCCAGGATTAGAACCTATATTTCACAGGAGGTGATCTACCCACTATTTCATCTCTCTAGCCTATATTTGCATCCCTTTCTTTTCTATCATTTCTGACATCCCTTGTTTGCTTTTTCCATTTTTATCTGAACCTGTTCAAAACCTATCTAGCTAGGTAGTAAGATTAGATACGGCAATTGAACTTGCTGAAGATATCTGCACATAATCATTAGTATCTGTTTCTTCTTCAATCACACAGAAGAGTTGTCAAAATTGAATGAACAGTTTGAAGGTGATTATTATGGATTATAGGAGTGTATTTAAGTTAATCTGTATTTCGCAAATGTAAAACTAAATTGAGCTCAAGAGACCAGCACTGGTGCAGACCTCCATGCAAAACAGACTTTATGTCAATGGAGCGGTCACTACAGAGTACTTCATTAGGCAGTTCCTTTTGTAGTGCCCATCACCACTGCACTAGAAGCACTTCACTATCTGAAGTCTGGTAGAGGCATAATGCCCTCTATCCCACTTGTGGTACTGAAAAGAGGTCTCATCGCCTTTAGAGTTTTTGTATTAACCACGGGGTACAAGAACTACTGTGGCCATATCCATCAGTTTCCCAGTCATGCTGATGGGCGATCTTCTCCCCCATTGGATTATGGCTATGCTGCTTCAGCTCCTTTTTTGCTCTGTTTGGAAATCAACTGTTTGCCAAACAGGAAGACACTTGAGATCCTTCTCTATCAAATCAGACAAGCTCTGTCTCGGTGGTGATGAAAACTCCTCCATGCGTATTTCAGCCACCATGCAATCTAAAGCTTAACTCTTTTACATCAATTCCTTTCACCCATTCATTCCAATTCTTCTGTAGACCATGCACCCAGATCTCTTACGAGACACCCCCCCAATCACTCTTCTTTGAAACAATCTCTGTATTGATGCTAGGATTAACCCAAATCTCACAGCTTCTCATATCAGCTCGGACTACTTCACATTCTCATGCTGCAAGGTAAGGACTTCACTGCCTAAAATGGGGAGACAACTGTGGTTTTAGTAGAGGGTGACTCATGCCATACCCCTTGCAGGCCAGTTGAAAAGTTTTCAGCCAGACTAGAACATCATGGGTTATGATATTCATAAGGGTCATCTCCTTAAGAACCCTTAATGTCCCCAGAGAAATGAAGGCTACCAAAATCATATTATTTCTTAGGGTCTAGCCTAGCTGTACCTACCTACAATGCTTCCACCATCATTCCCACTATCCCTTACCGTCTCACCTCTACCCTAATTTTCCTCTCCTCCCTCTCACTTCCTTTCTGCTTTTGAGCCCCTCCATTGCTTTCTCCCTCAGCATGTCTCCTTCAATCTGGTGCTCTAATTTGAACTTCTCCACTTTGCCTCAGTTTTCAACAGTATAGACCTTTAGTCCAGACTCTTCTCATTTGCTATTCACCATTTCATGTAGGTAAAAACGTATTAAATGGTATTCGTGTCCACAGAAACTGGAGTCCAATGATCCACCCCATTTGCCAACAAATGGTCCCAGGACAATCATGGTTTTGTGGATACCAAATGTGAAAATTTGAGAGACATAGACCACTAGTGTACTGGGCCAACAGAATAACTGGACCTAAATTTGATTACAAAGTACTCTCTTTCTCCACTGAACTCTAAATGACTAAAAAGCAGAGTAGTCCAAGGATTGCTCAAAGGAGAGGTTTATGGGTAGAAGCTCATAATAGTAAAAACATTACAATACATGCTTAAACATTTATGTGTAGTTAGTTTTGCTCAAAAAGTGCTTTAATGCCCTTAAGACAAGATACTGTACCCAAACTGTTGATAGCAAAAAACTGAATTCTCCCACTTTTTCTCAGCCTAGATTAGACACCAAACACTGCCATCTAGCTAATGTGTTGAAGTCTATGGCTAATGCCAGAATAAAGAAATGTTAATCATCACCATTGTGAATTTGTGAACATGAAGCACGGGCTCACTCACTGATGCCCATTTAGGAAGGAAAAAAGTGCAAGGGTACTTGAGAGGTCAGGTCAGTAGGGAGAGCACAAGTCCATCCACAAGGAGGCACAGCCAAAGTAGAAGCTGGTCAAACAAGCTTTTCTGTTTGTCAAGAACAGATTGGAGTTTCAGGAGCTGGTGTAGGAATTTATTTTATGCTTAGTGTACCTGCCACAAACCCCACAGGCTCAAAGTGTTGGCCACACCCTGTCCAAAATAGATAGAAAAGGTCCCCAAAGCCTGACAAGCTATAACAGTTGTTACAAGGGGTGCTAAGAAACATCCGGTGCTGTAAGTCTGAACACTGAACTCAGGAGTCTTCTAGCCCACAGGCTGCTAAAAGGGGACTAAAGATGGTTTTAGTGCCTGCACACCAAAATTCCTTTGCTAGTACACCGAATATTGTAAAGCCCCATAACCTGAAAACCACTAGTGAAGATTGAGATTTTATGTTGCCAGGGTTGTCAAGAGATCTGGGGGCATGGGACTCTTCTCAAGCAAAGACAATGCTAGAAACAATGAACGGGGTATTGAAATGTGCATATCCAGGAACACTTGATGACTGATTTAGATACAGACCATGAATGAGAACTCAAAGACGTCCCCCTGAGCTACCTCACTAAATCTTCAGGCCAGGGGTTGAAGCAGAGGCAACCCTTAAGGGTGTTGGAGCAACTTGAGGGTACATATGGGTTTCCCTCCTGAATGGAGGGGAACACAGTTAAAGGGGACTTACCCTTGATAAAAGCAGATAATGGTTCACCCCCTTGGACCTCAACTGTTGCAAATTGATGGTCCTAAAGCACCTGGAGGAGGCGACCTACTGCCGTGGTGTTGGTGCAGTCCCAGTGATGGCCTCAGTATATGTGCATCCTGGGCTTCCAGTCAAGAAAGAACTTCTTTTGAAAAGGGGCAGTTAAGCAACTTTTCAGAGGCAGCACTCTTCCTCAAACAAACCAGGTACACAAGCTCTCCTCTTAATTATCTTGGGTCAAGGTTTATCCTCGATTTCCAGAAGAAGGCAGTGCTGCCTCTGGAACACAGATCTCTCTGCTACATTAATGTGCAGCTCTTCCTTGAAAAGCAGTAATATCATGGATCAAGTTACTGGCCCAGACGGTCATCATTTATGACCAGAACAGACCAACAAACAAGCCTAAAGACATTAACATTTTGGGGAGTGAAAAGAGTCGGCCAAATCACAAATATCAAGGACCAATAATGAGCAGCTAATGATACGGCCATACGCAACAGGAAGTCCTCCTGGTCTGGTTCTAACTGACAAAAAGGATTAAAGTAGGACATGTCTACCCACAAAAGCATTGTATCAATATACCTGGGTAGAATGGAAAGCAATGCAAAAGATCAAGCTCCCGGGCCGCGGAGACCTGGGCAGCTACACAAATAGACCACTACAAATTTAGGCAACCACAAACACAGAACGCACATAGAGCTAAGATGGGCTCCACCATATACTGTATTAGTCACACCCACACAGATCTCACACACCGCCCTCACAAACATGAATGTTTACATACAGCTTCCATACGTGCTTCACACATAAGAAAAGCAGCCTGGTTAAAGGAAAAAGGAAACTGGCAGAAACTTTTGCACTTGGGAGGCATGAAGGGTAGAGAAAGGGAATTAGTCACTGAAAAAAAAAAAAAATACTTTGGGTACACTTTCAACCCCAGAGCGTAGCTCGGGCGTTTTAATCCAGAAAACATAGCTAATCCTTATGCACGGACATGATTGCCGAGTTTATTCCTAAGAAATGGTGTGTTACTTTGTTAACCTAGTTTTGAGTTTGAAAACGCCACAACCAAAAAGAACTGTCTGTATGTGGAAAAAGGCACCTCTATTCCATGAATTTCACCATTATCAGCTTTTCCCTTTTTCTCCTTTGGCCATACTTTATGCGAAGTATTTCCACCCCACGTCCAAAGGGATGGCATGTGTTAATGGCCAGCATGTATGTTCAATAGTGACATTATGAGTTTAATACCCCACTCCAAATATCCAACTGGAACTGCCAAAGAGTTAAGGATATGGCCTCTGATCGGGTCATATTTGCACTCTCCCTACACCCAGGGCATGACAATTGGCCACACCGTGTAATAAAAACAAGGTGATGGAAAAATACGTTAAGCCACTGATTATCATACCGGCACCACATCCCAGTTCATCGTTTATCCCCACCGTGCCTGTCTAGAAAGAGAGGAGATGTATCCAAATCAATCTTGGTCCTGTTCCAATAGCAACAGTGCAGGCTGAAGTCTCAGGCTGTCATTCCTAGAAAGAAACACAAGCAACTCCAGACCAGCTTTGTCGGACTTAGGGCTCAGCTTGAGATCAATGGCATAGTGAGCACAGGACCCACCTCTTGACATACCTATTGCATTTAACATGCACCTAAGGTGCAAATATAAATTAACCCCCAGTAGGCTTCCATCGCTCCGAGTACTGAAAAGGCAAGAGTCGAAAAGAAGTTGCTCAAAGACCATGCCTATCAAGAATTCCCTATGGAAATTATGGTAGAAAACAGATATTTAGGCATATTCTCCCTTTGAAAAATCTGCACATACCACAATGTTTATGTTGACATTTTATTTTTTGACCCCCTTAACTGTTGCCTTCAACCCTTCCCCTCCTCTCCCATGTGCTGCAGGTGGAGGAGTCACTCCCCCAGCTTCCCAGGAACATGCAACTGTAGCCCCGGTTGGAGATACCAGGAGGCCACCTTTTACTGCTTCTTCTTCCAGTCCCCACTCACCACAACAAAACAACCCCCTGGGTCTGTTGATATTTGTGATACCTATAACAGGAGGGATTTGCAATTCAGAATTCTGACTCCCATGACCCTGTGGTGAATTCAGGGTGCACCAGTATTTTTTACCTGCCCTTTCCCAGGAATCCACAATTGTTCCCTACCTAGTGTGTTGCTTGTAGCATAACAAAAGAAGGATTTTATTGGTATACAAATTTAGATACCATCCCTCTCTTCAGGTTGTCCCGCACCCATTTACATTCCAAGATAAGATAGTGAGCCCTCCCAAGTGCTCGTCAGTCCGCCACAATGTAGTTCTGTGTTCTGTGATTAATGAAAAGACCTTGGAGTGCCATCCATAAGGTGTCAGTCAACCCCACACCATATATGAACTCCCCCCACATTCTCAAACTGCGGGTTTAAAATGACCCACGTCCCCCCCATTCCCTTTAATGAAGCTTAACGTGAACTTCTTTATTCAAGATATCCTTCCATCGCCTGAGTAAAGGAGTGTTACTCAGTTGGTAGGGATGCGTTGACCTCCGTCATTCCGTGTCTCTCAATGTACCACTGCTGAATTTACATCCTCTCACTCATAGTATCAAGAGTCTTAGTGTTCAATCAGGTCTGCTGCGGTCTGATAGTTTCATCCTCTCCTGCAACCAATGGTGGAGCTTTTGCATTGTCTGTCTGCCCCAGAATCAAGCATCCTAGGACCGGTTTCTGGGTATCACCCCTCATCAGCCAGGCTAGCTTGAATCCGGTGGCACTGCGAGCACTTGACCCATGTCTGGACATACCCTTCCCACAACAGTTGCAAAAAAAAAAAAAAATAAATAGATGATGGATGAAACGCTGAACAATGTCAAACGTTCACCCCCCAGTCACAGGTCTTGGCCTAAATCCATCTTAGTTTGCTTGCCACACCATTCAAGTTTGGACCCAGCTATATGCAAAACAGTCTGGACCCTGCTTCCCAAGGAAACAGATGGATTCGAATGCCCAAGCAATTGCCGGTGGCTGAGATTCATTAAAGCATTCCATCCATCACCTTCTGTTTTTGAACTTGCCACCGTAAGTGCACTGATTATGCCTGGACATGGGTCCCAGCTGACTGTGCCACTGAATTCAAACTAGCCTGGCTGATGAGGGATTAGAACCCGAAACCGTTCCAAGGATGCTTGTTTCCAGTCCAAGGAAGACCTGGCCTAGCAGTTTGGGCTGTACTATTCCCATGGGGAGCAGGGTCAAGATTGATTTGCATATGGCTGGGTCCAAACTGGGGTGGCATGGTGGGCAAAAAACGATTGAATGGGATACAGTCCAGAGCGAATGCCAGTGGCTAAGATTAACTTAACCATTCCTTTCGTCACCCTTCTGTGTTCTGAATTTGCCAATCTGGACACATGGTAGGCAGAACAATTCTAGCATATACGGAGGAGAAGAAAGGGTGCTACCAGTGGCTCATCAAAGTAGATAGTGGAAAAAAGTACAAGGAACATGTTTTAAACTGTGGTTCAAAAAAGTATAATGTGGAGAATGAATTGATGTATAAAGTATTGAGAAATCTTTTGTTTAGTATACAGTCATGACACGCTATTGCTACATTAGGATACTATCCTAAAGACACAATGATTTCTATAGTTACCTAAATAATACATAATTTATTGTAATTAATTACGCAAACCTCCGATTTACAATTACACTGTACTGCGTACTTTAAAAGGTGTACAAGTTTAACCAGATTTAGGCGTCAGTGCTGGTCAAGAAGAATGTCTTGTTACTGTGAGGCCCATTTACTTAGGGCAGAAAGAGGCAAACCTTTACAGTGGTGATAAGGGAGATTTTCTAAACATTTTTATGTTGTATAAGTGTGAGCGAGATTACTAAAAATTAAACCCATTTCCATTTATATTTTTATTTTAATAGTCAGTGGAATTTCTCCATTGTGAAGCATTCACATTATTGGAGATAGTTGCTTCTTAAGCATGAGTTGCACATTCCCCGAGTCGTATACATATTTAAAATGACAATTTTTAAGCGCAAGTGAAGAAAGGTATCTGCTTTTCTTTCTGATTCAAACCCTCTTTGTATTCCTATCATATACAATATGCAGCGCCAGCAGAGATGCATACACATGGCAAAACAAATGTTTCTTACTGCACAGCACATGCTTATGGAATACCTTAGCACAGTGGTTCCCAACCTTTTGACTCCCGAGGACCCCCACTGAATCACTATTGGAAGCCGGGGACCCCCAAGCAATTTGTACAATTTACATTTCAAGAATTAAAACAGTAATTTGCAAGAAATACTCTATTACTAAAGATATGATTATTTTATTTTTAAAATATGCAAAAAATGTAAAACATTCAATCGGAAGGTCGACACTGGATCTCGATCACTAACTTTTCAATGTTTGGTTTTATTTAGGGAAGCAGAATCCTCAGGTCAGATTCTACTTTTCCTAAGCCATTTGTTTCTATTTTTAGGTACATAAGATCTGAGAAGCTTTTTCACATATAAATGTGGCGGGGAAAGGAAGTAAAACCATAAAAGCCTCTCTTCTCTCGATAACCTCTCTGTCACATGTAATTGATTTGTTTTATAGCACCTCTCATACCAGTGAAGGGTGTCGGAGCGCTTTACAGTGGACTTACAAAGTGTAGGATTCACATGTCATCTATACTGGTAGGCATTTTCTAAGAGTGTTTGGTTTGGAGACATGCAAACTCAGGATTCAGAACATAACACAGTGGTTAGCGTTGTCTTTAATAATAAGAATGTGTGTCTATGCAAGCAAGCATTTTTTTACAAGCATTAGGATAATGAAAGACTGGGTAAAAACATACATTTCTAATTTCTGACATGCAGGTTGCATGCAGCTCTTTGACTGCAGTTCATAGCTCACTGTGCTACATTACGATTGTAATTTATGAAATGCACAGTGACAAAATAATCTCTGTCACAAAAGCAGTAACCCACTGTGTTATGCATATAAAATACTGTTCTTAGCATGATATAGATTTTTTGCAGCAGGCATGTTAACCCTCTGCGCTACCTTAGATGAGTCAAAACTGTCACTAGTCAAAACTCCCATTTCTCTCCTGCAAGAACATTAATCACATGAGTTATCTTGACGCTTTTATTTTTTGCGTGAAAGCTGGTGGATGAATTTGCAGTGCTTTTTAAACTGCTGCATAAATAAAGTAATGAATAGAAAAACACGCACGTGTTTCTGAGAGACCCCAGCTGGAGAAGTGTCTTCCTGCCAGCTCAGGGCTGCGGACCCCCTGGGAATGTGTCGCGGACCCCTGGGGGTCCGTGGACCACAGGTTGGGAACCACTGCCTTAGTGGGTGTTCTTTGTGTGCTTTTAGTTTTTCTGAACACAGCAGCTATCCATTCCAAACAATAAACCTAGGTTACCAACTGGGAAGCTACAGAAAAACATTTTACTTACAGGACAGAACGGAGGTGTTTCTCCAGACCTGGTCACCCTTCATCTCCGGACACTAGGACCAGATTACCCCTAGAGAACTCCACAAAATACCACGTAGTGGGAATATACCATTCCTGCTATCATACCCATGCAGGTACATCCACCCACACCCAACACACCATCCCTCCCCTCCTGGACTCGGATGACCCCCTCCACCCCCCCCGGTAGAAAGGTAGAAAGCTACTGTATAACCTATGTTAAAAACCGCTGCTCACCATCCACTATTCATTGACCTTTTTGGCATAACCTATTCCGTTATTCATATCCCAATCCTTATACATACTATTGATGTTCATATCACCTTGTCATTCCCCGATCCATTTCCCCCCCCACCACACCCCCCGCCCCAAAACATCTTATAACACTTTATAGTCTGGCTCTATTTTTCTCTTCATATGGAAGCAGCCACTATAATGATTTGCCTTTTGAATTCACACGGCCCCCTCCCCTTGGTCACTATCGCTATCACTATCACTACTAATATCACTACTAATGTTAACATCATTATTATTACAGTGATTTTTATTGTTACTATCGTTGCCACTTCCTTATTCTTCTTCTGCCTATTAGACACCATGGACACTAATACAATCCATATATACGCCCTCTCTCCCCTTCCCCCTTCCATACCCTCCCTCCCTACTCTACATTTTCTATACACTTAGATTCCTACCCAGACACCTCTCCCCCTCACCCGCCACCCCCCACTTCCTCCCCCCGTTCTCATAACCCACACTAATCACTACTTTTCTTTATATCCCTCAATACACTTCCAATGGTCCCCAACTACCCTTGACCGTATCCCACCCTTATCACAAAACATTATGACTCACACTCTTTAAATGGACTAGCACCATATTCCAGGGAGACTCAAGGAGATGGCAAATGGGACACCTGGTTAGTATTGACCACGAATGTTATTACAGTAGAATTGTATAACGAGGACATCATGGAGCAAATGGATCCTTGTTTTTTTTTTTTGTTCTCTCCCTCTTCTTTTATAAGTTGGTTTCATTGAATCGTTTACCATATCTCTGATTGTATATGCATTATTATAAGAAAAAAGCCACAACTATGGCAAATGGCATAGCAATAGACAAGAGAGATATAAAATAATTGTACATGTATGATGCCTAGAAAAAACAGACATGTGTATTGATAATGACTCATAGAATGTAAAACTGTACTTGTTATCTTCCCTTTGAGAAAACCTGATTGGAAACAGAAATGGCTTAGGTTAACAGACTGTTCACTATACTATGTAATATGATGCAATTAACAATAAAAAAAAAAACTAAAAAAAGAAAAACATTTTACTAAAGAAAATAATACAAAAGTAAACACATTTAAATAACACATTGATATAGCTTGCTTGTACACGTACATTACTTATTTTAAACACCCACCAAAACATTTCAAGGTATTGCGTCACAAGTGGAAAGGAGCTGTAATTGAAGAAATAAAAGTGTAACAATTCTCAGCCCTAAATGTTAGGATTCACAATTATTGAATAACAAGAGCCCCAATGGCTTTCTCTATCACTCTAAACGGAATTTGTTCTTATAATGGGGTATTCTGTAGCGTTTTTATGGAGTTAGGAGTAGGGGTGGGCATAACTTGTGTAATTGTCTCTAGCATAATTACTGGTAATTACCGCAAAATTACTCTTAATTATGCACAATTGTGTTAGAGGTGTAGTCCAGCATTTTGTGCTAATGCACCATTATGTCCAAAATGAGCTAGAGGATGCATTTTGTGCTAAGAAAAAAAATCATTCAAAGACAGAGGAGATGAACTGCTGTAGCCAGCAGCCACTCTCTTTTCTCTTAGTTCATTGTTCCTGTGGTAGGCTGATTGACCCCAAAATTACTCATGCTGGTATAACTGCGTAATTTCGGAAATTTCTCATCACTAGAGTAATGCATAATTACTAAAATGACTCTGGTGTAATTCAAATTTCGGCAGACCTAGTTGGAAGTATATATACACACACACACACACACACACACACACACGCTTACAAATAACGCCAAGGTGCACTTAATTTCTTACATTTCAAGAATAGCTGTTATGTCTTACCCTAGATTTCAGTTTATTATCACTGTCCAAATCGTAAAACAAAATGAACAGAAAGTGCAATGGAATAAGACAAAACGTAAAAAAATAAATAAATAAAAAACACCTGTATCAAAACTATAATCACTCTGCATACTGTAATACTACAATACTGGAGAATTTCAGAGCAATGCTCCATTTAATTTTAGTCAATTACAACTCTAAGGGGTACTAGAGCTTAAGTAGATTTTCACCGTCTCAAAAATAACTAGCTTGTGGCAGGACAAAAGGGGTTTCAAACCCTCCCCTTGTTTACGGAGGGTAGCAGAACTATCAGGTAACATAATTTCTGCCTGCTCATAATAAAATGAGTTTTTTAGGGTTGTTTTGGTGCAGCTGCAGGACTCCTAATGCACATACATTCTGTCGCTCTGTTAACTCCCTAGTTAGTGGAACTCAGATACCAGTCTTGTGATTTCAGCAATGGGTTCAAAAGGAAATCAGAAGCAATATACTGAGTCAGCTAGATGTCATCTGCTTCTCATATTCAGAAACTGCTGAACTTCACTATATTCATCGGTAGGTGACTGCAATACTTCACTATATTCATCGGTAGGTGACTGCAATATAATATTAGTTTAATCTATCTGGATAAGTACAAGGTGGACACTAGCATCCTTATAGGTCTATACATGCCAGCACAGTGTTCGAACCGAAGTGTGAAGAGAAGATATGGGTACATTGTGCAAAGCAAAAGGTATGATAAACAACAGCCAGAAAGGCGCCAAGTGAATCGGACTGTAGGAAAGAATATTTGTATTTAAAGGGAGGTGCACTTGATAGGCTCTGCCATTCTACTTGAGGACAAAATAGGACATTTCTGCAATCAATATGGCCCTGGCATGAATGAATAGCATGGTCATGGATAAGGCATTAGCCATGCAACAGTGCACAGTGCCCCAAATATCAGTACTGTCTTTGTGACACACCAAACTACTTAGTGATTTGCCCATGATCTTCAACAACAGATGCTCAGAGTCATTAAGGGAATGCACGAAGCACACAATGTACCCGGGGACTGTGACGTTCAAATTCTTCACATTGGAGCTTTTACACAAGTACTATAGTACACTGTAGACTAAACTAAAAGCAAATCAGTCCATTAAGACTGAAAAGAAGAACCGCTATATAAAAATTCTTGCCGATATGTATGCAGGTAACCAGCTTTTTATAATATGAAATGCACAAGCTATATATCCTTTTAGCCAACTTACATACACATAGGCATTTACGAAGAAAAGCATAATGTTCTGCATGATCCTTTCCAAGTTCTATGTTAGTTCACAATTTTTCAACGATAATGCATTTTTTATCCTGCACTAAGGCAACCTCAAAAAAGATTTTAAGCACTTAGGAACCATTTGACACATAACAAAACAATAATAAAAATGTGTTAATTTACTGGGTAATGTTTCATAGTACTCAGAGAAGGGCAACATGAAAATTGATTCTTGAGAATGAGACCAGAAACTATACTTATCCAGTGTAAATGTGATTCTAAAAAGTGACAGCTATAGCTACAAAAAGGAAAAGCGTTGTGAAGGATCAAACTCTAGTCTTATTAAGACTAGACAGATTTGGGAAGCACAGTTTTAAAGTGTCTGTCTCCTGTCCAGAAATTCACACTTGTTTTTTTTTTTAACGCATCTAAAGGGTAAAAGCTAATTGTTTAACCATGAGCAACTTTGGATATGAAGTGATAGGAGTCTGAATCATTTGCGTTTGAAGGCTGGATGCAACAGGGTTATGGTTGGGAAGATGGTGTTGCTGGAAGGTATTGGAAAGGCATCTCTAGGCAAGACACTGAAATATGGACGAAGCATGAATGTTATTAACTCAAACTTTTCTCATTTCTTTTTTTAACTAAAACGTAACTACATTTTTATTCAAACAAACAAACTGCAGTTTACGCGATAATAGCTTTTTCATCCAATAAGTATCAAGACTGATACTGCACAATACATTTCAGAACTAAATGTTTAAATTTTACAACTCTGTTCAGTGACAAAGTTAGGCGAAAGATAGATGAAAATACCCAGATCATGGCCTCCAGACTTTCTTAGGCTAACATGGTCATTCTCTGACACACCATGTCAATTCCCTCAACTGTGAGCAACTATCCATGCCTCTTAACAATTCTTGTAACAGGGCTTGTCATAAATGCTTAGAGATGTGTAAGAAGTTGGCTCTGTATATACTATTTCAAAGTCAGAAATAGTGTGCACAGAGTCCCAGGGTTCCCCTTAGAGGTAAGATAGTGGCAAAAAGAGATAATTCTAATGCTCTATTTTGTGGTAGTGTGGTCGAGCAGTAGGCTTATCAGAGGGTAGTATTAAGCATTTGTTGTACACACACAGGCAATAAATGAGCAACACACACTCAAAGACTTACTCCAGGCCAATAGTTTTTTTATATAGAAAAATCTCTTTTCTTAGTTTATTTTAAGAACCACAAGTTCAAGATTTACAAGTAATACTTCAAATGAAAGGTATTTCACTCAGGTATTCTAGCAACTTTGAATAATCACAATATCATGTACAGTTTTGACAAAGATGGCAATGAGCTATTTTAAAAGGGGACACTGCAAAAATCAACAGTTCCTGGGGGAGGTAAGTAAATGTTAAGTTCACAGGTAAGTAAAACACTTACAGGGTTCAAAGTTGGGTCCAAGGTAGCCCACCGTTGGGGGTTCAAGGCAACCCCAAAGTTACCACACCAGCAGCTCAGAGCCGGTCAGGTGCAGAGGTCAAAGAGGTGCCCAAAACACATAGGCTTCAATGGAGAACAAGGGAGCCCCGGTTCCAGTCTGCCAGCAGGTAAGTACCCGCGTCCTCGGGGGCAGACCAGGGGGTTTTTGTAGGGCACCGGGGGGTGGAGTGGCGGGGGGTGGGGGGAAAACACAAGCAGGCACAGAAAGTACACCCTCATTGGCACAGGGGCGGCCGGGTGCAGAGTGCAAACAGGCGTCGGGTTTTGTATAGAAAGCAATGGGGAGACCTGGGAGTCTCTTCAACTATGCAGGCAGGCACAGGGGGGGGGGGGTCTCCCCGGGGTAGCCACCACCTGGGCTAGGTAGAGGGTCGCCTGGGGGTCACTCCTGTACTGGAGTTCGGTTCCTTCAGGTCCTGGGGGCTGCGGGTGCAGTGTTGGTTCCAGGCGTCGGGTCCCTTGTTACAGGCAGTCGCGGTCAGGAGGAGCCTCTGGATTTCCTCTGCAGGCGTCGCTGTGGGTGCTCGGGTGGGGTCATCTCTGGCTACTCACGGGCTCGCAGTCGCTGGGGAGTCCTCCCTGTAGTGTTGATTTTCCGCAGGTCGAGCCGGGGGCATCGGGTGCAGAGTGGAAAGTCTCACGCTTCCGGTGGGAAACGTGAAGTCTTTAAAGTTGTTTCTTTGTTGCAAGAAAGTTGCAGGTTGTTGAACAGGGCCGCTCTTCACAGGAGTTTCTTGGTCCTTGGTTGCAGGGCAGTTCTCTGAGGCTTCAGAGGTCGCTGGTCCCTGTTGGATGCGTTGCTGTTGCAGTTTTCTTCGAAGTTGGGTGACAGGCCGGTAGGGCTGGGGCCAAAGCAGTTGTCGGCTCCGTGTTCACTGCAGGGCTTCAGGTCAGCAGTCCTTTTTCTTGTTAAGGCTGCAGGAATCTAGTTTCCTAGGTTCTGGGGGCCCCTAAATACTGAATTTAGGGGTGTGTTTAGGTCTGGGATGGCAGTAGCCAATGGCTACTGTCCTTGAGGGTGGCTACACCCTCTTTGTGCTTCCTCCCTGTGGGGAGGGGGGCACATCCCTAATCCTATTGGGGGAATCCTCCATCCACAAGATGGAGGATTTCTAAAAATAAGGGTCACCTCAGCTCAGGACACCTTAGAGGCTGTCCTGACTGGTGGGTGACTCCTCCTTATTTTCCTAATTATCTCCTCCAGCCTTGCCGCCAAAAGTGGGGGCAGTTTGAGAGGGGCAGGCATCTCCACTAGCTGGGATGCCCTGTGGCGCTGTAACAAAGGGGGTGAGCCTTTGAGGCTCACCCCCACGTGTTAGTTCCTGCAGGGGGAGGTGAGAAGCACCTCCACCCAGTACAGGCTTTGTTCCTGGCCACAGAGTGACAAAGGCACTCTCCCCATGTGGCTAGCAACATGTCTGGTGTGTGGCAGGCTGGCAAAAACTAGTCAGCCTATACTGGAAGTAGGGTATGTTTTCAGGGGGCATCTCTAAGATGCCCTCTGGGTATATTTTACAATAAATTGCACACTGGCATCAGTGTGCATTCATTGTGCTGAGACGTTTGATACCAAACTTCCCAGTTTTCAGTGTAGCCATTATAGAACTGTGGAGATCGTCTTTGACAAACTCCCAGACCATATACTCTCATGGCTACCCTGCACTTACAATGTCTAAGGTTTTGCTTAGACACTGTAGGGGATTAGTGCTCATGCACATATGCCCTCACCTGTGGTATAGTGCGCCATGCCTTAGGGCTGTAAGGGGTGACTTACCTATGCCACAGGCAGTGTGAGGTTGGCATGGCACTCTGAGGGAAGTGCCATGTCGAATTTGTCATTTTCTCCCCAGCAGCACACACAAGCTGTGAAGCAGTGTGTATGTGCTGAGTGAGGGGTCTCTAGGGTGGCATAAGACATGCTGCAGCCCTTAGAGACCTTCCCTGGCATCAGGGTCCTTGATACCAGGGGTACCAGTTACAAGGGACTTACCTGGGTGCCAGAGTTGTGCCAATTGTGGAGACAAAGGTACAGTTTAGGGAAAGAACACTGCTGCTGGGGCCTGGTTAGCAGGGTCCCAGCACACTTTCAAGTCATAACTTAGCATCAGCAAAGGCAAAACGTCAGGGGGTAACCATGCCAAGGAGGCATTTCCTTACAACATGTCCCCTTGGGAAGAAGCTTTTCAACCCTAATCAAGGTTCACTTCGCCCCAGGTACCACAAAGATCATTCAACATAGCGAAAAGTGTTAGTTCAGATGAAAGATCACTCGGCCTACCTAACACTTTGGACAATGTCAAAAGTACAGTGGTCCTGTTTCAAGTGGTGAGGTCATATGTGGAAAGAAGTCCCAATTCATCAATCACTCCTAAAACATCCTGACTGGGGGGCATATCCATCTTCCATAGACAGTCCAGGGTGTAGTAGATTGTGAGATTAATTAAGTTGGTTTAGATGTAGCCTCAATAAGATGGCAAACTTTTGAGGTACCATTTAAGCATCCTTCTATTTACATTTTATAATGGCCCTATGTTACACTCCTATTTAGACATAAGCCCAAAGATGAGGTCTGGAACACTGGAAACCAGCAAAAGGTAGGGTAGCAAGATACAACTTCTGTTGAGGCAGCTGACTCTTAATTTAGCTTCAGCGCATGATTATATTCAGGAACGCCAACTGTCTTTGCTCAGTGAACCTCAAGAGCATACCTTAGATGTAAGTGTTTGCAGAACTGAGACTTGGAAAGCTTGAATTCTGCCACTGGAATTGCAAAAATTTCATGTGGTGTTGTTCCAAAACATCTCCCAGTTTTGTGATTCACATGCAACCCAACTCTTGGAACCTTGTCAGTTTGGCTGTGTATAGCATGTGTCATGCCATAAAGGAGTATTGTGTCAGAGTGCCCCACTGCCCGATTTGGTGAATGGTTCTACTACAATAATCCAGAACTACCATTGTCATGGAAAGGAGGATCTTAGGGACAGGAGAGTCATGCAGCAGTACATGGAGCTTTACCTTGTGAAATATGGTTCAAGGCAAAACACTGAATTATCCCCATCTCCGAAGAGCCAGTCAAGGCAAAAAACGGGATCATCCCTATTTCCAAAGAGCCAGTCAATGTTGACCAGTTGAGAGGTTCAGCAATGCTGATTTATATCCATAATAACTAGCCCTACCTCATAAACTGACTGGGTGCATTTATCAAAGGCAACTGAGGGTGTCAATGAGCCCAAAACAACATGTGTGGAAGTGCACGTATTGTATTAAAGAATAGCTAAAGTGTCTCATATGGGACATTTTGAATAATAAACAGAATCTTGAGGAGTATGATCAACTTGTGCCACTGCTCCTACAATAGTAATAGGCAATTTATTCCAACCAGAAAAGTCTCTATTCAGCATCTCCAGCAGGGTGGGTAGGGTAGAAGGAAAGGGGTTATATTAAGTTTCCAGTATGGCTTTGGATCAAACATATTTAAAATTAGAGAGTTCACAATGTAATTTGTTTTGCTAATTAATCACATGCCTCCCTCCACCAACTAGAATTATGGTTGATTCTCACACTTAAACTTTCAATCCAGGGGTCTTTATTATAGAGTCCAGGGGTTTCCATCTACCGTTGTCCTTTGCCCAAAGCAGGTAGTGCAGGAAATGTGGTATGCCATCCCTGAAAAATGATACGCGGTCTTTAATACTCATTTAAAATCCTGCAAAATGCCATTGCATCTAATTCAGGTCCTACATGGTTCTATCGCTAGGGCAAACAACAATGATGAAACAGAACATCTCTGCCTGGTGCCTCTCTTAATAGGGAAAGAAGTAGACAACAGAAGATCAACTGACTTGGGCTCGCAGATGGTTATAAAGGACTCTAATGCAAGACAGAAAGCAAGGAGCAAAATTTACTTGGTGCAGTACCTGGTAAACAAAGGTCCACGCAGGGGAGTTGAAGGTTTATTCAGTGCCTACTAACATGAGGAGATACCTTTCTTTGACATGGAATCAATGTAGAACTTTGAAGTTGGTTAACAGGATTATGGCTCACTCATATGGATTAGATCTGGGCTGTCTGACTTTGTACCACTTGGAGTTTGACAAGTGATTTTTTTTTTTTTTTTTTTTTTTAATATTCATGTCTAGCCACAAAGAAACAATCTAAAGAACTAAAGCAACTTTATGCCAATGAATCATCAGGAGGCGGATTTCATATAATTAATTGTAGTGAGTGTAGAGGTATTGCAGTGAATGGCATTTTCCTGAGAGCTGGTGAAAGACAGGTCACTATAAATTGAAACTCATTAGTTATGTTTTGTTTTTTTACATGCTTTATGGGTGTGTTGACCAATGAGGTAAAGGGAGGTAAACGCTTTCAATGTGGCACAGCTTTCAGACAGTATATGTCAAGGTACCCATTTCCTTGCTCAAATTTGGGGTAGATCAGGGTGTCACTTGTATACATGTCAATAAGGTGTTTAGGATATGAGTTTTCAAGACCATGTAGACGTTGAACAGAATCAGTGAGAAGAAAGAGCACTTTGGTACTTCACAGACAACAGATGTGATGGGAAGCAGGAAGGACCCAAGTTAAATTGCTGGACGCAGTGCCTTAGGAAAAAAAAGGGAACATGAGGAGGCTAGTTCCTCTGACACCTGCACTGGAAGTCAAGTGACTGAGCTTCACACTAATCCAATACAATGCTACTGAGGTATCCCAGAGGGATAAAGCACATGCAGTTACATGATCACAGTTAACTAAGTTTTGGTTTGATGCTTAGAAGAGTGGTTTCTAAGTTCACTTAGCAAGTTACTGATTCCCAGGTGCACAGAAAGCTGTGAAGCAACCAATGAAGCCACTGCTTCTGTACTACAAAGACACAAGATGGTGGTGGGAGAAAACTTAAATGTCAGAATTACATTTTTGCATATGTGCTTTGATAATTATATGCTTGAGGTTGTGGGGCATTTCACCTGTACAGAGGAAGGAGTTGATATCTCTGAGGAATGTGACAACAATTAGGTAGAACACAATGAAGAATTTGCATAGCAAATGTTAATTTTAGAAAAAGAGTGTAGGTGACAGAGTACTTTAACAAAGGTGATGTTACTCAAAAGGTAATGGCAAGGTTGCATCAACGGATGTTACTACCTGGGAGTGTGCAGGTAGATTAGCAATGTGAGAGCATACAGAGGTGATTTTGTTACAAAAGAAATACCTTATGGTATTGTCAAAGTTTAACAAAAAGGAAGGAGTGCAGGTAAGATACAAAGTAGTTCTCAAAAAGGTATTTTGACTAATTCTCCCCATCCTAGATTTCAAAATCTGAGTTACACCCTCTGTAGCGAGTTTGGCAGATGACACGGTCAGTGGGAGACTGAAATTTGGGTCACAGTGATTTAAGATTCCTACCCTTCCATTTGATCTGTTGGGTTTCGTAGGGGCATTAGTGGTTTTTGTTTCTTTAATGCCAGTTCAGTATAACGGTCGGAAATAATAGAGCATAAGGATTGGGAAGAAGACCAAAGCTATAACGCGTTCGATTATAAAAATTTCTAAAGAATCATAAGCAGGGCTTTATATTTCCATGCACCTCATTGAAATATGGTAAATACATGCCATCCGTGCTACTCTGCTTAGGGTTTTAGTTAGACTGCAGTAGCTAGCTGGAAAAAGGCCATGGTATTGGAGTTAGATTCCTCAGCATGGCAGGTCTCTATAAGAGCAG
This sequence comes from Pleurodeles waltl, assembly GCF_031143425.1. Lineage (NCBI taxonomy): Eukaryota > Metazoa > Chordata > Amphibia > Caudata > Salamandridae > Pleurodeles > Pleurodeles waltl. Next base: position 528,177,666 of record NC_090440.1, read on the forward strand.
GGACATAGAGACATTATCTGCAATCAGATCAGGGATGTGGAATTCCTATCGCCCAACACCCGGGACATAATGTTTGGGATCAAGGGCAACAAGTTTTCATGTTTATTTTGTCCTTGGATCAAGAAGGCTCAACCCCCTGCAGTACAAACCCTCTGGCTGCCAGTTTAGAGAGAAGGGAACTGTCTGCAGTTGAGGAAATGTGTGTCCATATGTTAATGCTGTTTGAACTTGTATTTATGGTTCATTATTGAAAAGCGTTCACTATTAGGGTGAGTGTTGTAAATAAACATTTTAAGGTCACACTGTACTACTGACAGTGGTTTTAGTAAAAAAATAAAAAAATATATATATATATATAATAATAAAATAAAAGGTGTACACGTTTGAAAAGTTTAACAATATGAGGCTAAGTATAAGGCTTCCAGAATGCTCGCTGATTAGATTCAAATGTTTACAGAAGCTTGTAAGCAAGATGATGATTCATTGCTTTCAAAAACATATGTTCAGAAAAAAATGAAAGTAGGAAAAAAAAAAAACGTTCTTAACTATGAAATGTTAGGTGCTATTTCTTTGAAGCGTCATTTAGTAAAATGTGTTGGTGTGTACTAGTATTTCCAAAAACATTCCTAATGTAGGAGGCTGGACTGGCTTGTAGTGAGTACCAAGGGGTACTTACACCTTGCACCAGGCCCAGTTATCCCTTATTAGTGTATAGGGTGTCTAGCAGCTTAGGCTGATAGATAATGGTAGCTTAGCAGAGCAGCTTAGGCTGAACTAGGAGACGAGTGAAGCTCCTACAGTACCACTAGTGTCATATGCACAATATCATAAGAAAACACAATACACAGATGTACCTTTATTATTAGTATTTTATTTTTATGACAATATGCCAAAGTATCTCAGAGTGTACCCTCAGTATGAGGATAACAAATATACACAAGATATATGTACACAATACCAAAATATGCAGTAATAGTATTAGAAAACAGTGCAGACAATGTATAGTTACAATAGGATGCAATGGGGACACATAGGGATAGGGGCAACACAAACCATATACTCCAAAAGTGGAATGCGAACCACGAATGGACCCCAAACCTATGTGACCTTGTAGAGGGTCGCTGGGACTATTAGAAAATAGTAAGGGTTAGAAAAATAGCCCACTCCAAGACCCTGAAAAGTGAGTGCAAAGTGCACTAAAGTTCCCCAAAGAACATAGAAGTCGTGATAGGGGAATTCTGCAGGAAAGACACAAACCAGCAATGCAACAACGATGGATTTCCAGTCGAGGGTACCTGTGGAACAAGGGGACCAAGTCCAAAAGTCACAAGCAAGTCGGAGATGGGCAGATGCCCAGGAAATGCCAGCTGTGGATGCAAAGAAGCTGCTACTGGACAGTAGAAGCTGAAGGTTCTGCAGGAACGACAAGGGCTAGAGACTTCCCCTTTGGAGGATGGATCCCCCACGCTGTGGAGAGTCGTGCAGAAGTGTTTTCCTGAAGAAAACCGCCAACAAGCCTTGCTAGCTGCAAATCGTGCGGTTAGGGTTTTTGGATGTTGCTGCGGCCCAGGAGGGACCAGGATGTCGCCAATTGCGTCTGGGGACAGAGGGGGCATCGAGCAAGACAAGGAGCCCTCTCAGAAGCAGGCAGCACCCGCAGAAGTGCCGGAACAGGCACTACGAAGTGGAGAGAAACGGTGCTCACCCAAAGTCGCACAAGGGAGTCCCACGTCGGCGGAGGACAACTTAGGAGGTCGTGCAATGCAGGTTAGAGTGCCGTTGACCCAGGCTGGACTGTGCACAAAGGATTTCCGCCGGAAGTGCACGGAGGCCGGAGTAGCTGCAAAAGTCGCGGTTCCCAGCAATGCAGTCTGGCGTGGGGAGGCAAGGACTTACCTCCACCAAACTTGGACTGAAGAGTCACTGGACTGTGGGAGTCACTTGGACAGAGTTGCTGGATTCAAGGGACCTCGCTCGTGGTGCTGAGAGGAGACCCAGGGTACCGGTGATGCAGTTATTTGGTGCCTGCGGTTGCAGGGGGACGATTCCGTCGACCCACGGAGATTTCTTCGGAGCTTCTAGTGCAGAGAGGAGGCAGACTACCCCCACAGCATGCACCACCAGGAATACAGTCGAGAAGGTGGCAGGATCAGCGTTACAGAGTTGCAGTAGTCGTCTTTGCTACTTTGTTGCAGTTTTGCAGGCTTCCAGCGCGGTCAGCAGTCGATTCCTTGGCAGAAGGTGAAGAGAGAGATGCAGAGGAACTCGGATGAGCTCTTGCATTTGTTATCTAAGGAAATCCCCAAAGCAGAGACCCTAAATAGCCAGAAAAGAGGGTTTGGCTACTTAGGAGAGAAGATAGGCTAGCAACACCTGAAGGAGCCTATCAGAAGGAGTCTCTGACGTCACCTGCTGGCCCTGGCCACTCAGAGCAGTCCAGTGTGCCAGCAGCACCTCTGTTTCCAAGATGGCAGAGGTATGGAGCACTGGAGGAGCTCTGGGCACCTCCCAGGGGAGGTACAGGTCAGGGGAGTGGTCACTCCCCTTTCCTTTGTCCAGTTTCGCGCCAGAGCAGGGCTAAGGGGTCCCTGAACCGGTGTAGACTGGCTTATGCAGAAATGGGCACCATGTGTGCCCATGAAAGCATTTCCAGAGGCTGGGGGAGGCTACTCCTCCCCTGCCTTCACACCATTTTCCAAAGGGAGAGGGTGTAACACCCTCTCTCAGAGGAAGTCCTTTGTTCTGCCATCCTGGGCCAGGCCTGGCTGGACCCCAGGAGGGCAGAAGCCTGTCTGAGGGGCTGGCAGCAGCAGCAGCTGCAGTGAAACCCCGGGAAAGGCAGTTTGGCAGTACCCAGGTCTGAGCTACAGACCTGTGGGATCATGGGATTGTGCCAACTATGCCAGGATGGCATAGAGGGGGCAATTCCATGATCATAGACATGTTACATGGCCATATTCGGAGTTACCATTGTGAAGCTACATATAGGTAGTGACCTATATGTAGTGCACGCGTGTAATGGTGTCCTCGCACTCACAAAGTCCGGGGAATTGGCCCTGAACAATGTGGGGGCACCTTGGCTAGTGCCAGGGTGCCCACACACTAAGTAACTTAGCACCCAACCTTTACCAGGTAAAGGTTAGACATATAGGTGACTTATAAGTTACTTAAGTGCAGTGTAAAATGGCTGTAAAATAACGTGGACGTTATTTCACTCAGGCTGCAGTGGCAGGCCTGTGTAAGAATTGTCAGAGCTCCCTATGGGTGGCAAAAGAAATGCTGCAACCCATAGGGATCTCCTGGAACCCCAATACCCTGGGTACCTCAGTACCATATACTAGGGAATTATAAGGGTGTTCCAGTATGCCAATGTAAATTGGTAAAATTGGTCACTAGCCTGTTAGTGACAATTTGTAAAGAGAGAGCATAACCCCAGAGGTTCTGGTTAGCAGAGCCTCAGTGAGACAGTTAGGCACCACACAGGGAACTCATACATATAGGTCACAAACTTATGAGCACTGGGGTCCTGGCTAGCAGGGTCCCAGTGACACATAACAAACATACTGAAAACGTAGGGTTTTCACTATGAGCACTGGGCCCTGGCTGGCAGGATACCAGTGAGACAGTGAAAACACCCTGACATACCCCCACTTTTGGCCTGTTTGTGAGTGTAACAAGGCTAGAAAGAGGCTACTTTCTCACACATTCCTAATAGAAAATCAGTGTAACCATTTTCAACAAGATTATGGGAAGCATGAAAATAAACAAGCACTGGCAAAGCCAACCGATCCAACTTTTTTGTGAGTCTTTTGATTTCGTCAATGCAGGTCTTATTTTGACATGACTTTAGTAACACATTATTTTTTTTGGAGCTGCCAGGCCCTCATCATTGTAACAAACACTGCCAAAAAGAAAAAAAGGTTTTTGGTCTCAAAAACCAAACATTGCCACAAGTGGTGTGACAAAGGCCCATCAGCCCCCCCCCCCCCCTTTTAGGGGGCCCTTCAGCACAGCAGCAGCCCCGAGTGAGTCTGGGGGGGGGGGGGGGGGGGGGGGGGAGGACTTCATGTGCTTTGCAGGGGGCGGGCCCTCCAGTTTTGTTACACCACTGATTGCCACAGTAGTTCCGGGCACTGAACAAAACTACTTTGTATGCCAATATGCTCCTTGTGGAAAAGCAGTGTGCAATCACTCACAGGAAAGCCAGCCGATAGAGAGAGGAACGGAAGTTTAATAAAAACAAAATGCCTCTGTTAAAGCCAGACCTAATTAGGGACACCATTCTTAAAGAAAGTTATTAAAGTTCACCCATGGTATATGTCTTTGAATTAGTGGCTTTCATGAGTTCACAAGAACTTACAGAAATAGACCAGGACATCGTACTCCTGGAAAATATTTGTGAACTGTATCTTAGGACAAGCAAATATGTAGATTTGCTCATGTGAAAATCTGTCAAGCGTTTACAAGTTCACTTTCTCTCCAACCACCTTTTTCATATCCCTGGAAGAACTTCTACTTCTGCCATTGTCAAAAGTAAATTTGCAACCTTTCTCATTAAGGGAAAAGATTAAAAGAAAAGCTGGTGAAAATCCCTAAAACATGCAAATTAGTAGGTTTGCAAACTCTAAGGAATTCTAGCCCTGAAACTATTGCTTACTGCTTCCTCAGCAGCCCCAGTATGTACACCTGCAAAAAGGTGGCAAAATAAGTAAATTGCTATAGTAGGGATTGAAATTGCAAGTATTCAAGCCATACTACAAGAGTAGAACTGGCATAATCAGAGAGGCTATTATCAGACCTCTTCCATAATTAGTCGCCGCACTACATGGCACCAAAGGGACAAGTAGATTTTTTTAGAGGACAAGTAGATTTAATAAGCAACCTGCCTCATGGACAAGTAGATATTTTATTAAATTCGACACAGCTGAAAGTGATGAGTGATTCCAAGGTAACTGGGATGAAGACGCCAAGCAAATCTGACACCAAGCATCAGCAGGAGTGCAGTGTGCGACAAGATGTCAAATATTTGTCAAGACTCTGATGGAGGCAGGACAATCAGCGTCAGAAGGTGCAAGCTGTTAATTATACATGCTGGTTGGGAACTCAACCGAGACTGCTTTCAGAGAACTCTGACCAGATATCACAAACACATTGCAACATTGGGAAAACAATGACCTTTTGAAGAATTGCACCTTCAACTCTGAAGTGCAGTGATCATATTTAAGGATAAGATTAAACCAGGCTTGAGAGCCTTCTTAAAATTGGAATGGCTTTGTTCTGAAAAATACCTTGTTAAAGTAAAACCCTACAAAAGAGGTCAACACTTTTTTATTACAGGGATTTTAAAACAAATAAGTTGGGGAATGAAATGACTGTTTATTTTCTTAGAAAAAAAGGTTAAGTTCTACAGTCTGCGCACATGATTTTAATATGTGTTTTCAAATTGTTTATTTACAATACACATAATTTAGGGAGCCGTGAGGTATAAAGATCCACTAAGCTTGTTGTTTAGTGCTGGGTTGTATGTCTTTACTATTACAAGAGACAATAAAAAGTATCATTTTAACAAGCACATGAATCACGTCTGTGTGCTTGTTGCAACAGTAATTCACTGATTTATGATGCATTGTGGTACACGATCATGTATACCTCTGGTTTTTGGCCCAGATAATGATCATTCTATTTTTGTAGATAGTTACGGTCATTATGGAATGAGTGTTAGCTTTCCTAGAAGCCAGTAACTTATGACCAGGAAAACGAACAGATTTTTTCAGAAATATTTAAATCACTGGTAGGTTGTTTTAACCCAAATAATGCTCTCCTGAGCGACGGGAAGTGTCCATAGTACATTCTGTTTGATGCACTTGCACTGCTCCTATGAATCAATCTAAGGCTGCTTACTTAAATTTTAGCCTCCAAGTTCAAATTCCTTCACGTTTACAAAGCATTTTAAAATGTTCATTTTTACATTTTGCTTTTTTTTTTATTTATAAACACTTTATGAGTCTGTTAAGATTATTTTATTTAATTTATTAAATCAGTCCTGGCCCCATCTCAAAGTGTTTCTGATACTTTCAAGTTAAGATTATGAAACAGACTTCATTGGTAATAAATTGTAGTTTTGGTGTGTTCATCTACTTACTGCTGTTGCTTAAAGTCATACTGCAGGCCGCAGGCCATGTTAGGTAGAACAGGATGCTTCAATTGAGCTTGTAAAATGACATTCCACACATAGAAAAGTGAAGAATAAACTGCAAAACATTACATATCTCGGCTAGAAATTTTATTTAATTGAAAGTGATATTTAGTGACATCTGAAGTATAATGCCTGTGCACCCCGTTTAACCACAACTTATTCCTGATTGTCATACTTAACTTGCCTATAAGTCCCTAGTATATGGTGTAAAAAGTGTATACAGGGCCTGGAAATTAAATACCCCTTGTGTACTGCAGCACCTAAGGACTACCCTACACACACTATCTGTTGTAGTGTAACCCGATGTGCAACATGTCAAATTTGCCCTTTTTCAAACATAAAAATCTCCATTTTAAATATTAGTAAGGCATCCTCAATGTAAACCTTGTAGCCAACAAGGTAGGGTACATGGTATTTAAAACTGGCACATGTAGTTAAGTAACATTACCATGTGCCTGCAGTGACAAGGTCCTAAGTGCTATTTTCACTGTAGTAGGCCTAGCTGTCCCACGTAGAAAACCAGAGAGCAGAATAAAATACTAATACTGCTAACTAAGGAAAAAGGACCAGCTAGAATAATAATTAAATCAGTATTTTTTAGTAGTTTGAAGACGTTTGCTGTCTTGAAAGGCCCTGAAAAATGGCATTTTGGGTATGTTTTGCAGTCAAGCAAACAGGAACTACTGAAAAAGTGGCTAGGATTGGCCTGGGTATTTTTACCCGATTTGTAAGGACGTGTCTAGGATCACTAGCTAGTGAAAGGGATAAACCTGACACCTCCGGCATCCACATCAGAATACTTCCTGGACCTGCGAGACTGACCTGCTGTCTGTGACCTGAGAGGGGAACTGAAGGACTGGACCTGCTGCACCTGTAGCCAGAACAAAGATGTGGGCTCCACAGGCCAGTTGTCTGACCTCCTGTGTACATACAGAGAGGTCTTTTCCCTGAAGTACCCACCTGACTTGGACTGTGCTTTACTTTTGGCCTCTACCAGACATCCTGTGAGTCTTTAAGTGCCACCCTTGAGTTCCTAGGGGCTTTTCTTGGGACATAAAGAGTAAACCCGAAGATAAAATCTTTTGCCATGGTGAACCTGGTTGGTGTATCTGATCTGCGCTCCATTGCGGTCATCCTTAAACTGCACCTAGTCTATGGTTGTGGTCGACTGGGACCTATCACTTGTGCCATTTTCTCTTAAATCTTCATTTTAGTGTCATTTTGTTTATTAAATGTTACCAAATCGAATTAGAAAAATAGAATATTTGTTTTGTTTGGTACTGTTACTGTATTACTGTTTTGGTATGTTAGAAATACTTCACACATTGCCCTAACTTAAGCCGCTCTGATCTGTGGAGGGTTCATCCTGACAAGGGTAGTGATTTCTCCTTCAAGTGGGTAGTAACCAACTGCAAATAGATATCTAGTTTCTTCCAAACAGACCTTGTGGGTACAGACCTGAAGCTTATAGGGGCCCTGATAACATATTTGTCTCATTCATTAAAAGGCTAGATTCTTTTAACTTGGTTTCCCTTCATAATTTTAATTTTCTTTAATAAATGCTACAGTCTCCTTTCTAAGCATAGGTTTATTTTAAGAGTTTTAGATTATGCATTTTTAAATTAGCTGGTACTTAACTGGATACATACTTATTTTATTTTTTGCCACATGATTCACTGATTATTTTACTTTTGTAAAGAGGGACCAACGTTTTCTGTAACGAATGCGGTTTAGAATTAGGTCATTTTACACTGTAATAAATCAAATAAAATCTACTTTACCTTAAAATGATTTATAAGGATTGCTGCTCATCAAAACAATTTTAGAATCATCAATTTTCCTATGTAGAAGACTGAATTTTAGGGTGAAAATGTGCCACACATGTACTGTTGTCAGTTGCAGGGCCGTAAGAACCTAAGCATACTTTTAATTCTTATTGCTCAGGTTTCCATTGACACCGTTGTCTCCATGGACAAAATGTGCTGATAAAAAAAACACAACATATTTTTATTTCCTTCTTTGTAAAAGACACTGCAGAAAGAAGGCACGCCACTTCTTAAAAAGCCAGTTATATCACACTCGTTTAGAACAACATGTGACGCAAATAAAGAAAGCGTCTCTGTGTAGGAAAGTTTGCATTAATGCATAAATTAGGTAGACTAAAGCAAATTAATAAAATGTCCACATCAATACCTGGATGAGTATTTAGCATGCAAATGAGCTCTCATAAAATGATTGTGTTGTTTTGGTTTAACCCCTCCCACCCCATCCCGAGATAGATAGCTATGGGAGGTGAATCCTAGCTTGGAGATTACACTCAGAGTGATGTCAAATTCTAGGGGCGTTTTCAGCCTCTGATTCAGTCACTGCCTGATGGTGCCTAACTGGGACAATCTAAAGAAGTGAGGATTGATTAAGCCAACTGCCATTCAGTGCGTGACTATGCCCATCAGCTCTCCATGAGAGCAGCCTCTAATGAGCCCTGTGGTCTGCAGATGATTTTGGCCAGCAGCTCAGTTCTGTAGCTCCAAACAGCCCTCTAAAAGCCTGATAAGGCCAGGAGTTTGCAGCGCGCTCACTGCTGCTCAGCTATGCTGTGCCTGTTACTCCCTTTATTAAAATGTTTTCCCATTCCTTAGTATCACTGACAAGCTACCACAGCTAGAAGCCCATCGCAACCTGCTCATGCCACAGAGCAGTGCTTCAAATGGTGTGCAAGACCAGATAAAAAAAAAACTAAAAAAAAAAACACTCTTATTTGGTATCCTGTGCAAGAGACTATCCTGCCTCACTGTCACAGGGACAGGCTGCATGGCAATGCAGCAGCCTCCCAGCAGGAGCAACTAAGGCTAGTGAGATATGACAAACTGCTGCTTACTGTCCAACAGTAATACTCTGGAGGAGATGACAGTTTAGGAGTGCCTTGAAAACTCTTAAACTAGGTACTTATGAACAACTCAAAAGCAAATAAAGTTGCAACTGATAGACATTACAGTTTTATGTGAGTGTGAAAAACAAGAACTCACAGTACAAGAAGCGACCAGAGATGGGGCCAGGAGTGTCATTTGGGTTGAACTGCAAGGTCAGTCAAAATTGGCTCAGTTTAGATTTGTGTTACTTTATTGGCAGATGTTAAAGCTAGAAAAATGTTTTCATCATAAAATCATAACAAGCAGCCTCAAAAACTGTAAGCTGCCTGGGTATTTCTAAAAGAACACAATCACAACCCATGAGAGCAAGCAAAGAAAACTACACCCAAGTTTTGATTAATTTATTTTATAGGTCCTACAGATGTGAACTTGCGGATTTTCAAATATGAATGGCAACAGCTTTAGAGAGCCTGGCTCCTCAAAAGAAACCCAGCATGCCTAATGATTATCACACGACAGAAGACATTTTTAACATGATATTTCAAATGTACAAAATTAGGGAATCTTTCTCTTTTTCACATTCTTATCGTCCCCTTCTCCCCCATTCTCTATTTCGCTGTCTATCCTTTTTCTCTACTTCTATTCCTTATCTTGCATCACCTCTCACTCTGAACCTTGATAACAACTGAGGACTAATGTTAATCCCAGGAAGGCACTAGGGAATGAATTACTGGCCGCTTCAGCAAAAAATTCCTAAGAAGTCTAGAAACTACTGCATTGTGTTCCTTGTATCTCCTTTCCCGAAAGCTCTGATAGTTGAAACTGCCTTGCCCTAAACAAAAAAATTAAAAAAAAATACTTTAAGGAAATCTTATGTCTTTAATGGATCGCATGCTGCTGGGTCTAATGATCTAGAACACCAGGAACAAAACAACCCCAATGTCTAACATAGCACTTCAGAGTGACTGGACATTTGGATTCCTGAATGGACAAGACTACCACTTCAGAGCAACCTAGAACATGTAGATTCATCCTTTCACGTCCCAGGCCCCCAGATGAAGATATGTTAATGGTGGCCTGTCTAGAACTTGACTCAACAAGGGAGATGGCTCAAAAGAAAAACACCCAGCAGGAAACAACCAGGAGTGCTTCTGCATGGTCCACCAATATCTTCGGAAGGACCTTTGGCATTAGAGGTATTAGAAGAAAGGTGCAAAGACGCCCTTGAGGCAAGAAATCAAGAAAGCATCTATTGTCCGAGCATTCAGGGTTGGCAAAAAGCTGCAAAAATGGGGAAGTCCAGCATTCTTCTTGGAAGCAAAGAGGTCCAACTAAGGAGACCCAAACCTTTCCACCATTTGCTAAATACCCTGCGATGAAGAACAACAGTAGCCGAGGACAGCAAAGTGCGGCTCAGGTGTCCCACATGCAAACAATCCATCCCGGAGAGATATATTACAGATACTCTCTGCCGACAAGCAGATTGGTCAGTCAAAAGCACTATGGATGAGGACACTGTAATGCTGGCCCTAACCACTTGATTGTCTGGCGGAAGGGGGAATGCCCGATTGAGAAGGTCTAGGGAAAAATTTTCCCGGACCAGTTGGATTGTCTTCAACTCCTACTTTGAAAGAAACTAAGGACTGCACTTGCCCTGCACCTGTCTCCCAGTGTGGTCCTTCAGTCCTTACCTCTGGTGTCTGTCATAATCGCAGCTCAGGAGTGATAAAGAAAGGAAGGACCACTGGTTAGAGATTCTGCTTGAAGCCACCACTGCAAATTCTGACAAACATGGAGAAAAACTGACAACAGCCAATCGAAATCCTGAAACCACGGAGCCCAGTGAGTCATGAGGTGATGAACTAGAGGCTACAAATGTACCAAGCCCAAAGGACTATTGTTAGAATAGACAACATATCCCCCTGAACCCTTAACCATTCTCTCATCAAGGCTTGAGGTCTTCCTAGCAGAGTTGTTAGGTGAGACTGGAGCTTCCGGAGCTTCCATTCCCTTTGGTCAGGTAGGAAAATCTCTCCTTAAGATATATTGAAACTGACACCGATGTACTTAATAGTACTTAAAGGCTCAGAACTGGACTTTTCCATGCTCAAAGGAAAGCCCGATCTGGTCAACATTTTGCAAAAAATACATGAAATCTTCTGATGCCTTATAAAGAGAATTAGAAACAATCAGTCAATCATCAAGGTAAAGAAATATTCTAATACCGTCAAAATGAATGATACTCGCCACTGGTGAACGCAACATTGTGAACACGCCTGGAGCTGAAGCCACACCCAAAGGGAGAACATTGAACTGGAAGTGGCTGTAGTTGATACATAAGTGGAGATAGTTCTGAAACTGCATGTGCATAGGTACATGCAGGTTGGTGTCTCTCAAGTCTATAGATGTAACGACATTGTCCTAAACTGGCCTGAAGCTGCTGGAAGTTTTTTGTACCAGGAAGACAATAAAGTAGCAGCCCCTCAACCTCTCGGATCCTGGTACTGGGAAAAATGCAGCTATGTCCAATAAGTCTTAGACTCCCGGCAACAATGACCACTGTTGGGCCAAATATTTCGAAAAAGGAGTTCAACAAATAAATAAATAAATAAATAAAATGAGGTGATATGGAAAACTTGACTGTACTATGCACACCAGGCTGCTGAAAAATTGAAAACTCTTCCTCCCATCTGGCTGGGAACAGGTTTGACATACTCATGCCTTTGGTGCTTGAGAATTGTTAATTGAAGAAGCAGGCTCCGGCTGGGTTTTGTCTCCACCTGGGAACCCCTGCCACCACCCCCGACTTGAAATGTCTGACTTGGTTGCTGCAGCTGGCCCAAAAGCTTTTCTGAATCCAAACTCTTTCTAAAGCTGGTTTCACAGGAATCAGAAGCTTTGAATCTTCCACAGACGTTTTGAGTAGTTCTTCCAGCTGCTGGCTTAGCAGCTTAGCCCCTAATGAAGAGATATGCATAAGTTTATTCCTTTGAGACAGGACAGATTTGCATGAGACCAGCCACAAATGCCTCCATACAGCAACGGCTACTCCTGAAGCCCCTGCACCCAGTGCGTCAAAAGGCATTTCCGCAAAGAATCTTATTTGCTGTTCCATAATCAAAATCATATACCCTCCCCCATTCTCTTCAAAATGTGCTGGGCCCCGGGAACAGGGGTCCACGTGGCTGAAACAGTTTGTGGGGGGGGCACCATACCCCCCTCCTCTTCAAAAACGCACAGAGTCCCAGGGGATGGGGTCCTGGGGCTAAAAAATATAAATAAAAAAACGGCTTAAGCAGGGGGGGCACACATTCCCCCTCTCCAAAATATAGACCCCCACCCCCTGCCACCTGCACTGGGCCCTAGTCCACCAGCAAGCCTAGAGTGGGTCAGGGCATTCCTACCCTGGCCCCTTGCATCTCTCTTTTTTTTTTTTTAGATGGCTGCCACCACTTCCTGGTTGAGGTGGTGGCAGTCAACTGAATCTCAGCTTGAGATCTATTGGGTTCCTTGGAGACTCAGTGTACCTAAACATAAAATAGTTTTTGCAGCATTAATTGCTCAAAAACTAATTAACTGATTTATACCAAATTACAAAAAAGCACTTTTTTTCTGAACCTAGATCTAGCTTTCTGGCAAATTTGGTGTAAATTATTTCAGCAATTTAGGCTGTGTTTAAAGTTCCTATGGGAAAATGTATTTTGGGACCCCCCCTTTTCTTCCCCTCAGCCCCTGCTTTATGAATCACCCCAAAATATTCCATTGGCAAACTAGGCAAAATAAGAGAACCTTCTTTGGAAAGTTTTGTGGAGCAGTGCCAAAGTTATTAGGAACACAAACAATGCATTTCCTATGAAAACACTATCCTAACTATAATTACCCAGTGGTCACTTAAAAAAACTAAAGATTACAGGGAAGTTCTACTTAGGTTCTGAATTAACTCACACAAAACCATAGAAATCCAGCACTCATAGTGAGTTGTTTCAAGTAACTATAACTCGTGCCCTACAGTAACTAGAACTCACACCCCCGCCATGCATAATTTTTCCTTTAATAATTAATTTGACTGCTAAGATTTTATTTGTATTTTTAATGATGTTATAGAAGTTGTCATGAGTACTGTAATATCTGGGGTAAATAGCAGTGCATGGCGATGGCGTGAGATATAGTTACCTTAGGGCGCTAGTTATAGTTACTTGAAACAACTAACTATGACTGCTTAATCTGTTCATATTATGGTAAGAGATTCTTACTATTAAAAAGAACTCCCAACCATGGTGTTACGTTTTAAATATTGAGTTGTGCTTCTCCAGACCAATCACTCTTAAACAATACTGTCTACCAGTATGGATGACATGACTCCTAAACCTTGTAGTCCTCGGTCCTATGCAACATTTCCTATACACTGAATTACACACCTATGATTGACTGTCTTTGTGTAATGGGTGTGTGATGTAAAGTGTTTCGACATCCTACACTGGTATGAGTGGCACTATAAAAATAACTAACTGCATCTGAGAGAGAGTGGTAATGGAGACTTGAGGGGCACAGTTAAAGGTTGATAGTGAGGTAATCCGTGGCAAAAGGTGGTCATTGGGCAAAGCCAACAAACATTGTTGCACTGGTCACCACCAGTGTAAGCCAGCCCTGTACATATTTTATGTTACTGTGGGAGGGTGGCCGTCCTCTCCCCGGACAGTTTGATCTCCAAGGACCCCATCCCCCAGGGAGCGGCCTCAAAATATATATATTTTTTTTTTTTATGTGGGAGGGGAGCAGCGCACCCTTCCCCCACTCGCGAGCAAATCTCAGTCCCAGGAACCTCATCCCCCGGGACCCAGTTGTGTCACCAGGGTGCCCCCGCCACTGGGCACCCAGTCTCCACCACTGGAGACCGGAGGGGAGCCCGAATGCCCCTGTGGCAGCAGCTTGCTTTCAGCAGGCGAGAGCGGTTGAAGCTCCTGCCAAGTCAGAGGAAACAAGACATAGCAGGAGCCAGCCCTGGGGGGTGACAGTCCCCAGGGCTGGTGGGCCACGACGGACCACTTTTATACTTTCAATTTAACCCCGGGAAGGTGGTGGTCCCCGGGGCTGCGCCGCCTAACTCCCCTTACCCCCAATTCCTTCCTCCGCCATCCCTCCCCACCCCCAAATATATACGAAACAGCCCCAAGGAGGTGGTGGTCCCGGGGCACGTCCGCAGGACCCCTCCCCCATTATAATTAACACATTTTGCCCCAGGGAGGTGGTGGTCCCATCCCCAGGGCATAAAAAAAGCCCAGGAGGGGGGCCTTGTGCACCCCCTTCCTTTATTTTGTATATGCCAACCGGAACCTGGCCCACCTGGGAACAAGCGTGGGAGACCGTGCTTGGTTTTTTCAAAATTATTTTTGCCGTGAATTTGCAACGTCGTCTGCCGACACTACCTGGTTGAAGTGTTGCCAATCAATCAGATCTCAGTACGAGATCAGGAGTATTTGTGAAGCCTTCGACCCTCTAGACATCTATATATTTTTTTTCTTTTAATATCTCGTAAACTACTGAATGAATTCATACCACACAACAAAAAGGCTTCTTTCTGGACCAAAAGCTACCTTTATGCCAAATTTGGTGTAATTCCGTCCAGCAGTTCGGGCTGTAGTAGTGTTCAAAATCCCTATGGGAATTAAATGGGAAACCCACTTTTTGAACCCCCCCCCCCTTTCTTGGCCCCTGCTTGACGGATCACCCACAAACTTCCCAAGTACAAGAATATTCTCAGGAACACTTTCTTTGCAAAATTTCATGAATATTCATCAAATGGAGCCAAAGATATAGGAAAGTAAAAAGAAAATGCTTTTTCTATGGAAACATGACCTTAACAATAACTACTTACCGGCGAAAACCAGTAGGTAAAATAAATTATATATATATATATATATTTTCACTCGCGTTCTAAGGTAACTATAACTCACACCCTCGCTATGCACAGTTTTTTCTAGAAATAATTTGAATGCTAATGTTTCAATGATGTTATAGAAGTTGTCATGAGTGCTGTAATATCTGGGGTAATTAGCAGTGCATGGCGAGGGCGTGAGTTATAGTTACCTTAGGGTGCGAGTTATAATTACTTGAAATAACGAACTACAACTTCTGAATTTCTATGGTTTTGTGTGAGTAAATTCAGAACCTAATTATAACGGCTCTATAACCTTTGGTACTTTCAGTGAATCTCTAGAGTTTTTTTTTTTTTTTTTTTTAAGTAAAGTAATTTTAATTGCTATATTTTAATCCAACCACTGGGTTGGCTGCAGGCCCTGCGGCCAAGCCCCTATAATCACCCAAACCCACGTAGCGCATGGCCAAAGCAGACCAAACCCTGCAAACAACCCTCTAAAATCACCCAGCCCTGCAGTGGGCATTGCCTTCATCAGTGCGTAGTGGAGGGTTGGCCACAGGGCTTGCCTTGCAGCCAACTCCCTATAACCTCACAACCCCACGGTGCGCTCTGCCTTCGCACGTACCAGGCAGGGTTGGGTTTAAGCAGCAAGTGACAAAAAAGAACCTACTTCTCACAGTCACTCCGTGAGACATTATGCTCGAAAAAGGCAAGGATGCAAACACCTCCATCAAGGATAACAGATGACTTTACAAGGTGGAAATGCAGAAAAAAATAAAAACACACTTGCTTTGTCTTGGCCATGTGCACGATGTTAGGCTGATTAGCACTTTACAGAAGTGGTGCTTCAACGTGGGCACCTGCTTTTTATCTGAAAGTGCTTGACACTTAGGCTTAATTACTGTAAAATGAGAATTGTGCCAGAATTAATTCTGCCATGCGTATTTATCAAAGAAGAGGACACTGTTTTTGCATGCAGGGAAACAGATTAAAAATCAGCTTTCTGCAAGCAAGAGCTGTTTGACAGCCCCCATTGCAGAAAGGGGTGTTATGTTTGTTTTTGCTTGGTGGGAGCTGTCAGCTCCCACCAAGCAAAAGCAAAAGAAAAGAACTATCTCCAGAGGGTGGGCACCTAGGAGGAAGCAGGAGCTGGTCCTGCGAGGAGGCGCCCCCCAGGGCCATCTATGGCTCCATGAGGGGGGCAGTGCGGCCCACACCTCAATCTTTAAAATTTTGCCCCAGGGAGGTGGTGGTCCCTGGGGCTATGGGTTCGTGACAGACCCACCTGCTTCACTTTAATTTAATTCCCGGGACCCCACCGTATTTTCAAAGCATTTTGCCCCAGGGTGGTGGTGGTTCCTGTGAGGTGAGAGGGGGCTATGCTCCCCTCCCCGCATAATATACAAAAACTTAGCCCTGGGGAGGTTGCTGTCCTTGGGGACCGGGGGGTCCCTACTATTATCAATGTATCTAGCTTCAGGAGTTGGTAGTCCCCTGGGCACATCACACAACACCAGCCCCCCCCCCCCCCCCCCCCCCCCACACACATTTTTATTTTTTAGGCTCAGGGGTAGATGGAGGTCCTGATAGCTATTAGAAGCCCTAGGAAAGAAGCCACATGCACCCCCTCCTTTTTCTGCCCCCGAGACCTGGCTCAGCATGGAGCAAAAAAAAAAAAAGAAAAGGAGTGGGAGAACCAACTTTCTTTTTTTTTTAAATCTCAGAAAAATCTGCTGATCCGCCCGTAGATTGTTCTGATATATATATATATATATATTTTTTTTTAATGCTTTTTAGTCCTGGTGGGCTCGCTGGGGGACCCTTGTACCAAGGCTAGGGGCATCCCTAACATGGCCCCTTTTCTTTTTCTGTTTATGTTTGTTGTGGAATTCGGCTGAAGCAGAGTTCCAAAATGGCTGCCAACACTTCCTTGTTGAAGTGTTGTCAGCCAATCAGATATCAGCAAGGGGAACAGTTGGGTCCTCGGAGGATCCGCATCCCTAGATATCTATATTTTTTAACCTTTAATAACTCATAAACTACTGAATCGATTTGCACCAAATTACAAAAGGTGCACAAAGATCTAGCTTCCAGCCAAATTAGGTGTAATTCCATTCGGAGGTTTGGTGAGGCTGTTTTTTGAATTGTAAGATTGAAAATGCAACTTTTAGAAAGTGGGCATTTTCTTGCTTAACCAATCTGTGCCTCTGCCTGCCTGTGGAATACAAGTCTGGGTCAGGATGACAGTTGGGTTGTTTGTGAATTCTCTTTAGACAGTCACACAAAGGGACCTGAGGTGTGCCCTGCATTTCCTGATGGGTCTTCCTGAGCTAGAGTGGTGGAAGGAGCTGACATTTGCACCTGAATAGGGCTGCGTCTGTCCTTTCACAAAGCAGTCTCCAACCCCCTGGAGTGTGTCTGGGGTCAGAGCAGGTAAGGCAGGGTCCTGTGCACTACAAAGAGTTTTCTTTGAAGTTTGCCTACTTCAAACCCCACCTCTGACCCCATAAAGTTAGAATCCTTCTGGACTGAGGACCTTCTGCCAAGAAAAAGAGCTGGATACTGTAGGAGGGGCTTCCACTCTGCCTGTTGCTTTGTTGTGCTGGCCTGCTGATTCTGTCCTGGGAGTGAAAGGTTTGGACTTTACTTTCCACATTCTGCTTCCAAAGCCTCTCCAAGGGCTTGGACTGAGCTTGCCTCCTGTTAAGAAGTCTCAGGGACATCAAAGGCTTCATCAGCCAGCACTTGGGCTCTCTTGCTGAGAGTCCTGACTCGTCAAGTGGTGCCAACTCCAGTTCCTGAGCCCCTGGGCGTGAGTTTTAGTGTAACAAAGAAGAAACAAGCACATTTATTCCAAATTGACTTCGGAACAGGCACCGCTGTCCAACATGGTGGTGGTGTTTTTTTTTTTTAGTTGGCTGCATCTATGGCGACAGTTGATGAATCTTCACAAAATGTCGCCAAAACAGTTGACGCTCACGTCAGCTGCTGTCTGGAAAGTTTTGGGGTGATCCATCAAACGGGGGCCAAGAAAAAAGGATGGGGGTCCAAAAGCTTGTTTTCCCCATGTTAATTCCAATAGGGTTTTTGAACAGGTCTACAGCCCGAACCACTGGACAGAATTACATCGCCTGCGGCAGAAAAGTAGCTCTTGGTCCAGAAAGTGCCCTTCTGTCATTTGGTGTAAATCCGTTCAGTAGTTTTTGGGCTATTAAAAAAATTCACATTGTGTGTATAGGGATGCCAAGGCTCTGTGAATCCTCCTAATCTCTGCTGAGATCAGGTTGGCTGCCAACACTTCAACAAGCAAGTGCTGATAAAAAATAAATAAGAGAAGGGGCCAGGGTAGAGACACCCTGACCCCCTGGCTCTGATGCTGAGGTCCCATAGGGACAACCCTCCCCCAAATGGAAAAATAACTCTTTTTGTTTTAATTTTTGCCGTGCAATTTGCGTTGGGGTCGCAAATCCACAGCAAAAAATGTAAAAAAAAAAAAAAAAAAAAAACACATGTGCAGTCTTGTGCTTGTTTTAATAAAGTCCTGGGGGCACATGAAAAATAAAGGATGGGCACACAGGGTTTCCCCTCCTAGGGCATTTTCATGCCCAGGGGACTGCAACCTCTGTGGGACAAATCATTAAATTATTGCAGGGGGGGGCCCCACCCCCCCCCGCCCTCCTGGAGCCACAGAGACTACCATCTCCCTGGGGCAACCATTGTATTATATGAGGGGGGCAGCCCCCTACCCCACCCACAGCCCTGGGGACCTCCTGGAGCCAATTATGGCCCTGGGGACGCCACCCCACAGGGCCGGCTCCTGCTATGTCCCAGGGTACCCACTCTCAGAACACCGCTGTTTGCTCAGACTTGGAGGGAGCTTTGACAGCTCCCACCAAGTCAGAGCACACACTTCGCTCCCAGCAAGAGAGAGCTGTAAAACAGCTCTCGCTTGCTGGGAGTGGAGGTTTCCTCAGTTTCCCTGCTTGCAAACATGCAGGCAGAGAAACAGAGGAAACAATTGCTCTCACAGACAGGGAGCTGCATGTTTAGCAGCTCCCTGTCTGTGAAAGCAATGCTGGCTCTCTCAGGAGGCAGGGAACTGGCTGGGGTCGCAAGGGGCATTGAGGCTCTCCCCGCAGTTCCACTGCACACTGGGTGTCCTGAAGGGACCCCAGGAGAGATGGCTTGGTGGGCCCCAGAGGATAGGGTCTCTGGGGCAGAAATCAGCCCAGGGAGGGGGCTGTGTGGCCTCCCCCCGCAAAAATAAAATATTTTATAAGGCCAAGCCCTGGGGCTGAAATCTGCCAAAGGGGGGGAGGCGGTGACTCACTTCCTCCATTTAATGAAGGCTGTGCACCCAGGGGATGGGGTCCCTGAGGCCAAGATTGGCCCAGGGAGAGGGGCCATGTCCCCATCCCCACTGAATTGTAGTGGGACTGGGAAAGATTGGAGAATGGTTGATTTTTGGTGGTGCTAACCCAGGTCAAAAAGTTTCAAACATTACTTTAAATTGTTGGATTAGGACAACTATTGTATTGGCATATTCTCTGTCTAAGGTCCTGAAGGAATACAGAGAAGATCTACTAGGGGGGTAGCAGCCGTTTGGGCTGAGGCACAAGGGGCCCCTTTGTCTCAATTTTTTGAGCAGCAACTTGGGCTTCAGCTCATAGATTTGGCAATAGCTATCGAATCTGGTATATAATGAAGGAGAAATCTTTTTTTTTTTTGGGGGGGGGGGGAATATGGTAAATGTATTGTTTTCTTCATAAATTTAGTTTTTTGTGTACTAGTTAGAAAAGAATAAGAGTAATCTCTGTGCAGTTCCTTAAGACAGTTTAGTTTGGATAATCCCAAATAATGAGATTTAATGGAGAGTCACCAAGCATTCCTGTGCAAAAATGATCTCTCGCCCAGTAAGGACAGGGTTGAGAAAGGAGAATAAGGAGGTAACACCTAGTTTGTGGCGCCTCTTCAAATGTTTTAGGAATTTAATGTTAGAAAAATGAAGCAAATTAGATAAAGACATAAACGCATCAGGTTCGTTATAACTTTTTTTATGTCTCTTTTTAAAAAATTACAATGCACAAAAGGAAGAGGCTCATGAGCCAAACTAATTTGCCCACTCACAATAAAATGTCTCTTAAAAAGAAATACCACACATAAGCATTACAAGTGTGAAAATATCACACATACTGAACACTTGGCAGTTATACTTCACTTCGCAAGCTATGCTCAGGGCAAGTAAATATCCCGATGCTAGTGCCAATGTGTTATGCGGTCTCTGTCTTAATTAAAAATATATATAATAAATCCTTGGCGGTCTCACAACATAAACCATAAAAGTCAATACTTCCACGTTCCAACTCCCAAGAATTATAATTAATCCTTCACTTATTTGCTTGCTTGCTTGTTAAACCAGATTATCACACAATCTTCTCCCGTTCCACTTTTTTTTATTTATTTTTTATTTAGTCCATTTATAACACCTGTCACCTGGTTTCACAGTCGCGCAAAAATTTCCGCATTAAACGAGTTTACACGAGCCTTACCTCCCACCTCCTGAAACAGAAGTTAATAGCAAGTTTGCTTTCTTTTGGCAATTTTGTGTTCCGCTCCAACAGCTTCCGTCAACATGTATAGGACTCCAACCAATAAGTGAAGGTACGGCGGGGAAATCAGAAAGCTAACTGATACGGATTGACAAACGAAGAGGCGTTACTAAGAGGAAAGGAACATGCGCAACACAACAACTGCAATTGGTTAGACAATATGACCCCACCCCCCCCATAACAGGAACGGTCTTACTACCCGGAAGAAAAAATATTTCCGATCCGGAAGCGATCGTACAGATGTTCCGTACATAGTCGCCCGGTTCTTGTTTATCTCCATGACGGGGGTATTTTGCCTGCAAATGGAAACTAAAGGAGGACTATATCACACAAGTACCTCAACAAAAAAGAGAAGTGGCGGCCATTTGTGAATGATGCTCTTTACTAGTCTTTGTAACCGCTACTCGAAGATAAATCAAACATACAATATTTTTGAAAATATTGATAGTGTTATAAATATTTAAAATGTAAGAGTTCGTAAAACGCTGTGAAAATGGCGTCCATATTAAAAGTGTATACATTAAAAATAACAGTAAAATCGAAAACTAAACAGTCGAGAGATCTGGAAAGTAATAACGACTCTCTTCAATTATTACAATTGCCGTCCCTATACACTGAACATACACAATAATATGACTCACTTCAAGGTGGCTACCAAGCTTCTCCGAGGTACAATAACGCAGCATTTCGCTACCCGCTGTTTGCTATGGACGGACGGGCCTCTTTCGTGCGCCGTGATGGAGGAGTGACGTAGGCCTGACGTCATACAGCTGACAGGTCAGGACTGTCGCTCCCGGGGTGGTTCAAGGCACAGTGGAGAGGAACTGCGCGTCACTACGGGCGGCCAAGAAAGAACCACCTGGGGGTCGACATCTCGCTACTGCGAGGCCCAAGCGGGCCATGGCCTCTTGCCGCGGCTCGAGCGCGGCCCGCATTCTCTGTTCTTCACTAGCCCCGACACAGAGAGGTGATATGGTCATCTTGTGACACGAGTCCCTAATATATTTGTTTTGTATTATTGTTATTATTAGTATACTAATGGCGATGCTAATCTACGGTGCTCAAGGAGAACTCTCTAGAAGTGTGTATGTGTAGAGGGAGAGCTGGTTCGTCAAAAATGTTAAGGGCTGTGGTAGAGTTTATGCGGATGTAAAGGCTTTTTTGATGTGCTCATGAGTGACTAGAAAACCTAGCGAAAGTGTTAAAAGGAGCCACTGTTGGAATCCAAGTTGCGGAAAGGGACAGCTTTTCGTCTGCGAACTGATACAGTAGTAATTATATTGTGTGTGTGTCCAAACGTGAATGTTATCATAAGTTTCGAACGGGGACAGAAAATGGGCGCTGGCACCAACATAAGAATAACCCCTATTAGCGAATCAGATAACTAACAAAAAGAGACTGTCCCACATTTGCAAATAGGACATTTTTGATCCTGTAAACACACACTGTATCATTGTTTTGCAAGTATGGGAGACTGCACGCATTTGTGCTTGTCACAGCAGTTTGTGGTAATGCTAGGTAAATCAACAGTACAGACTACCCCAGACCATAATACGGCCCCACAAGCAGCCAAAAACTGGCTCACGCAGTGACCTGTTAAACCAGCTCTTCGGGCACTGCCTGATTGCCCTCTAGGCCAGGCCAACCCAGGATGTAATGCGGGGTACAGTAAAATGATGGTTCAACTCAAGATTTCCATGAAAACATAAAGGATTGGGTAATTAATGTTGTAGGGTCACAACAGAAACCATGTTCCATTTAGCGCAGTAAGGTGCTATAAGAGCAGGGCCACCCGAATTATGTCATTCTGCTTGCATGAAATTACGAGTGTGACACATTTGTCACATGATCAATCATCCGCTGCATAATTTGCAGATTTTAACAAGGACAAATTTGTTTCTAGCTGAAATGAAACAAAAGTTACTAAGAATAGGGTGACGCATGTTGCCGTGGAAGGCCCTTCACAAATGTTGATTGATCGCCTTTCAGTTGCTTATTTATTTGTGTGTTAAAGTGATACTAATGACGTGAAACCTGTGCCCACACAGTATTAACATGTACAAATGTCAACATAAGTAGTGTTATCACAAAATGTACCGCATTACATTGCGCAATTCTCCTTTCCTTTTTGCCTAATTTAATCAACCATGTCGTGTAATTGGCCCTTCCTTATCTCGTATAGCCAGTGCCCTGCATAAGTCTCACAAGGGAACAATGTTTCTTTACTGTAATAGAAGGGACCTGACACTTTGTAAAAGGAGTGTTGCATAGAAAATTAGTTGCTAAAGCAACATTCAAAAACATCAGTTCTGTACCTCTTCAGTCACCTGCTTGCTAATGCAGAGTCGGATCTAGGGGTTGTGGGGCCCCAGGCAGGATAGGAACATTCATGGCCTCTTTAAGAAGAGACATCACAGAAAGAGACATCAGTTTAACATTAATGTTCTGGTATTGTTGAAGGAAGCAATGCAAAAAACTACTTACCTAGCATGGATATCACTAACATGGCTAAAAATATAAATAATACCAATAATATAACTACTCCACTCTATGCCGTTTCCCCCTGACACTCTACTGTACACCACTCTACTCTGATATTCTATGCCACTCTACTCTTCTCCTCTCTACATCACTTTACTCCATTCTGCGCTGCTCCCCTCTGATACTCGACTGCTCTACAACACTCTGATCCAGTGTACTCAGTGGCATTTTTCTCTACGTCACTCTGCTACGCTCCACTCTGACGTTCCACTCTGACACTCCACGCCACTTTATTCCATTCTGTGTCACTCTACAGCACTACTCCACTCCACTCTGTGCCACTCCGCTCTATTCTACTCCAATCCTTAACATTGTATTAATGGGAAAAACATAACATTAATCAAACTGGCTGAAAGATAGGCCTAGGTCTCTCCAAAACTAACTTGATTACTACGATGTTCGCTAATTGTTTCCAGATTAGGGCATGATTAAAATTCAAAGTAAGATTGGCCCAGAACTATACAGCAAAACGTCCAGTGACTCCATAGCCCTCCCTTTATGCTAGTGAAGCTGAAGATAAAGCAATTGGATTTTAGCAGGCATGGGGGATCAACGCAAACAGATAGGTACATGCTAGATCAGGTGAATGACCTGCAAAAGCAGCAGAAAACATCAGAGAGCACAGACTCCAAAAGATAAAAAGAGGAGACAGCACAAGTGCCCTACTCAGATGGGGTGGGTAATATATTGGCAGTCAGAAGCGCCAGAGGCTGAACCACACCTGTACAATTAGCGACTAAACACAGCAGTTACACTCAAACTCCACTTTTAGGTTGAAGCCTACCAGACAGCACAGCTGCAAATAGGTATTGGGGACATGCTGAAACCTTACCATTGGCTTGCTATTTGCTTGCTTTCTATTTGCTGGCTTTATTTGTTTTAGGCTTTTTAGCATCTCTTTGTCCCTCCTGTGGAGCCTATCCTGTTTACCACCTCTCCGACTGGCCTCTTGTATTCTTCCACGAGTGCTCGCTTCTGTGGGAACTTTTGTTTTCTTTTTGTGAGCCACTTCAGTTGTCTGCTGTATGCTAGTTCACAGCAGTAAACATGCTGTATTTCTTTGAAAAGGTTTCCTGTCTTTTGCCTTTCTGCTTGACTGATTCTACTTATCCCTGCCAGTACATAACTCTCACATGCCTAGAAGAAACAATGTACTATCTGCCAGCTTGTTTATTTTGGTCAGTGCTGTTTATTAGTAGCATAACTTAAACTTTCCTTTAGATCTATTTCAGGCCCATGCCATAGGCACGGAAAGTAGTAGATTGGGGGATGCTGAAGCATTACCAAAAACAGCCATGCTGGAGTTAAGAAGTGATTTAGCAATAAATAGTCCTTTTAAAAGTTAGTTTTTATCTTGTCACATTTGCTGTGCAAAGACAGAGGTCAAATGTTATGTTCTGTTTTCCAGGGAGCTTGGTGAATACTTCTCCTTCTCTGACTGCAAAGTGAGAGGATATATGGGACTGTCTTACTTGGGATGTGAAAGGAAAGGCTTCAGGATGTTATTTTTTCTAGCACAGAACAACATTTTAATGCCCGTAAATTACCTGTACAAATATTTCAGAATGTATCTTAATTATGAAAGCATAAACGAAGCAAATTTTTTGTAACTCTGAAGTGTGGTGGAAAAAAATATTTCAATATGATCAAAACAAATCAGTACAATAGGTGATGCCGATTTCCCTACACATTATAGCTTGCTTGCTGTATAGTTTCATCAGTAAAACTGTATGTCTGCAAATGTAATGGTAATTTCACTTCTAAATGTATTGCCTGTAATGTCAGTGCTCTACCACACCATGCACACTCCACTCTATGCCACCCACTCTGAGTCTCTACTCTACACATTGTATGCCTCTCCACTCTACTTTACTCTGTGCCACTCTACACTCCTCCACTCTACTGCCCTTTGTGCCATTCTACTCAAAGAATGCTCCATTCTATGACACTCTACACCACTCCACTCTGCAACACTCTACTCCATTGTGCGATATGTACTCCACTGTACGATATCTGCTCCACTCTTTGTTATGCCACTCTACAACACTACTCCACGTCATTTCCCTCTTACGCTCCACCATACGTCATTCTACGATAATCTATGCCATTCCGCTCTATTCTACTCCAATCTACAGCTCTTAACACTGTCACTCTACTCCACTGTACTACATGACAATTTTCTCCACTCTGCTTCACTCCACTCTATGCCACTCTGCTCTACTCCCTGCCGCTCTATTCCACTCTACGATATTTATGCCACTGCACTATATGCAACTCCACTCTGTAACATTCCACACTCCATGCTACTCCACTTTACAGCACTACTCCAATCCAAGCCGCTCCACTCTACGATACTCTGCCACTTCACTCCGCTCTACTCCATAACAGTGTACAATACTCTGCCCGCTCCATTCCACTCTGACACTCTACTCTACAACTCTCTACTCCACAACAGTCTACTGTACTCCACGATAGACCACCCAAGTCTGTGCCAATCCACTGTACAACACGCTACTCCATTCTACTCTGCCACTCCATAACACTCTACTCCATTCTACGCAGCTCCCCTCCACTGTATTCCACTCTTCTCCTACTCCCCTCTAGGCCTCCACACTTTACCCCACTTTTCTTCACTGTAAGCCACTCCACTCTACAACATTCCACTATTTGCCATTCTACCCCACTCTATGCCACTCCACTCCATGACATGCTTCCCATGCCACTAACTTTTAGCCATGCTGAACAGCAATCACACTTTTGTATATGCAAGACTTGTTGGTTTTGCCAGTGCTTGTCAACAGCTGGAATAACTTAAAGATCTGCAAAAAAGATTGCTAACAGGGGAAAACAGTTTGTGACTAGGGAGACAAGTCATTAAGGAGCTACATTAAAGCAATAAAACAAAAAGAGCTAAATTCAGTAGACTCTGTGGAGTTTACATATGAAATGTAGCAACGTGGAATAGGTAGGTTGCGGGAGGTGGTGCTTGACTTGCAAAATAATGCTAACACTGATATATGAGATTTACAGTTTAAAAAAAATGTAAGCAACATTTCTCTAATAGCTGAGAAGACACTTGCCAAATTGGAAAGAGTCTAGAACCATGCCACTCAACTCCTATTTATTTTAAGAAGCAATATAGAAGTTGCGCTTGCACTCAGGTAAATCTGTTAGATCCTGGTTGAAAAGATACTTGAATGCAAGACCATTTCCATCATTCACAGGTCACTTTAGTCACTCACCAGGTATATAACCACACTCTTCCAACCTCCAACACAAGATCTGCCTCCCTGAACCTACAGTATTTTCTATTTGCATAGGCTCAGCAGGAGTGTGAAATTCCTATAGCCCGACCCCCCCAGGACATATTGTTTGAGGTCAAGGACAAGGTTTCATGTTTATTTTGTCCTTGGGACAAGTAGGTCAAACCCCCTACAGCAGTGGTTCCCAACCTCTTGATTTCTGTGGACCCCAACTTTATCATTACTGGAACCTACTGAGTCATTATTGGAATCTGGTGGACCTCCCACTGAGTCATTACTGAAAGCTGGGGACCTAATCTAATATTATCTAACTTTCTAAGCAGTCGTGGACCTCCTGAGGAGGCTTCGCAGACCCCAGGGGTCCCTGGACCACAGGTTGGGACCCACAGCACAAAACCCACTGGCTGTCAGTACCACATAATGGATCAGGGAACGGCATTGTCTGCAGATAAGGTAATATATGTGCCCACATGTTAATGCTGTTCAAACTAGTATTTATGGTGCATTAATGCTAAGTCCTTATTATTAGGGTGAGCACTCTAAGAAAATGTTGTATGCTCAGACTGCACTACTGACAGTGGTTTGAGTATAAAAATGTGTACACACATTTGCAAAGTTTAACAATATGAGGCTACGTATAATAGTCACAGCATGCTCTCTGGTTTGATGCAAATATTTACAGAAGCTTAAAAGCAGAGTTGGTGATCTTTGCTTTCAAAATAAAATGTTGATTTAAAAAAAAAAAATGCAAGTAGGGAAAAAAAAGGTTTTGCAGAACTACTGTGAAATAAAAAAAAGTCTAGCTCCAGCGTCAAGAATTTTCAAATCTATTATGGACACGGAGGTGAGGATTATGCCTTCTCTTTCTTTTCCTGTCTCAACACAGCAGCCAATCAAATAACCGTAAAACAAGAAACTTCAATACCCATGATGCTTTACATTAAATCGCATGTTCCAATCACATCTCAAGACCCATGTCCATATAAACCATGACCCCTTAAGTCACTTCCTCTTTCTTTGCCAAAGTCCGACAAACATCAAGCATCAGAAACTAAACTACTTACATATTAACTATTCCAACGACCACCAGATCCGAAATCCTGGAAAAACCACAAGCCAAGCTCAACAGGATCCACATCCAGAAGGAGAAAAACCTTCCAATGAGAACGAAGTCCACAGAGTTGTCTTCTCCGATAGCTGAACAGCGGAAGATGGAAACTTCACGGTGTTTTCTGATCAGACCCTAAACTAGCAAAAATAACTAAAGGTAATATCTCCCAAAATAGATGAACCTATATCAACACTTCTGTGAGCAAATCTATTAAAAACAAGAGAGGGCCAAATCCATAAACATGTATAACAAGAAGTACAAAAGATTCTTTACATTAAATTCTGATGAGCCATTCATATATATATATATATATATATATATATATATGATAATCCTCGCCTCTTTGTCCTTAATAGAATTGAAAATTCTTGACGCGTAAGCTAGAATTTGTTTTTATTCTATGTCAGGACCAGAGGCTTTGATTATGCTTGTTTAAAGCTGTCCAATACCACTGTAGCGACATCAACAACAGGTTTGTGATAGAACTTACGAAAAGTAGACTCAGAAGACCAATCTGCTGCCCTCATAATGTCCTCTAACTGACAACCTAAGGCATATGTCTTGGAAGCCATGGCTCCCCTTGCTGAATGTGGCCCAAATTCTTCTATAACCATACCAGCTTCGTTCATTAACCATTTCATCCATCTAGATAATGTAGCTGGCGAAACCGCCTTAAAAGGTTTCTGAAATGACATTAATAATTAACCCCTGGAGTCTTGTCTGAATTCTTCAGTGGCCACTTCATAAGCTTTCAAACATTGAACTACACACAATTGTGGATTATCAGGAAACATCGGATAAAAGTTACTGACCTGAATTTAGTTTTAGTCCTTCTCGTGATGGTAAAGGTAACACCTTCAGGAGAATAAACTCTCCCTGTCAGATCCAAAGCTCTGACATCTGATACTTTTTAACCTGAAATAAGGCAGAGTAACATAGTTAATTTCACTGAAATCTGTTTTCGAGAAAGATAACTATTAATCCTAAAAAACACAATCCAACATCTACATCCCATCCGAGAAGATTATAGGAGCTGAAGAGGATTCGACATGCGGATACCTTTCATAACCTTACATTCCAGAGAATGGTCCCCCCAGGCTTATCTTCGATATGCTCATGCCCAGCAGAGATGGCAGATCGGAAATTAGTAACCATTCTAAATGCCGATCCTGCGAGTTCAGCTAAGAAATTTACAATCAACTCAACGTCCGACCCCACAGGATTGAAACCCTGCCCGTCTGCGTCAGGCTGAGGTTTACCGCTTATGAGTGCCTGCAGCCCAAGCCTGTTTGTTGAAATTTGCAGCTTGCTGCGAAAGGCCTGGGGAATTCCATCTTGACCTGAAACCATCGAAACCATCAATATCAGTTTCTCTGACAAGACCAGTGGATGCTGAAGGCCCTCCACACTCATCAGAAGATTCTGACGAGGCGGAGTGAGAAGCGGAGGAGCGTGAGTTAAATGTAGAGCTACCAGAAAACACGGTTGGGCTCTCCAGAATGGGGTCACAGAGTAATCTCCACTTTCTGTTGCCGTATGTGAGACAGAACCCTGGAAATCATCGGGAACGGTGGAAAGGCCCCCTGAAACTGTGTCCAATCCTGAAGAAAGGCATCTGTTGCCAGAGGGTCCGGATGCCAGCTGAAAAATGTTATCTGAGAGTTGAGACATGAAGCAAAAAGATCCACGTCGCAAGGACCCACTCTCTGATTATCTGGAGGAAAATCATTGGATCCAGTTTCCAATCGCTGGAATCCCTCAGAAAGCTGGAGTTCTAGACCACTATAGTGTTCTAGAGGATTATCTTCCAGGTCCCCAGGACAACCAGGCGATGGCTGAGGCAATAATGCCAGAATTCCTTGTCAATTTCTGCCAGAATCCTGGACTTCGTTCCCCTCCCCCAATTTGTTGACATACCAGACTGCTGATATATTGTCTATCTTCAATAATATGCAACAGTCCGTCTTCTGAGGGGAGAGACTCTTTGTGGCAAAAGAGCCCGCCAGAAGCTCCAAGCAGTTGATGTGAAGATTCTGCTCTGAGCTCTACCATCGGCCCCCTGTCACCAAAGAACCACAACGAGCAACCCAGCTCCAACGGCTGGCATCCGATTCGATCACCACATCTGGGTAAGAACCGAAAATGGCTCTGCTGTTCCAAGCTTCCATATGCTGGAGCCACCAATGAATCTCCGACCTCACTTTGTCAGATAACGGAATCGGTTCAGAATAATTCAGACCCTTCAGAAAGTGTTGGATTTTGAGTCTCTGCACAACACGATAGTGAAAGGGAGCCGTAACAATTGCCTGAATAGATGAAGCCAGATGCAGTCGGGCTGACTGATGCAGACCTCAATTCCCTCTTGAAGTTGCAAATTTTCTGAGAGGGAAGAATAAGCTGTGAGCAGACTGAATCTGTCCTGAAACCCAGGAAATGTATCACCTGAGACGGACTCAATAGTGACTTCTGTACATTGATAAGGAAGCCCAACTCCAGTAAAAGATGAATAGTCCATTCTAAATGAGTCAGGAGAGTGGGTGCCTCCTGAGCCATCAACAAGATGTTGTCCAAATATATGATCAATCGCACCCATTTGGCTCGAAGAAATTTCACCACTGGTCTCATCAGCTTCGAGAAGCACCAGGGGGCTGACGACCGACCGAAAGGGAGAACATTGAACTGCAGGCAGTGACCCCTCCACAGGAACTGTAAATATCGCCTGTGTGGAGGAAAAATGGGAATCGAGAGATAGGCGTCCTATAGGTCTAGGCGGACCATCCAGTCACCTTCTAATAGAATATCTCTCAAAGTGTGTATTCCTTCCATTTTGAAGTGTCTGTACAAGATCCAATAATTGAAATCTTTAGGTTTAACACAAGGAGATGACCCTCCCCCCCCCCCCTTTCTTGTCTACTAAGAAAATGGGGCTGATAAAACTGCACGGGTGAAGGGAGGAAAAACTTACAGCCCCTTTGCCGATCAGGGTTTAAACCTCTTAAGTCTATAAAGGACTGGTCTGCAAGGGAAAAATACATTTAAAGAATGTGGCTTATTTGCTTCGGAGTACTGAGAAACTCCAACCGGAACCCCAATATCGTCTGAAGAACCCAAGGATCCCCAGAAATCTGTTTCCAGTTATCCAGAAACAATCCCACTGTGCCCCCCAGATGTACCTGAGAATGTGGTATAATGCTTACCGGAATATCCAGCGTCTTGAATTGCCCCTTGTTGTCCCCGGCGGGGATCTTTATGGAATCTGGAGCGTCCTCCTCTGGAGCAGGTGGGATAGAAGGTGGAGTCTGAAGATTGATCTCCATACCAACCTCCTCTCCCTCTGGGATAGTAGGTCTGAGGACTTCAGAAAGATCCTTGGCCGGACATTCGCCCTCCATAACGACCAGCCCTGAGAAAAAGGCCTCTTTTGAAAATCTTTTTGAGGGACATCTGTGCCTTATCAAGGGAGGAAAAAGTAGAGCACAACGTAGCCAGTTCTTTAATGAATGAAGCCCCGAATAGTAATCCGTTGGTCGAAGGGCCAGCCTCTGAGGTGGCCAAATCATTTAGTTTAGGTTTGATACACATGAGTATGGACCCTGATTCCTTAGCGTGGAACGCCATTTCTAGAATCATCATCAAAGGACCAGACATATCTAGCAATTTGTCTTGGTAGTTATGCCAAGATCTGTCCAGACCCTTTTTTGGGTCCCTTGCAAAATTTTTCATAACGGTCACCATAGTGGGGTCAATTTCCAGAGTGTCTGCAACCTTGCCCTCCAGATCTGGTCTAGGGCATTCCGCTCGAAGGCAGGACCGCACCACCTTATCGAAACTCTTGCGAATGTTGGACTGACCATACTTCGCCATTTCCGCAGGAGGAATCAAATTGGACGCTCTGGGGTGGACAATCTCTGTGGGAACAAAATCTAGGACATTAAGAGGGGAAACTTGTTTTTTAGGCTTCTTACTGGATCCTGGAACCTCAGTCATCTGAATCCTCAGATGAGGAATTTTTGTTTGACGAAGATGGGGAAAAACCGGAGCCTTTTTTTTTTTTTTTTTTTTTTTGGCGCTATAGTTATGTTCACTAGCTCGTTTGTGGCAACGTTTCTCAAAAGCGTCAGCATGGACGTCCACAGACACAAAATCCAATCCCTTATCTAAGTTCCTAGAATTTGATTTAGATTTAGACCCCTTGTTCTGAGTCTGGGGCTCCTGCAGCCAACCCTGTGTGCGAGCATAATCAAATAATTGGCCAGAAAAAGGTCCTAAAGCCCGTACAAGGGCATCGTTGACAGATTGTTGAACTCTGCAACCAATGGCTTCAACCAGTTTCATCTCCAACTGATTTCCAGGTTCCTCAGGGAAATATTAAGATTCTTGCTCATCCCATTGAGCCATTCTCCAGATATATTTAGTTAGATGATAGAACAGGAGATATTAATATAGGGGGAGTGTAAAAACCCCTGACCGGCTTAAAGCCAAATAAAATGTGGAGGGAGCAGCCTGTGGGGAAAAAAACAAACACTCTAGGCAAAGACTTTTATTCCAGCCCACTTTCTCCAAGTAACAGGACGTATAGGGAGCACAAAGAAGGGTCAGAGGTGGCCTCCACATGCTCTTGCCACAGAGACACAAACCGTTCTCCCAGAGGAAACACTCTGAATCAGATCGTCTCGTAAAACCGTAACGCAACGACGCAAAAAAAATAGAATTAGGCCTACGTGCTAGTCGCGTGGTCCGCTCCCACTCCACTAATGGGCTAGCTCGGCAAGAATCCGATCATAAAATAAACAAAGCGCTGAAGCCATAAAACGTGCAGGCATGCTGAATCGCTTCGCTCAGAGTATCAAATAATCACAAATATAGTGCAAATACTACAATATACACTTGCGCAACAGTAATGTAAGCAATCGAGTACTTATCTGCTCTGAAGCAGCAAAGAAAGAGGAAGTGACTTAAGAGTCAAGGTTTATATGGACAGGGGTCTCGAGATGTGATTGGAACACGTGATTTAATGTGAAGCCTTGGGGGTATTGATGTTTTTTGTTTTACTGTTATTTGATTGGCTGCTATGTTGAGACAGTAAAAGAAAGAAAATGCATAATCTAAGCCTCTGGTCCTGACGTGGAATTTAGGTTTCATTTCTTTAAAGCATCATTCAGTAAATTGTGTTGATGCATGCTAGTAGTTCCAAAAAAATATTCATGATGGAAAACTCAGTGTAACCGGTTCCAACAAGATTATGGGAAACATGAAAATAAACAAGCATTGGCAAAGCCAGTAGGTCTGACATTGTTGGTCAGCCTTTTGGGTTTGTCAATGAGTGTCTTCTTTTGCTATGATTTTTGTAAAACTTTGTTTTGGGAGCTGCTGGGCCCTCACAATCATAACAAACATTGGCTAAAAGCAAAAATATTTTTGGTCTCAAAAAGCACACCTTGCCACAGTAGTTCAGGGCATTGAACGAAACTACTTTGTGCCAGTTTGTTCCTTGTGAAAGAGCAGAATGCCGTCACTTATAGTGAAGTCAGCTGATAAATAGAGGGAGAGTTACAATGGAAATAAAAAACGGGTCCCAATTCTTTAAAAAAAAAAAAAAAAAAAAAAAAAATCACAAAAGTGCACCCGTGATATATATCCTTCCATTAGTGCAGATTTACAGTTTTCATGAAATCAAAATCATTTACAGAAGTAGGCCAGGAAATGGTACTACTAAAAATTATTTGTGAACTGCATTTTAGCACGAGCAAATATGCATGTGTAGATGTTCTCATGCTAAAATCTGTTGAGTTTTTACAAGTTCACTTTTCCTCAAACCACTTTTTCTCAATCCTGGAATAAGTTTTACTTGTACCCTGATCTGGAGTAAATTTCCAGCCTTATACTGTACAAGAAAAGATTAGAGAAAAGCTGGTGAAAATCCTGAAAACTTCTAAGTTAGTAACACAAAATGACATTACAATCATGGAACTATTGCTTACCCCTAGCTCCAGCCTCTGTATATAGATCTGCTGAAAGGTAGCAAAATAAGGGAGTTGCTACTATTCAAATCCTACATAATCAGGGAGGCTATTATCAGAGCACTCATTAGATTGTGCATAATTTATCACCATAGTACATGGCACCAAAGGGACAAGTGGATTTTTTTTTACAGGACAAGTAGATTTATGAATCTCAATGCCTTTATCACCTCCTGCTGGAGTAAGCTTTGACTACTCACTATTGCCTTTTTTGAAGAGACTACTTTCTAAAATCAACAACTCTTATCTAAATGACATTAAATAGTTATATAACAGCAATCGTAAACAACAGTATCCTCTACAGATGCTGCTAACTAATCACCTATTGTCCCGACCCAAAGAAAAGGTGTCACAATTCTGTTTTTTTCCTTTTACAGAACAATATTGTGGGACATTCAAGAAAAGGCTAGCCAAGATATGTCAGAAGATGCAGAGAAGTTTTGAGCCTGCTGAAGGTTTTTCGAGCAGAGAAACATCTACAGCTTTTTTTAGTTTTTACATTATTATGAACTTATGATGAGGCAAGAAAGATATTGCAAAGGGAGTTCAGGGCAGGAGCTAAGATCTCGAGATCTCCGGTCAGGCTGTGTGCAGGAAAGGGTACCACTGGAAGTGACATTTAATAGAAAGGTCAAGAGGAGTATTAGTGTACACAGAGAGCAGACTAAAATTCATCAGGAACATTGAGGATGAGAAAGATGTTACATGCATTCCAAAGCTAAGTCAATAATTGTACATTTTGTACACAGAAAATAAAGAGCTAGGTAACTGCAAACTTTGGTAGAGGCCTAATGGACTTAGCAGCACACACTGGTTCTACAACATTTTTACCTCTTCTCCAGCCTCCTTACTTTTTTTTTGCTGATTCTGCCCAATTACATACACCTCTCACCTCCATGCTCTGCTTTCCACCTAATCTTTTACAAACTTATTACCTACGCTTGATCTCATCTCTCCACAAGCATCTTACCTTATCTCTCTGATTCTGCCACTCTTACAATCATCTTTCCACATAATGCGCTCTTCTTTTCCTGACATCTTCCCAACAAGCCTATCCCTTCTCTTGCATCAACTTTTTTCTCAGGTTCTATCCCTTTTTAATCAACGTCTTCCTTTTTCCCCAGCCTCTTCTTGCTGATTCCGCCCCTCTTAAATCCACGTCTTCCTTCCATACACAACACTTTACCACTCTTCTGCCCCTAGCCTCTTAACTTGTTTCAGTTGTTCTCCTTCTTTACATCCATCTCCCCTTCTATCCATTGTGCGAACAGTTTTTAGGTTGAGCGAGCAAGCGCTCAGACGTGTTGTAATCTCTGTGGGCTTTTAGCCACACCCATCACTATCTCTTGTTCATGGGCTTGCCTTGAAAAAAAATCTTTTATCATTGGTAAATACTTTTACGTATGTCCCTCCTTGGGGCAGTTTTGTTACCACTTTGGCCCTCAAACCTGTTACAAGGATAATTGCACTTTTGCCGATATGATTGACTGCAAGCAAACTTCTTTTTCCTTTTGTTGCCCTCCTTGGACCTCGCGGTGGCCATGGTGCTACGAATTGACTTGCTTATGTCGACTGTTTTACTTTTTTTTCAATTTATGTGGCAAGAAAAGTCCGGTTAGGAATTTACAACGCTAATAGCTCTTACTCGAGCAAACGAGAGACCCATTGCATTGCAAATGCTTGTTACATTTTTGCATGGACTCTGCTCCTCCTGACGCTACTTTTTTTTTGCATACAATTGTAGATGGAAAAGTCGCTGAAAGCTCGGGCAAGTCACTAAAAACTCAAGCCCAAAATGAACCGAGTTTTCACAGGAGGTGAAGTGACCTGTGGCTACAGCCGCCCACCATGCATAATAGGGAGGCAGGCTTGAATCCCAGCTTTGTCTCAGCATCCTGTGAACCCAGGCAAATCTCTTTGATGGAAACAAAATTAACATAGTCTTTATCTGTTAAAAGCACTCTTATGTTCATGGCCAAGGTTCGTGCTGTGTAAAACTACCAGAAATACAATGTGAACCCTGACTATCACAAAGGCTGTAGGCTCATCCTCCAAGAATTAAGTTTAAGAATTATGTTTTATTGTCATATGGATACCCATGTAGTGGCTGAATTGCATAGTGAGAAACTGGAAAATCTAGAACCGGTCTAGGCTATCCTGCTTGACCAAATTGTGTGATTCTAAGTGAATGCTTTATTTCACTGACCTCCATTGTTTTCTTTATCACACATCAGAGCACATGGAGTAAGGATGTGTACTGTATCTAACCTTTTGTGTTTGATGTAATGGACTTTAATTTTGCACCAGATTAAATAAGAATCTAGCCCACATATAGTGTACAAATGAACCCTGACATGCCTGATAGTCAGGGCCACTGGAATTATGTCATTTTGGTGGTTGCTGCATTTCTGCATAATTATAGATTTGCCGCATAAGCCATCTGCTACATAATGCAGCATTTAACAAAAAAAGTTGTTTCTAGCTCAAAACGATCAAAAGTTACTAAAAACACAGTAACACTTGTTTCTGCACAGTGGAAAGCTCTTCACAAAGGTTGACTGGTCATCTTTCTGTTGCTTATTGCCAGGACCACTTGAATTATGCAGGTGAGTAGGGCCAAATTACCAAAGAGTGGATTAAATTATGCCGCAAGAAAAGGCAAATAATACAACACATTTTGTGATAGCTTTACTTTATTATTGACATTTTTACAAATGGGAACACTCTCTGTGGAAAAGATTTCGTATACGAAGTAACAATTTAACACACAAATATAGAAATAAGCAACTGAAAAATAACCAGTCATTTTTAGTTAAGGACCTTCCAGTGCTCAGGCACACATACCACCATTTTTTTCACAACTGTTGATCCATTTGAGCTAGAAACAAATTTTGTTTGTCACAATTGTCAGATTATGCCGCAGATGTATAGCGTGGTAAGCTTTGTAAATCCATAATAATGAGAAAAATGCTGCAGTTGCCGGATTGCATAATTTCAGTGACTCTGCTTATTGCTGTATTTGGATGTCTGACTGGTACTAATAAGATGAAAACATGGTCCAGATAGTAATTACATGGTAGAAAATGGCCACATAATGAGGTAATACTATCACAGAATGTGTTTTATTATGCCATATAATATGCCTTTCTTGCCGTATAAGTTAGTAAACCTTGCAACCTCATTTGGTCCTTTTCTGCCACATAATTCCAGTGGCCCTGCTCCTAGTTAACTAATACCATTATCATCAGTACAGAGGCAGAAATGTTCCTCAGTTCATGTTTTAAAAGCTTACTTTTGCTAAATACATCTTAATACAGTGGTAAAGTCCGATGTACTAAGGCAAAACACTTCTGTGTGTTTAAGAAATATGGTTTGTTGAATTCTGATGACACCATCTCCCTTTCCTCCATCCTAGGTGAGTAATAAGGCATGTTTTTTTCTTTTGGTATGAGTCCTGCAGGACGTGAAAATGACACCTTGCTTTTCATTCATGTAGGGGCAGACATCGCCTCACACCTAAAAGCACTTACAGTCCCCATCTGTTAAGTGTTATCATGCAGATGAAGCAATTAGATTTCCAAAGCCCTTTCAGCCCATGGCCGAGTGGCCCAGGGGTCCCCCTCTTAACCACCCCTGGACCTCTCTGCGCTGCATCTCTGCTGCTCCTTGGCCTCGTAACATTGGATTATTTTGAAAAGTGGTGCTCTGGGGTGGAATCCCTTACTTATGAGCAAGAGTGAGGCCCAGGACAACTGCCCATGCCTAGCGCAGACCCTGTTAAATGCAGCCACAGTGTTTTTCATGGACCAGAGATTGGCAAAGCAGAATTTATTTATAGTCTGTTAGCAGCCTGTCACAAGGCCCCCAAAACTTTTGTTTAGCTTTTACTGCATAAGTTAGGGGTAGAAATCAGTAGTGTTCTGTCCTGTGTTATACATTTCCCAAATGTGAGGTTCTTCCCTTCTTGGTCTTTCCTTGCCAGATACCCATCTGTGGAGTATGTGCAAGGATGTAGAGGTATGGACACAGAATGTAAGGTTTATTCAACCAGCTTGGCTTCAAGATATGGGTGTGTGTTTTGTGAGTGTTATTTTCCTGTGGCCTATCCCAAGGGTGGGGATGCTGGTGAAATTCCATGTTCTGAAGTGGGGTCCATAATCTGTCTGTTTTGAGTTCTTAAGGAAATATGAAGATGCCATAAAGTTTCTCCACCTTGGACTGGATGTGTTGAAAGCTGCTGGTTTTAATATTTGAACAACAGGATACTTTGTGTATTCATCTCAGATGACCAACTGGTGTTGTCCCTCTGAGAGTGACTCAAAGTTGGCGTGCACATCTTGCCACAGCCCCTGTTTTGAGTATTTGGTGATGATGGGGCTTTGTTGTCTGGGTTTCCTGATGCTTGACGGCATTGACATTTTCTGTCAATTTGATAAATTACCATATCCATTTTTAGGAAAACACATCTCTCCGAGGCAAGCTTTTGTTTTTGGGCCTTGATGTGCTTGGGCCTTGATGTCATAGATGAGCAATGTGTAAGCATCAGGATTGTGGTATGACCAGCTGCTCACCTCGGAGCAAGAGACCTTGAGGGGTACTGAAAAATGTGTTGTATGACCCTTAATGCCATTACATCTTCCTGGCTGTCAGCATCTTTTGCATGTCCATCTACTACAAATGTCTTCCATTGGTTAGTTTCTGCCATTTGCCTTGCTTGTTTTAGGTAGCTGTCTTTGCACTAGCATCCAGCGATGTATTCTAGATGGCTGGCACATGTACAGGAAGGTGTTACAAACCACTTGTCAGCTTCTGTGTGGGATTCCTGTTGATCTTTTCTGTCTGCGTAGGAATGCTACAAAACATAATCATCTGGGTTAATGCTGCCAAGTCAGTATTTTAAGGTGAATTTGTACGTTTGTAATTTTAATATCCATCATCCAAAGCAAAGTGGTGGATGTTGGGCTGAACCTATGAACAATGCAAATACAACTAGTCGTCAGCCGGGAGTCTGAATGAATGTCCACAGAGAGATAAGTGGAAAAAAGTGCAGCTCCAGGACTTCTTGTCCTAATTGTGAGTACCTTTTTTTCAGTGTCTGGGAGGAACTTGTCTTTAAAAAAAAAAAAAAATCGGCCTCTACCCATCCCTAATGTGATGTTGTTTCAAAATAGCCCTAAAACAGACAGTGCTGGCATTGACAACCAACTCAGTCTTTGGTTGGGTCATCGTTTACGTTGTGGTATCTTATAGTAGGGTCGTCTTGATTTTCTGGAATATTTTGTCTTCCTGTGCACTCCACTGCCAATTAGATGATGACTTAGTGAAGGTAGAGTGAGGCAACGTTCAGGAGGAACTTCCCACAATAAGTTGCTATTTCTAAGAATCTTCGGACATCCAATAATGTCATAGGCAAAGTACCATTCTTGGTTACCTTGACTTGTGCAGAGTCGACATTTATTTTCCCTCCTGAGAAGATGTGTTCATTTCAGACCTCAAAAATTAACCTTTTCTTTTGACAAGGGTGAGGGAACTTCATCTTCCTCATTATTGTCAGCGACCAGTGGCGTGCCAGTTATCTTCACAAACAAGATCTTGTCATTGTGGTCTGCATCCATCTTGAGATCGTGTTGTCGGTTTTGCTGTCATCAGACTTTGGTGAACCGCAGGCTCTTTCTGTATAGCAACGTACCCACGCAAAATGGTTTGCTTTCTTGCAGTTTGAGCAAGCCTTCCATTTTGCTGGCCATTCAGCCAGTGGGTGTGGAGGGAGACCAAAATATCCACAGTCTCTCTAACATGCCTCTCGTTGTTACAGGATCTTATGTTTTTGGAAGTCTGCTGATTGTCTTACTGTGTCTCCCACTTCCGTCTTGATGGGTTTGTGATCCTCAGTCTTCCTCCATTGACAGCCGGTTTAGTGGTGATTCCATTTGTTCTTTGCTGTCATAAGATAGCTAGTGAGATTATGCAAGGGTTAACATTTCATTGCTCTGCATCCCTGGTTGATGGAGTATTTGGCGTCGTAGGGCTGCTGATTTGCAGTGTTTAATTTGGGCTTTTTTTTTTTTTTTTCTTATTATATTCTGTGCTACTTATCTGTGGTACATGGCAATGCCACTGTACTGTGGAGGCACAACAGGGTAAAGTGTTTTCACATAAGGCCTGTCGAGGTACTGTGAACAGACAGTGACCAGTTTTGAGTGCCATGGTAGCGCTCAGGTTTCCAGTAAGCAGTGTGCAGCTGGGGGATTTGAGTTACATGCCTATTATAGTGGAGGGCTCTGGTGGCTGTGGCTTCTTCATCACCAGTGTGGTGAGTGAGTGCAGGAGCACTGACTCAAGTTGTAAGGGTTACTAGGCCAACTGATGCTTGAGCTCCTCTGGGCTTTATTTATTACTCCACTGACACTGCACTTGGTGTGAATGTGTTTTGTGAGTTTTGTGCGCGCCAGGTGGCACACTAGAGCAATCTTGCATGAGATCTTGAAATTGCAATGTCTGTTTTAGTGCATATTAGGCTAGATAAATAGTAGGGCTATGTCTTGAGCTCCCTGTTGCCTCAAGTCTGAGCCCCTCTGGAAACTAGTGGCTCCCAGTGTCATCCTAGATATAACTTAAAATTGATGTGTTAAGCCTGGTAAAATGCTCTGGCCTGGAATGAACACTTTCTGATCTGGGTCTATTAGTGAAGTTAATTTATTTTAATATTGGAGTAATCAATGTTGATGCACACAACAATACATTCATATACACGAATGAAGTTGCATCACCATTACTAGATTTCCTCTGTTGTGAACTCTCCCTCAGCCCAGACATGAAGACAAGCGGTCAGGCAGGCTCTGAAACCTAGACCTGAGGTTATTGACTGACCGGTCACAGGTAGGATGACAAATGCACAAACAGGAAACTTGAATCAAATCCCACAGATAGGCGCAGCAACACCACCAGGGTCCCAGGAGATTGGCCTCAATAAAACACACATGACCAGAGGTGCATGCATTCTCAAAAACACCATGAAGTTAGATGACACATGTAGGTAGGAACACTTAGCCAATCAGACTCAGCACTCAGCGCACGCAGCGATCATGAGCCCCCTCAGGCCAGACATTTGTCCGCGTACTCGCTGGCCCACATTGCGTCCCCGCAAGTTTGAGGCCCACATGCATTTGAACCTTACTTATGACTCCATGACAACTGTTCGCGTTCTTAACCAAGAAAAAAATGTTTTTAATTACTTTATGGTTTTTCGAGAAATATATAAAACACCACTCCAAACTGATGTACTTTGAGAGACAGTCTTCAAACCCCAGTTCTATAATTGCTCTCGAAGCTGTAATGTTTAATTGAACAAACTGTTCCTGTTTTTCCAGACGCCATTTGTCTTTTGTTTTTTAAAGTAAATTCACATTCAGGCAACATTTCCCTAATATTGTATTTCAGATAATTTTACACAACCTTTTATACTCTGGTTTTGAGAGAGATCGGAGGCAGTCTGTAATTGCTTGAAGTGGCTACTTCCCCTTTTAAAGGCACACTACTATAATTCCCTTCTTTGTGGTTGTTGGCAAGCAAGAAGTTAGCATTCCTTGAGTTGTTATATGGGGTTAGTAACATAGGGCACAGTAGGGGTGCACGTTTATCATAAATTCTAGGGCTAATCCATACAACCCAGTTGTCCTATTCCTCCACTTTTTATAGTCTTTTTAGATAAGCGGGTAAAACCTATTGACCAGGTCCTTTACAAGGATTTTGACATTAAAATTGAGGAGTGAAATAGGCCTCTACGATTTACAGTTAAAAAGATTGTTGACCGGTTTAAGGATCAGAGTTGTTAGAAGCCTATTACATTCCAGTTGTGATGGTCCATTTGCTGTGCCTCTTTTGAACATTTTAAGCAATAATTCTGAAATCTTGAATTTGTTAATCTGGCAGACTTCTGCTGGGAACCCATCTCAATCTGGGTTTTACACTGCATCACGTCCTCAGTAGCCTTTGTGAGTTCCTCATCAGATATATTATTGCTCAAGTTCACCATCTTGTCTAGGGAAAATCTCAGTAGAGTGACAGCCAATATGAATCTTTCTTCAAAACAGGTGGAATTGGCATGGTCTGAAACATATAGGTTTGCAAAAAAGGAATCAAACTCCTTAATGATGTACAATGAGCATAACAACATACTTCCCTGGTCAGGAGCTTTAGATCACAGGAATAGTCTGATTGCTTCTTATTTGTATTGTTTGCAAAATCTTGGACTTTTGCCCCTAATCTTCAGTCTTTGTAGTGCAGATTCTGCCTTTGACTTCTCTGACCTCCTGGTCAGCATCTTTTGCCCTTCCCTGTGTAGCTCCATAGCTCCACCTGCTGCTGCTGCCTCTGCCTTGAGCAAACTGAGAGCCTGCCTGACTCTCAGTTCAAGGTCCTCCTCCACCCGCAGGCTCCTGCCTGCGCCTCATCTCTGGTGGTCTAGTGGCTATCTGCAAATGAATATCTTCTCTCTCTTGATTTCAGCTTTTACTTCAGCCTTTACTTCTGTTTTTATTTTCGTTTATTTAATTTTTTTCCCCTCTTGTCTTTCTCTCTTCTTTCACTCTCCCTGTGTTTTCCCCGCACCGCTGCTGTCCCACCCCGCAAATAGCTTTTCCCACCTCCAGGCACACCTGTCTGTGCCCGTCTGCACCTGGGCTATGCCCAGCGCCATGGAGGCTGGTCCTCGCTCCATCCTGCAGTTCGACGCCAACACCCTACGTGCCCTCAACCCAGTAAGATCCTAAGCCTGCCACCTAGCCAACCCCAGGAACACTTATGGACCTTTTTCATGCCACGCATGCTCTCTCAC
This sequence comes from Pleurodeles waltl, assembly GCF_031143425.1. Lineage (NCBI taxonomy): Eukaryota > Metazoa > Chordata > Amphibia > Caudata > Salamandridae > Pleurodeles > Pleurodeles waltl. Next base: position 528,219,990 of record NC_090440.1, read on the forward strand.
CCTCCAAGGACCACCTCACAATCCCATACTCAGCACGGACGACCACCTCAAGTGCATACTTCTCAATACACGCTCCCTTGTCAAGCATGCAGTAGAAGTTTGGGACCTCCTCAACGTCACCTTCTTCACAGTGACATGGATCACCCCCGCTTCTGTCCGAGACGTTGCCATGTCCATCCTGGACAACTACAAAATCATCCACAAGGACGGAGACAACTGGCCTGGAGGAGGCATTGCCATAGTCTACAAGAACATCCTCTGCCTGACGACCACCAACGAGTCACAGTCTCAGCCAACCCATGAACACCTACACTTCCAGATTCAGACCAACCCCAACTCCTCCATTCGTGACACACTCATCTACAGGCCACCCGGACCACAACTATAATTCTGCAAAGACATCTCCAACCTCGTCGCCCCCTCATGCGCTCACCTACTTGGACTACATCCTACTTGGCGACCTCAACATCCACCTTGTTACCGATAATGACCCCAACACCACAAATTTCCTAGACAAACGCACAACAGTCTGCCTAAAAAAAAAACAACTCATCAACGTCCCCACTCACAGAGCTAGACACAACGTCAACCCCGTCTTCTCAGCAGGGAACATCATCACCATCTCATACTCCTCCGAATACCATTGGACCGACCACTAGTGTGGCCACTTTACCGTCACAAATAACACAGTATGCCACTATGCCCCCACCCCCTCAGCAGACGCTGAGGCAAAGTTACAAAAGCACAACTCACCAACACTCTCAACCACTCCCACCCCCATCTGATGCAGCAGACGCTAATGAAGCTGCATGCAATCTACACCACTGGTTACCGGAATGCGCCAACAACGTAGCCTCACCTAAGGAAACCGACATAGCAAAACACCTAAATGGTTTACGGCAGACCTATAAAAATCCACGCGCTCCTGCAGATGACTGGAACGGAAATGGAGGAACAGCAAATCAACCAAAGACCTCACAGCCTACAAGAATGCAGTCACCATGCATCACCAGAACATCAGAGCTGGCAAAAAAGCCTGCATTCAAGAACACCTCAGTCCCAGCGCTCAGCACCACTGCCAAAGATGTTACGAACCCCGGGACAGACCCCACATCCATCCATCCATCCATCCCTCCTTACTTTCCTCCCAAGACCTCTGCAACGACCTTGCCACCTTTTTTCACCAAAAAATCCAGGACATTTACAAAGGCTTCGGGAACCAAAACCCACCCACAACACCCACAAACACCACCACGGACCCAGCACCACACCAGATCCTGAACTGCTGGACCCCATCACAAAAGAGGACACCCGAAGACTCATGAACTCCATCCACTCGGGAGCACCCCCGGATCTTTGCCCTCACCAGATCTTTAACCTGGCCAGCACCACCATAGCACCTGAGCTCTGCCAAACTATCAACCGATCCTTTGAGACCGCCAACTTCCTATTAGACTGAAAGCACGCCGAGATCAACCCACTGCTCAAGAAACCCACCGCCGACCCAAGGGAGCTGAAAAACTACAGACCCATCTCTTTGCTCCCTTTCCCAGCCAAAGTAACGGAAAAGGCCGTCAACCAGCAACTTGCCAAATTCCTAGAAACCCACTAAATCCTAGACCCATCCCAATCCAGATTCAGAGGTAACCACAGCATCGAAACAACAATCCTAGCAGCCACCGACGACATATGCATCATACTAGACAACAGAGACATGGCCGCACTCATCCTCCTCGACCTCACCGCTATGTGTGACACCATCTCCCACTCCACCCTCTGCGCCAGACTACACAACGCTGGCATCCGAGATAAAGCCCTGGAGTGGATCAGTTCTTTCCTCACCAGAAGAACACAGTGTGTCGGGCTACCGCCGTTCCCGCCAGAACCCAAAGACACATGCTTAGGAGTGCTCCAAAGATCATCACTCAGCCCAACGCTTTTTTATATCTACATGGCCCCACTAACCAAGATCATCGAACAACGCAGCTAAACATTGTCCCCTACACCGACAATACCCAACTGATCCTCTTCCTGTCTGATGACTCTGCAAAGGCCAAGAGAAATTTCCACAATAGGATGAGGGCAGTCGCCACCTGGATGGAAGCCAGCTGCCTCAAACTCAATTCGAACAAGACAGAGATCCTCGTAATCGGCTCCACCACTTCTGCCTGGAACAACTCCTGGTGGCCCACCGCACTGGGAAACGCCCTTGCTCCCAGGGACTACGCACGCAGTCTGGATTCCTTTCTATCCATGACCCGCCAAGTCTCATCGTCATGCTTCCACACCCTCTGACACCTGCAAAAGATTTTCAAGTGGATCTCCTCCAACACGAGGAAGACATTCTCCCACGTAGTTGTCACTAGCTAACTGGACTATGGCAACACACTCTATGCCGACATCACCAAGAAACTACATTCAAGACTACAAAGAATCTAGAATGCAGCAGTCAGACTGGACACCCCCCAACACAGCCACATTTCCTCCCACCTCAGAGACCTTTACTGGCTCCCAGTCAACAAATGCATCACATACAAACTCCTGAGCCACACCTGCAAGGCACTACACAACATAGGACTGGCATACCTCAACCACCGCCTTGCCTTCTTTGTACCTAACAGGCATCTCCCTTCTTCCCAGCTCGCCCTTGCAGCCATTCTCAAGGTCCGGAAAAGCACAGCAGGAGGAAGATCCTTCACCTTCCTCACAGCCCGGATATGGAACACGCTACCTCTTATACTCAGGCAGACCGCATCACTGAAGCAGTTCAAGAAGGACCTCAAGACCTGGCTGTTCGATTACACAGCACACCCACAAATAGCGTCGTGAGACCCTACGGGTGATTAACTGCGCTTTAAAATCACTCTTTGATTGATGGATGTAAAGATGGCATTCTGCTTAAATTTGGCTTTTGCCAGATCTTGCAAGAGTTGTGCACTACATACAGCGTTCCAGCATACCATGAAGTTTTCCATGGATGCTTCATGTGCCTTCTGTTCTACCAGTGTGTTCTGTTTTGTTTGGGCAGAATCCCTCATCGTGATATCAGAGGATACTTAACCCTTGTTGCACCTTCTAAAAAAAAAAAAAAAAAAAGTCTGCTGTATGTGATTACAATAGTCATTTCCTTCAGCTTGTTGTACTTAAAGGTGTTCATACTCTGAGCATGGTATTACTAGTCCTAAGTCTAGTTATAGCAGCACAAGTGCATGGTCTGCTACACCCTCCACTTCAAGAATTGAGTACTGTAAGCAAATGGATTAATTGCGGAGGGTGTCTACCAACCTCACTGAATAATCACAATCCTTGTCAGGTTGAACCCTCAAGGTCACTAAATTAACCTGAGCTCAACCCGCTTGTAGCTATGGCACAGAGCAGACAGGCTTACCTTAGGGCAAACTGTAATGTATTTTATAATAATACCAAAACAGTAATTAAGTCAAAATGTAAAACAATAAAAATTCCAAACTGAATTAGGGAAAAAAAGTAAAATTGTATTTAAAAAATGACCCTAAAGTAACAAAAATATAATAAGATGAACTGGAAATAATGTCAAAATAGAGGTAAAAAGAACAAAGTGCCAATGATCGTCACTAATCATGGTAGACTGAGACCAGGGCTTAATTTAAGGCTGACCACGATGCAGAGCAGCTCGAATACACCAACTAGGTTTGTTCTGGCAAAGATTTTACCTTCTGATATAGGGTCTGATTTAGAGTTTGGCAGATTGGTTCCTCCATCACAATTGTGACGGATATTCCTTTCGATATGTTGCACTTGTGATACGACGGATGTTGCGCTGTTGCCTCACCAGACGCCGGTTACCACAGTGCCTGCAGCGGGCAGGATGCCACGTACGGACAGCAGGAGTGGTGCAGGGAGTGGTGGCGTGCCACCGCGTCCCTTTCAGATACTTACCTAGCAAAGGACGGCCCACCAGTATAATTCCCTGCATTTTGATCTTTTCCTAGGGGCATAGTGTCTAGGAAGCTTCTCTGGTGTCTCCATTACCAGAATCGATCTTCTGCCCAGAATCCTGTAGTGAGGACTTATGGGATAAAGCGCCCCAATCCATTATAGCGCCATCCTTCCTATTGTCATTTCCTAGGGTCTGAGGTATAAAAGGAACTTGGAATTATTTTTCCTTGTGTCACAATGCTTCAACAGTCCTGTCGTTAGCCTCTTGGCTCCCAACTTGTTTCCAGTTATTCCTTGTTCACGTTTGGTATTCTTATTCATAGTATTCCTGCGTGCTTCTCGGCCTGCTTTTTGTTGCTGGCCTGTTTCCTGTATTCTTTGCCTGCTCCTAGAGACTGTTGTCCACTCAAGCACTACTCTTCCATCATTGGAGGTTTTTTGCCCACTGGGTTTTTTCCTCTGTCAAGGGCTTTTTGTGGCAGGCACTATCTAATTTGGTGCTGTTTAGTGCCGGTGGCTTCGTGGGTGCTAGAAGGGGGTCACCCTTACCTCTGGCCGACCAGCACAGTAGAGACCTGAATCTCCCAACCCAGCTGCCACCAAGTAATTTTAGCTAGGCATCAATCTTCAGAGCGCAATAGTTTGCCACACCCAGAATTTGATCTTGGACCTGGAGAGATGGTATAAGCCCAGGCCATAACACCTATTGATCAAACTCAAACCTTGTTTCGGATGGTCCAAAAACGGACTCAAAAATTGCATCAGTTAGGTGTGACAATATTGCTCAACTGCAATCACTAGTTACTAAGGCCTCCTATTCCATTAGTTTCACTGTCAGCTTCATGCTTTTCTGGAGACTCAAGCAAGCTGAAGGAGTTCATTGACTCCCTGACAGTTTTCTTTGCTTTACATCTAGCACAATTAAGTCAGGATAGAGCCATCATTGGATACCTCATTAGTGCCCTTTCCAGACCAGCCTTAGGTTGGGCATCCCTTCTAGTAGCTTCAGAAGATCAATGTCTTTCCAACTATTCAACTTTCTTGACCGCATTGAGAGGATGCTTTAAAGACTGGGTTTGGAGGTTTTGGCAGAGAAGGTCCTCTGCAAAATCCAACAAGGGAATCAAGATGTCTTGGCTTACATTACCCGGTTCCATCAGTTGGCAGCAAAGACCACATGGTTTGAACAAACACTTGTCACACTGTTTCTCAGCGTTCTTAAAGAAGAAATTAAAATCAAGCTTATCCACTCAGCCCGTGCAGAAACTATTTCCTCTTTACTGGATCAGCCCCTAGCAATTGAACATTGGCTTTGAGAACGCAGGTCTGAAAGAAGGGCCCAGGCCTCCTCATTTGGAAGTACTTGGTTACCATTTTGTAAAGTGGAATCCTCTCCCGAAGGATCACTCACTCCTACTGGAGGAAAGCCAGTGCAGATTTGTGTTGCTTGTGGGGCACCATCCGAGACGGAAAAAGAACACCACTGTAAATATGGACTTTGCATGAATTGTGGATCCACAGAACATTTAATTCAAGCCTGTTCTCTTCGCGACCAAAAGCCTTCAGGAAACTCCAAATCCCATCCCTTGTGAAAGGGGAAAGGACGGGATTGTCTGAAATCCCTTTCTTCTGAGCTTCTGAAGAGTCTCTTTACATCTTACTAGTCCTACTAGAAACCATATTAAGTGCTATATGACAGTAGCACTAGATATTCATTTTGGCTGTCACATGCCTATGTCATAGCTGTTCAGAAAGGATGGTGAAACTGGAGGTGCTCAGGGGAAACGTGCATAGCTAGCTAATAGCAACAGAGACTTGTCCCTGTGATTGCAATGTTGTGTGTGTTTTTGTTTGGGTTTTTAAAAGAACATAAATTAACATGTTAAATGTTAAGGGTGTTATAAGAGGCTGTTGCAACTGCTTTCAAATGTGCCTTCTTCAAAGTGTGGTGTACTTGACATTGCTGACTTGGCAGTCACCTTCGTACCTCAGAGCTATGGCAGCGCTGATGGTGCGGTTTAATAATGGAAACCATTTTTAATCCTGGTGTATCCAACATTATACTATTCCTAATTGGGACTGGCTCTGTTCTGAGGAAGATCTCAATCAGCATCAGTCTGCTAAGGTTTGAAACATAACTACTTTGTCTAGAATAACTTAATAGAGAATAAAAAAGCGTTTTTTTTTTTTTTATCAGTTGATAAGAAAACAAAAATATCCACATGGTTCCCCTTGGTCACCCTATGGTTGTTATAAATAGGGTCCTTAAGAAATTGCATTGTTATTGAATATAATTCCTGTATGGCAATGTTTTGATTGTTGCCAACATTTTGCTACAATACAGTGTGGTTTGTTGGTAGACTGATGGTGAAAGATTCATCACAAAACATGTTTGCAAGCAAAATTTCATAGTCCGGTTAATTGATTTTAACATATTGATTGAAATATTTCCTACAAATTTACATTGAGATTGTGGTAAATGTTATACCTGGTTTGGACAGTGTTGAGTAACTCAGTACAACATTTAACAAATACATAGAATACAAAATTCTATATGGTTTTTCTACTCATCTGTGATACCTCAAGTATTTTTCCAGTTATTTCTGGTGGGCTACCTCTTTAGGTCTGGCGTTAGCCAAGATCTATTTCTTTTACTAAAATTTATATATATGTAATCTGTCTTTATATAGAGGCTTTAAGCTACTTCTCTTGATCCATTGGTCTGTATCATTTACATGAGTCCTCATGCCCACTACATCATGCAGTGTAGAGCACCACATCAACCCACTTCTGCTATTAGTTTATTTCACTCAGAGTGAATCTGAATTGACAGCATTCTGTCCTTGCACATGAACATATCCACCTAAAAGATTGACCACTTAATTGCCAGGGACATCGGGCGATTTTAAGTCATTCAGAAGAAAAGGCAATGAAGGGCAAAGAAACTCATCAGTTTGTGAAAGCTTCACTATACTTTTGAGGTCGAGCCTCGACGGCTCTTGCACTGATGCTTAGCAACCTTTTGTATATGCTTTGTGGGCTTTTAACTCCGCCCACTTTTTTTGTGTGTCTATGCTAATGACCCTTAAAAATCAATCCTTGCTTGCTGATGGGCACTCTTTCCTCTTTGTCCATCCTTTTCCTTTTCGTTTGCTCCTGTGCTGCACTTACTATATAAATACGCTGGTCACCATTTCATGGACTACATTTATCTTTCCTCTGTAGTACTGGAGAAGAGTGCTTGTGGTTTACCAAGCTCGGCTGTAAACAGCTGTAAATTTTGTTATCTGGTCACATTTGCTGTGCATTCAAAGGCTGAGATTGTGCTCACTGTTTTTAGTGCACCGGCCTCCAAATTCACAACAAGCCTAGACCCAAAGGTATTGGAGCACATAATATGATCCCAGTTATCTTTCTTTCATTTAGGTCATTTTCTCACATTTATAGGTTTTTTGAGATGATGCTGAGCCTCAAAACTGGCTGCCTGTGTTAATTTACAGTGCTTGATGCTTTCAAAGCAGTTGAGCCACCTGGCCTGTAGCCTGTCATGGTACATGTCACTGCAAGCTCCATCGGTACTAGTGCAGCTCCGGCTCTGAACGCAGTGTAGGGGAGGACGAAAGGTTGAGTGACATTCTTCTTGTTCTTGACATGTAAGCAGATCACACAAGTTAGTGAATATGCACCAGAATGCAGCAATGACTCACTCTGCTGAGGGGGATATTATGTCTGTGTAACCCAATCTTATCTCCCCGCAGCTTCGCTCACACTCCATCAAACAAACGGTCCAGGCGACTTGTGCTCAAATTCCCCACGTCTCCATTTGATCTAATTGTGAGATCCTGATCAATTCACTTGCTAGCTCCAATATCTGAAAAAACAGGCATACCAACAGGCAAATAATTCAAGATTAACTCTGAGCCAGACACATCATTAACATGCATTCATTCACCAATCCATCCATCTTGGTTGAGTTTTGTCAAAGGAGGTGAATGAAAGAGGCATTGGGAGTTTACACAATTAGTTGAATGGGCGCCTGGGAAGCCCTGAGATTTGAACCTAGGCTTGATATTTTTATCTAGATTGGTACTCTTGGAAACTGTAAAAGTTACACTTATGTTCAAGGTGTGTATGGCTTGCTAGCTATCTGAGCAGCTGCATAGTAAAGGCACAATGCATATAAGGAGCTTGCATGAGTGATGTGGCGTTACTGTGACTGTCTGACTGCCAAAGTGGTCATTTGGCAGCTGGTACATACTGCCAAAGCACATAGAGAGATTTTGGTTGCTGTGATTTTTGACCTGTGCTAAAATGTGTGGCACTGGAAGGCAGTGCTTGTATGCACACCAGCGCTGGCTGATAGGTGTGTGGTCTTGGTCTACGTTCTGATTGGATCCCAATATTTAATGCTCATCCCAGTAGAGGCCTGCCACTCTCTCACGCCCCCATCCATTAGAAGCAGAAAGGAGGGCATTTTTGAAAACTAAATTGTGAGTGTCCGGATTATTAACTGGATATTGTACTGGATGGCTAAATACTTACAAGGTCCCGAAGGCAAGACCTATTGACTGAAAATTCTTGTTACTTCTGCAACAGTTATATTCCTGGCTTCTTCTCCGCCTCGTCGTTCCGATGATGCCATAAGCTGAGGCCTGAGTCACACTGTTGTGACGTGGAACACCTGGTCCGTTTTCACTTCGGGGTTGTATGTTAACTTCTGCGGCAATTAATCACTAGTACTAGTAGTCATTAATCTGAGAGTGACACTTATTAAGTGTGTACCACCTGGCATGCTGTAGCCCATTCTTAAAGAATTTCATTTAGGCCTATTAGCCTTTCAGCTTCCCTTTCTCAGCCCCTTCGTGGAGGTCAGCTGGAAAGGTTTGCACTTCAGTGAGCTTGCTGCATGATCTTGTTTATTTAAGAATGAAGTGTCTGTCTTGTGTTTGTTGAGCCTCTGCTCTGTGTCCTGTGGCCAGCATGTCCCTAGAGCTGTGAATTTTCAGAACTGCAGTTGTCAACAGTGAGAAAGGGTGTTACTTGGCCCTTCCTCTCCCTGGTGCTAGTTCTCTCATTGCACTGACTGCCTGGGAGAGGTTTACCAGAGCAGAGGCATTAGGTCTTGCCTACTAAACAGCACATGCTTTCTTTTGCGGGACACATTGTTGGATCCAGCCCATTACGTATAGTGGTTGGCTTCATTACCACTTACACTTGCTTGATCCTTATTCATTAGTTTGTCTAGGTTTTCTTTCCCCTTCTTGTTTGTCCCTCCCCTGAAGCATGGACACAATACTTGTGTCCTTCCAGTGCTCACTTTTTAGACCCTACTTTTTTCTTCTTGCAAAGCTCTCCACTAGAGTGCGCGTGTTTTCCAGCTGTTGCACTCCTGTGTTCTCTCTCATTTGAGTGCTGCTCCCCCAACCCCTTCTTGTTATTTTCTCACCTGTGTGCTTCTCCCTGCTAGCTCCACATTGTTCTTTTTTTGACCGTTCGGTCCCACTCCCTTGTGTTCCTGTTTGTTTTCTCTCTCCTTATCCTTCCCCTATTTTGCGCCCCTGTGTAGCTTCTGGCCCTCCATCTGCACCTTCACGTTGCTTTCAGTCCCCCATTTCACTTCTGCCCAGCCCCTCTGGCTCCCCCCCATCCACCATATTGTTTCTGATCCCTCCCTGTGTTGCTTTCCCCCACCTGCTGTAAAATCTTGTATCTGTAACTGAAAAGAAACAAAAGTAGCTGTGTTTATGTTTTTAGTCACATACATATGTTGTACATGTCCCTACAAAATGATGCAGCTGCTTTTTGAAAGCTTTTCTTTTTGTTATTTCGCCATGCTCCACGACCTAGGGGTTATTGTTGCAGCATTGCTAAAAGCATTGGCAATAGGTCCCAAAAGAGAGACCTATGGGCTTTGCCAATGCTTGTTTTTACTAAGCTGCCCTTGTAAGCAGCAGTAGTTCGCAAAGCAGTGAAAGTTTGTCTTTAAAACAAAACCTGAAGCAAACACTTGGTGCCTCCCAGTGCAGGAAGCAGTAGGTGGCAAGTTGTAAACAAGAAGGTGTAAATATAAATTAAGGCAAGGAAACCTCACTTGCTTACATTATATGATGTTCAAGCAAAAAGGTGTGTACAGAGGCCTCACTGCGTGTGATAGTTTTGTGTTTTCGTTAACATTTAGAAGGGAGTTGTGGATTAGAAAATACTCCACCGATTAAGGTTATACTTGACTCCTTCCTTTCACTGCATGTGTGATCTTGGGCACTCAGCCTGGTAAAATCTAGGTGTGGAGGTACAGCGTTATTACTGTCTTGAAAAGCACCCTTCCTCCATATATCTGGTTAATCCTCCTGCTACCTATTGGCATGTGAAGGTTTCTCGTTGATTAATTTCCCTATTATCCTGCTGGAGCTTTGCTTTCGCTCTTAAAATAAATAGGTAGCTTTTGTTGTCCTGTTGGACTTTCATGTATTTTGATAAAATGTTTGCTGCAGGAGATGAGGAATCGAAGTGGGTGAAGTTGCTGTCTCACTGGGACCCTGCTAGGCGCCTCCTGCACCGAGTAGGCATCATCGTTCCTGTATCGAAGCCCGGTGGCCAGATATACACATCAAGATCAGCGCAGCCTGTCCAGGCCACCATGACTTTCCCCCACAGGGGCGGAGGCAGCACCCACCATGAGTCTGGCTGCTTCTAGAGACTGCTAATTGCCTAGTGGCAGTTTAAGATCCACCGCTTCTTCCCAGTGACCCTGCTCAGACTGAGTGTTGAGCCCTACAGTGGCCCCCTCCATCCTTTTCCACATTACAGTGAGCATGAGATTTTCCAGCTCCCAGCTCAGGCTCTTAGCTCCTGCTGGCTCCCTTGCAAGCCACAACATGCCCCCCCTTGATTAGAGGGGGGTGCGGAGTGCGCAGCAGTGAAAGGAGACTTCTCCCCCCCCCCCCAATGCCCCTCATGCCCCTCTGCTCCCCTCTTCTCCCTCCATCGGGCACTGATTGGGGAGCAGCTAGTGCCATCAGAGACTAGAATGGTAAGCGGCGGCAATCCCATGCCTGCAAGAGGCCTGTTGCCATCTCCCCATATGCCAACAGGTACTGCCTTGATGAGTGCACGGCCTCTTTGAGACCTTAGCTCAACCACTTGATTATGCCCGGTAGGTCTCCACGTTCAAATGTCTCCTCTGGTAATACACGGGCCTCTCACCTGCCGGTGGAAGGACCACCTCTTTGCCTCTGCTGTCCCACATGCAGCAGCCCAAACCAACAGCCCACCAACTGCTTCTCTCAGAGGCAGTAGCACGTCCAAATCTCCAGTCAACTCTAGTCAACGTTTTGAACAGTGTCCCTCTCCACAACAGAGATGGATTCTGTGTTAAAAGATTTAAGCCATTGTGGCCACCCTCTCCTCTGTGGACAGCAAAATAACCTATTTTACCCCTGCATTAATGGCTAGAGGTGACCACCTTTTACACATTTCTAGATAAACTTGATTGTTGAGTAGAACAGCTGGACACGCAGTACGCTGCTCTACCGGACATGGACATTGATTTCCTTATCTATAAGGTCATTCATTATGTGTTGTAGGGGATGCCTTATTTTGCCAGCATATAGCAGTTTTTATTGTCTGATCTCTGCTCTCCAGCCCACCTAGACAAGCTTTCAGGCTGCCTAGAGCCACAGGCCAGAGTGCGTAAATTGCAGGGGAGGTCACATGCTCACGTACTTTTTTCATCCCGTATTGATTTCCTCCTTTTGCAGAACCCACATATTCCCTTTGTTACCAACTGTGTCATCCAGGAGGCAGTGGTTACGGATCATGGCATCTTTTGCTTAGATCTGGACCTGGGTCACGTTCCAGAACCGCCCTCCTCTCCCTCCCCCACACATGTGCTGGTGGATGCAGGCCTTTGCGTGCCTTACATAAGTGCAAGGAATCTCCCTGTATCCACTTCTAATTACAGGACAACAAGAGCTTGATTGCCTCCCCCATGATGCGCTGGGGGGCACTGAAGGTCGTCTTGAGGAATGTCCCGATGCAAGATTCCGCAACATCCAAACTCCAGTCTTGAGCCGCCCTCCAGGAGGCTGACGGAGGTGACTGATCTCTCTCTCTCTCTCTCTCTCTCTCTCCAGTATAGTGCATCCCCCATGGACGTTCATTTATAGGGTGTTTGAACTCCCCAAGACACAGTTGGACGCATTATTTGCGGCTACGGCAGAAAAACCCTTAGTGAAACTAAGTTGGTGTAGATACTGCCAGGGTGAACATTCTGGAAGTCTCAGCTGGTGAGCCCTGATATTTTGGAGACAACCAGAACTCTCTTGACATACTCCATGGATATAGTGGGGAGGTTTGCAGAGTTATATTCCACGCTTTCCCGCTCACCTCTACGCAGACCCAGATTGATGACTTTCTGTGACCTCTCCACCTTGCCTCTCTAGCGGATGAGGTTAGAGCACTGTTGGAGGGAGATAACACAGAGGATGAGGTTGCGGTGGCAGTATCACCACTTCCACGTGCAAATCTCATGGGGAAGATGGGTTCGCCAGAGAGTTTTATAAGATGGGCAGATCGTTTCTGGTTCCGCTTCTGACCCGAGCCTATAAAGAGATTGCTGCAGAGGGTTAATTGAGGCTGACTGCTAACACCGCTGCCATTACCGTCGTCCCCAAGGAAGGCAAAAATCCATTATCATGCCCGAGCTGCCACCCAATCTCTTAAATCAATGTGGATCTGAAGATACTTTCCAAGATCTAATCCACCTGCCTCTGGAAAGTCATTGCGCATCTGATCACTCCTCACAGGTTGGCTTTTTTCTGGGGTGTACCTCCCAGGATCACCTTGGAAACATCTCCTGTGGCATGTCATAGACGACATGGAGGAGAGGCTGGTGCTCTCCCTTGATACCAAAAAGGTGTTTGACCGGGTAGAGTAGTCTTATGTCTTCAGAATTAGGCATGAATGGCTTTGGAGATGATTTTATCTCTAAGGTTTGGCTCTTTTACAACATCCCTATGGCGGAAATCAGCTGCAGGGGCTACCTGTCTGGCATCTTCCGGACCCCCCGAGGCACGCGACTAGGTTGCCCACTCTCCCTGCTGTTGTTTCACCTGGTGATGGAGCCCCTGTCTACTTCCATATTCCTCATGGCAGAGGTGAGCGGAATATCCATTGGATTCACAGAGGTGAAAGCACTCCTCTACTCAGATGGCTTTCTCCTCTTCCGTTCCCAGACATATTTCTTGCTGTCCACAGCCATATCCATTATAGGCCACTTCTACTGTCTCTCGGGTTACACCATTAACTGGACAAAGAGCAGGGCTTTGCTGTTATCAAGGTGGACTACCACGGCCTACGTTACCTATTCATTCGAGTGATCAGTGTCCTTAAGAGGATAGTGGAGGACAACCTCCTACCCCTCCACGAGCGGTCCAAGCAAAATCTCCTCAAATGGCAACATCTAAGCCCCTCCCTCTGGGTCGCAGTGCAAACCGTAGCAATGTCAATAGCACCTAGATACAATTACATCAGTGATACTCAAAGTACAGGCAGGGGAGGTCGCATGCGGTCATCCTGACCTTTTACATGCAGCCCCCCTGGTCAACAGCAGCAACGGACTGCTTTTTTACACGACTTAGCGCTAACATTAAAAAAAAAATGTTAACTAAACAAGCTAGCGTTTATTCATAGGTTAATTGAAGTTAAGAAAAAGAAGGATGTAACTAGGTTGTACTGCACCACTTAGCTTTAGGAGCCCTTTTATTTTAAAAGAAATGTTACAGCAAAAGCGTAAAAATATGATAGTCTGTTCAGAATTCAAAAAGTGCATTTCATTAACATTCAGAACTAACTCACCTTAGTAAATCCGATTATATTAGTGCATTGAGAAGTTTTTTTTTTTTTAAGTGTTTTTTAAACATGAATTTGGAAACATTAATTCTTCCTCATTAGCCCCCCCCTACACCCCGAGCACAATGTCAATAGTAAACTAAGGGGCAAGTCACTTAATATGTGACACTTAGGTTGGCTTTCTTTCCTATTGTAGATGAATAGAATTATAATTGATTAAATCAAACCTAGAAACTTTAGTAAAGCTCGCACCCTGAAGTCCTGTATTTAGTGTCCTCCTGTATGTGATAACGGAGGGAAAGTATAATAAAACAATTGCCTGGGATCACACAATCTGGTAAAGTGGGGGAGCTGGGATCAATCACATGTTTTCTGGTTTCACATTGTGCAATTCAGCCACTAGATGTATATGCTGTGCTTCCCCTAAATCCACCTTACCTCCAATACACACCAAACCACCCCAACCACGACCACCACACTGTTGGCATCAATGTGGCCCTCTGTCACATCGCAGACCAAAATCTTGGCCCCTGGGAAAATCTTTGTGAGTACCCATGAATTAAATCTCCGGTATTCTACTCCTGAGAGTTCACTGTGCTCTTCTTTTGGAAATAGAAGCAGACATCCGGTCACATTTGGAGGGGCTGGAGCCCTAGACTGAGGGCCACCTGACTGTGGGCTGACACGCTGGCTAGCGGCCTCCATATACCGCACATCTCCTCTTAGACAGTGGCGTTCCAAGTCTCCCAGGTAGCTCCCCACTGTGCGCCCACCCCCTTCCTTTAGTGAGTACACCAGCCTGGATTTGTATCAAACAGCACCTCACTGCGTACACATCCACATCCTCTCTGTGCTTCCTGTCCCCGCCCTACCACCCTTGGCAAGGCAGCGCTGTTCTTGCAGCCACAGCATGGATTGTGGCCCACAAAATGCTGGGCATTGACCCCCTTCTTCATAAAATGTTTCCGGTGTGGCATAACGCTGACCTTTGCATTGACAAACAGCCGTTTTACTTGAAATGCGAGAGGTGTGCAACACATTGAACATCTCCTTGGCTAGGGCACTCTTAAACCGTTTTCTGCGCTAAGAGGTGAGTGATTACCGGAAGTATCACCAGCCATCCCAGTGCCTCTGGTCATTTTTGCCCCCTCTCCTGGTAGAACTCCCAATCTCACCTACTATCGCCCGACGCCCGGGACATCTTGTTTGGGGTCAAGGGCAACAAGTTTTTATGTTTACTTTGTCCTTGGGACAAGTAGGCCCAACCCTCTGCAGCACAAACCCTTTGGTTGCCTGTTTACAGAGAGTGGAACTCTCTGCAGTTGAGGTAATGTGTTTCCAATAGTTAATGCTGTTCGAACTTGTATTTATGGTTCATTATTTGAAAGCCTTCATTATTAGGGTGAGTGCTGTAAATAAATGTTTTAAGGTCACACTTCACTACTGACGTTGGTTCCAGTACAAAAAAAAAAATGTGTATACACATGTTTGAAAAGTTTAGGCTATGAGGCTAAGTATAATGCTCCCAGAATGCTCTCTTATTAGATGCAAATGAAGTGTCATTTAGTAAAATGTTTTGATGCATGCTAGTATTTCCCAAAAATATTTCTAATGGAAAATCAGTGTAACCATTTTCAACACGATTATGGGAAGCATGAAAATAAACAAACACTGACAAAGCCAACTGATCTGATATATTTTTATAAGTCTTTTAGTTTCATCAATGCGTGTCTTGTTTTGACATGGCTTTTGTAACACTTTATTGTTGTGGGAGCTACCAGGCCCTCAACATTGTAACAAACACTGGCAAAAAAAAAAAAAAACGTTTTTGAACTCTAAAAGCACATGTTGCCACCAGTGGCATAACAAAGGCCCCGCAGCCGCCCTCCAGGGGGCCCCTTCAGCACAGCACCTGCCTTGAGTGAGTCTGGATAGGGGGCTCCTCCATGTTCTTTGCAAAGGGGCACCCTCCAGTTTCGTTACGTCACTGATTGCCACTGTAGTTCCTGACACTGAACAAAACTACTTTGTGTGCCAATATGCTCCTTGTGGAAGAGCAGAATGCAATCACTCACAGTAAAGCCCGCCAAAAGAGAGAGAAATAGAAGTTTAATAAAAACAAAATGTCTTTGTTAACACCAGACCTAATTAGGGACCAAGACCCACATGTAGGTAGCTTTTTGCATGTCGCAAACAGCGACTTTCGCTGTGTGCGACGTGCAAAAAGCACATTGCGATGCACAAACCCAGTTTTGCGATTCGGTAACCTGGTTACCGAATCGCAAAACGGGTGTGCGACTCGGAATTAGGAAGGGGTGTTCCCTTCCTAATTGCGACTTGCAGTGCAATGTAGGATTGTTCTGCGAACGCGGGCGCAAACCAATCGCAGTTTGCACCCATTTCAAATGGGTGCTAACACTTTCGCAAAAGGGAAGGGGTCCCCATGGGACCCCTTCCCCATTGTGAATGTCACTGTAAACATTTTTTCAGAGCAGGCAGTGGTCCTATGGACCACTGCCTGCTCTGAAAAAATGAAACGAAAACGTTTCTTTTTTCGTTTTTGTAATGCATCTCGTTTTCCTTTAAGGAAAACGGGCTGCATTACAAAAAAAAAAAAAAATGCTTTATTGAAAAGCAGTCACAGACATGGTGGTCTGATGTCTCCAGCAGGCCACCATCCCTGTGAGGGCCGCCATTCGCAAGGGGGTCGCAAATTGCGACCCACCTCATGATTATTCATGAGGTGGGCATTTGCAAAGCCCTTGCGAATGTAGGATGGTGTCAGGGACACCATCCTACATTCGGATTTGCGACTCGCAAATTGCGACTCGCTCTGACTCACAATTTGCGGGTCGCAAATCTGAACCTACCTACATGTGGCCCCAGATTCTTAAAGAAAGTCACAAAAGTGCACCCATGGTATATGTCGTACCCCATAAAATATTTGTGAACTGTATTTTAGCATGGGTAAATACGCATGTGTAGATTTGCTCATGTGAAAATCAATTGAACATTTGCAAGTTCATTTTCCCTCCAGCCACTTTCTTCCCAACCCTGGAAGAAGTTCTAATTCTGCCATTGTCAGGAGTAAATGTCCAACCTTTCTTATTATGGGAAAATATTAGAGAGAAGCTGGTGAAAATCTTTAAAACATGCAGGTTAGTAGGTCTGCAGACTCAAAGGCATTCCAGCCCTGGAACTATTGCTTACTGCTTCCTCCAGCCCCAGTATGCAGATCTGCAGAAAGGTGGCAACATAAGGAAATTGCTACAGTAGGGATTGAAACTGCAAGTATTCAAGCCCTACTATGGTAGTAGCCCTGGCATAATCAGAGAGGTTATTATCAGAGCTCTTATATAATGAGATTGCTGCCGTAATTTGGCGCCACACTACATGGCACCAAAGGGACAAGTAGATCATTTTACAGGACAAGTAGATTTGAGAAGCAACCTGTCCCCTGGACAAGTAGATATTTTAATAAATTCCACACCCCTGGGACTGATATCTGGCTTATATGGAGTGCTTATCAGCGATGCCCACTTAAAACCTGCCCTGACCTTCACCAAGTGGCAGACTGTCCTGGGTAGAGATTACGTCCCAAAAGGTTGAGCAGAACTGCTCCACTCCCGTGAGAGAGTACTCGGGAATCTTGTTTCAAAGTCCACTACTTCAAGATGTTGCACGAGTGTTACTGGTCCCCGAAGAAACTACACCAGGCGATTTTGTTCCCCCGCAGCAAATGCTGGAGGTGCTGAAAAGAGTAGTGTGACCTTCTGCACATACTGTGGAATTGCTGGCTGGATCTCTACTGGGCATCAGTATGAGCGCACTTATGAAGGTTCTAGGCCCAGTTTGTTCAGCTCTCTGCCCATTAGGTCCTCCTCTATGATGTAACCGAATTCCCTGAAATGGATGTCCTGAGCCACCGAAGGCTGGCTACGGCACTGGCAGTGGTGAAGATATGTGTCCTCTGCCATTGATACCAGCCAATGTGCCCCATTTCCACAGAATGGAATGTAGAACTCCATCGGGTAGATCTGCACAAAAGATTTATATATAAGTTGAAGGACAAAGTGGAATCTAAATGAGGTGTCTTCCTAGAGGTATTTGATGTCCTGGAATAGTGTAGTGAAATGTGTGTTTTGACCAATGGCTTAGTGTTGCACCACTTTGCACCTGGATTAGCTGTCCAGTGTTTACCAGTTACAGACTACATTTTGTATTTAGTTTAGCCTTGGATTAATTCTGCCTATTGACGTTATCGTAGCATTAGACACTGCCATGTTAAAGGCTGCCTGTAATTTTCCACATTGTAAACTGTGCATTCTGTCTTGTTTTCGTGCTTTTTCTCACCAAAGGCTTTGGTTGATAAGGATGTACTCAGACGGCAGGGAACGGCCTTGTTTTGACTTGACATCTTGGGATTGTGGCCAAACCCCAACATGTTGTTTTCAAAGCATACCTAAACTAGCCAGCATGTTTGAATACTTCTTGCGAGGGGGTTTTCCAGAAAGCTCTTTTAGTTTTTTAAGACATAAAAAGACCCAGTGCGACAGTGAGGGTTGGAGTGGCCTCAATCAGGATTCATACATCCAGTGCCTGATATAGAGTTCCCGTGAGGGCGGAGAGCTCTCTTTCTCTCAAACGGGGTCATCGGCTTGCTGGCATGAGAAAGATGAAGCACCTGACAGGCCCTGCGGTGATGCATTTTTAATTCATTATTTGCTTTACATTATAATATAGATACATATATTTACTGTGTATATTGCAGTGGAGACTCATTTTGGTATGTTTTCATTTTATTGTTGTGACTATTTTCAAACATGTGCTTTCAACATGCTAATCTCCTTTTAGGAACCTCACATAGTGAAATAATAAATGTCTTCTTTGGATTAAGAAGTGCATTCCAGAGATTTTTGACAGCTTGTCATTAGTGAAAAACAAAACAAATAGGCTCAAACTTCCGCTCCTCCCTCACCCCCCCCCCCCCCCGCAGAAAAAAGAGACATTGCTTGATTGTCTGGCACGAGTTTTCACTTATTCCATGGTCATTATTACATGACTGCGAGTTACCAGTTGTGATGGCATACAGGTTCTATTGTGCCTTTGTGTTTGGTCACATCATGATCAATAACATAGTGTACAATGTATGCTTGGTATGTCTGTTTACCATGCTTCTTCTCCCCTACTAGGTTCCACACCCGTGCCTATTTCCAACTCCCCCATCCTTCCCATGTAGCCTCCCCTGTTATTTTGCTGATTCAGTTCATACCCGCCACTGTTTACCACAATTGTCTTTGCTCGGACCACCCTTGTCCTGTAATACATAGGATCGAACCCTCGTGGACCAATTTCTACTGTCATGGGGCCCTACCTTCCGATCCTATGTTCGAATCAGAATTCCTTTCGGGTTTTGTTGCTTTCCTGGGCGTGAGTGTTCATCTCACAAGAGCATTAAATAGTGGTCTTACCATGAGAAAAGGCATCTTTTCTCTTTACCAGGCCACCACCTTTTGCCTGGTATTTGATGTTGTTTCAAAGTTGTTGGTGCCAGGGCCCTGCTAACCATGTTCCCTGGGCTAGATCTCTTTTCCAAAACTGTTGGGATGCAGTAGCATGATTGGAAACCCCTTTAGGTGCCCCTATAAGTCCCTAGTAAATGGTAATAAAGTACCCATGGCATGAGGTACTAAGGATAAGCCCCTGAGGGCAGCAGCACAGATTATGCCACCCTCAGGGACCATGCATCCAAGTGCACCCAGCACTGCCATTGCAGGCTGAGTGTCCTGGTGCAATCTTAAAATATATAAAACTGACATGGCATACGGCCTGTGTGCCCTGTCCACTACAGACTGCATTAAATATAGTTAAGTCTTCCCTCTGGCAGGCCTTCCAGCCCTAAGGCAGGGTGCACTGTAACCTCATGTGGTGTCATAGATGCATGAGCAATATGCCCCTACTGTATCCCTATCAAACCTGGGACATGGTAAGTGAACAGTGTAGCCATTTTACATGCATGTGCTGGAGACAGGTCAGAACAAGTTTCACAGCTACATGATGACCACTCTGCACCCTGGGTTGTTTGGTATCAAACAACTCAGAATGATAAATCCAAACTGGTACCAGTATTGGATTTATTGCAAAATGTACCCAGGGGCCACCTTAGAGGTGTCCCCTGCAAAAGCTAACTACCCTGGCATGGTTGCTGGCCTGTCACAACCAGTCTGCCACCACCACACAAGATTCTGGAAACCTGGGGTGAGAGCCTGTGCTCTCCTGGTCCAGAGAACAAAGCCCTTCCTGGGCAGAGGTGTTGCACTTCCTCCCCTAGGATTGTGCACAGCCCTGCCTAAGAGCTTCAAAGGACTTAACGCCCTTGAAAGCTGTCCCACAGTCCTGCTGCTAGCAGCAGATGGCCGCCCCTGTTGCAAACCCATACTTTTGGCAGAAGCTATAGTGGAAAAATGCACAAAGGTCAGGATGAGTGGCCAGCCTCAGCTTGCACCACCCCTATAGGGGTAATGAAGTGACTTCTGCCCCCAAGATGTGGTCATATAGTGGGTGTAGCCACCCTAAGGTAGATTACCTATTGTTCACTACTAGGTATTCCCCTAAATGCCCACTAAATGCAGCATTTAGTGGGCACCCCTAGACCTGCAGAACAGATTCCAAGGACTCGAGAAGACCAGCAACAAAGAAGACCCAAGGCTCGAGAACTGCATTCCTGCTGCACAATGAGAAAGGCGCCAAACCCTTCCTGCTCCACCCAGGACTCGACAATCGCCGCTGAGGGGTTGCTTGGACATCGGATGGACTCTGCAAGTCCCCAGAGGACCTCCACTCTTCTGAAAATCACCAAAGATCTCCCTCCAGGGTAAGGGTATCACTCTTCTGCAACAAAGATCTAAAGACTAGTGAAGCCCAAATAACTTACCTGCTGCTGACCTAGGAACTGGGCGCTGCAGCCGGACCAAATTTCACCCAATGGACCTGGAGAACAAACCCTGCAAATGTGCCAGGTTTGCTGGCACTGCGCCCTCTAGTGGCTAAACCGTGCAGTAGCCTGTGGTACTGATCCCTCAACGCTGGACACCAAGAAGAAAAGTCCACACTGGGCTTCAAAAGGACTCGGAGGAAGCCCCAGTCGAGGGACTTCAAAAACCACCAGAACCACCCACCAGTGTGGACGTGCTGACCTGCAAGCGACCCTCAAAGTGATCTTCCTCCTGCTTCCATGGGCACTTTGCTTACAGCTCCCAGCTCATCTATCTACTTCGTACTCTGCCACCCTGGGCTCTGCATCGGAGAACCAGCTGTTCTCTAAGGGTCCTCCACCCTTTGCAACCTCTACACTCCAAGGGGACCCATCGGGCTTACCTTGAAGTCCACCTGTGCATTGCTTTTTCAAGTGGTCTCCTGCAGAGGTCCTACACCAGCTCCAGGGACTTTTCAGCAGCTTCCAGCCCAAACCAGGAACCACCTGAACTCCACCAGCTGGCCCACAAGACTTCTTGATGACCTCGACCTAAAAGCAAAAGGAGGCATTGGTAAACACATTTCTTGATTTTATAATGCTTTTTTAAAAGTTTTCTCCCATTGATTCCTATGGTGCATAATTACGTACAGAAACGAGACCTTTTTTAAACTGTGAGAAATCATAACTTAAAAAGTACTTACTCGATTTTGATGATCTTGGTCTTAAATTTTTTAAAATAAAAATCTGACGAGTTATTCCTTTGAGTATGTCTTCATTTATTGGTACTGTGTGTACAACAAATGCTTTGCACTTCTCCGAGATTGGCCTAACTGCTCGACCAAGCTACCATACAAATTAGAGCATTAGGAGGTCTAGTTTTTACCTCCTGTAAACCAACGTGTGGTTGCCTAGACTCTTTGCACAGAGTACCTGGTTTTGCACACTACATAGAGAGTCAGCCTCCTACACTTACTCTACTGTTATTATGTTGTACTGTCTCTGAAAATATAAATAAAGGTCAAAAGGGCCTGTTCGACACTACAGTCAGCTGATCTGGGGATGTAGTGTATCTGCTCCATTTATTCTCCATGCACTGTTCTGTGAAGCACCATCCGTTCAGCGTTTCTGGCTTTTCAGCCCTTATCATTTTCTACCATCGCCCAGATTCAGAATCTTTATTGCAGAACAATCAGCTGGCACAGAGGGCCCAAATATTGGTGAAAGGCCCCCACCCCTAAACAAGTGAGGACGTAGTAGAGCTGTTATTTATTTTGCAAAGGAAGATTTTTCATTGCAAGCTATTAAATGACCCTTTAGATTCTTTGCCACAGTCTCTGACGGATGGCATTATTAGGTCCCTGGGGAAAAACGTGCACAGGGCTTGACATTTTCTGTGGAGCATTGCCCCTTACACTGAAACGCTGGCACCAATGCGGGGTACTCATAGAATATCACCACATAGCTGCCAATGTTTCAGACTGCTGTGTGTGACAGTTTCATAATTTCAGTGTAATTATGAGTGACATTTCAACAACTGAGTGACACTTTCTCGGGAGCTAAATCAAGCAAAGAAGATGAGGGAAAAGTATAAATAAATCCACTAGGTTGTGGTAAGTGAACCGAAACGTGTACATCTTAGACATTTTTAGTGTGAATATGCACTGGGGCTTTCACAATGGCACTGCACTGAATCCATTGTGGCTGTGGAGCATAGTACCGTCTTTTGCTTAGGCATGACTTTTTCTGGGATAAGGGCTTGTTTTGTCATTTTTAGGTCTCTTTGGCCAAGATCCTTTGCTTTTATGTCTGGCGTTAACCAAGGCCTTTTGATTTTACTAAAACTATATGTTTATACTCACTAAGAGGGGCTTTGAGGCACTTCTCTTCTTCCGTTATGTTTTTTTTCATTCACATTTTTTCTGCCTATTGCAGCACACAACATGGGGCAGTGGGTCAGCCCTCTTCAGCCTTTGACTAAATTCAGGGTGAGTGATGGCATTCTGCCCTTTCCCAAGGACAGCATACACACGCCGAGTATATCCCTTCTATGCATGGAATTATTACTGTAGCAATGTATCCTTTATGAGACCAAATATTTTTTTTGTTGTTATAATGTCAATAATATATTTTTTACTTTGCAAACAACCTTGACAAAGCCAGTGCCAATGTCTGGCAGCGGCTGCCAGCTAATGCCTGGCAGATTGGCTGTGCCAGTGCATTTTTGTTTGGCATGTATTATGGTAATTGTAGGCAACTGCTTTACTGTGACACCACAAGAGTGTCACGTTATGCAAAATGTTCACAAAAGTTGCCTTTTTGTTAGGGGAAAAAGAGTGCGCCATAAGCAAAGTATCATTTTGCTGGGGCTCTGATAATTCTGGGGGCCATGTAATTCTACTGGTGGAATGGGTACATTCTATGTTTACCGGCTATTGAGTCATCATACATAGTGAATGAAGAAATCGTGCTTTTTAATTTGCTTTTTTGAAGGTGCAGGAATATGCCAACAAAATCTTTCACTCTGTCCTGAATTCTCTCCTCCATGTTTTTTGCAAGCTTTTCTTTGAAAGGTTGTGTAGCTTCTGTGCATTGAAAAGCATAGGCAGATTGCTCACACATGAGATTTATACCACTAATGCTGTGGGTTTCCAAGAAAGACAAAACTGTGCGCTGATCGATGCAGTCCCTCACCTGCAAATATGCACTCCAGTTAATCAACATTTGAGCGGAGTTAAAGCCTCTATTTCAGTAGTGCTTCCTAAAGTTCATTTTTTTAATTTTTTTATCACAAGTTCTGTCTATAGCTGCACTGTCAAGCCAGATCTAAATAGCGGTACATATTCGGTCGTAGCATTTTTTATAATTCGTGTTTGTTAAGTAGACGTGGCGACCTTTGCCCAGGAAGACCACGATTATTACAAACGTAACTAAATCAAAGGTTGTTGTTCTTGTTAAGTAAATACGGCTTCGGACAAGATAAAAGGCCAGATAGGACTGGGCATAAATGTGTCCACAAGAAGAATAAGATTGATTTTACACCACTGACCACACTGTTCACACCCAGCAGGCCTTGCTGTTTTGTGAATTTTCTGTTTGAGATTTAGTTCTGTTCCTGGACAATAATAGCTTTGTACCAAGAACAGGAATACCCTCATTTGGATACTACCACGGCCAACTGTAATTAGCACAGGCTGAATAACCATCATATTCCATTAGCGGTCCTTATAATGCACATGTAGCCTGGCTGGCTAGTTCCATAACCAAACGGAACTGCCACAGAACACGGTTATACTGTCAAAAACCCCACCATCAGCCGATCGAAGCCAAAGAGGACATGCAGCAAGGGCATGAAGAGGTCTGCCACGTAATTACCATCCTGATAGACTTTGATATAGTCTATCCTTACAGCCCCAACATTATCCCTCTCTGTAATCAAGGCTAGACTGTCCTAGTGACAGTCACAGGTATTGCCCATACGGTGATCCATTGCTTATGCTTTGTATTTTGTTGCCTGATTGCTCTGTCTTTTGGTTTTGCCCTCATTGTGCTCGGTCTGTGGTATTTTACATTCTGTTTTGCCTTTCTGTGCTCACTTTGCCTGATTGTTTTATTTTCTCTGTTTGTTTCCCCCGACACCCACTCAATTACTGCTATTTTTCTCCTGCCGAGCCCGCCCACCTCCTCTTAGCGACCCTCTCAGGATCTACTTAATAGAGGTCAAAGTGCAACCACGCCAAAGGTATGCCAAAGGCAAACCAGTCTGTGCCCAGCCGCGCCCAGCGGCAGGAACCCAGAATCTCCTGCCACCGGCAGATACACCAGCATCAAGCTTATAGCCCTGGACTCCAGACCCTGCAACTACTTCTGCTGCGGCACTGACCTTTTGCATGCCACCACCGCCTCTTCTGCCACACCTGAGCACCTACACATGCAAGCGTCAACACCAAGTCTATCATGTTCACACCTGGACAGCTCCACTGCCTCCTGCTCAATGCCCGATCACTCTGCAGACACACCACTGAGATCCGTGACATTATCACCTCCCTCATCGCAACATCGTCTTCCTCACCAAGACCTGGCTCAACCCTGCATCAGCACCCGACATCGCTACGTTCAATAGCTACAGGATAGCACACCGCTGCCACATCATTAAACACGGAGGTGGGATCGCCATCATCCACATAGAATCCGTCCACTGCTCCGACGACACCACCCCTATCAGGGAACACCTCAACTTCCTAATCCGATTAGATGGGGAAAACCTCCTTCAAAGGCATCTACAGGACCACGCCCTGGATACTGCTATGCCATTGCCTAATTCATCACCACTGAACACTACTTCTTCCTCTGAGACCTCAACTTTCATTGTGACGGCCCAGCACAGCCAACCTTCTCAAGAGCATGAGCAACATCAGCCTTAACCAGCTTCTCACTGACCCCACACACAGCGCAGGGCACACACTGGACCCTATCTTCACAGCCAGCAACAGAGTCAGGTACAGCCATGCCATTGAGCTCACATCACAGCTGGAACAAAGCATCCAAAAGACAGTGGACCAATGCCCTTGTCACCTCACACATTGACACTTCTACCAACCTTGAATGTCACCACCTGAATCTCTGACTGCACCGACTGTCTCTCCCCTCCTCAAAGCCCCCAAACTCAATAGACCCACCAAACATGGTAGCTTGTACACCTCGTAAATGAGAACCACATTACGTAAATGCAAACAACTGGAAAGGAAATGGTGCACCAGCAAGGAGCCCACTAACTGGACCACCTTCAAGACATCGCTCAACCAGTAGCACCGACTTCTGAAAGAGAAGAGAAGGAACGCCTTAGCGGACTCCATCGAAGCCAGCTCCAAACACCGCAACTAACTCTTCAGCATTGTCAAGAAGTTCTCAAACCCCTTAGGGACTGAAAACATTATCACCCCTTCTCAAGAACTCTGTGACACCTTGCTGGACTTCTTCCATGACAAGATCTCCATCATATATAAAAACTTTGAGCCCCTGCCTCCGACATCCTCAGTCTCCTCCCTTTCTCAGTTGATACCTCTGACCACCAGATCACCGCTTCGGCCCCGCTCGCCATGCAGATCATCACTGACATCATGCATTCTGTCCACTCAGGAGCACCCACGGACCCCTGTTTGCACCAAATGTTCAACTTTGGCAATAAGACCATCAGGAACAATCTCACAGCCATATTTAACACATCCATCACATCAGTCACCTTCCCCGACCAGTGAAAACGCACTGAATTCAAACCCCTCCTCAAGAAACAGTCTGCCGACCCCCTTGTCCCTCCCTCCCCCCACGAGCTAAAAAACTACTGGCCCATCTCCCTGCTCCCTTTCCTGCCAAAGCCCTTCTAAAGGGCACCAACTTGCGAAATACCTTGAATAATGATCTCCTGGAGGCATCCCAGTCCGGATTCCACATGAACCACAGCACCAAAACCGCCCTGCTAGCAGCCATTGATTACATCAGAACTCTCCTAGACCAGAGAGAAGCGGCTGCCGTGATCCTCCTTGACCTTTCAGTGGCCTTTGACACTGTGTCCCACTGCACATTGATCCCGAGGCTCTATCAGATCTGAATTCGAGGACGCCCTCAGATGGATTGCATCTTTACTCACAGGAAGAACAGAGAGAATCCGTCTTCCACCATTCACCTCCGAGCCCAAAAATATAATCTGCGGTGTCCCTCAAGGCTCATCCCTCAGCCCTACTCTGTTCAAGGTCTGGATGATCCCCCGGCCAACATGTTCAGAAACCACAGACTGAATAGTATCTCCTACACTGACGACACCCAGCTCATCCTATCTCTATCCGAAGACCCTTCCACTACGGGGACCAACTTCCAACTATGCATGACACAGGTCAGTGGCCTCAAGCTCAACACGGACAAGACTGAAGTACTGATCTTGGGAACAACACCTCCCCGTGGAACAACTCCTAGTGTCCTGCTGAACTGGCACCCTCTTCCACCCCCACGTATCACGCCCGGAACCTTGGCATCATCTTGGACATCAAACTCACCATGAAGAATCAGATCAACGCAGTCTCCTCCACTTGCTTCCTCATGCTGTGCATGCTCCTAAAGATCTTAAAGTTACTCCCAGTCTCCACCAAATGCACCATCACTCGAGCCCTCATCACGGGCCACCAGGACTATGGCAGCACACTGTACGTTGGAATTACAACACATCTCCTGAAGAAACTGTAGAATATTCAGAACTCGGTGTCCAGAGTCATCCTTGACCTCCCCAGACAGACCCACATCACCCGTCACCTGAAGAAACTCCAATGGCACCGTCCACAAAAGATGCCAATTCAAGATCCTGACTCACTGCTACAAAGCCCTGCATAAGCAAGGACCAGCATACATCAACCACTGCCTTGAGATTCCACCAACCCTCCAGATGACTGCGATCATCCTCCCTCGTTCACACCCACTGTATCCGCTAAAGCAACAGTGGAGAATGCTCCTTCTACCTTGCCGCAAAGGCCTGGAATGGCCTCCCCTTCCTTCTCTTCAGGAGTTCAGAAGGGGTTTCAAGGCCTGGTTATTCAAGTGAGCCACCGAAGCAGCTTGGTTCTCAGCACCTGGATACCCTCAGTGGTGATTAGCTGCGCTTTATAAATCTTGATTGATTGTCTTTAATGTACATTACATAGGGGATCTCTGTCCTTTCTCCATCCTCTGTCTATCCTTCTTCTCTCCAGACTCGTGATGCTTAGAACGTACAGATCAGTTACTTTGAAAAATGACTGTAAGGGACCTGCAAAGTAAATTATAGCCGCTAGCTAATTATCATTTGTGTACACCAATCTCCCACTTATCTTTTCTGCCAGACATTCCCAAGTACTGAGAAACAAGACATGATCAGAACACCACTCATGACACTAAAGCGCATTAACACAACATCAAAGCAAATAAAACATTTCCCACCAAGCACACCCCTATGGTTTAGCATGCTGCCTAATGTATAATACGCTGCAGGGCTGCACACCGTGTTATAGAATTGTATATAAACTCAACTATTATAAAATGCTGTATATCTGGAGGAATTTGGGTTTATGAAAATGGCATATTCCTCCTTCTTTACATTAGACTTGCTTTATAGAGGAGGCCTAAAGTCATGAAGTGATGTCACTTTTTAACCAAAGTATGCCAATGACATTGGGGGAAGTGTTCAAAGTTAATATAAAGGTAGCTCATTGCTGTTCCCAGCTTGTGAAAAATAGTGTTTTAAACTACATTTTGGACACAATTGGGTCTTGGTAAGTTACTGGGATTTAAAAATGTGTTGTCCTAATGATTGAGCTCTTGAAAAAATATCAGATTTTTGTATGACAGTTGGAAGCAAGTGATTTAAAAACAATCTTTACCTCAAAAATACTATTACTTAGTTTAGTTCTCATTTGAAGTCTGAAATCCCATATTTTTAAGAAATAAAAGATAAAGGGACTCAGTCAGTTTTTAACCCTACATAACGGAAACATTTATGATTTAACAGGCGTAAATCTAATTGTCTTTTAGGCATCACTTGTGCTCGCTTTCATCGCTCAGTTTTAGGAAGACCTGGAACGTTTGAGCATCAAGTTTTGAGAAATGTTCCTTTTCGAGCGCTTTCGGAAACTCCATCGTATTTTGCTTCCAAAGATGGTGCTGGCAAGGATGGGTCTGGAGATGGAAATAAGGTAGGTTTTTACAGAGCTCAAGACATAGTTAATTTTCTTTCCTTTCCCTGTACGTAATGTTTTTTAAACTCTGAATTGACATGCATGATGTAATTTAATCTTCCACACAATTGATTATCATAATAAACTAAGTGTATGCAGTGCTAACATGCCAGACTTGCAGTAGGCAAGTAGAAAGTTCTGCCTGGCTGAGCTCCTTTTCCCATTGTGACTGCATTGAGGCGACTGCCTCACTAACTCCCTCTTCTGCCGAAACTCTTAAGATGTACAGAACAGTTTGAGGTCAGCATCAAATACTAAATATATAAAACTTGCACATTTATTTTATTTTCTACTCTTATCAATGCTTATCATGACATTTGAAGGGTGCGTTTGGAATAGACTTTCTGGCCATATCTGTCTGATGGAGACTTCTAGCTGCAGATTCCTTATCTTAGAATTATCCTCAGGCGTCAGACTGAGTCCAGAAATCTTTAATGACTAGTTCCCCCTACTCGGGGTGCTGGTCATGGAAGGCTGGTAGGTGGCATCGTTTGGCTCCATGTAGTGTCATTGGCATCATCTGTGCCAGAAGGTTCACGTGTGGTGCCTATATAGGTGCAATACCAGTGCATTAATGTCAGTTCTTTTCTTTCCGTATCAGTCAGCTCAGATCTGGAGAGAACTACCTCCAGTCAATTTTTGGCTGACCTTTTTTCAACTTTTTAGCAAAGTCTTTTTTGAGAATTTTCCCCTGGTGTGGTAGGATGTCTACTAGAAAGGCCAGATTCATGCCATGCGCTGCCTGTCATCGACAGATGTTGGTGACGGACCAGCATCTTGTTTGCCTCTGACACCTGGAGCACGACACAAAGTCCTGGGCTGACTGCCGCGCCAAGCACCTCAAGGCCATGAGGGAGCTGTCCCTCAAGTTCATTGCAGAGCAAAATGTGATGCTGAGACAGTCTCTATCCCAGTTGAGAGTTAGGTACTGGGATCAGTCGCAGAGCCCAAGATCTTCATCGCACTCTCAGCCATCTGGGCGTTCAAATAAGTCCCACAAGAAAAAGAAGAATGAGTAGACAAAGAGGTCTTTGACTTTGCCTCATCCGTTGCGGTCCTCAGAAGAGACGAGGGAGCGTCTTCATTCGAGGCCTGACTCCAAAGTTGAACCTGCGCCTTGGCCGTCTCCGCGCCTCCCTGAGTTTCTGGGAGCAAGGGCAAGCCCCACCCAACTGAGTTCTATGAGGCCATGTACCTCATTTGGGCAGCCTAACCTCGCTGATGCGCCTTCAGGTCCTTGGGGTTCTGGAGAGGCCCCTACTGGTTCCCTGCTAGTGGGTCCGCCCTCAGCGCCAGTTGGGTCCCTTGGATCCACAGATGTATCCGGCAAGTGCTTGTCATACCACCTTGACCTTCCCCAACGCTGCGATCCCCATTCTCATCCCAGACTCCGACACTTAGCCGGAGGGACATCTTCTGATGCAGACTTTGGTGTTGCCTGGAGGCATGCTCTCCAGATCGGAGCCTGAGCCCTATTACTCCAGGCTAGGACTCTGGGATGGTTAGAAGACATCTCTGGATCCTGAAGAATACCAACCCCTAGATCCTAATGTGTGAGTACTTGGCAGAGGCCAGTGGATTGGACACCTCCCCAAATACTGGCATGTTGTCTTTCCATACCGTGTCTACAGAGGAGGGAGCGTAACTTTCTATGATGGTGAGAAAGGCGGCTGAGGTCCTGGACCTTAGGTTGCCCTCAATGGCAGTCAAGACCAACGTCTTGACAGATGTGCTTCAGTCAGAAGTGACCGCCTCCAAACTGTTTTTTTTTTTATTAACCCCTTACAGATGTCCTGCTTGAGACCTGGTCCAAGCTCAGCACAGGGGTTCCTGTGAATAGGACAATTGCCCACCACCATCCCCCTGCTCCAGGGTAACCCATCAAAGCCTCAGCCTCCCATTTAAAACCTGGCGCATTTCCTTCCGCTTCATCTGACAGGGAATCCAAGAGGCTGTACATCTTGGGGCAAGAAATTTTTTCCTTCCACCAGCCTTGTACAGTGGTCTGTGAACACTGTTTGCCTTTTGGGCCGTTACTCCTGTGCTCTTTCTGATTCAGTTGCTCAGGTGCTGCCCATGGTTCCAGAGGAGGCCCAGGCCATACTTTGCCACCTGTTGCTGACGGGAGAGATGGAGCTAAGTTCATGATCAAATTGGATGCCACAGACTCGCTGAACAGACCGGTTTCACCGGCGGTGGCCTTACGGCACCACACCTGGCTGAGAACTACTGCCTTTTCAGGGGATGTCCAAGCCATGCTCATAGACATGCCTTTTTATGGCTCCTGTCTCCTAAAAAGACAAGGCGGAGTCAGTGATGTAGCACTTCAGGGACAGCAGAGCTACTGCCAGGTCCTTGGGCCTTTGCATGGCCCCTTTCCAACCCCATTCCACCTTTTGTGCCCACAGAAGGGACTTTCAGCCATGTCTTTACCCACATGGCCACCACGTCATGCAGACTTTCCAGCCTCTGTATGGCTGAGGTCGCAGGTACCCACAGACCCTGTGGGTCAGGCAGCCAGAGGTCAGGCCACTCCATACCTCCCACACCCCTACATCCCCAGCATCTGCAGCCTCCAAAATCCTTTTGTTTGCCCTCTTACCATCCTGAGCACCCAGTGGGTGAGGCAGGAAATCTCATTACCTGACCCACTAGAGGTCTATTTTATCAGACCAATGGGTTCTTCATATTGTCTGAAGGGGCTATTCTCTCCCCTTCTCGACTACCCCTTCATCCATGCCACCCACTTGCGACAAGCTGATGGAGGACCATCTCACTTTACTCCGACAAAGTGACAACTCCCTTTGCCAATCGAGCCATAGGAAGAGTGTCAACACCAAAAGCACCAGAAGCAGCCCGTGGTTGTTATTCCTGCTACTCTCTGGTGCCCAAGGAGGATGGAGGCCTTTGTCTATCCTATACCTGTGCCATCTCAATTTTTTCCTCAAGAAGGAGAAGTTAAAAATGCTTACACTCCCTCAAGTCCTGTCTGCCCTGGGAGACTGGATAGTGGGATTGGACTTGCAGGACGCATAGGTCCACATCCCCGTCCTTCTTTCCCACAGATGTTACCTGCGGTTCACAGTAGGCCACAAGCACTTTCAGTTTGCTGTGCTATCCTTTGGTCTTACCAGTGCCCCTTGCGTGTTAAGCTACAAGCACAGCATCACCTCTTATCTGCAGAGATGAGGGGGTGTCAGTCTTCCCCCATCTCGATAACAGGCTTTTGAGGGCAAGCTCACCCCTGACAATAGTCTCCCACCTCAGGACTATGATGGACCTCCTGCTTTCGCTGGGCTTCACTATCATTGTGCCAAAGTCACACCTGAATCCCTCTCAGAATGCTCCCTTTCATCTGAGCTGTTCTGGACCTAGTGCAGTTTCTGGCTTAGCCTCCTGAACGGCGCATCCAGGATATTCAGTCTATGATAGCAATGTTTCAGCCTCAAACCTGGATTTCGGTGAGACTGACTCTGAGGCTGCAGGACCTCATGGCCTTCTGCATCCTGTTTGTGACACATGTCCACGCCATGTGTGGGCTATGCAGTGTGACCTGAAGGTTCCGCGGGTGCAGCATCAGGGGCATCTATCTGACAAGGTTCAGAACTCGGAAGGAACTGGAAAAGGTATGCAGCAGTAGTTAATGAACCGCAGTGGGGTGAGCAGCAGGCTACTCTCCCCTCCCCAGGCAGATCTGACAGTAGTGACAGATGCCTCACTCCTTGGATGGGGTGGCCATCTAGGAGCGATGGAGATCAGATGCCTCTGGTCTTGGGTGGAAACTGAGCTCCATATAACCTTTTAACCCACCCAGCGATTGTAGAAGACGAAACCGCTTTATGGGGTTTCCTTAAAGTGATGAGAAGTTGACCTTCTTTGTGCGGTCTGAGGTCATTAGTCATGACTTCGTAGCCCTTAATCGCTCTGACTACGCATAGCTTAGGAATCTGTGGGAATTATGGCTAAGAAATCGTTCAAGAATTAGATTTTGTACGTCTGTGAATGTGAAACGTGACCCCTCTGACGTAAACACTCTACCTTTTAAGTCCAAGACTCTGACATCTGAGACCCTACGACAGTATAGAAGGCATAGAAGGGGTTGCAAGCTTGGCCGACATCCGTTTTCTGGAAAGGTATTTATTGGACGGCTAATTCCGGAAAAGAGTCAAAACCTTATTGACGTCCCAAAGGGAAGAATAGCGAGGTTGGGGAGGCAGAGACAGTCTAATCCCCTTTAAACGTTTGCAAACCATGGGGTGTTGTCCTGCGGGAGATCCTTCAATCAGACAGTGACCCACGGAAATGGCGGAGCGGAAGGTATTAATCGATCTATATGTTATCCCTTCTGAAGCAAGGGACGCAAAAAAATTAATTCTATGGACAACGTCTGCCCCCCTGGGATCCAAGTGCTATTGAAGGCACCAACCCAACCAGCGTTTCCATGTACAGTTGTACCTTCTGTTAGTACTCTGACCAGGCTCTGGTGAGGAGAACAGCAGCCTCTTGCGAAATTCCTGGGATCTTCCAACGTTCCCGGTAATCCTCCAGGCAACAAAGCAGCAACTTCCAAGGACTTCACGTTTCCCGCCAGAAACGTGAGACTCTACACTCTGCACCCGACACCCCCCAGCTCGACCTGCAGAAAACAAACACCTCAGGGAGGACTCTCCGGCGACTGCGAGCCCGTGAGTAACCAGAGACGACCCCCCTGGGCCCCCACAGCGACGCCTGCAGAGAGAATCTAGAGGCTCACCCTGCCCGCGACTGCCTGTAACAAGGGACCCGATGCCTGGAACCAACACTGCACCCGCAGCCCCCAGGATCTGAAGGAACCGAACTTCGACGCAGGAGTGACCCCCAGGCGACCCTCTGCCTTGCCCAGGTGGTGGCTGTCCCGAGAAACCCCCGTGCCTGCCTGCACTCCCCCGGGTCCCTCCATTGAAACCTATACAAAACCTGATGCCCGCTTTGCACACTGCACCTGGCGGCCCCTGTGCCGCTGAGGGTGTGTTTTGTGTGCCTACTACGTTCCCCCCCTCCCCCCCCCCCCCCAGTGGTATACAAAGCCCCCCTGGTCTGCCCCTTGAGAACGCAGGTACTTACCTGCTGACAGACTGGAACCGGAGCACTCCAGTTCTCCATAGGCGCCTATGTGTTTTGGGCACCTCTTTGACCTCTGCACCTGACCGGCCCTGAGCTGCTGGTGTGGTACCTTTGGGGTTGCCTTGAACCCCCAACGGTGGGCTGCCTATGCCCCAGGACTGAGACATGTAAGTGTTTTACTTACCTCCTAATCTAACCTTTACTTACCTCCTCCAGGAGCTTATTGCCATTTTTTACAAAGACTGTACATGATATTGTTTTCATTCAAAGTTCCTAAAGTATCTAAGTGAAGTACCTTACATTTAAAGTATTAACTGTAAATCTTGAACCTGTGGTTCTTAAAATAAACTAAGAAAATATATTTTTCAATATAAAAACCTATTGGCCTGGAGTAAGTCTTTGAGTGTGTGTTCTTCATTTATTGCCTGTGTGTGTACAACAAATGCTTAACACTACTCTCTGATAAGCCTACTGCTCGACCACACTACCACAAAATAGAGCATTAGAATTATCTACTTTTGCCACTATCTTACCTCTAAGGGGAACCCTTGGACTCTGTGCACACTGTTTCTTACTTTGAAATAGTATATGCAGAACCAACTTCCTACAATGAAGTTTTCAGAAGCTTGTGTCGTGCCAATGACAGGAATGCCAGTCTGCCACCTGATTGGAGGTTCCTGGCAGATGCTCTGCCACCACTGAAATTTGATGGGTGAGACAATACTCCCAGAAGGATTTCTATAGATCGGAAAGAGCTTTCGAGTGGGTGCCTCCCAGGTGGTCTATATAACGCACTGCTGCCACATTGTCCATTTTTAAGAAGACACAGCATTGAGGTTTGTCCCTCGTCCAGCAACGCACTGCAAAAGAGCCCGCCAGGAGCTCCAGGCGATTGATATGGAGGGAGCGTTCTTCGGAAGACCACACTCTGCCAGTGGTACATTCCCCACAACGCGCTCCCCAACCAGAAGCGCTGGCATCAGATTCGGTGACTGATCCGGTTGTGACCCAAAGATGGCACGGCCGTTCCATGCTTCCATGTGAGTAATCCACAATTGGATTTCCTTCTTGGCTTTGTCCGAGAGGAGAACCATTTGAGAATAAGTGAGGCCTTTCTGTAAGTGGGAGATCTTCAACCTTTGAAGGGGCCAATAGTGGAGGAGGGCCTGGAAAGATCACTTGGATGGAAGAGGAGGGGAGGCCCACAGTACAAGCCAGATTGGGAAGGGAAGTTGTTCCCTTGACCAGGGACTGTCTGAGTTTGTGTCGTGATGGTGGCTCTGGCAGAATCTTCCACGAAGCACAAGAATTGGAGGGATTGGGTTGGGATTAGAATTGACTTTGCCTCGTTGATGACGAAGCCCAGAGACTGCAGAAGATGAACGGAAGATTGAA
Source organism: Pleurodeles waltl (assembly GCF_031143425.1). Taxonomy (NCBI): domain Eukaryota; kingdom Metazoa; phylum Chordata; class Amphibia; order Caudata; family Salamandridae; genus Pleurodeles; species Pleurodeles waltl. Next base: position 528,254,985 of record NC_090440.1, read on the forward strand.
GATGGAGAGAGAGGCAGAGGGGGCTTTGGTCCATCAGGAGAATGTCGTCCAGATAAATTGAGTCTGATGCCTCTGGACTGGAGAAAAACTCCCACGGGGCATAGGAGCTTGGTGAAACACCATAGGGTGGAAGAGAGACCGAACTGGAGAGAGGTAAATTCGAACGTCTGCCCCCTCCATTGAAACTGGAGGAAACAACGATGGGGAGGAAAGATGGGTATTGTTAGATATGCATCCTTTAGGTTGAGATGTACTAGCCAGTCGTTTACCTGTAGGAGATCTCGTAGAAGGTGGATGCCCTCCATTTTGAAGTGTCGGAATACCACCCATTAGTTGAAATCTCTCAGATTGATCACAGGGCGATGACCCCCGTCTCTCTTCTCCACCGACAAAGAGGTTGCTGACAAAGCCCGAGGGATGGGGAAGGTTGGAGCGATAGCCTGTTTCTCCAGTAGCTCGGAGATTTTGGTGTCTATAAGATGCATCTGTGATGGTGAGAAAGTCAGCAGACGAGGTCTCCTTAACTGTACAGGGGAATCGTAAAACTCTATGTGAAACCCCTCTACCATCTGCAGAACCCAGGCATCTGAGGTGAGATCTGCCCAATTGTGAGAGAATAGCGCCAATCTGCCCCCCCCCCCCCCCCTCAAAGCACACCCAATAACAGGAGAAACACTCACCTTGTTGGTTACTGAAGGTGTTGAAAGTGCCTGTGCCGGTGCCCCTGGACCCCCGGTGTCTGGGATATCGATGGGTCAGGTAGAAGGACCCAAAGCGGGACGAGTCCTGCCATTGTCCTCTTCCTCTGGAGGCATTCTAGGATGGGCGGCCAATCGAGCGCCCCCTTCCTCTATTGCCCAAGGCGAAAACCTGAGAGAAGACCTTTTTGATGGAGGTCTGGGCCTTCTCGAAGGAGTTGAAGGTGGAGATGAATTTGCCAAGCTCCCGGATGAACGGCTCCTGAAGAGGCCGACTTGGGCAACTGGGCCTGCCTCCGAAGTTGCCAATTCCCCCAATTTGGGGTCTATCTTAATCAGAAGTGACCTGCGCCTTTCCATAGAAAGAGCGCAGCTGGCATTGCTTAGCAGGATTATTGCCCTTCGCGTCCATCCTGACAGAACTTCTGGGGATATGAGGGATCCCGAAGCTATTGCATCTTCCGCCATGTCCAGGATCTTGGTGAGCGGGCCAACAACGTCCAAGAGTTTGTCCTGGCAGAACCACCAGGACCGGTCGATCCCTTTCTTGAGATCTTTGATGAATTTTCCGAGGAATGTCACCATATTGGTATCAATACCGGGCGTGAGAACTACCTTGTCCTGGAGGGAGGGACGAGGGCATTCCACTTTGAGGCGATTCTGCACCTACTTATCTAGTGGTTTACAAAGACGCCCCTCAACAGAGGCGGCCTCTTTGGGTGCTGGCAGCCACCCCAACCGACTGTGGGTGAACCAGATCTTCCGGACCGAGCATTTCATCCGGAGGAACTTCATCCGATCCGTGGACCTTGTGTGAGAGGAGTGCAGGTCCTTCTGGATCTGTGTCTGCGTCCAGAGATCGCAGGGACTCATCAGGTTTGTCAAAGTGGGGGTCCGAATCATGGGGATGCTCCAAGTCCTCTAGGGCGTCGTCTTCCCATGCGCGTTTCCGTGTAAGTTCCGGACTTTTTGCGCGGCCCCAATTAGAGAGTCCTGAGGGTCCGGTTTGATGATCTTTTGGAAGGGGCAGGGAGCATTGGAATGCCATTAATTCTATTTTCTCCTCTAGGAGAGGCGCCATAAGCTGGGTGACGACCTTATATTTTGAGGCGTCCATGATGTGACAGAAGTTATCATCAATTTGGAGGTAGGATATCTGCTCCTCCTCCATATAATCCCCAGAGTTATCTTCCAATTGTCTGTTTTCAGCCATATTGCCCCAATGTGGCCTGATGGGCACTCTAAGCCACACTCGTTGACTTGATGGCAATGAGGATGCTGAGTAGCTTAATATTGTTGCACAATGTGCTGAATATTGCCCTTAGGGCCAGGGGGGGGACGCTAATTCTCCCTTAAGTTTTTTGTGAGGAGGGGCAGATGGTCGCGCCGATCTAATAGGCCTGGGCCACATCCCTGCTTAAAAGACTGAGCCTTACCTTTCGGGTGTCCGGCTCCAGGCCGGCTCCGCAATTAAATCGGACAGCTCCCACCAAGCGTGGGGATTGCAAAAAAACAAAAAAAACTCCCGTAGTCAGCAGAATGCGAGCGCGCGTCAGTCACCGCTGTTTAAACTAGGCGAAACTGACGCATGATCTCCCCCGGGGTCTAACGCGCAGGATGCCAGGAATGCACGGGGCCTTCTGGCGGTCGGAAGACAGCACCGCACTCGGAGCCATGCTATAAAAGCCGCAAAGGAGACTAGAAACGTTCCCGCGGCCTTAGGGAGTGTTCCCTAGATTAGAACAACGAGGAAACACCGGGTGTAAATAAGAGAGACGAAAACCTTTATAGAAAAAACTGAAATCATACTTATCTTGCTGAGAGCTGTGAAGAAAGAGGAGGGGGAAGACATGGAGTCGGGCTCTTCAGGTGCTGGACGGCTGCTGATTGCATGCAGATGAAGCCCTTCATTGCTGTTTACTTCTTTCCTGATGTTTGCTGGAAAAAGTAGTTTAATGATGATGTACACACTTAATGCTGCTGTTTGAAGTAAAGTGAAGAAAGAAAAGCCTAATTCTCGCCTTCGGTCCTGACATAGAATCAGTTTCCCAGACCCTCCTTCGGAGAAGTATTTCTAAAGTATCTGTTCTGAGGTAAGGAATCTGTGGCTAGAAGTCACTATCAGATGAACGAGTTAATTCAAGGTAATGCTTTATCTGGTAGAGACGCCATCTAGCTGCAGTTTCTTATCGACCCACCCATCCTCCCATCTCTACAAATTTAGCTCCTAGCGTGAAAAGAAACTGAGTTTAGCACTCTTGGGGTGGTGCCTATACAGGCACCATGCACGTCACTTCCGACGATGCCACGCAGTGCCGAATGACCCCACCAAGCTATGAAAAAATTATGGATCCAGTCTGACTCCTGGGGATAATTTTAAGGTTATGAATTTACCGCTAAATAGTCTCTACCTGGTAAGGCATTATCGAAGGTAAGTAACTTTTTCTTTGAGGCCATATTGTTAGGTTTTGGGGTAAATAGTATAATCTAACTTTTTAACAAGCTGCCTTTTTTTTTTCTTTCTTTCTTTCTTTCTTTCTTTCTTTCTTTCTTTCTTTCTTTCTTTCTAAAATGTTTAACTATGCTGGAAAAGTAGCTTGTATTTCTCCTGCCAACACTGTTTAATTGGAAGATACTGCAATACGATGTTTACTAGCTATAGTGTGGACTGATTTTAATGAAACTCAAACCTTCTCTTAGAAATCTGTGGGGGAAGGAGGTAAGAAATCTGGTTCTGGAAAAGGAGGCAACCAGCTTCGCTGCCCAAAGTGCGGAGACTTGTGCACTCATGTGGAAACCTTTGTTTGTAAGTATCACCAGTGTGTTTATTTTGTTCATCAACATAATTTTCCATAATGAACTTGTTTCAAATGGGACTTTAGCAGAGAATACCGGCCAAATGTGGAATAATTGGAGGTCTTTGCATGAAAGACTTAGTTCCTCTTTCTTCTCTGTTTGACCTATGCATTTAACTGTCACTCTAAATGTTTATGCCGATTAACACTTGTGTGTATGACAGAAAATAACTTAGTTACATAGTTCAGACATTTCAACAAGATAATTATATTATCCTTACTGAATGTTTTGAAAATATAGGTCCTTCAAGCAGCAAATGCATTGTTTTATTGCGTTCCTTACTGATGAAAAAGTCTTTAACACTCTTCAGTCAACATAAGACCACAAACCTACTTACCTTTCAGAAAATTATATAGCACTGTTCAAGTAAGCAATTAACTGGAGCAATGCAGCTGTGTCACACTTATATCTTCCAGACTGCCATCCTGGAGTAAATTTTTGTCAACAGTTGTTAAATGCCATCTTCCTACTGCACCCCTACCTGCTTTGTATGGCCAAGTGTTATCAATTTACATGTGGTATTTTTCTTTCAACCTTCTTCCATGCATTGAAAGTTATTCTTGTAATAGTTTGGGATAATTACATTCAGAGCAAAGAGCTCACAATTATGAAGGTTTTGCTGTAATGTGTATGCAAATTTAATGCTAGCATTCCTCACAAAAAATGTGCATGTGGACAGCACCCATCTCTGTTGTACATGCTACGGTGCTGTGCCAGTTACCAATGCATCACCAAATCACAGCTGCCAACTCTTTGGTCAGAGGGACTGAAAGTAGTGGGTTTGGGGCTGCTGCAGCACCCCCAAAATTACCATGCTGGAGTTAAAAGGGTGAATAAGCATTAAGAAGGACTTTAATTGTGTTTTTATCTTGTCACATTTGCTGTGCGTTCAGAGACAATGATCTCATGTCAGGCTGTGTCTTCTGATAAATTGATGCTCATTCTTTTAGCTCCTGAGATTGTTTTATTTTTATTTTCTCTCACTGCAAGTGTAGTATGTGACAGTCTTGCTGGGGTAGAGGGATTGTAAAAGGAAAATCTCAAAGATGTAATTGTTTTAATACACAACAAAATTTTAATGCCTGTACATGAGTTCTAAAAATATTTCACAAAATATCAGCAGTTAGGAAAGCACAAATGAAGCATATTTTTTCTAACTGTGAAGTGTGATGGAGGCAAAGGGCCCAATGTAGAGTTTGGCGGATTAGGGTTACTCCATCACAAATGTGACGGATATACTATGGAAATCATAATACGGCGGATGGGATATCCGCCACGTTTGTGGCGGAGTAACCCGTCTGCCAAACTCTCAATCAGGCCCAAATATTTTGATAGGATCGAAAACTAATCAAGACAGATGACATGGTGATTGCTCAATGATCTCTGAAACCTAATTTCCACTCATCATTTGTGTCCTATATAGTTCTATCAATAGAATTGCATGTCTGTGCACTGTTTGTGGGACTGCTAGTTCATCTGTTTCTGGAGGAAATTCCTCCTAACACAATGACAAAGACATCAGTGGACCCTAACTCTGTTGGATGGCCAGTGATTAACTTTCCTCTAAGCCATTCATTTATTGGAGTGAGTTAGCAAGCGATAACACTTAAAGAGCATCCTTCTAAATTGTAATCTTCTCAAGGTGCTGATAACCAAACTTTCTGAGGCACTGAGTGTGAGAAGGTAGCCTCTTTCTAGCCTTGTTACCCCCACTTTTGGCCTGTTTGTGAGTGTATGTCAGGGTGTTTGTCACTGTTTTCACTGTCTCACTGGGATCCTGAGAGCCAGGCCTCAGTGCTCATAGTGAAAACACTATGTTTTCAGTATGGTTGTTATGTGTCACTGGGATCCTGCTGGTCAGGACCCCAGTGCTCATAGGTTTGTGGCCTATATGTATGTGTCACTGGGACCCTGTCACACAGGGCCCCAGTGCTCATAGGTGTGCATGTATATGTTCCCTGTGTGGTGCCTAACTGTCTCACCGAGGCTCTGCTAACCAGAACCTCAGTGGTTATGCTCTCTCATTACTTTCAAATTGTCACTAACAGGCTAGTGACCAATTTTACCAATTTACATTGGCTTACTGGAACACCCTTATAATTCCCTAGTATATGGTACTGAGGTACCCAGGGTATTGGGGTTCCAGGAGATCCCTATGGGCTGCAGCATTTCTTTTGCCACCCATAGGGAGCTCTGACAATTCTTACACAGGCCTGCCACTGCAGCCTGAGTGAAATAACGTCCACGTTATTTCACAGCCATTTTACACTACACTTAAGTAACTTATAAGTCACCTATATGTCTAACCTTTACCTGGTAAAGGTTAGGTGCAAAGTTACTTAGTGTGAGGGCACCCTGGCACTAGCCAAGGTGCCCCCACATTGTTCAGAGCCAATTCACTGAACTTTGTGAGTGCGGGGACACCATTACACGCGTGCACTACATATAGGTCACTACCTATATGTAGCTTCACCATGGTAACTCCGAATATGGCCATGTAACATGTCTATGATCATGGAATTGCCCCCTCTATGCCATCCTGGCATTGTTGGTACAATTCCATGATCCCAGTGGTCTGTAGCACAGACCCTGGTACTGCCAGACTGCCCTTCCTGGGGTTTCACTGCAGCTGCTGCTGCTGCCAACCCCTCAGACAGGCAGCTGCCCTCCTGGGGTCCAGCCAGGCCTGGCCCAGGATGGCAGAACAAAGAACTTCCTCTGAGAGAGGGTGTGACACCCTCTCCCTTTGGAAAATGGTGTGAAGGCAGGGGAGGAGTAGCCTCCCCCAGCCTCTGGAAATGCTTTGTTGGGCACAGATGTGCCCAATTCTGCATAAGCCAGTCTACACCGGTTCAGGGACCCCTTAGCCCCTGCTCTGGCGCGAAACTGGACAAAGGAAAGGGGAGTGACCACTCCCCTGACCTGCACCTCCCCTGGGAGGTGTCCAGAGCTCCTCCAGTGTGCTCCAGACCTCTGCCATCTTGGAAACAGAGGTGCTGCTGGCACACTGGACTGCTCTGAGTGGCCAGTGCCACCAGGTGACGTCAGAGACTCCTTGTGATAGGCTCCTTCAGGTGTTAGTAGCCCTTCCTCTCTCCTAGGTAGCCAAACCCTCTTTTCTGGCTATTTAGGGTCTCTGTCTCTGGGGAAACTTCAGATAACGAATGCATGAGCTCAGCCGAGTTCCTCTGCATCTCCCTCTTCACCTTCTGATAAGGAATCGACCGCTGACCGCGCTGGAAGCCTGCAAACCTGCAACATAGTAGCAAAGACGACTACTGCAACTCTGTAACGCTGATCCTGCCGCCTTCTCGACTGTTTTCCTGCTTGTGCATGCTGTGGGGGTAGTCTGCCTCCTCTCTGCACCAGAAGCTCCGAAGAAATCTCCCGTGGGTCGACGGAATCTTCCCCCTGCAACCGCAGGCACCAAAAAGCTGCATCTCCGGTCCCTTGGGTCTCCTCTCAGCACGACGAGCGAGGTCCCTCGAATCCAGCGACACCGTCCAAGTGACTCCCACAGTCCAGTGACTCTTCAGCCCAAGTTTGGTGGAGGTAAGTCCTTGCCTCACCTCGCTGGGCTGCATTGCTGGGAACCGCGACTTTGCAAGCTTCTCCGGCCCCTGTGCACTTCCGGCGGAAATCCTGTGTGCACAGCCAAGCCTGGGTCCACGGCACTCTAACCTGCATTGCACGACTTTCTAAGTTGGTCTCCGGCGACGTGGGACTCCTTTGTGCAACTTCGGCGAGCACCGTTTCACGCATCCTCGTAGTGCCTGTTTCTGGCACTTCTCCGGGTGCTACCTGCTTCAGTGAGGGCTCTTTGTCTTGCTCGACGTCCCCTCTCTCTGCAGGTCCAATTTGCGACCTTCTGGTCCCTCCTGGGCCCCAGCAGCGTCCAAAAACGCCAAACGCACGATTTGCGTGTAGCAAGGCTTGTTGGCGTCCATCCGGCGGGAAAACACTTCTGCACGACTCTCCAAGGCGTGGGGGATCCATCCTCCAAAGGGGAAGTCTCTAGCCCTTGTCGTTCCTGCAGTATTCACAGTTCTTCAGCCTAGTAAGAGCTTCTTTGCACCAACCGCTGGCATTTCTTGGGCATCTGCCCATCTCCGAGCTGCTTGTGACTTTTGGACTTGGTCCCCTTGTTCCACAGGTACCCTCAGACAGGAATCCATCGTTGTTGCATTGCTGATTTGTGTTTTCCTTGCATTCTCCCTCTAACACGACTATTTTGTCCTTAGGGGAACTTTAGTGCACTTTGCACTCACTTTTCAGGGTCTTGGGGAGGGTTATTTTTCTAACTCTCACTATTTTCTAATAGTCCCAGCGACCCTCTACAAGGTCACATAGGTTTGGGGTCCATTCGTGGTTCACATTCCACTTTTGGAGTATATGGTTTGTGTTGCCCCTATCCCTATGTTTCCCCATTGCATCCTATTGTAACTATACATTGTTTGCACTGTTTTCTAAGACTATACTGCATATTTTTGCTATTGTGTATATATATCTTGTGTATATTTCCTATCCTCTCACTGAGGGTACACTCTAAGATACTTTGGCATATTGTCATAAAAATAAAGTACCTTTATTTTTAGTATAACTGTGTATTGTGTTTTCTTATGATATTGTGCATATGACACTAAGTGGTACTGTAGTAGCTTCACACGTCTCCTAGTTCAGCCTGAGCTGCTTTGCTAAGCTACCATTATCTATCAGCCTACGCTGCTAGACACCCTATACACTAATAAGGGATAACTGGGCCTGGTGCAAGGTGCAAGTACCCCTTGGTACTCACTACAAGCCAATCCAGCCTCCTACACTGAGGACATGGAACAAAGTGCTGGAAAATAATACAGTTTAAGAGCAACAACAAATGCAAATGGGATACTCTTTTCACCCTGCTTTTATTTTCACTGTAGCAAATCCTGTGTGTTACTGGTTTCTGGGTTTTGATCATGTGATTTAGTGGTGTAGTGTTTAGAGCATTAGTCTGCTGAATCATAAGTTGGCTACAAAGAAATCACGTTATAGCTTCCTCATCCAGTCCTGCAGACCCACTTGTTCTAAACGTGATGACTGGATGGATCTATGGTGGTATGCCATGGCTTTGATCCAGCAGACATGTCCAATACAAAGGCACAGTACAACTGCACCTGGAGCCCTAGTGTTGCATATGGAACTTCTGCTGCACCTTAGGACACTGAACCCACCTCCCACACTGAGGCAGACAGTGATATCAGCAAATCTTTCCCATCCACCAGGAGTGTGCCGTATGCATCTTCCCAGGGTCCAGCTGACATGTCAGACAGGAAGCAATGGAATATGGCTTGGGTAGGCTCCTGAGACGCCATGCCTAATCTACAAACTGATTGGGGATCTGTAGCCTAGAGCACTCTACTGCTGGCTGTTGCAGCCAGCAAAGAATCGAAACTGAAAGCGCTGCTTCCCTGACATGGAAGAGGAAAGTTCCTAAGATGTGGTCGTCTGGCGACCAAAATCACGTTTGGGCACTTGACAGCACTAAATGACTGCATCCCTGAAGAATCCCTGAAGATTGCAGAAGGCTGTCTCTGCACCTTTGGTGCACCAATTGAGGCTTTGTACAGCAGAATCGCCCTGGACTTGTGGATCTGGCTGTGCTCATTCTGGCTGTCCTGCCACTAAGTGTATAGATGTTGCTGAATAGGAAAGAGGTGTGGGGGAAAGCGCAAGCCCTTAAAAATAAATTATCTACAACACCTTGTTATCCTAGCACCCTCCTTTCCCAGCTCTACTACACACAGCATAAGGTCCCCTTTCAAAGAGCATGAAATTACTGCTACTAGTGGGGAAGTGAACATCAACTAAATACAAGTTAAATAACTAGTAAGTGAATTAACACGCCCAAGAGGGTCTAGTCACCCTAGCAATACAAGCAGGGCTAAATGATAACTGTATACATCCAAATTACACATAATTGTTGCTAGATCAAAGCACCCTAAATGTGCCCAGTTCAAGTGCCTGGGCTCAAGAACATAACTAACTAACAAAGTTGAAATAATAAGCAGACTACCCACAAGTACTCCCTGCATTGCACCTGTGGATGTCTATTACATAGCTGTTATAATCCTATTTTATGTTTTACTAATTGATTGACTAACTCCTAAATCAAATGGGCAGACTCAAACCATTTAATTCAGAGCCTGCAGCTGTTGCAGTAATGCCTTCACCAAACAACCTCGGAAAGCAGAGTCAAAGGATTCAACATATGATCACAACTGGTTGTGTTGCCAACTGAAGATGAAGATAAGCTAAAACCCACTCTGCAAGCTGCGAGGGAGTCCAGAATGGCTGTGGTTCACACACTGTGGATTGATACTGTGGCCATAGAGATCAGTTTTGTAAGAGCTGATCATTGCTAAGTGAGTTTGCAACCCCAAAACCAATATAAGCTGCACTGAAACCTGACATAAAGAATCTGCTATGTGTGCTCTGATGGATAGTGTCCGATTCGTGGCATAGAGGGTGATCATGCAGAGGAGCACTCCAGGCGCAAAAAACATTCTTATGGTGGGCCTTCTTGAAAGCATTAAGAATGCCAACATAAAGGTGTTTTTGAAGACTGGGTTTCCAAGGCAGTGGCATCATTGACTCTAATGTTTTACAATGGAACAAACACATTGAACCCTGGTGATCCCCTTTCGTGACAGCTCTTCTGTGACTGATAGCTACATTTCTTAATTATGCAGACACGGGCCTCATCTTGCAATGAGTCAGAGCAATGGGCCCTGTACAATTGTCGAATGCTACAGTTAGGTTTTCCAGGCTACTATTTAGCAAAAGGAATTCCTACCATGAGGAAGTGAAATTTAACAGCATGGGATCCTTTGAAAACCGAAGGTGTTGTAGATAGAAAGGATACTTCTTCACAGATGTTAAGGCAGTCTGCAACTGGTTGAAAGAGGACCTTTGAGAACGGCAGGACCAGTAACAGCGTGAATAGGACTGGCTCACATCGAGAAGTAAGAAATGACGTATATTATTTGGTAGACCCTCCCCCCCACCCCCCTCCCTGAGGCACAGATTGCAAGAAGCAAAAAAGCAAACATGGCTCCATTGAAGGTGATATGTAATCACCAGTGAAGTGCGGCACCAGAAGATCCTGAGGCCATACATGCAGGTTCTGAATCTGACACTGGTAAGTTGACAAATAAGCATGGCAGTAGGCCGGGGCCACCCTAATAGCTGCCTAAGTGACTATGTAAAGTAGTTGGGATAAACCTGCCCATTTCCCTTAAGATTTGTGTAATAATTGCAGATGATGTCTAAATACAGTTGCTCCCAACTAGCCCCTCATAAGATAGCATCCTTTAGCATTTACTAAGGCTTACGTTCTAAAGTACAAGCTGATGGGAGAGGTGAAAACTCGTGAAGTCCGGAAAAAAAACCTGTGTAATTGAAATATAGCCCCCAAAATATAATCTGCAAACACAACATAGTTGAAATGGAACATTCAGACATCTGGCAATAAGTCTGGAAATTTAGCGTGCTGTGAGACTCGAACATCAGCTAGCACATATTTATCTACATGAAAAACACATAATTAAATTTGTCCCTATTACAGAAGGACACATACACATTCTTTACGTGGAATGTGTCTGGTTAGTGACTACCAGCATTTTAAAATTCATGCATTTATTAGATGCAGATGAGTAGACTAAATAGAGAACTAATCATAATTATCTCCAGATATGCAGCAAATTTTGCATCAATGAACCTTTTATAACATATTGACCAAACTCCTCCTCGACCAGGAGGTGTTTTTGATATGAGATGACAACTTCTATTCCATTAAAGGACCATCATTCCAACCCTACCTGAGACAGTTACCTCAAAAACAGCACAAGACTCCAAAGTGTGGTTGACAAATGGGAAACTTGGAGATGTTTGTAGGTACACCCATCCTCTTGACACAGAATATTCCTTTTACTCTGTAGTATATAACCTCTGTGGTACTTTGGATATGTTTAAACTTCTTGTACGCACCACCACCATTATTTACCAGCCTTGATTATTAATGTTGAATACCTGGGGATAACAATCCTTGATCACTCCTTCCCTTAATGATCTCATTCTTAGGGAGAAGGTGACTAACTTTTATGGAGACTGGAGATTACAACCATCTTCAGCGATTTTCCCCCTGCCCCCCTCCCCCCGCCCGTTTATCCCAGTGCCTGTGTGCAAACAAAGTGGTTCTGGTGCTGGTATCTTCTTGGTTGGACTACTGTAATGTGCTTTTTCTTGACATTAGCAAGTCGGCCTTAACTAAGCTACAGAAGCAGTGTCCGTTTTCCAGCCCTTTTTGGGTTTACAGCTTATCTATATTATCCTGCTTTCGTTTCTTCCTTAGTTGGAAAAACTAATGTGAAATGTTTTCTTATGACCATTTTCATTTATCGATGTCTTTTTATTAGTAATAATAATTAGTTCCTTTGTTTTGTAAATAAACTGAACAAAATTGGACCGAAGTAACTTGGTAATAGGGTTAAAAAAATAAACATGATTGTCTAAAAATTCGTCCTTTTGTTATTTGCCCTTACGATCGAGCCCCTTGCTAGTATTATCCGGTTCCACACAGATATCCTAGGTTTCTGGGTGGGCAAGGGGGAGAGTGAATCAGTAAAGATCTTGCTACATGCGGAAAATATCCTTCTTTACGTCCCCAGCCCGATGGAGACGTTGCCCTGGATCTGGGATACACTCGAAAAATACTGGACTTACTCAGGCTACAGAATTAACTTGTCCAAGACAACCCTTTTCCAGTATCGGGCAGCATTGCATGTATTGTACCACCTGCTAACCTACACATAGGTGGGGATGGCTTCAAATATTTGGAGATTTACATCACAACAGACCTCGTCAAAAGAAGATAGCAAAACCTAACAAAAGTTATCTCTGAGCTCCACAAGGACATGGAGCGCTGGGGGAAAATCCTTTTAACATTATTCAGGAGGGCAGCCCTGTTTATAATGAGATCTCTACCTAAATTACTGTACGCCTTCCAAAACACCTGTTGTAGGAGGCTGGACTGGCTTGTAGTGAGTACCAAGGGGTACTTACACCTTGCACCAGGCCCAGGTATCCCTTATTAGTGTATAGGGTGTCTAGCAGCTTAGGCTGATAGATAATGGTAGCTTAGCAGAGCAGCTTAGGCTGAACTAGGAGACGAGTGAAGCTCCTACAGTACCACTAGTGTCATATGCACAATATCATAAGAAAACACAATACACAGATATACTAAAAATAAAGGTACTTTATTTTTATGACAATATGCCAAAAGTATCTCAGTGAGTACCCTCAGTATGAGGATAGCAAATATACACAAGATATATGTACACAATACCAAAAATATGCAGTATAGTATTAGAAAACAGTGCAAACAATGTATAGTTACAATAGGATGCAATGGGGACACATAGGGATAGGGGCAACACAAACCATATACTCCAAAAGTGGAATGCGAACCACAAATGGACCCCAAACCTATGTGACCTTGTAGAGGGTCGCTGGGACTGTAAGAAAACAGTGAGGGTTAGAAAAATAGCCCATCCCAAGACCCTGAAAAGTGTGTGCAAAGTGCGCTAAAGTTCCCCAAAGGACATAGAAGTCGTGATAGGGGAATTCTGCAGGAAAGACACAAACCAGCAATGCAACAACGATGGATTTCCAGTCGAGGGTACCTGTGGAACAAGGGGACCAAATCCAAAAGTCACAAGCAAGTTGGAGATGGGCAGATGCCCAGGAAATGCCAGCTGTGGATGCAAAGAAGCTGCTACTGGACAGTAGAAGCTGAAGGTTCTGCAGGAACGACAAGGGCTAGGAACTTCCCCTTTGGAGGACGGATCCCTCACGCCGTGGAGAGTCGTGCAGAAGTGTTTTCCTGAAGAAAGACCGCAAACAAGCCTTGCTAGCTGCAAGTCGTGCGGTTAGGGTTTTTGGATGCTGCTGTGGCCCAGGAGGGACCAGGATGTCGCCAATTGCGTCTGGGGACAGAGGGGGCGTTGAGCAAGACAAGGAGCCCTCTCAGAAGCAGGCAGCACCCGCAGAAGTGCCAGAACAGGCACTACGAAGTGGAGTGAAACGGTGCTCACCCGAAGTTGCACAAAGGAGTCCCACGCCGCCGGAGGACAACTTAGGAGGTCGTGCAATGCAGGTTAGAGTGCCGTGGACCCAGGCTGGACTGTGCACAAAGGATTTCCGCCGGAAGTGCACGGAGGCCGGAGTAGCTGCAAAAGTCGCGGTTCCCAGCAATGCAGTCTGGTGTGGGGAGGCAAGGACTTACCTCCACCAAACTTGGACTGAAGAGTCACTGGACTGTGGGAGTCACTTGGACAGAGTTGCTGGATTCAAGGGACCTCGCTCGTTGTGCTGAGAGGAGACCCAGGGGACCGGTGATGCAGTTCTTTGGTGCCTGCGGTTGCAGGGGGACGATTCCGTCGACCCACGGGAGATTTCTTCGGAGCTTCTAGTGCAGAGAGGAGGCAGACTACCCCCACAGCATGCAACACCAGGAAAACAGTCGAGAAGGCGGCAGGATCAGCGTTACAGAGTTGCAGTAGTCGTCTTCGCTACTTTGTTGCAGTTTTGCAGGCTTCCAGCGCGGTCAGCAGTCGATTCCTTGGCAGAAGGTGAAGAGAGAGATGCAGAGGAACTCTGATGAGCTCTTGCATTCGTTATCTAAGGAATTCCCCAAAGCAGAGACCCTAAATAGCCAGAAAAGAGGGTTTGCCTACTTAGGAGAGAAGATAGGCTAGCAACACCTGAAGGAGCCTATCAGAAGGAGTCTCTGACGTCACCTGCTGGCCCTGGCCACTCAGAGCAGTCCAGTGTGCCAGCAGCACCTCTGTTTCCAAGATGGCAGAGGTCTGGAGCACACTGGAGGAGCTCTGGGCACCTCCCAGGGGAGGTGCAGGTCAGGGGAGTGGTCACTCCCCTTTCCTTTGTCCAGTTTCGCGCCAGAGCAGGGCTGAGGGGTCCCTGAACCGGTGTAGACTGGCCTATGCAGAAATGGGCACCATCTGTGCCCATGAAAGCATTTCCAGAGGCTGGGGGAGGCTACTCCTCCCCAGCCCTAACACCATTTTCCAAAGGGAGAGGGTGTAACACCCTCTCTCTGAGGAAGTCCTTTGTTCTGCCTTCCTGGGCCAAGCCTGGCTGGACCCCAGGAGCGCAGAAACCTGTCAGAGGGGTTGGCAGCAGCAGCAGCTGCAGTGAAACCCCGGGAAAGGCAGTTTGGCAGTACCCAGGTCTGAGCTACAGACCTGTGGGATCATGGGATTGTGCCAACTATGCCAGGATGGCATAGAGGGGGCAATTCCATGATCATAGACATGTTACATGGCCATATTCGGAGTTACCATTGTGAAGCTACATATAGGTAGTGACCTATATGTAGTGCACGCGTGTAATGGTGTCCCCGCACTCACAAAGTCCGGGGAATTGGCCCTGAACAATGTGGGGGCACCTTGGCTATTGCCAGGGTGCCCACACACTAAGTAACTTAGCACCCAACCTTTACCAGGTAAAGTTTAGACATATAGGTGACTTATAAGTTACTTAAGTGCAGTGTAAAATGGCTGTGAAATAACGTGGACGTTATTTCACTCAGGCTGCAGTGGCAGGCCTGTGTAAGAATTGTCAGAGCTCCCTATGGGTGGCAAAAGAAATGCTGCAGCCCATAGGGATCTCCTGGAACCCCAATACCCTGGGTACCTCAGTACCATATACTAGGGAATTATAAGGGTGTTCCAGTATGCCAATGTAAATTGGTAAAATTGGTCACTAGCCTGTTAGTGACAATTTGAAAGAAATGAGGGAGCATAACCACTGAGGTTCTGAATAGCAGAGCCTCAGTGAGACAGTTAGTCATAACACAGGTAACACATTCAGGGCACACTAATGAGCACTGGGGCCCTGGCTGGCAGGGTCCCAGTGACACATACAACTAAAACAACATATATACAGTGAACAATGGGGGTAACATGCCAGGCAAGATGGTACTTTCCTACACCTGTGTAAAATTGTCTGACATAATTGCCAAATTAGATGAGGAGGTCTGTGCATTCCTTGGGGCAGGAAACACCCCAGGATCTCCCTGCAGTCACTCCAGCGAAACGTATACAATGGCGGGATATCTCTATCGGATCGCAGGGCATATTATTGGGCAACACACTTGATAGCAATAAATGACTGGGAGCACGGACCTGGGGGCCAACCCATGTATCTGCTTGAGAGAAGTCAATTCACGCATGAATCTGACCAACACTACTTATAAGGGGGCAAAGGCTTGCAAGCACTCCTGCTACCCACACAACTTACGATGGATGCTTGGAACAAGGCCGGAGGCAATATGAGGTTGCACGCCACACTAACTAGGGAAAATCCGTTGTGGGAGCACTCCTACTTGAAGGAATTGGGGAGGCTGTCGGGCTTTTGGGGATGGGACACCATTGATATTTCTAAATTTGGGCACATGATCAAGAAGGGTGCACTGAAAACCTTCTGCAACCTGCAAGAGGAATACCTTCTTTCAGGAACGCAGCACTATCATTACATTCATGCTTGGTGAGCCGAAAACTTGGATGAATCGGACCTCCCAGACTACGCTCCGTTAGAGGGACATTTCCACATGGGTCAACTAGAAGAGGAAGCCATCTCTTGGATATACAAAACTCTAAATAATAACATGCCAGACACTCAGCTGAAGTGCCGATGAGAGGGAGATCTGGGGCCAATGGATGATACAGACTGGGAGATCACCCTTATGCACCCCCGCACAGTGGCCATAAGAATCCGATTACTATTTATTCAGTTTAAAATCCTGCACAGGATTTACTATGATAGGCTGAGACTACACACAATGGGAAGGACCCCAACTCCTCCCTGCCTCCGCTGTGGGCCTGCATGGGGCACATTCATGCTTACGCTGTGAACATGCCCAAATATACAGAAATATTGGTCAAGTCTTATAGGTGAATTGGGTGAGATCCTCGAGGCACATATTCCAGTGGAACCCTGCTATATACTGCTCCGCATACACACAGGTGTAGACCGGTCACGCTCCAAACTCCTTTTTGGCAATCTAGGACTAGTTGTGGCGAAGAGAGACATTGGGGGACCCCCAGTACTTGGCAAAGCCCCCACTATTGCAGAGTGCATTCAAGGGATGGAACAGAATATGATGGCCGAGATGTTGACTTACCGGGCCCATGGATGCCCACAAAAATGTAATAAGGTGTGGGGTGCATGGAAGTCTTATCATGACCTGCAGGACAAGTTAGCCCACTCACAAGTTGAACATTACACTTGAGCACTGACACACTGTCTTATTCATGTCCAACACAGAAAATATATTGGAAGCCCTTCCTTGCTCAAACAGATGGGATTAACAACTGTATTAGCAGATCTGGTATCAATTCTAATGTATTTTGTTAATGTAATTATTGTCTCCATATTTCAAGTCCAGCACGGGAGCAGGACAATTCAGTTCTTATGAGTGTGATTTACCTTGGTGGGGCAAGTGCATTCCGAGCAGGCTCCACCTCTACGTAAAAGCACCTCACAGGTGGTCAGTCTTTTCCACATAGGATTCTTAACTTTGAGACATTTCCAGGGAAACTCATCTTACACTGTAAAATGCATAGCCTTCTAGATCCTGTTTTCTCCTGGTGGAGTTTCAACCCTGCTGCCACTGATTTTAATAAATGCCTTGTGTAGGGCAAATGTTGCGGAGTGATGGCCATGTCATCTGTTTGGTTGGTTTTCCTTAATCCCAATCCATCAAAGGTAGATTTGTCAAAGTGTCATTCAGATAGCTGAGGAACAGAAGAGGTCCACTACATGAGTGAGAAAGAGGGAATTGATTATAGGTCGAAATCTTGCTCTGTCCACTTCTGCTGCATAGGGTACACACGCTCTTCTTCCCATAATGTCGATTCTGCCACTCAGAAGATGTCCATCTACTCATTATTACTGACACTTCTGATCAATGTCAAGAGATACTTCAGTGAGATTTCTGACTTCGAGGCATACTCCTGTTTCAACATAAAAATGCTTGGATTTCCCTGAGCCGGAACTTGGAGAAACATCTTGATGGTGGGGGCTCACCATCTGAGTTGCCTTCTATCTGCAAGTCGTGGAGCAGAGTTGTACCACTTTCTCCATTTTGTGGAAATTGTGTATATGGTGATTTCTGTCTCAACAGAGGATGATGACGAGACCGATCTCCCTTTGGCATAAACCTTTCTCGACAGTCGTGCTCAGCCTTTTATCCAGGATCGTCAGAGAGATGCGAGGTCCTGAGGTAAACGTTATTCCGGGTCTAGTGGTCTGAGCATTTTTGGAAGAGTTGAAGAGAATAGGACCCTGAACACAACTCTCATTGTAGATGTCCTGGTGACTGCCAGCCTGAATCATTTTCGCAGTAGGACAGGACATGCCATAGGTATTTGCTTCAATAATTACTCCCTGATTCTGGTTTATCATCGGATTTAGAAGTGCCTGCACAATTTCCATCCAGAATCTCCTGTTTACAACAGCTTTTCTTTTTCCATAGCTCCTCATAGAACACTGAAAATTAACTACTAGCAGCACACCTGAAGTTAGCACTTTTTAAAAAAAAATTCAGATGGTACCTCAAGTTCAGCCGTTTGCACCTCTGCTTCCTTGTCTTTTGGAGTCTATGATGGATGCTTTTGTGAATGCTTTCTTTATGCTGCCAGCAAAGTTCACTTAGTCTGATCAGCTGTCCTTGAAAGAGTTGGCCCTGGCAGATTCCTTTGTTGTAGCTACAGCAAAGTTGTTTAATGCAGCATGCTCGACTTCCTCAGAATTGCAGCTGAAAGAAAGAAGATGGGATGCTTTGGGACAAAAGGTTTGTCAGATATTGGCTGGTATTGTGAAAGCTGCCATTTCTTCTGCTCTTGAGTTCCTCTGACTGATCGCTTTTGGATTCGGTGAACCAATTCATGGAGGTACGTCCATGAAGTAAGATGATTTTCTTGAGATGGTTAAGGAAGGCATTACATTGGCTAACCTGATTTGCATAGTGAGGAATACTGCAGATATTGCCATAGTAAACATTTGTCATAGAGTTTCAGTGTGATGCTCTTCCTGGTTCAGACTTGTGTTGACCATTCATGCACAACAAAAGATGCCGGAATTGTCCTTATATTGGACTTATCTTTTTAGACCTTTTATAGACTTCAGGCAGCTGAGGAAACCAAAAAAACTGAAGATGGATGCAGAAACATTGACAAGTCTGTAGAAGGGAAAGGTGCTTGCACGCATGCAGTTTAAATCTTTCAGCTAAGAGAAATATCCCTTGCACAACATTTTAGAAAGGACAAAGGACCAATAGCAACAGGCTTTTCAAAATCAAACATCTTGCCAAGCAGAGGATAATGGCCAACAGTCTTTTGTTGCCACCTACAAAACAATGACTCCATCGTAAGCAACAGGTCTTTCAAATCCAAGTTCTTGCCAAGAGAAGGATAATGGACAACAGTCTTTTGCTGCCACCTGCAAAACAGTGACCCCATCATCCTGCTCCCACTGATGAGCACATCTGTGAGAGGAAGCATATCCAACTCTCTCCTGCCTGGCAGGAAATTACCAAGGATATGTGGGTGCTAGATGTGCAGTAAGCATTCAAAATCGGGTTTTCCAGCTCTCCCCACTCTGATTTCACTGAAGTGAATTGAATCCTACAATGCTGGACCGGTTGTTTCAAGAGACTTTATCACTGCTAGAAAACTGGGTGATGGACCCAGCACTGAGACACCAGTGGAACAAGGGAATCTATTCCTGTTATTTACTAAGCAAGAAGAAAGGTCCCTAGCAAGAGGTTTACCCTTTTTTTAGGTTTGAAAATGTAAACAAGTGGGTACAATTGGGAAAAACTCAAAATACAGACTGTTTAAAAATGTTTCCCTTTTCTGCATCAAGGCAACTACGCTTATGCTATGGCTCTGCAGGGAGCCTATTTTCATGCACCCAGCTGTTCAAATCATAAAAATCTAGATTAACAGTCATTATTGCTATAAAGTATGTCCATTCGGACTGAAATCAACTCTTATGATTTTTTTTTCCAAAAGTTTTGGCAGTCGTACCAGCTTGCCCCACAAAAGTGTTAATTTACCTTCATCTAAAGGATTGGCTAATCAAAGGTTCTTCTCATCCAAGACTTCAAGACCTTCACCTGCAGTAGACTTGCTTTTCAAATTGTGTCTCAATCTTAATGTAAAGAAGTTCACATTAAACAAAGAAAAAGGAAAGTGTCTCGCCTCACAAAAGTTTTCTTTCCATCTGTCAGAAATGTCTACCACTCTGTCTGGTTGAGTCCTCTTTACTCTGGAGTAAAGATCTCCGGCAAATAGCCCCCCTATGGGGGGTGCCCGTCAGACATTGCAGCGCCAGTCTGACGAGGATCATTTCCGATGATGAAGCTTGACACTCATTTTGGGTGTGTAAGGATTCTTGCTCCTAGAATTAGGACTTCTTTCTCCTACTTCCTTTTTGGAACAGTGTATTTTGTTGTAAAGTGCATTATATTAGGGAGGTCATACACTGGACCATTATTTCTCCCCATCCCTTTACTTGTTCTACATTGTACAGCAGTTTCGCTGTGGGATATTACATATCTTGATTAGTCCCTCATTATGGATAATTTTCAGGGACTTCGCTTTGATGATGACATTGTGTCTGCAATTCTGCACACTCCGTCCATCTTGGTCAACGATGGTGCTGGACCTTCGGGTCCTACAAAAGAAGAGTGGGATAAATTGTCCTCACTCAAATGTGACCTTATTAAGACAGTCCTTCATGGTACTATCATGACTGAGTACCTGAGAGCCAACATAGCCCCTAACGGGCTTCTAGTGTCTAATATGCCGAGGATATTTCTACAGGACCTGGCTTTCAGGAAGGATTGGGCCCAGATCGCTTGGAAGTGTACCAGGGACTGGCTTGTCCTTATTATTAACACTTCTAAGCGGCTAGTAGAATCCATTACCATTCAGATCAACTTGATGGAAAGCTCACTAAAAACCACAGTTGCCTTGACCGCCTTTAAGAGCCGATTGGCGAAGATTAATTCTGATCTTAATGAGACGAAGGAATTCCTCACTCAGCAAAAGATCACCAAATTACAGAAAGATATCATCAAGTTCAGCAGAGAGAAGGTCTATCCTTATATCAAAGAAGACTATGCCGCTGATACTCAATCTCTTTCCTCAGATGATTCTTCTTCCTCTGTTAAGAAGCCCTGAAAATTCAGCAACAGCTCCTCTTCTGACAGATGGAGCACTGATGACGATAGATCTCAACCTTACTTCCACTTCCCTCAGTACCCTCATGGCCAGCCGTTAGCATGGCAACCCCCATTCCCCTTCTACCAGCCGCGCCCCGTGGTACCATATGTGCCTTTTTTAGGTCACGGCCGGGGCAGAGGAAGAGGCAGAAGGAGAGGAAGAGGCAGAAGGGTTCATTGGGCACCGCAGGAACCACAGATGGTGACTCAGAGTCAATGGAAGAATCAGCCCAATCGGACTTAGTAGTGAACTTGTCCTCCAGAAACCTATCCTCAGATGAGAGTAGAGTCTTGAATAAGGGATTGGGCTTTGTCCCGACCCCCAATGAGGATTTCCTTCGTCTCCACTGTGAGCTCTCCCAATTCTTCAGAAAAATTAGACTTCAGGTCTTCTTTCAAGATAGTCCCATTGACAATCAGCCGAGGATTCGGGCCTTAAAAAGCCATGTACCTTTATGCCCCCCTCAGCATCCTTCCCATTGTGAGGTTTTGGCATTTGAGAAGGCGGTCATGAATGACCTCCAGGGTCTACACCCCAGACGGAATTTTGTCAACCTACCTAATACAGATCGGAGTGCTCTTAGGACACTGGCATCCGACACCAGCATAGTGATTTAAACCAGCAGACAAGGGAGGCGCAATAGTAGTTATGAATACTACAGGCAGGAATGTCTACGGCTTCTCGGGGATTCCACCTACTACTCTCGGATCACTCGAGACCCGACCAAGAGATTACAAATCGAGATACGAGGAATGATCGAGGAAGCTTGTAGCAATTCATGGATCTCACAAAAAGAAGCAGAGTACTTGGAAACCAAGGATCCATGTGTCCCATATTTCTACTGTCTCCCTAAGATCCACAAAGGGAGGACTCCTCCTCTTGGTCGCCCTATAGTTTCAAGGATAGGTTCGGTCCTTGAACCACTATCCACCTTCTGCGACCATTTTCTACAACCTCTTATAAGAGAGTCTACCACTTATTTGAAGGACACCAAGGATGTCCTAAATTTAATAGACGCCATCAATGCAACTGTTCATGTACATGCCCTCATTACCCTTGATGTGGAAGCTCTGTACACGAACATACCACAAGAAGCTACTCTAAGGGTAGTTGAATCTGCTCTTTTGTCCAATATCTGGGAATCGGCTACTCCTGTCCATTTCATAATGCATTGCGCCACTCTAGCCTTGACAGAAAACTTTTTTCAATTTGAAGATCTTCTTTTCCACCAGGTGCGGGGTACGTCTATGGGGAGCACCTTTGCCCCGAGTCTGGCTTGCCTATATATGTATGATTTTGAAAAGCGGTTTGTGTTGCCCCTTACTAACCCTTTTCATGATAATATCAAACTGTGGCCTCGATATATTGATGACATTTTGATCATTTGGCAGGGTCCACTTTTGGAGGTGGATGCTTTCACAACATGGGTGAACAGGTTAGATCCCCTTTTGAGGTTTACATCCTCAGTGTCCTCCACTGAGATCCCATTTTTGGATCTTTTGATCAGCATTGACAATGGCAAACTTGTTACAAGAACTTACCAGAAAATCACTGACCCTAACAGCCTATTACTTTTATGAAAGCCATCACCCTAGAGCTCTACGAGACAACCTTCCTTACGGTCAATTCCTAAGTGTACGTTGGAATTGCAGCAGTCTACACACATTTACCAATCAAGCGAAGGATCTTTCCAAGAAATTGAGGGAACGCCATTATCCGGTTCATGTGGTGAAAACAGCGCACAAACAAGCCAAATACTGTAACCGGGATACACTATTGTCAACAAATCCTCGATCCTTAGAGAATAAACTGACCTGCGTGACTACATTCACCCCCCCCCCCCTGTCCAACACCATAAAAAAGGCGGTGTTCAAAACATGGAATATTCTGTGTAGTGGAGAACTAGCCATATCTAAACCTCTTTTTGCTTTCAAAAGAACGGCCAACATAAGGGATATGTTGGTCCACACCCGACCTCGACCCCCCGCCATCATTTGCAAACATAGGGCATTGTGGGATACTCCACCGGTTACGGGTCATTTTCCCTGTGGCAATTGTAATGTGTGCTCACTCACGAAACGCACTGACACCCTTGAACTGGACCCAATTGGTACATGGCGGTTACTTAAGCAAACTAATTGCAACACTCGCAATTGTGTGTACTTGATACGTACCCGTGTAACTTGCGATATGTAGGCATGACCACTAGAGCAGTCAAACTGAGAATCAACGAGCATCGCAGCAATATCAGATGTGACCGCACCACAGCCAAACTTACTATACATTACATTGATGTGAATCACAGTCCAGATGATATGTGGTGGGTTATTCTACAGACCAGCCCACTAAAGGACATGAGATCTCTTTTTGAACTTGAACAGCGCTGGGTGTATAAACTTAACACCCATATCAGAGGACTTAATGATGATATCCCGTGAATTAGCCTGCCACATAGATAACCGAATTGACTATGGGGGTCCATTTTAGGATTTTGTCTTTCATCCACCCCTACTTGATTACCCAGATGGGTCCCTAGACAGTGCCCGCTGTCTTCTTCTTGCGGACTGACGCTGTCAATTCTAGGATTTATATTTCCATGATTATTTTTGGGCTTTTCCAATTAATGTCTTTGTTATACCCTGGTCCACTCAATAGTACCTCTGGAAGTGCCTATCATGTGTCCTCCGCTGTGGTTTCTACATTTCTATGCATGTATCCTATGTGGGATGAGGCTCTATGACACTAGAATTTCCTTTATATTAAGGACACTCTTAAGATATCCCGTCTGACCCCCCATTTTTCTGGACGAGGAGCAATTTTTTACCATTACGAGGGGGGTATTATACATAGTCCTCTTTCCATTGTCATTTCACTCGCAACACAGCCGTAGCGCTCGCTCTGCAAGGTCGCCTAGCAACAATATACGCATCATTCTGACGCTCCTGTTCCGGTGTGTGCTTATCTACATGCACGTCACCCCAATCACTGACTTCCAGGTTAAAGGGTTTTTCCGCTCCGCGTCTTCCCTAGACTTACGGGAGCGCGGTCAGGGGTAGGTTCCCTGCTTTGGCGGCGGAGCATTTCAAGTAAGTTTAGGCACTCTATGCCGTTTTTTGGATCGTGTTCAATTACGTGTGCCTAGCCCTCTGATAAACGGGCGCTTCACAGTAACTGCCCAGATTGTTCGACTATTTTAGGTGTGGGGTTGCATCCTTCCACGGGTGTCCCCGTTTTCCTTCTTTTTTGACTTAAGCAATGATGATGCCTAGTTTTTTCTCTCAGACGTAGTATTACTTGCAAATATGTAATATTGTGATCTGTACTTAGCCGACCCTTTACACCAGAGAGGGTCCATTTTGTACAATGCAGTCTGCTTAGTTTTGACTAACCTTTTTACCTTGCAACTATTTATTTAATGGTGCATGGTTTTGGATTTCTACTCAGCCTTACTGTAAGGGATAAGTGTGTCCCGTTTATTGCTAGACTTCTTTAATCACTGGACTCTTTTCAGTTTACTGTAATCTGGGGGTATCAGACAAATGTTTGCCCTTAATGACAGCCATGTTGTGTTTATTTATTCATTGATTAGATAGTTTACGCCCGGCCATTGGGCCGCACCTGTCCCATGAAGCTCTTTTCTCTAATGGGAGGGTAAGCTAACCAACAGACCTTTATGCACTTGTGTCCCACTACCTGCACTAACACTGTGTGTTTTTCACCATCCACAACACTTTTTTTTTTTTTTAATAGTTTTAACTCTTATGTGCAATTACATGTTTGCGGTTGTTACCTGTGTTCTTTTTGATTGCAGGGCGACAGTTAGGAATAGAACGTTCTAGCTACACACGAACATTGTAAGTGACTGGAGTATCGTCAACTGATAGTCTTAATGTATAGGAGTTGTTTGCAGTTGTATAGAAGGCGAAGTATATTCCCATCTGGTTCTGGAGAAGCGTCGCTGGATCCATTTGGACCATTAGAGATGCAAAACATGTTGACCCCGTTGTTAGGGATGGTCTGGTAATTCCACCCGTTCCTCTTTTTCTCCATTATATGTGGTTGAGAGTGTTTTGACCATTACACTCACTTCACTCTCCTCATTATTTTGAGTCTTGGCCTTTATCCTCCATGGTTGATTAAAATTGTTATCCCTAGGTGCTGGGTCCTGAGCCAATTTTAAATATCCTTACTATCACTCTCTTTCTTTTTCTCCTCTTTCCAAGCTCACTTGTGGGGTCTTGGCATGATCGAGTAAAGATCTCCGGCAAAGAGCCCCCCTACGGGGGTGCCCGTCAGACATTGCAGCGCCAGTCTGACGAGGAGCATTTCCGAAGACGAAGCATGACACTCATTTGGGTGTGTGAGGATTCTTGCTCCTAGAATTAGGACTTCTTTCTCCTACTTCCTTTTTGGAACAGTGTATTTTGTTGCCAAGTGAGTCCTCTGTACATCAAGTGTCCTCTGTTCTGGGATCCATGGCTTAACACATTTTTCAAACCTTGAAGGCAAGGTTGCATACAAGACCTCTAAGGAAGGAATGTTAGGAAAATCAGTGGTTTCAGAAGTCAGCTAATCTGATGACAACATATAAATTGCAATATAACAACCACCTTGCTGAAAATACTTTTTGCCCTTTGATTCATTGGCAAGAAGTGGTTACAAACACCTTTTGAAGTTCTGGGGTGCTCACGTGGAAAATCCCATCATGTGGTGTCCACTAGAAAAAGACTTCCACTTCCACTTTCACGTGTTGTATTTTAGGGAATACTTCATACTTTGGGTCAGAAGTGGCCTTTTTTTTTATTTTTACTAAAGACAGACACTGTGTCCACAATGTACTGTATTAGCAAGCAGGGAGGTACAAGGTCCAGGGCATTCGACTGCTGGCTGTTCTGCTTTCAGATCTGCGGAATACAAAAGCACATGAACGAAGTTACAATTTGTTAGAGCAACACAAATGGGGTTTCTACTACAACACATTCACAACATAATTTTCTGCGGAAAGATACAGATTTGATTTCCACAGGGAGAAACACAGAATGCTTCCAGGGGTGTGGAATTTATTAAAATATCTACTTGTCTAGGGGACAGGTTGCTTCTCAAATCTACTTGTCCTGTAAAAAGATCTACTTGTCCCTTTGGTGCCATGTAGTGTGGCGACAAATTATGGCAGCAATTAATAGCCTCTCTGATTATGCCAGGGCTACTACCATAGTAGGGCTTGAATACTTGGAGTTTCAATCCCTACTGTAGCAATTTCCTTATTTTGCCACCTTTCTGCAGATCTGCATACTGGGGCTGGAGGAAGCAGTAAGCAATAGTTCCAGGGCTGGAATGCCTTTGAGTCTGCAAACCTACTAACCTGCATGTTTTAAAGATTTTTACCAGCTTATCTCTAATATTTTCCCATAATAAGAAAGGTTGGACATTTACTCCTGACAATGGCAGAATTAGAACTTCTTCCAGGGTTGGGAAGAAAGTGGCTGGAGGGAAAATGAACTTGCAAATGCTCAATAGATTTTCACATGAGCAAATCTACACATCGTATTTACCCACGCTAAAATACAGTTCACAAATATTTTATAGGGGTTCGACATATACCATGGGTGCACTTTTGTGACTTTCTTTAAGAATTTGGGGCCACAAGTAGGTAGGTTCAGATTTGTGACCTGCAAATTGCAAGTCGCAAATCCGAATGTAGGATGGTGTCCTTGACACCATCTGTGATTCGCAAGGGCTTCGCAAATGCCCACATCATGAATAATCATGAGGTGGGTCGCAATTTGCGACCCCCTCACGAATGGTGGCCTGCTGGAGACAGCAGACCACCATGTCTGTGACTGCTTTTCAATAAAGCAGTTTTTTTGTAATGCAACCAGTTTTCCTTAAAGGAAAACGAGATGCATAACAAAAACGAAAAATGAAACGTTTTCGTTTCATTTTTTCAGAGCAGGCAGTGGTCCACAGGACCACTGCTTACTCTGAAAAAATGTTTACAGTGACATTCACAATGGGAAAGGGGTCCCATGGGGATCCCTTCCCTTTTGCGAAAGTGTTAGCACCCATTTGAAATGGGTGCAAACTGCGATTGGTTTGCGCCCGCGTTCGCGGTCACAAAACAATCCTACATTGCACTGCGAGTTGCAATTAGGAAGGGAACACCCCTTACTAATTGCGAGTTGCAAACCCGTTTTGTGATTCGGTAACCAGGTTACTGAATCGCAAAACTGGGTTTGTGCATCGCAGTGTGCTTTTTACACGTCGCAAACCGCGAAAGTCGCTGTTTGCGACATGCAAAAAGCTACCTACATGTGGGTCTTGGTCCCTAATTAGGTCTGGTGTTAACAAAGACATTTTGTTTTTATTAAACTTCTATTTCTCTCTCTTTCGGCTGGCTTTACTGTGAGTGATCGCATTCTGCTCTTCCACAAGGAGCATATTGGCACACAAAGTAGTTTTGTTCAGTGTCAGGAACTGCAGTGGCAATCAGTGACGTAACGAAACTGGAGGGTGCCCCTTTGCAAAACATGGAGGAGCCCCCTCTCCAGACTCACTCAGGGCAGGTGCTGTGCTGACGGGGCCCCCTGGAGGGTGGCTGCGGGGCCTTTGTTATGCCGCTGGTGGCAACGTGTGCTTTAAGAGTTCAAAAACTTTTTGGGGGGGTTTTGCCAATGTTTGTTACAATGTTGAGGGCCTGGTAGCTCCCACAACAATAAAGTGTTACAAAAGCCATGTCAAAACAAGACACGCATTGATGAAACTAAAAGACTTATAAAAATATGTCAGATCAGTTGGCTTTGTCAGTGTTTGTTTATTTTCATGCTTCCCATAATCGTGTTGAAAATGGTTACACTGATTTTCCATTAGAAATATTTTTGGGAAATACTAGCATGCATCAACACATTTTACTAAATGACACTTCATTTGCATATAATCAGAGAGCATTCTGGGAGCATTATACTTAGCCTCTTAGCCTAAACTTTTCAAACATGTGTGTACACGTTTTTTTTTTTTGTACTGGAACCAACGTCCGTAGTGAAGTGTGACCTTAAAACATTTATTTACAGCACGCACCCTAATAATGAAGGCTTTCAAATAATGAACCATAAATACAAGTTCGAACAGCATTATCCTTTGGAAACACATTACCTCAACTGCAGAGAGTTCAACTCTCTGTAAACAGGCAGCCAAAGGGTTTGTGCTGCAGGGGGTTGGGCTTACTTGTCCCAAGGACAAAGTAAACATAAAAACTTGTTGCCCTTGACCCCAAACAAGAATTCCCGGGCAATAGGAATTCCACATCCCTGGCTTCACTTGCACCTCCAGATGTCCAGAGTCTATATCCTAGGAAATGGAGTTTTGATAAGCTTTCCGAGAGGGTTTAGTTAGCTTCTCCTCATTTGACCCCTGTTCTCCACAGTCTAATCAACAAGTTCATACTACGTAAGCCTAGGAGAGCTTTCGTTGCCCCAGACTGGTCTCGTCAGTGGTGGTAACCTGTACTTTTTCAGATGTCCATTCTGCCGCAGAAGAGACTGCCGATGAGATTGAAACTGCTTTCTGGGATATTGGGCAAAACATTCCTTTTCAGCCTTACATTCCTGAACATGACTGCCTGACTCGAGGGCTCTTGCAGTATGGGCAATGATTGCTGCCTGGCTATTCTGAGACGTGAAGCATCCGTTCACATGGTCTTCATATACACTCAAGTGGAAGCGGTTCTGCATATAATGTATTAAGAACCTAGTGGTTTCAAGCAGCTGCCAGTAGGTTACACTACTATTCTATCCTCTTTGTCTAGCAAAGTTTGCTTTTTTATCTTTTAAAAGAGTTAATTTGACTGCCATGACTATTTATCACACAATGCATCACTCTTCTCTATTCCAGTGATTAAGTATTGCTACAGGTTTTTTTTAAACATGGTTTCTTCTGGTTAGCAGACCTTCTCACTGGATCTTAAATTGTTACTTTTGAAAGCTGGTGGGTCTCCCCCTTTGAATCAATGCAATATGCTGCTTTACTGCACCCTTCATGGAAGGAAGCTATTACATCAGCAAGAAGGGTAATCTTCAGGCTCTTTGTACTGACGAATCGTTAATGGGTTTTTTATAGTAGCAAGTTATTAGAGAGAGAGCCTAGCTTTCTTTCCTTCCTAAAGTCTGATTTTTCACATTAGTAGTACTGTTTCCTTGACAGTTTTTACCAAATGTCCTCTTCCCCTAGGGGTCATTACATTCACCCACCATTAAGAGGGCTTATAATTATTTGGAAAAGACCAAAGAGATTCGTAAGGACAAGCAGTTTTTTGTAGAATTCTGTGCTTTTCAAACAGGACTTAGCCTCCTCTAAGTATACAAAGATGGATAGTATTTTGCGTTGTTTCCTCTTATCAATGTCATGAATGGGACACTTGTCATCAGAGAAGCAGTAACTATCAACCCCTTTGTGGAATTGAGGAAAGCCTTCTTTATTCTCTTAATAAGGGTGCTACTCCAGAGTCAGTTCATTCCTTTATTAAGCATTTTCTGGCCTCTTATTTCATGACCGATACGTTGGTCACTCAAGCTTCTCTTTGTAACTTACTTATCTAAAAGGGTTCATACCTTGAGCCTGATTGTGCTTTACGGGTAAGTTCCTTCATACTCAATTCTACCTTTTAGGAGTATTATGGTGAGGTTGGAAAATTTATCTACAGGTTACGGATGAGATAGTGCATATTTTGTAAGTGCACTAAAAAAACAAGCTGCCTGAAACAAAGTAGACTATTTCTAAGTGGCATTTTTAGGCAAGGCTCATTTGTTGTATTTTGGATAATTGGTCCATAAATCAGTAAATGTTTCTTTCCTGAGCATGTTCTCTATGTATTTGACATGCATGGAGATATTCTACCTATTCTGAATTCACAGAAAATACATAGAGTAATGACTAGAATTATAAGTAAGTAATGTTTCCTTATACTTGTTACTCTTCAGGAGAAGCCCAACAATTTTACAAAGCTAAGATAATTATTCTGTTGTAACAAACAATGAAGACAAGTTGTGATTTTTCAGAAAGCTACCTGCCTGGCTTAATTTTTCCTATTACCTAATTTGTTTTCTGCTGATAGTTGTACTACGGTGATGGCTTTGGATGAAACCCTCCTGTACTGCATATATACAATATCACTATTGCTGTAGGAGCTTCAGGTTACCTTAATGATTCCAATGGTAGAAAAATCAATAACACGTAGTTTGCTGGTTTGTAAGTCTCATCTTTAGTTGATCTTTCAGCAGTAACATTTGTAAAAGACTTTAAATCTCCACTGAAAAACCTGTCTTCATTCACGAGCGTAATGGCCCTTTGCAAAACAGGATCAGAAAGCATCTTGCTTCCATTGATTTAATTTCTCTCTTCTACATCTGTGGCTGCCACCAAACATTCCATATGGTCACAACCCATTTCACACATGCCATCATCTTCAACAGGAAGTCTTTAAAAACAATCGGATTTTCTATTGCTCTTCCCCCGAATGTGATCAATCACAAAATGGTACTCCAAAATCTTAGTTCCCATCTTGACTAACCTGGCTGTGGTTCTTCTGGAATGGGTTCCTATTCTGCCCAACACTGTGGTTCTTCTGGAATGGGTTCTTAATCTGCACTAGAGCTGTATGTGGTCTGTCATAAACACAAAGCAGGCTCCCCACAAATGTGATCTAAATTTTTGTATAGCCAAAGTATAAGCACACATTTCTTTTCCAGTGGCTGAATATTGTTTCTTTGCCTTTCTAACAATGGATTGATTTCCCCTCACTCCCCACCCCCATTTTGTTCTTTGAGTGAATTCATTATAACTTGCATTCACAGTCACCCCTACAGGTAAACCAGAGACCGAGCTGTAATAATCATTTATCAACTCTTTTTTTTTAATTATCTTAAAGGCACACTCGTTTTTCATCAATCTAGAAAACATCTTTTTTTTTTAAATATGAAAGTGGTTCAGCCAAAAAAGAATTGGGTATACATTTTGAGTACAATATGCTGAAGCCTGAGAGGAACATAATTTTGTCTGTCTTTGGAAGCTGGTGCTTCCTCCACAACCCTTACCAGTCCTAACCTTGGTTTAGTCTGCAGTCAGTCATTACACATGTCTGATATTCAATTGGTCTCACACAAAAAACACATTTGAGGGCATTTGCAGAACTTGATCTAGCTTTTTGTTTCATTCTTCAAAATCTTTACCAAAGACTAGAATTTGGTCTTGGAAAACTAGTATCCTTGAAAATAATTTCACTATTGATGGGCTGAAACTTAGTAACTGCCGATGCTAACCGAAATTGTGTGGTTTTCTGCTAGTGTAGAAGCTAAACAATCAATAAAACAAATACGAAGCAAGGTTCAAAGTAATACTTGATACGAAACAGCAAGGTGGGAACAGCCTTTGTGTGGGGCTGGCTTGTAGCACAGTGATTTACTTGGGTTTCTGTACTTATTGACATAACTTCCCTTATTGACACAGCCAGTTGGGCATTTACAGGCAATAGCTTCCCTTATTAACACAGTCAGTTGGGCATTTACAGACAATTAAAAATCATTTAGCTCTATTTGGATATTAAGTTATGAAATGTGCAAACAAAACAAAGTGGCAGTTTGACATATATTCTC
Source organism: Pleurodeles waltl (assembly GCF_031143425.1). Taxonomy (NCBI): domain Eukaryota; kingdom Metazoa; phylum Chordata; class Amphibia; order Caudata; family Salamandridae; genus Pleurodeles; species Pleurodeles waltl. The sequence continues at coordinate 528,286,530 of NC_090440.1, forward strand.
ATAATCTCATTATTTCTTGTTTCTCAAGTCCTTTTGGTTACTGCAAGCTCAGCACATGTCATTAGACCCTCTGTGGTGGCAATGATATTATGTGAGGAGGTAGACAAAACCACTTGATTCACTCAGTGTAGATAAAGTTTTGAAAATATGCAAGCACTATGCGAAGTAGTGAAAAGCTCATCTTTTTAGAAAGAGGATGTACATCAGCCCAAATAAACTGGTACAAGGAATGTAAATCCTCCACCCCCTTACTTCATTATTCGTTTTATTCTTATTGCGATGAGACAACCATAATTAGCTGTCCACCTCCTCAACAGTTCCTTTGAATTTCGAACTGTGCAACATTTTTGTTAATTCGTGTCTGATGCTAAGTTGAGCTTCACACTGTTTTTTTTCAAAATCTTTTATTTAGCATTTTTACCAAAAATACATGTAGTTGTACAGCAATCATAATACTACATCATATGCGCACTCCTGCATGGGGAGTCTCCGGTATTCTTTGCTGTTCCCATAACTGAAACTGTTACAAAATTTCTCCTTGTACTAAACAACTATAAACCACTGTCATCACACACACTTTCACCCATTGGGGTGGGTTGGGGGGCGGGGAGGGGTGCAGCCTGTCTCATGGAAATGAGTAATTGCTTCTGATAGTAGCAATTGACCTCACTCAGTAGAAACTCTTGTGGGGGAGACAAGCAGTAGTGTGTTGGGCATTACATTTGAGAGCTTTGCTTGGGCCATCATATGCAATATAGGACAATTATTTTTGGGAAAGCAGCAGTGCCCGCAGTCTGGAGAGTGTGAAGCATGTGAATTCCAGTTGGGAGGTAGTCAATCAGCAGCTTCCACCTGCCCGTTTCTTTTCCAAGTGGGGTATATTGAGTTATTTGTTCCATGGTGATGATGCACCAGAGTCTGTGGAACCAAATAGCAATGTGATGTGGCACTGTTAGAAATGGCCCTTTCTGCAGGTTTATCCCCAAACATTTTGCCTTTCTCCTCCTATTCTTCTCACCCTCTTTTAGTTGGCTTTAGCACTCTGGGCACTTTACCACTGCTTATCAGTGCTAAAATGCATGTGCTCTCACCCCTAAAACGTGGTATAATTGGCTTACACCTGTTCGGCTTATTTAATTTACCTGTAAGTCCCTTGTAAAGTGGTATACCATGTACCCAGGGCCTGTATCTTCAATGCTACTAGTGGGCCTGCAGCGCTGATTGCACCACCCACATAAGTAGCCTTTCAAACTTGTCTCAGGCCTGCCAGTGCAGAGTCTGCGCTAGCAGTTTACTGTCACACTTAATTGACAAGCAAAACCACTTGTGAAGGACTAAACTCCCTTTTTAATACACCTAAGTCGCTCCTACACTAGGCCCTTGATAGCCCTATGGGCAGGGTGATGTGTATGTAGAAGGTAGGCCATATATATTCTCATGTGTTCCATATCCTAGTAGTGACAGCCTATTTAGTTTCTCACTACTGTGAGTGTTACTCCTCTCATAGGATTGCAGTGGAACTGCCCTGACATATGCCTATGTGGTATCTTCTGATCTGTGAGGAATAGCATGGGCATGTTTAGTATGTTTGGAATGATAGTGAGAAATCCTGCTTACTTGTGTAGGTGGATTTTTTTATGACTATTCTAAAAATGCCTCTTATAGAAAGTGGACATTTCTCTGTGCTTATAACTCTAGTGCTTTGCAGCCTGACTCCAGTCCACGTCTGGGGCAGAGTGATAGCTCTTCTTGGTGCATACTTTTAGCAGCCGCATGTTTCAGAGGAGAGCTTTAGCACCCGGCACGTTTTTATATACAAATTAAGCACTGCCCTCTATTGATGTCTGGAGACAGGTGCTTTACTTGCAAAGGCTCTCTTGAAGTTACTCCCTGAACAAAGGCATTTCTTAGTGTAAGTAAAGGGGTTGTAGCCCCCTGATTTTAGAGCACTTTTGGAACTGGGACTGAACCTCTGCCAGAGGGACTGCTGAACTGTGCAAAGGGCTCATCTGGGCTGCCCTTTTTTTTGTGTTGCCCTGCTGCCTGGTGTCTGCTGGGTGGTCCAAAGGACTCATCTGGATTGCTTTTCTGTATGCTTTCCTGTATGTTGCCCTGCTGGACTACCAAGGTTCTGTTGGGGCGGCTAAGAGGAGTTGCCACTTGAACTCCATGTTGTGTGCTGTCCTGCCTGCCCCTTTTGTGTCCCGTCCTGTCGTCCCCTCCACCCCCACCAACCCCCTCCATGGAGCCCAGCATATTGTTTGGCGAGTACTTTATATTGTCCCTAAGCACCTGAGGAGCACCCCTCTTTATAACTCTTTGGAGCACGAGGAGCGTTTGTTCCTAATATTTATTCTGTGCGTGGTGAGCACCTTCCAGTTTAGGGCAGTATGATGCTTGGCCATCCCACTATATGCCTGGGTAGGGCCCAGTCCGCTGAGGTAATATCCTCTATAATGTCTTGTCTCAGTCCCAGTATTAGGGTTCCAGAGTCTGCCAATATTGGATACCCCAGTGTCCCTTTAGTATGCCCCAAGATTTCCTTGCTGAAGGTCTGTATCACCAAAAAGACCACTAAATGTGCATGGTATGTTCAGGAGCCTGTCCATAGCACCAACATGTGTCAGAGGCACAGGGAAACATACGCTTGAGATGTATGGGTGTTAAACACCATTTGATACATTTGCCTATAGGCATATTGTCTTTGAGAGATACAGCGGTGCATTTTCCAAATTTCCCCTAATAATCCATCCATTGGTTGTCAGACTTCTTTTCACTTTCCCTCACCATCCATTCATAGATATAGCATAGGTGTGCCACCCAGTAGTAGCCCACCAGCTCAGGAATGCCAAACCCCACCTCTCCCTGGTAGCTATCAAGTGTGTTGCCAGGGTGCGACAGTCCTCTCCATCCCCCAAATAAATGCTATTATTATTATTGTTATTAATATGATTATTATTATCTTATGTCGCTGGTAGTGGTATGTGTTGAGAGGGATTGAAACATGTTTAGTAGGATATAGAGAATGTTCATCTGGACTACATTGATTCGCTCCAGGCAGTATACGTAGAGGGGACACCAGCGCAGCAGGTCTTCTAGGACGTCTCTATGGATCTAGGCCCACTTATCGGTGGTCCACCCATTCGCATATTTGTAATATTAAGGTCTAGGTATCTAATAGACTGGGAAGACCAGGGAAAGACCAAGGTTTTAAATGATCTGTACCTTTGAGGTCAAGATTATAAGATTCAGTATTTGTGCTTATTGACCTTGAAGCCTAAGGTCAACTGAAAGCAATTAATTAGGTCTATTACTTTTGGGGAGGGACTTTGATGGGTTGGTCAGCATGAGGAGCAAGTTGTCAGCAAAGAGGCAGGCCTCGTGTGATTCTTGTAAAGTGAATGCTCGACACCCTGCTTAAGGCCCGTATCTGTATAGTCAGGGGTTCAGCAGGTAGAGCAAAGAGAAAAGGGGGAAAGCGGGCGTCCCTGCTTGGTTCCCTAGACCAACATGAAGCTACAGCATCATTGGCTGTTGATCCTAACTGATGTGGGGGATTTATATCCTGCCCTTAATCCACTAGGCCAGTTGGCGTTTGTCCATCACAGTGCCCAAGAAGGCCTAGCTGATGTAGTTGAATGCTGTTTCAGCATCAAGTGAGAGGATGATAGATGAGTGTTTACTCTTGTGAGCTTTTTGATTGAGTTGAGCAAGTCTCCTTCCATCTGCTCCCTGCTGTTTTTTGGATGAATCCAACTTGGTCAGGATCAGTCAGCCCGGGAAAAAGGGGTTCCAGGCTCATTGCTAAGATTTTCATGTAGAGCTCTGCATCCCTGCTAAGGAGGGTGCAGAGTGCTTGCCCAGCTTCAGGATTAGTGCATTTTCAGCATCGCAGATTGTGAAAGTTGAATATGATAATGTTGTGAATGAATTGAACACAGTAGGCATGTGGTCGTTCAAGACGGGAAAAAAATGTTTGCAGAGTTCCAATAGGACACCATCTGTGTTGGGCTTTTTCCCTAGCAACATGGCTTTCAATGCATGCCTTAGTTTTGAGTTATCTATGGTGACCTGAAATGCTTGCCTCTGGTCCCAAGAACAATCTCTGCTTCGAGCGTATTGCTAATCAGTCTGGCTTCCCTGGCATAGTCAATCGCAATAGATTGAATTACACCACAAATTGTCGCTTTGAATGCAACTTAAACTGGGAATAAGTTAAGAGCACAGTATTCCCTATTTTCTGAGTCTGTTGGGATATCCATTTTCATTCGCCACCTGTTGTCTCTCAAAGAAGGTGGACAGCATTCTACCCAGGTGACGTCTATGTGGTCATGATCTGAAATGTATGTCGATCTAAGGACAGATTCTGGACACCTTAACAAGGAGTATGTGATGAACACATACTCTGTGCATGAGTATGTATTGTGCACATGGCAAAAGAAGGAATAGTCCATGTCATGGTTTAGGTAATGCCATGCATTTGTAAGTTTTAGTACAGTAGTCTTATTTTTTTAGGTCTGCTGACATCGCTCTGATACCACAATAGGATTTTTTGTCTTAGAAACCTTTCATGGCCCCATATATTTAGTTGCTACTTGTACCCCCTACCCCCCCCCCCCAATCCCCACCCTAAACCCCCCTTGAGGTATTGCAAAGCTGTGTTTTAGTGTTGTGCACAGTTTTATTAGTTTTCGTAGTGTAGATGTTTACAGTGTCTTAAGGGAACTCATGGTGCTGCAGCTGAATGTTAACGTAAAACTACTGTTTATTTCTGTTGATACCAATGTTACCTTTACCTGTGTATGCATTACACAGTATGGCCACCCTAGCTATTTTACCTCCCCAGCTGAGGCCCATACTTGGTGTGAGTATTATATGTATCACATACAAGTTTGGTTCATTTTAGGTAGGTGTTTTTTTGTGAAAATATGTCTGGTTTCCTACTTAAAATATAGCTCCCATAGCTGATGTATTTTATTCAGTGAGTTCGGGCACTCACAACCATTAGAAAATTTTGATACATTGAAAGGCTCTGGACCCACATGGATATCAAGTCTGAGCTTTGTTCCTGCGTCTCACCCCCGCCCCACCCCCCTCACCTTCTTAACAAATAATGTTATGCTTCTGGTGTCTGCTTCCGAGCACATTAAAGTGCCCCACTTCTGGTTGGTTGGTTGGTTGGTTACTGAGGATGGGCCAAGCTTCAGCCTGGGACCGCCCTTTATTTTCTTCAGATGAGATGACATCCACTTTGGCCTATTCATTGATCTATCAATTCACCCTCAGGGTATGGGGTCATCAAACAGCCTGCCATTCAGAGTAGAGCTCTTGTCAGCCTGATATGTCGGGTTTGTCGTTCTCAATTGGGTGGTTGTTGGGGGAGGCAGCTATTTTGCATCTGTGAATGACAACAGAAGTTGTCCTGGTACAGCTGTGTTGGCCAGTTCCTATAGTTGAGCTCTTTCTCCCTGGCGACTTTCAAAAGAGTTTGCTGGGTCGTCCAATTAGCAGACTCTTGCGATAATATCTGGTGTGTGGTTCGGAGTAGGATGTAGCCACAGCAACCCATTGCAAGTGATTAAGCCTGATTGGGGAGGGCGTCCACATCTCCTTGAATAGACTGTAGTAGGTTACAAATGAAACCCAAAATATCATCGCCCTCCAGGCCTATAGAGATTAATCTGATTTAGATGTAAATGCACTGCTTTCTATTTTGAAGGTTGCCTCATTTGTAACTCTGTTTTCATTCTGTTGGAGAATGAACCATGCACCAGAGGAGTTCCTTCTATGTGTACATCAGTGTTGCATTCTAGATCATCTACTCTAGATCCCAGCTCGGATATTTCCCCTCGTAACTCATGCAGGCATGTCTTAAGTTCTCCTTTAATGGAGTCGATCTCTGTGTAGTTCTCACCCAGGAACCATTACATGTATTCCATAGAAATGGCACCTCATCCACTCTCGGGCAGGCTGCCTCCTTGTATAATCTTTCCCTCTTCAACATTGTTATTTTAAAAGTGAGTCTTCTAGAGCTTTAACATTTTTTTATCCTTTCATACTTCACTGTTCCTGTGCTTCTAACGGGCAAAACATTAAACTGTAGGAAATCACCCTTTGTGATCACTCTGGATTTCCCTAATTTTGAATAACCCTATATCATTACTGACTATAGAACTCTGAGTACTTTACCCCAGCTAACCAAAACTAAAGCGCCCCTTTTAACATGGTCAAATTGCCATAATCCTAATTGGTATATTTAACTTGCCTGTAAAATACAAAATAAACTAATATTACGACGTGGTAGTTAAATGCCACTAATGGACTGCAGCACCTATTGTGTTTTCCAGTTCAGTTGCCTACCTTTGTAGCGGACAATAGCAGTGCAATTCGACCTGTTAAAATGAAAATCTTTGACAGGTCAAAATTGCCTCTTTAAATATTAATAAGTGGTCCCCTATGTAGGCTTGTAGCCCACATGTCAGGGTACATCATATTTAAAAGGAGGACATGTCGAAATGTAATATTAACATGTCCTTACAGTGACTAGCACCCAAAAGCTGTTCTCACTGTGGCAGGCCTAGCTGACCTATGTGGAAAAAGTGAAATAGAGATTAAAATACTAATACTGTAGCTTTAGAATGGGACCAGCAAGAAAAATAATCAAACAACTATTTTAAGTTATTAAAAATATAATTCAATGGTGAAATTAGATTTTTAATGTATATTAAGGAAAAGTAAATTTTAGAAAGTTACCTTTGCCTTACCTGGAGTTTATAAAGGCTTATTTGCCTTAGCTCTCTAGCTTTTCTCTGCCAGTAATAAACTTTGAATAGGTGTGAAATGCCTCCCAGGCTCAAACATTAGGCTGTGAGCATCCTATTTCATACTACAGTGCGGAGTCCAACTTAAGTGTCAAATCATGCTTGACAGGTCTGCTGGGTTACTGTAAAACTCTTGAGGCACAATTGAAAGGGGAGGGGACAGGATGCCAAGACAATTCTTGTGGATCCACTGTTTGATTGCTACCAGACTTCTGTTGCATGGTTTATTGTGGGTACAGTGCCTGCTGCCACATGGATTTTAGTGAACAAAATTATAAGAAGGAAGCGAGAATTACTATAGTACACTCCTCACACTCACCCTAGCCCTAAGAGCCCATGTTTAGAATGGCTGTAGAATTTGACCATCTTGAAACTGCCCAACTTGGGTAGGGTTAGCCCTGGAAACTTTTACTTCATTGGTTAAGATGTGCCCATGAGTCATTCCCACACACTAGATAGTGCCAGCCATAAATGTGGCACCTTCAACAGAACACTTCCTGAACTAGTGGAAGTTGAAACAAGGACTTGCCTGCTTTCTACGACCTGAAAGAAGTCCTGAAGGACAGGACCTGCTCCCTCTTGTACCCACGGTAAAGAACTGGACTCCAATTGTCAAAAGGCTGGCCCGCTGTTCAAGGTACAGGCATACAATATGGTGCAAGAGGTATTTTCCTGGAAGAAGCCAGCTGATCAGTGTTAACTGGACATCCGCTGGGCCCTGCTGTTGTCCTCTCCCCGACACCCTGTAAGTCCGAGTGCCTCACCTGAGGTCCTGGGGGTGTTTTAGAAGTCTACTTCTGTGTTTGGGACCCAAAGGACAAATTGAGGAGGTAAATTCTTTGACCATGACGAAGCTGGTTGGTTTATCCCTACCACACTCCATTGTGGTCAGCCTCAAATTGTGCCTTGGCCCTGGTCAACCTCGACTTTTAAGTATCATTGGCACTTTATGCTTTTTTGCATTATACCTATTTAGGTCATGTCTTCGGTTCCCCTTATTGCATTCTTGTCATTCAGGTTTCATTTTGTTTATTACATTTTACTGTATTGCTCTAATTCATTTTGGGATTTTTATAGTTTTGCAGTTTGAATTTTTTTACTGTTTAGATTCCTGCATAAATATTTTACACTTTGCCCTAAGTTAACCTGTCTGATCTATGCCATAGCTGACATCGGGGTTGAGCTCAGGTTAATTTAGTTGCATTGAGGGTTCCCCCAACAAGGGTTGTGATTGGTCTTTGAGATAGGTAGTCACCCATCCCAAATAATTCATTTTCCTATAATAACCATATTCCGCTTAATTTTTCCAAATTCATGGAGCATTTCATAGATGCCTACCTCTCAATGTGTAATTCTTAATTTACTGACTTATAGGTGTTTAGGATGTACAAACAAGAATATGCTACAATACCTCTTTGAATATCAGCATGGTGGCAAATTACTTCATTGGTAACTCCAGGTCCAAGAACCTAAAAGTCCATATTGGAGGAACTTGCTTCGCATATTGTGGTCAAGTATTCTTTACTGTGTGCACTGGTAAATGCTTTCACCACTATGTAATCATCAGTGAAAACTGCAGATTTTGTCCAACACCTTTATAGTGTCTGGTTTCTGTGCCGCTGCCAGTTCACTCCCTGAGGGCATGGGCTGATTTGAAATCTAGTCTGGTTCTTTGACCCAGATGCCAAAGACCGCTTCAGCTTTCCAACATTTAATAGCATTTAGTACCATTGTCTGGCTCCTGATCTTTCTTCAGGCTGAGATGGCTATGCTTATATGCAGCCTTTAATCTCTTGAAACACAGAATATGTTTATCTGTATAGCTCCGGTTTTCAAGTGTATAATATTTAACATATATAGTCTTGGTACTTTTTTGTTTAATCTCTGAGTTAGGGCAACATGACTTTACCTAGTCCGATTCCCTGAATGGGATTTGCAGTTGTTTTCCCTGTATTAAAAAATACACTTCTACCAAGGTTCGATTTTTCTTTTTATATGCACTGATGCACAATAGGAGAACAATGTTGCCTGTTAACTGATGGCAGATGCATCAGTATCTCTTACCCCAATTTGTAGATGCCTGGCAGAGGCTAAACAATCTCATTAAGCTGTTGTTGGATGTCTGCATATGTCACTAAGGGTAAACATGTTTGGGTTATTTTTTTCCTATAGCACTCCTACAGCTCAGAGTGTTATGTCCCTTTCCATAAAATAATCACAATAAACAGGATAGACTTTTAAAGTAAGGGTAGATTGGGCGGATCTGTTTGTACAATGAAGTACAGGGCAGCTTTTTAAAGAACATACTGAAAAGGTGAGTTTTTATGTTTTCTGAATGTAAGGAGAGTGGGTTGAGTTCTCCTGTCCAGACGCCAGGAGTTTCAGGCAGTTAGTAGTGGAACATGTAAAACAACTGCTTCTGAGCGAGAGAGGTTTTTAGCTTCTGTATTTCTATCCTTAAGCAATTTTGCTAAATGGCAGTTATCTTGGCCAAATATCTGGGCTTATTGTTATAAATTGTTTTGTACACAAGAATTTTTTTTTAAATTATTTTCTTTCTGTTAGTGATAGCCAATGGAGATTTGGGTGATGCGATTCACTTTTTTTGTCACAGTGGCTGGCCTGGCTTCTGAATGTAAAACAGCCTTTACTGGAGCAAGTGAGGAAGGATGGATATCTGCTAGGGTAGCATTTTCAAATTTCAACCAGATACTAATAAATGTTTCATCTGTTTTCAGATGGTCCCGCAAGATCGATATTTCATCATTTTCTTGAAGTAGTCGCAGCAGTTAGCGGAGCTGTTCACATTGATGTGTGGAGTGAATGCGAAAGTTGAATGGATGGTAAAATCCAGACATTTTACTGTTGCCAAATGGTGATAGTTAGAAATCATTCCCAATTTGTCCAACATCAGTAGATTAAACATGTTTATTTAGGCACGATGAGGAGGAATTTTGTTCTTAGTTAGGTGACCATTACGAATTTGCCTGACATACAGTTTCATGCATCCTGTGTCATAAAAAATAGCATGAATTAAATAAAGGACCATCTGCCAGTATGCAAAATTCCTGGACTGGTGAACTCTATGTTGGCCTCAGAGAGAGAAAATTGCAGTCGCTTCAAGAATGCATGCTGATGGGTCCTCTGATATTTGGATGTGAGTTTTTTTTTTCTGTTTTTTTTTTTTTTTTTAAATAAACGATCATGTTATGTATCTCTCTTAAAACATTCTGCCCTCTCTCAATTAGATGGAATTATGATGTATGCATGATTTGGTTTTGCAGTTAAGTAACTTTGCAGTCTTCTCACCTATGACTCTCTAGTTTCAGATTGTGTTCTACCTGTTTAGGTCTATAGCTCCTGTTTTCTCAGAATTGTTGGTATCTCACATATGTCTTATTTTTTTCTTAAGGAATTACCTTTTTTTGGCTTTCCTAATGTGAATCCACCTAACTAAGACAGCTTTGCATAAACATCATTGTTATAATCCAAACTACTTTTGTTGCAGCCTCCACCCGCTTTGTGAAATGTGAAAAATGTCATCATTTTTTTGTTGTGCTGTCAGAATCTGACTCTAAAAAGAGCATTCACAAAGAGCCTGAAACAGCAGCAGAAGCCGTAAAACTGGCATTCCAGCAGAAGCCGCCGCCACCCCCCGAAAAAGGTAAGCATGCAACAAGGATGAGTGTGATTCTAGTGCAGCCAATTTGGTCATTGTAGTTTAGGATTCTCTTGCAGTACATTTTGCAGATGGTGTCATATACCCTTAATTCGTTTTTAATGTTGCTTAACATGCAGGCAGTGACTTCTCAATTTCAGTGTTACATTATGCTTTTAGAAATTTCAATGGGGCTACAAATTCTGTTTGTCAGACAGAGCGATCTTGTCTGTAAAGTGTCCCGTTTTAAGTAAAGGCAAGCAGGGAGAAAATAGTAAAGCTGACTCACCTGCATAAAAAAAATCAACCAACCATATTGAACACAGGAGACCGACTAATGGTACTATTTTACTTCTTCTTAAGATGTGTTCTTTGTAGTTGCATTTGGCCTGTTTACCTTAGGACTTCTAGTTATGCATACCATTATGACAACTGGTCATGGTTTGAACATTCTCATTGACCCTCTGAGCAGTGTTGATAATGGCCTTTGTTCCTGTATAAAACGTTTAAAGTAACTATCCTGAGATGAATGCTGATTTGCTCAGCTATGGAGCCATACATTTGTGCCCCTTTCGCTCAGCCCAAGTTCTGGTATCTTGCCAGGTCTTGCCTACTTGTCTGCTTTTGGCGAATTAGTAATGTGTTGGTAACAGGTTGTGGCACTGATGTAATGGAAGAAGAATATGTGGTGCTGGCAGTGTTAGAGCCATTTTATACATTAAATTCTTGTTCCAATTTTCATTATCAAGACCTCATAGTTAATCGCTGTTTCCTCCTGGTTCATAATTGTATTTTTATTTTGTTTTTTTCTCTGCAAAAGTTTGTTTTTGTAGTGGAAAGTTTTTTTGTCTTTCTATTGCTTCAGTGATTGCAGTTTCAGTGGTGTATGTGTGCTGCTGGCATTGTATTGTATTGTATTGTATTAGTATTTATATAGCTCTTACTACCCCTGACGAGGAGTCGAATCGCTTTTTGGCGAGTAGCACGCTACTCCGAAACCCAACAAGAATTAGTTATGGATTAGTATCGGGAAATATGAGTACAGTTTTAGTATTATTGTGAGTTAATTCGAGCCGCGGATGTGAGAGTTTGTTAGTTCGATTGACTGGAGGGGTGGAGGAGGAAAGAAATCCAGAAGTGTTAATTGGGAGTATATCCCTCATTTACTCATCCCAAAGGCTTGGGATGAGTAAAGGGAGATGGAGGAGGGAAGAGTCTGTGGAAGGGTTAGGGAGATCATAGTAGCAGGGTGAGATAAATGAGGGCAAATTTAGTAGGGTTGTTTGGGAGATCATGGCAGTAGAGTGAGGTTTGGTGAGTTAGATGTGGAAGCGGAGGGAAGAGCTTAGGCAGAGTTATTTATGAGCTTAAAGTAGTAGAATGGATTTGTGATGAGTCACAGTGGGAATGGAGGATAGATTGATAGAGACATGACATATGATGATGGGTAGATAGGTGTGATAATATGAGAGCAGGGATTCATAGATATCTAGTTTAACAACCCACCCGGGAGCCATGCAATGACCCACGAACATGCCAAGCACAGAACATACACACATAAATATATACACACACACACATACATATACATATATATGTACATACAATACATAATTAGAACCATGGGTAAATATACTTAGTCAAACAGGTTTAAAGAGTGCGTGTGTATTTTATTGTTATCAAATAGTAGCGATACATATTTTCTAAAGAACTATACATAACTAGAAATATACACATAATCAGAAAAAATATTTATCAACATAGGCATATGCAGTCCATAGTTGTTTGAATATGGTGGTTATGAAGGAAAGAGCCAACTCTTGAGTAGTTTTCTGAAGACAAGAAAGTTATCTGTGGCTCTTATAGTTGGGGGGGGGGGGGTTAATGAATTCCATAGTTTGGCTGCTTGAACGGAGAAGGATGTACCACCTGTAGGCTTTCTTGTATGGTGGTGTTCTAAGGCGGGGTGCCAATCCTGAGCGAAGGTTTCTTTGTTGGATGTATCTGGTTATTTTGTTTCTGATAAAAAGCAGTCCTGTTCCATGTATGGCTTTGTGGGTGATACAAAGCAGCTTGAAAGTGCATTTTCTGGTAACAGGTAACCAGTGTAGTGCTCTCAAGGCAGGGGAGATGTGGGCTTGCGGCTTTACATGTAATAGTAGCCTGGTTGCGGAGTTCTGAATACGTTGTAGTTTTTTCATAATAGATAGAGATGATCCATGGTAGAGGCCATTGGCATAATCCAGTTTGGATAGTACAAGCGAGATAGTAGCTTGCACCTAGTGTGGAAATCCGAGGTGGGGGAAAGATGCGTTGTAGAGTCTTCAAGGTGATGAAGCTTGTTCGTGCTAATTTGTTCACTTGGGCATTCATAGTTAACTTGGAATCCATGGTGATTCCAAGGTTTTTAACTTCCTTGGATAATTGAGGAGGTGGTCCGAGATAGTCAGGCCAGACTCACAGAGGGTCATAACTTTTCCAGTCACCACATATGAGTATTTCTGTTTTGGAGGTATTTAGTTTGAGATGGCTCCAGGTCATCCACTGATCAACGGCTCTGAGGCAACTGAAGATTTGAGTTTTCAATATTTTTGGGGCATTCAAATTTATGTAGTAGTTGTGTGTCATCTGCATAGTTGTAGCATGTGAGATGAAAATCATTGATCAGTTCTGGTAATGATATCATGTAGATGTTGAAAAGCTAAGGTGAGATGATTGATATTTGGGGGATCCCTGCTTTTGTGAGGTAGGGTTTGGACGAGAAGGGGGACGAGTAGATGATATTAGATCTTTTTTGAAGATAGGAAGTAATCCAGTCGAGAGCAGTCCCTTGTATGCTGGGGCTGTGTTGGCTGTTAGTTGTGTTTCTAAGTCATCAAAATTGAGTTTGCTCCATGGTCGATAGGTGCATGTATGTAAGTAGTTGTGGGGTGTGTTGATTTGTGGAGTTTTATGTCGGAAGGTTATCAAATGGTGGTCTGCCCAAGTGATTGGCGTGATGCTATGAACGGTAACTAGTTCAGGCTTAGCCAAAATGACATCTAGGATGTGTCCAGCAATGTGTGTGGGATTGTGTACAATCTGATGCAGGTTCAATGCGACTAGGCCAGTGGTGATAGCTTTTGGATGGGGCATATTGGGTTTGTCAAACCAAATGTTTAGATCCCCAAGAATGCATAGGTTGGAGTATAGTGTAATAAGGTTTGAGCATGTATCTAGAAAAGCATCTGGAAATGTGGAGTTGTTAGGTGGAGGTCTGTAAAGGAGGAGAAAGATTCAGGAGGAAGTTGGAGTAGGGTGGCATCTAGTATGGAGGGCTTCACAACCTTGTATGGAAATGTTGTCTGTTTTACTGAGGTTTATTGCCTGTTTGAATATAATAGCTAGTCCACCTCCTCTCTTGCCTATACGGTTTTGTGTGATGGTTTGATAGCCTGGAGGAAGGGCTTCGTGCAACACTGGGGCCATGTCACCTCCCAACCAAGATTCAGTTATGAATAGTAAGTCAGGTTGTGTGTCTGTGAGCAGGTCATAGATGTGGTGCATGTTTTCTGAGAGTGATCGAGCATTTATGAGCTGGCAGTTTAGAAAACGTGTTTTAGTGTTGTTTTGTACAGTTATAACAGCTTTCCCTACAAATTATACACTTTCCATGTTTCCTGGCACTGTGTAGAGCAGGTGTCTTCAACTAGTCGACCGCAAGTTAGCAGTAGCTCGCAGACACCTTCAGAGTAGCTTGCAGCCCCGAGTTCATTCTTAAATGAGCACAGGGCCACGTTTCCTTTTAAATTTAATTAAGGTAAGTCTGTTCATTTTACATTATCAAGCTACAGATATCAGAGCCTGATAATGAGCAGTGTTCAGTTAGATTTAGGACCCAGGCTGGGGCACAGAGGTCAAGAAATGAAGCACTGCGATACTCCACTCCTAAATAAGAAGTTTTTGTCAACTCTGTACTGCAGCAGGGAAATAAAATGATGTTTCAGGATGCCTTTAAATGGGAGAAAGATAAAATGAAGTTACCTTAATGATTAGGTAACTTCATTCTAATTTTCTACCATTTCAAAGTGTTCCATTTACAAAACAGCAGGCCTCTTGCACCTAGTCACCAATACACGTCATATTTATAACTGTAAAATACAGTTTTTGTTTAAAGCGAGAACTGTAAAGCAGAGAAAATGTTTCTATGAAAAATTAGGTTTTATTTTTTTTCTTAATTTTCAGTTAAATCAATTACATCCTAATTTTACGGAGCATGTGTATTTCAAATTCTCCAGACCCTTGGTTTAGAGCCTGGAGAGGAACAGACATCCTGCCCCCTCAACATGTATACTTTAAGTACAAACTAGTCAAAATAAAATAGCTCACATTTTAGAGACTACTTTCTAATTATGTTCTTACCACACGGGGAGGGCTGATCTCATCCAATGGAGTATCATTGCTGGATGAAGAACCATTTTCCTTTTCTTTACCCTTTTGATTTTTCTTGTCCTTTTCCTTTTTTCCTGTATCACCATCACTATTCTCAGGCGGGTTTTTGTCATTGGCATCTTGGCTTTGTACCCACATCTGCTACATGGAAGGCATATCTAGTAGATTCCTGTTGATTTACATTTAAGTAGGTGACATCCCACTTCGTTGCTTGATAAGGATTCAAGGCCAGCATTTGTCTCTTAGTCTTAGAACATACCTCTCTTTGAAGCAGAAACCACTTAGGCACCAGCCCAGCAGGGAAGAATTTTTTCCCCAAAAACGATGGTGTGGGTATGGCCATAACCCCACCCCAAATAAATGGGGACATAGTTGTTCTGCCCACCAGTGTGCAGATGGGGCAGTTACCCCCGATCCACTCCCCGGGGGTGCAGAACGCCTACTAGATGCCAGGAAATTAAAAAAAAAAAAAAAAGGGAGTGTTGGCTACCAACCATTATGGGCATTGTTATGCCCTGTCCCAACTAAAGGGGGTGACCATCTTTTTGCTCTCCCCACGCACACTAAAAAATCTTATCCCAACCGCAAGCAAGAAGACATTTGATTGTTTTGGTTTTTACATTTGGCCCATGGGAGCTTGTCTAGCTCTCAAAATCGTCCCACTTGGAATGGTGAGGGCTGCACTTTTTGGACTTTGGGACACTGCCATGTAGAAAAATCTACAAGACCTAGACCCATCTGAAAACTAAACATCTGGGTAAGTCCAGGGTGGTGTGCTTCACATGCACCGTTACACACCATTTTCCTACCCACAATGCCCTGCAAACCCCCATCTTTGCTTGAAATCACACATTTTCTCCACATTTTTGTGATGGATTCTTCAGGAATCTTCAGGCATCCACAAAATTCCTACCACCCAGCATTGGCGCATCTATACCGATAAAAAGTCTGCCCCACTTGTCAGCCTAAAAAGTTTTTTTTTTCTAACTGCCCTTTTGGACCCGTTTTGGTTCTCCCTCAATTTTCATAGGTTTTTGGCTCTTCCCTGTGACAGGCACTTGGCCCACCTACACAAGTGAGATATCATTTTTATATTTTTATCAGGAGACTGAGGGGAACGTTGAGGGGGATAGGAAATTTGTGCTGTTGCGGTGATCCCACACATATGTGGGAAAATATATATATTTTATTTTTTTAGCTGAATTTGAGGTTTGCTGAGTAAGAAAAGACTGGGGGATCCACGCAAGTCACACCTCCCTGGACTCCTTCAGGTGACTCGTTTAAAAAAATTTCTGGGTTTGGTAGGTTTGCCTAGATGGCTGCTGAGCCCTGGACGAAAAACACAGATTCCCCCCTTCCCCACTGTACCCCCCCCCCCCAACCCACTTTGTGCAAAAACAGGTAGTTTTGTATTTGCCAATTTTGATGTGTCCACGTGGTGTTTTGGGGCATTTCCTGTCACAGGCAGTAGGTCTACCCACACAAGTGAGGTACCATTTTTATCGGGAGACTTGGGGGAATGCTGGGTGGAATTTATGGTTCCTCTCAGATTCCAGAACTTTCTATCACCGAAATTTAAGGAAAAAGTGTTTTGTTTTTTTTGCCAAGTTTTGAGGTTTGCAAAGGATTCTGGGTAACAGAACCTGTGAGAGCCCCACAAGTTTTCAAAAATGTATAGGTTTGCTAGGTTTCCCTAGGTGCCGGCTGAGCTAGAGGCCAAAATCCACAGCTAGGCACTTTCCAAAAAACAAGTTCGATTTCAATGTAAAAATGTGATGTGTCCATGTTGCGTTTCCTGTCACGGGCATTAGGCCTACCCACACAAGTGAGGTACCAATTTTATTGGGAGACTTGGTGGAACACAGAATAGAAGAACAAGTGTTATTGCACCTTGTCTTTCTCTACATTTTTTCCCTCCAAATGTAAGAGTGTGTAAAAAAGACATCTGTTAGAGAAATGCCTTGTAATTCACATGCTAGTATGGGGACCCTGGAATTCAGAGATGTGCAAATAACCACTGCTTCGCAACACCTTATCTTGTGCCCATTTTGGAAATACAAAGGTATCATTGATACCTATTATTGACTCTTTATATCTTACCAAATTAATTGCTGTATACCTAGTATACAATGAAAACCCATGGCAAAGTGCAGCTCATTTATTGGCTCTGGGTACCTAGGGTTTTTGTTCGCAACCAGAAGAGTCCAGCAGACGTAACGGTATATTGCTTTTGAAAATCTGGTATCGCAGGAAAAAGTGACAAAGTAAAACGAGGAGAGAAATGGCTGTTTTTTTTCCACCTCAATTTCCATTTTTTATTTCAGCTGTTATTTTCTGTAGGAAAATCTTATAGGATCTACACAAATGACCCCTTGCTGAATTCAGAATATGGTCTACTTTTTAGAAATGTTTAGCTGTCCCTGGATCCAGAATTGGTTTCACACCCATTTCTGTCACTAACTAGAAGGAGGCTGAAAGCACACAAAAATTGCAAAAATGGGGTATGTCCCAGTAAAATGCCACAAATTGTGTTTAAAAAATGTGGTTTTCTGATTTCAAGTCTGCCTGTTCATGAAAGCTGGGAAGATCGTGAGTTTAGCACCGCAAACCCTTTGTTGATGCCATTTTCAGGGGAAAAAAACACAACCTTTCATCTGTAGCCCTTGTTTCACATTATTTTTTAAAACACGAATTGTTCGCTGTATTTTGCCCAATTTCTTGGTCTCCTCCAGGGGAACCCACAAATTCTGGGTACCTCTAGAATCCCTAGGATGTTGGGGGGGGAAGGGGAAGGACGCAAATTTGGCGTGGGTAGTTTATGTGGACAAAAAGTTATAAGGGGCCTAAGCTCGAACTGCCCCAAATAGCCCAAAAAAAGGCCTGCCACCTGAGGAGGAAAAGGCCTGGCAGCGAAGGGGTTAATACTGGATTGGTTATCCTTGGGCAGACTCGGTTGTGATGCAGGCAGCCCAATGAAGGTTTAGAAGTCCTACAACACCATGTCCTGAGGTCAGGCAGCCAGCATGAGCAGCTGTGTTATTTCAACACGGCCTGTACTTCTTTTAGACCTGAAGTCCATAGTAGTGTTCTAGATTTACCCTTTGATGGGGACTCATTGTTTGGTAAATATGTTAATGAGGCTTTGCATTTGAAAAAGTTAGACATGGATACTGCCAGGTCACTGGGAATCTTGCACCAAAGACATTGACAGCATTCCGTTGTGCCCATGGAAAAAGGAAGACCTCATATAGAGTAAGAGATAAATCATACAGATTTCATCAGTACAAGCTCCACAACAGTCTTATCAGCAGTCCTGCCCATAGCAGCACCACCACAATGAGCCTACCAAAAGCAACCAGCACATATATGGGAGGAGTTCAATCAAAACATCAAGATGACACTCACTTTCACCAGGCACCTAATTTCACAACCCCATCCACTCCAAACATCGACAATATCTGTAATTAAAGGTGACCAGCTGCTTTTTTTTAGTTTAAGGTCCTCCTGTTTGGACTGAAATCAGTCCCAAGAAGATTACAAAGCGTATGGCTCCGATGTCAGCCTTTTTAAGAAGACAAGGCCACCAGGTGTTTCCATATGCGAATGATTGGTTGCTTAAGGGAAATTCCTTCCAGTCCTCCAAAGACTCTACGAAAACTTGTCTAAAGCTCTTTAAGATGTTAGACAATTTCCTCAACAGAGAAAAAACTAAAGCTTCGCCCTTAAAATAACAGATTTAATAATACGCAGTCTGGCCAGACAGCTAAAGAAAAAGAGTTAATTTCACTGCACCTGAACAAACCCTTCTTACAGATGTCTTCATGCATCTCGCTAGTCCAATTCTGTTGACTGGTTCAGAGACCCTTTCAAGAAGAGCTTGAAAGCCATTGGGTACAAAGCACTGGTTCGCTTGACGATAAAGTGAAAGTCACTCCACAAGTGAATGCTGTGCTCGTCTTGAAGGAAGAATACAGCGATAGGCTTGGTTTTCCATCAAGAATCTACTTGTAACATGAATACCTCATACACATCCTTGGAGAGACGGGAGGCACACCTGGCTCAGTGGAAAGTGATCTGTAAATTAAATGAGCCTTTGCATCAGTATGTTGGAGTGAATACCTTTGAAAATAGGCCTTGAATCCTTTCTTCCCAGAATAAGAGGTTCCTCCGTACTTGTGCCGATGGACAGTGTGACCTCAATGTTATAAATATTTTTTTTTAAACAAGGTCATGTCTTCTCTCAGCAGAAATACAGAACTTGTGAAACTGGGCTACTGTACTTCAAGTACCTCATTCAGTAGATTATTTACGACGAGAAGACTAGTGGGTACTCATTCAGCAGGTTCACAGGGGAATGCCACAAAAAAGAATTGAACTAGAAACAACTAGACAAACTGTTTTGGCATTCGGGAAAGCCAAATCTAGATCTCTTTACAACCAACATGAACTGAAAATGCGGTTACTGAGCCAGCAGACCTGCACCACTAGGGTCACAGATGAATGTGTTTTAGATAGCATGGTCAGAGACCTTTGCCTGTGCCTTTTGAGCTGCTTCCCCTCGTCCTGAGTGTGAGTGTCCCATTCCAGCAACACTGAGCTAGTAGACATTGCTCCCAAACCCACTGAGTTTTACCACCTAGACATTATTCAGGACTGTTGAGGCCAAAACTGTTTCCACCAACAAGCCCTGCAAAGCAAAATGGAAACATTTTTGTCACAATTTCAAAACCAAGGTTTTCATTTGCTCACAGTTTGCTGTATCAACTTCTGCCATACTTTCCACATTTGGCACAAGTTAAGGTGCATCTCGGAGCTGTCTCACACTTCAAATCAGTTATGAACCATCCTTATTTTTGTGCTAATAAAGTCATTAGAGAGGTGAACAGATAACTTCACGGCATTTCCTCATGTAAGCCACACACACGTTTTGTGGAAATTGAATATAGTTTTTCACAGTTGACGAGAAATCCGTTCACATCTATCTTAAGTACAGAATTTTAATACCTTCTTGAAATATGGCTTTTCTTCTACCAGTTATAGCCAGACAGTTTTGGAAGGACTGAATTTTTGAGAATGAAACCCCATTTAATTCCAAAAGTTCTCAAAGACTTCTATCTCAATTAGCCTGTCATCATAAGAACATTTTCCCAAAATCCAACCAGTGCAGCCGAAAAGTCTCTAAATACCTTTATTGTCAGAAGACGCTCTACATTTTGCATAGAGAGAACAAAGGATTTCTTAAGTCAGACCTATTACTACTGTCAGCTTTTTGGCCTCCCATAAAAGGGGCAGTCATTATCTATACAAGGGCTAGCTCATTGGGTGGCAGTAGCTATTTTGGTCTGCCACGTTAAGACTGGGCTTCCAAAGACCAGTTTCTGCTCTCTCAGTGAGATGTATTGCCACATCAACTTCCCTCTTGCTGGAGTGCCCATATTGGATATTTGCAGGAACAGGACCAACAGGCATACCTTTGCACAGCACTAACTCTTTGAGGCAGAAGTACAAAGCGACGCAGCATTAAGCCCATTACTTCCTTTATATATTTTTTTGCACAGGTGAGTCTCCCACTGCTTAATCACCAGCCACTAATTCTGTGCTCTTAATGAGGAAAGTTGAACATGCCTAGGCATAAATATGTACTTGTGTGTTCCTACAAAAAAAAAGTTTGTCAATGCCAAGGTTGGTGGACATGTAACTTTTTGTTATTTATCTCTGGCCCTTTAAACTATGTCTTCAGTTTTCAGTAATTGAAAGATAATAGTACCTTTTATTTGTGGAAAGCTTAGCCTTTCCAGGATGACCACAGAAGATGCAGTAGGGCAGACCAATGCAGTTTTCCTATTTCTATGATCTGGTACATTGATTTCAAGGCACCATGTTTATAAGATAACAATAATGACCTTGGCTTTACAACCACCTTCACAGTCTGCGATTACCCACTGATGACTGCCATATTTCAGTGTATCCAGTGATTGGACCTCCGGAAATAGATTCATGGCGGTATGGGAAAGGTGATGGAGAGAGAGCCAAAATGGCAGAGGCAGTGTCCTGTGTCAGTGGGGAATAGTGGACAAGAGCTGTTGGAGGGGTTTTCTGGAATGGGATCAGTGGTAATGGGTGAGGACTGACCAAGATGTTAGATAAGACATGGTGCTAAGAAGCGTTTGATGAAAAAAGGAGTTTTAGGAGATAACAAAGACAAACAGGACTGTATAATTGAACCTTATATTTATAGCCCAGCTGCAACAATGAAATGTGCAAGTTTCTTGTAATTGTTCATGTTGCCTACATGTATAAAGTAAATCAAAATGATTTAGCTTTTCATAGTATGTTAGTTTCAAAATTTAGGGCCAGAATCATGAGAATGCTCTTTCATTCTTCATGTAAAACTAGAATCCAAATATAGAGCATGGAGTCTTCATTGCTGCCTCTTTGCTTGCTATGCAGTTTCCAGAATCTTGCAGGTTGAAGGAGTTGAATGTTGGAGCAATGAAAAGTATCCTATCATATAGATCCGTGTAAGGCAGTTCGTTTTAGTAAGCTCTTAAATTACATTGGAAGTGCACATTATGTAACTACAGGAACTTGTAAATCTGACGGACACCAGTACATTTTTACAGTATTGAACATGTAGTGCTTAATATGCTTTTGTGCTGAAGTAACTTATTGTCTTTCTAATGCACAAGGTCTTATCAATAATTGTTTTTCTTCCAGATTTATAACTATCTCGACAAATATGTTGTTGGTCAGTCATTTGCCAAAAAGGTGCTTTCAGTTGCCGTTTACAATCATTACAAGAGAATATATAATAATATTCCTACCACTCTGAGACCGCACACTGAAATGGAAAAGCAGGCTTCTTTAACCCCTAGAGGTCAGTATAACTAGTTTCTTCTTCAGTTGAAATATGTTTAATGTACTCTTTCTGTTAAAACGTGTAATTAGCACTAAAGTACAAACACCACATTTATATGTTATAAATATATTTGTGTTACCTGGCAAGAGCAGTTAAATGGGAACACCAGTTGTACTTTTTAACTGTAGTTTTCCAGTTGCTCACCGCTTACTTAGTTGGTGTCCGGAAGAAATAAACTTTTATAAATGCTTGTAGGATTCTATTTATGTGCAGTCTGCACTTAATGTTTGAGGCAGGCAAAGACTATTGAAATTACTTGCTAGTTCTGAGACAGGGTTTCCAACTATATGCCTAAACAGAATTTGATGTGATCTGACAGATCGCAACAATAGACTTCCATTATGTTCAATGCCTTTTGGTCGTTGATCTCATTTCAAACCTGCACTGGCCCTTCAACTCGAGTTCTTGCTTTAGACCTGGAAAGATATTGTGCTTAAAAACTGGAATTCCAAGCTTCGGTAAAAGAAGTTTTAATTATATATCAAGAGCGGAGGATTATGCATTTCTCTTTACCCATATTCCTACTTAAGCACACAAATGAATACTGTAACAACTTATGTTTAGCATGTAGGATAGAAAACTACATTTCCTGGAAATTTGTCAATATTATTCTTACACTTAACCAGTCACATAACATAGTCCATCCTATCCAGTCTTGACCATAATATATCTTCCTCTCTTCTTCTTGCTCCCTGGACAGATAAGTATCAAGGTTTTTCACTCTTAGCTGTGGGTTACTGGATAGTTTGCAGCTTCTGGTTTTGTATTAGTCTTAATGCTGTTCTTTATTGGCCCTCCTCCTCAATCTTGAATACACATTCTTCCAGAGAAGAGCACAAATACTCCCATCTTTAACTTCTGCAGCAGCTGTCCACAGGATTATTGCTGGAGTTAAAGCCATATTCTAAAGCAGCATGGAGATAATTTAAATTTCGGATCACATTCGTTCGGCACCTTCAGGGGAACCCTGCCCAGTGATATAGGTCATTTGGGAGTTAGAGAGCAGTGCGGATTAGGACTGATATGCTCCCGAATTGCTAATATCAGCGTAAGGGGTAAAAATCGAGAGGAGATGATCTTCTGCTCCATTTAGAAAGATCTCTTTGAGGTTATTGACATGTCTGTCAGAAAGGTGTTGCTTCATAGCCCTCATTCTACCAAGAGACCACCATTGAAAAGGCTGTTGCCATTATGAGCGGTTTATTGCCCTGAACCCTCCCCAAGGGCATTCATTCCACAGATAGCCCAAGACCTCAGATCCCTGGTTGGTGAAGGGAGTTTTTACAGTATATATTACATGACCATTGTCCCCGTACCATATGGAAGGGAGCCTGGCAAGTCTCTTGGCCCATCATTGGCTGAAAATGTGACTGATAAAGCCAAAGCCAGGTCAGGTGACTGATGGGTCCGAAACCAGGTCCCAGTCGCTCTTTTGCATCCTGCAGCAAGAGCCCTAAAGGCTCTGATTCTCCCACTGATCTGGAGAATCCTGGGGACATGGTAGACCCTTTCAACCTATATCATTCTAGGTTATCAAAATAGGCTCCTGTGAATAAAGATAGTCAGTTAATTGCAGCAAGAATTCGTAAACCCCTTGACATGGAAGTTGGAGAACAACTAAGGTTTGAGTTACCCAGACCTTCCCTGAAAGCCAAAGTAACACCGAGCCCTGAGAAAAACTGGAAGACTGCGACCCTCATAGCAAAATTGTTGAAGGACCTGAATAAGGGTATTGATCAGTTCTGGAAGTCCTGTCAGAACACTTGCTAAATCTCAAAGGTTGCTCGCCATAATCCTTGATATGGCCGAGGAAACCACAGCTGTAGGGTCCCAAGTCCCTCCAGACAACCGTTCTGGTTGGATGAAACGTGCAATCTGTTTCCTTGGAAATGCCAATTGGGCTCTTCTTTTTTTTTTTTTTTTTCTTTTTTTGAAAGTTGGTGTTATTTACTCATCAGAATATACCCCATTATGGTTTGGGGGAGCATTTTTGGCCACCTCTGATGCAGGGCCAGTAGCTAAAGGGGGCCTCTTAAGATGCCTTTCCTCCAGAAACTTAGTAGATATGCTACAGGATTCTTGTTTCTTGATGAAGTGCAAATGTCAATCTGCAAAGTCTTTGGCCAAAAGGTGTTCAGTGCGCCTAGACAAGGGGCGCTTGACCAGCCGCTTTAACCATAAAAGCTTCTACAAACCACAGAGATTTAGAAAATCAAATGCCTTTCAAGACCAAATGAAGTTCAGGGGATTTTTCACTACCGGAGGCAGTGGTGGCAATGTGGATAGAGATGGACAGCCATACCTCACAGAGGATTTTCAGGTGAGGCTTATCCATTTTCCCCATCTTATATTAGGTAAAGGCTGGCAGTTTGTCCTTGCATGGCACAAATACTTGACCCACTCTTTTTTTTGTGTTTTTTTTTTTTAGTTCAGAAGTATTGGTTTATTTTCCTCTAACAGTCTTCAATTCGTAATCTGTTTGAAAGGACTGCTAATTTAAAAAGTTCTTTAGTCATGGCAATAAGGTTTTGCCTCTGAGCAATATAAAACACACCCAGAAGACGGATATTGGCCACTTGGATACTCTTTTCCAATAATTACATTTGGGCTGCCAAGCATACTTTGAGGGTAGCTGCATTCCTTTTTTGCAGCTTTCAAAGTGTGCTAAAATCCAAACCATGGGGCCAGATTCATGAGAATATTCTTTCAGTCTTGAGACTGTCCATTCAGTCTGGATTAGCTTCTGATCCACCAACAGGGATTCAGTCTTTAGCTCTTTACTTATTACCTTCGTGACATTGGCATTTTGTTCAATATTGCTAGTGGTAAGCTGGGGGTTGTGTAGTTCCTCCAATTTTAGTGACTTCGTTTGTTGACAGTGTATATTTTCCTCCACTCATATCTCCCCTTACATGCCTGACCAGAAGAGAGGAAGGGAGTGGGAGAAAATAAACGTCCTGTCCATCATCTACTTTCTCTTTTGCCTCTTAGAGAGTTATTTCTGTATTTCTGTTGTAACTCAGAGGCTAAACCATCTAAAAAACTGTCTAAACATACCATCAAAGGATTTCTGCTGCCTGTTCAAATTATGCTTGGCGCTTGAGAAAGTACTCTTCCATCTGTCTTTGCATTTGCACTCTAGATTTAGACTCATTCTCCAAGGAGACCATAAAAACACCTTAATCTAGTTTTCCTAGAGGAAGGTGTTTCTTTGTTCTAGTCCTATGCCACTTACATGGCACTACTGCTCTGCGTTTCTCTATATTACAGTCCCATCAGCTGCATGAATGGCCACCAGTGGCTCCAGCTAACTGATTGCTTCCTTTGTGGAGCTTATTTGTGGCCACAAGGTTTGTGGCCAGCCCTACATTTTCGTCTTGGGTTCCGGCCTTTCTCCTTTGCATCACTAAGATGCATGCACCATTTGCAATCTCATTATTTCGCAGCTCTGTGCTAGTGATGAACGGTTGTACTAGGTTTCTATAACTAGGCAAACACTGCTGCTTCCCACATCACAGAATTTGGTCTCCGCCTTCTGCTTTTTGCTTGGTCGCAGAAAATGCTGCCCAATTTTGGTGCAAACAAGTATTTTGCTGTATTCAAACTGATAGATGGATGTTATTAATCCACCCCAGAAATAGGTGTCTTGAACAGATAACGTGCCAGTGGTGATTAGTATATGGAACCATTACAGTTGAGAATCAAGGTTTTTAAAACTCACTTTCATCCTTTTCTCAGTTATAGTCCTGTCAGTTATGTATTTCAGTAATACACCCAGATCAAACTGCTGAGTAAGGCAAATCATTGTTCATGTTGCCCTAACTAATAATCCCATCTGCTGGAAAGGGGGATCTCTGCCCCTTTCCTAAGTTAAGGGGAATCCATTACTCTTGGTGCCAGAAGGTGCCTGTGTCAACAGCTGTGGTGAAGGGATTGGGGCCAGAATAGGATACAAAACACACGCTTTGATGCCGCTGCGTGGGCCGCCCGCAGGCTGCACCCAGGACATTGGCAAGCCCATCTGTGCCAATCGGAGCCTGGAGGAGGCTGGGGCACCCCATTGAACCTACGATCTCCCAGGTACAAGTTTCCTAATTTATTAGAGCTGAGGCAAGAGGTGTTAACTTTTTTGTGAGGCTTAACATTGGCCCTACTCAATGCTATTTATCTACTATGGGAAGAAGGAAGCTTCTAGAGGCTTCAATAAGGGCATCAAAGTAAAAGAAAAAGCCCCCCCCCCAGTGGTAACTGACACCACAGCAGAGATGGATAACCTGATCGAAAAGTTGGAAACCGTGCCGCACCCTAAACCCTCCAAACCCTCCAACTCTCCTTCTGCTGCCGTTTATCCCCCTTCAAGCGTGATTTTACCCTGTAGTGATAAGGGGCACATGTAATGTAAAAATGACTAAAGCATCCCTGTCAGAGTCTTGTGACACCGTGAGCACAGGAAATGGCTGTGTATCAATGAGCCCACTGGCTATTGTCTTGGTCCCTGAAACTTCTCTGATCGATTCCCCAGCCATTCCTAATGTTACCTGCAACAATTAAATGAGCCTCTGGCAAGCTTGGGGGTCCACTAATGCCGCTGTGCTGCCTGTCACCGCCGACTCACATCTGAAGGAAGATCAAGTTGGCTCTTTTATAATACTTGTCCACTCTTTGGGTAGGTCTGTAGGGGATCTTAAAGCAGAGGTATTTGATCTAAAGGCACATATGCACATATAACCTTAATACACGACACTCAAACATTTCTCTCGCTTGCACATCTGCAAACATCTGTAGGTGACCCTTTTCTGTCTGGCATGCACCATCTGGCTCCTGGCCCTCTGAAAATCCCAGCCTAGCCCACTTGCGGGCAGACTGGTTGCATACCACAGGCGCCTAACTTTTTTAACACCTTGCAGTGGAAGGCAGCAGAGGAGGGAAGAACTGGCTCTGATTAGTTACCTGCATTGTAATTGTCTCCCTCCATGCACCGATTCAAACAAGACCAGGTACTCCTCTACTTATACCGAGCACAGTGCGAGGGTTACTGAATCATACCTTAGCCAGGTCCCAAGACCATCAGGCCCCTTATCCTTTGTCTTCACTGGAGGTGCACAGCGAAATGAAGCAAAGAACCATCTACATGCTTAACATTCCAAGAATAACAGAAGGGGCTAAAGAAAATCAAGACTCACTAATTAACAAAGCCACTCACTGGCTCTGTACTGTGAGGAAATGTTAATCTGTTATTCAACAGGACATTGTTGGAAGAAAAGGCATTCCTTCTCAACAGGATGGCTTAGAAATCGTAGAGCTAGCCCTGGGCTCTTCCAGCCAGCAGAGAACCTTACTGTCCTAGACCTGCGATTTCCAGTTTCAGTATCATCCAAAATCTGTCTGAAGTTCAGTGCGCCAGCTGTGGCTGGCAGGACCCAATCTAGGGGTACATTCCCATCTGATGTATAACAGCAACTCCCCAAGCGGAGTTATCTACATCGCCTGCTGCTCCTACTCCTCTCCATGGAACTTGAAATATTCTGTCATGGAACACTGCCGGCCTTAATTCCAAAATGGCCGAGCCGGACAGGAGGGTTTTCATTGACTTATTCGATCTCTTTATGTTTCAGAAAACCTGGTGTGTTGAGCCAATACAAAGATCTGGGTACGCTTCTTTCTTTTTTCCAGCCATCTCACAGGGTAGGGGGAGACCTGCAGGTGGTTTAATTATCTGAATTAAAAAATTGCTAGCCTGTACTATTATTAGGCTTGATCTAAATTCCTTTGACGTTTTGGGGTTGTCCTTTCCCTTTGGTGTCCCTGCTCATCACCTTTTTATAGTTTGTAATAAACCGAAAGGGGCAAACAAATTACCTTGCACACTTAACATTTTAGAGGATGCCATTGACTCCCTCCCTCACAATAACCAGATAATAGTTTCCTGTGTTTTTAATGTATCATATGAACCGCTGGGCCCTAGCCCCCATAGCATAACTGAGGAAGATGATGTTGAATGGGTGTTTCCCCAGATAGAGCTGGAGCCAGTTAAAAGGTGCACAGTGGCTGTTAATCAGTTGATGGGTTTATCTCTTTGACTCTGCCTTAGAGCATGTAATTGCAGGTCCAACTCTGACTGTACAGGCTCCCATATCTTCAAGCATCTCCAGTAGAAGTCCTGTATTGATGTGTATATATATATTTTTCCTTACAGTTATGGCCTTCCATCATAGATATGGTGGTGGTTGAGGCCACGACAACAACCATAATGCCCTTATCTTGATCTTAAAGGGGGTTGGGCCCATAAAGCATCAGAATGGTATCAAGCTTCTGGGAGATTTGGCTCTTTCGAACAATAAGCGTGCCCTAAAATGGGAGTTTATCTGCTGAAATCCCAATGGTCTGTCATTGCAGGGCACCGAAACCCTGGAACTACTGTTGCCTAGTGCAGCTTGTGCCCCTGACAATGCTCTTGCACTAAACTCTCATGAAAAATTGTTTCTCTCTCCCCAAAGGCTTTAATCAAGAATGGCAGTATGGTTATTAAACCTGATCCTTGCTGCCTGTGGGTCGGCAGACATTGGAGGAAGGCTAAATCTATTCTCATGCAGTCACTAAAAGTAGGAAACAGAACGGACATCCAGAGGGCTACGAAACCTATAACGATATACTAGCGCAGGCCAAATCTGCTTGGGAAAGAGGGATCTGGTAGCAGCATCTAGGGCAGGGAATAGCAAGTCATTTTGGGGCATAATTGCCCCTGACTGTTGTCATGCCACCATACGGGTTGCTTATAATTTACAACCCGGGATTTAGAACCACTTCCAGAAGGCCTAGGCAACCAAGCCTGATTTCCCCTGCAGTGAAACTGAAATGTCTCAACTCTACAGAAAAGGAGGAGATACCATTGTCCAATCTGACGATATTCCTAAGGCGTTTCATAAAGCTCCTGGCCCCGACTCCATGTCTCGGACCTGTTTCACTCAGAACCTCACATATGGGGTGGCTACGTCTTGTTGTTCAGTTCCATCTTGGGAGGGGGCCCCAATACCGTGATCTTGCCAGTCTGCTGAGATTGTACCTATCTTTAAAAAGGGATGTTAAGGTGATCCTGGGAATTACAGGCCCACTAGCCTAATTGACGATTCCCAGAAACTACTTCTGGGGATACAAAGGGAGTGGATCCAGGAGAATAATGTTCTTTCAGATATGCGGGGGGGATTTAGGAGCCGTTTTGGTACTCTAGACCTAATTGCACAATTCTGTAGTATATACTGGAAAACTGTTAGGCAAGACAAAGGCTCCTTATACATGGTCTTTGCCAATTTACGATCAGCCTTTGATACCATCCTGAGAGTCAAGCCGTGGGAAGTGCCAAAGCAAATAGGTGTCCCTGCTAACATCTTAAGTAATCTTGTTGCATGCTTCCAAATCTACCAGTGTCAAATATGGGCACAATGGTGAGCTTACTGATACGTTTAAGATCAGAACTGGTGTCGCCACAATTGTGTGCTGGTTATCACACTATTTACACTGTACATTAATGATCTAGTTAAGGAGCTTAACTTCCCTGGTAATGATGAACCCAAACTGGCCCCCACAAAATCTCCTCACTGTTTTTTGCAGTTGACGTCTTTAATTTCCAAAACCTTGCATGTCCTGCAGGCAGTTGTTGATCATTTCTGGAGTTTTTGCAGTGCCTGGGGCCTTGGGCTCAACATTTATTTTAAAAACAATGTATGGCTTTTTACCCATATAAAGTAGGAAGGGTGAATATTCTGGTGTGTAGGGTGTGCCTTTTAGAGCAGGTTCACGAGTTTGTATATTTAGGAGTTGGCTTAACGCATAGGATGCACTGGTCCATAAATTTTGGGAAGAGCTCACAAACTCTTACAAGAAACGGGTGCAGTGAGTAAAATACATAAAAAGACTCAGACCTCGTCTCTTGCCCAAGCACTAGAGATTTAGACTCGAAAAGCAAAATCTTCATTCTTGTATGGTGTTGAAATCTGGGGATATGGGAGGGCTGGTGACCTTGTCAAAGCCAAAAATAGGTTTGTGGGAAGCATCCTCAACCTTCCGTAGAGGTCCCCTTCGCCTTTTCCAACTCATGGACATTAGTCCACAAAAGAACTGGAGTCTCGATTAAGGTTCTTCTAGAAACTCCAGGTTGGGAGAAGATCCCCTGGTTTGCATACATTAAACCAATGCTCTGAGATTGGCTTGTCCTCTCTCTGGGGCACTCTAGATCAAGCCACATCAGTCTCTTGCAACTTGGTTGAAGAACGCCTAAAAGACCATCTTTGATTGCACAATTTGAAAGGCGTAACGGCATTAACTGATCTGTTCTTTGATTTAAAGGTTACCACTGAATATGAACCATTGCTTGATGATGTCTCAGGATGTATCCCTTTTCAACTTTAAATAAAGTGGATTTACAGGGTTTTCCCTGTGTACAGTTTCTGTGCCAAGTGGGGTGAGAAATACTGTAGCACCAGTAAGTGTCCTTACTGCACCACAGTCTAGGGCGCTTTACACCACTTTGCCTTCTTTTTTCCTTCATATACACGTCTTCACAAAAAATGGCTTATAAATATTTGCAAGCTCCTTCAATTTACTCAGTTCGTCCCTGTTTTACACATACTGCACACTAATACAAGAGAATTGATTTTACCACTGTAATGAAATGTTATACATGCTACCTGACTTATTCGCAGCCGCAGTATTTGTAGTAAGCAGTGATATTCATCCAGCAGTATTTATTAATCTGCACAACCCTTTTATAGTTTTGTCTTATCTTAGTGGGACTTGCACTTTACGCCCCCTTTTCGGTTTGTTACTGCTGCTTTGCTTATTTTCTTGTGATTTTACGACCTGAATGTTTTTGCAGACTTAGCATGTCAATGTGGTTAATAAGCATGAAGATGTTTTCTTAAACCAGTTGCCTCAAATTATTGCACAACTGTATTTAGCAATGGCATTGGCATTATGTATGGATTGATGACTTGAAGAATTCTGCAGACTTTTATGCCAGTGTCCTTTATGAGCCTGACTATTATCTAGTTGTCTTATGTTAATGCATTTACTATTTTATTATCTGGCACTATGTATGCGATTATTGGCATCATGTGTTTTTTATCTACAATGCTACAGTGATGATTTTTTTTTATGGCTGTTTTTGTGTGTTTTATGGATTGATTAATCCAAAATAACCTAACTAAACTATTCTGTATGTAAGAGGGTCTCTAGCTGTATGACTCTGATTTAAGTTTTTTAATGACCTTTATTGCACTTGGCTAAAGAAAGATAAGAGCGAAGGTAGAAAAATGTCCTATTGGAACAGTCTATACCAAGATTACCTCAAGCTTTTTTCACTTTTTAAATTTAGCAATGTATCTTTTTGCAGATGGATCACATTCACTTAAAACTCAATCTCTGTAGGATCCACCTAGACAGAATCTCTATATTGGCCTCTTGACCATGTGTAGGTCTCTAACTCAGTCAGACCCAAGTCCGTAGTGGCTGGTGGATCTTACCTGTAACAAAGCTAAGTATAAGAGGCACAGTGCTGAAACGGCAAAGGGGGCTTAAGGCAGACATCTACCATAATAATGTGCCACCAATATTTGTCAAATGACTGTTTTGCACATAATGTGTTTAATGTTTTAAACTGAGATTGATTTGCTAGCTGAAGCTATCAATTTTGTTTAAGCACTGTTCGTTTTTTGAGCAGCAAATTCGGAAATGTGTATGTCTAGAGGGAATCTCATTTATTTCACCTTTGTACAATAATAGTGCAAGGTGTAAAATGCCCCAATTTTGCTTCTTTAGTTCTGCTACTGTGAATACTAGAAGCTCTGCGCATGCCATGATGCATGGCACAGTTTTATCACCGCCTACTGTGGGGCAATAAAAAATGTAGATCTTGTTAGGGGTTTAAAATTGAATTGCTGTACACTTTCTGAATTGACATTTTATTTTTGCTTAATAGGAAAATTGTATCTCGTTCACCTTAAATCATATAATCTCTTGGTTTATTATGATCAATCACGCACAGTACCCAGGAATTAAGCCACAGGGGTGGAATAGCCTTGTTTGTCAACAGCATCAAATCTAAAATTAACATAACCCTTGTAGCCCAATTTCACTCAGTTGCTTCACGACTGCCACACTTGGCACACATTAATATAATATGTTCTACCTCCTTCAGTACTCCACTAATCACCAGTATCATTCACCCCGTTTGCTCACTTGTTGGGGAGTGGGAAACAGCAACCCTGATGCACAAGTATATAATGATAAATCCCTTTAGCTCTATTCTTACTCCAGCTTATTCTAAGTCACTTCAAGGAAACAAGCTAATTTACAAACAACTTACTCAGTGGTCCACTATCCAAACATAGGAGTTTCATGACTCATCAAGATCCACACACATACAAAACAAATCCTCCAGACTTTAACAACCAACACACCAGTCTCAAGAATACATAGCAGCCTATATATAGGTCTGTAAGTGCCCTGAAGTGTGCAGTCATCCGCACTGCCCATGACCCTACCAGTGGCAGATGGACACTGCAAATTTTGCTAACATATGTTTTATTCCCTTTGCCAGAAATCAGAAGTCTTTTAGGTATGTTAAAGATTATTTTTGGAGGGGACAGCCTGGGCACTAATCTTAGACAGCAGTTGTCAGTATCTCTTGGGTGGGGCCTCAAGGCAGATGAGCTGCTGGGTCCCAACCCTGGTGGTTTATTTAGTTCACCACCGGTGTCTTGAGGGCTGTACTGCTATGGCTCTGCAAGCTGGTCCAAATACATCCCTTTCCACACTTGTCTCTACAAGTTGAGCAGTTACGGGCTTCATCGGAAGATAGTGAGGGAACAAGAGTTCAAGACTCAACAGCGAAATAACAGGTACAATAGTATTTTTATTTCCAGCCCACACCTTATCATTTGTGGAACATTAATAATATAATCACACAGCAAAGCTATACTACAAAACACGATGAGGGTGTAATACAGGGTCATAATCAGTTGCACCTAACAGTAAAACGCTACATCCTCTTCTCCCTAGCCTCCTCTTCTTCCCAGTTCTTTACGTAGTAGGCAAGGATTAGACACAGGTGCTAATATCTCAAAGCAGTCTCACTCCTTAGCAGAACAACTCCATGTCTTTTTCAGACCATGCCAAGACTGCCATGTCAGTCTGTCACCATGTGCAGATTAAACTCTGCATTTACCTACACTTGGTTGTGGTGCAGTTCAGCTTGCACAGCTGGTGCAGAACACATTTCCACACTCACGGTGCTGGTCATTTCTTTTTGGCAGCTAATCTGACAGCCTTATTGGTGATCAGGTTTTGCAGATGGTACTCACTCCGCAGATCTTTGCAGTTACAGAAACCACCCCATGCGGCCTACTCCCAAAACAATAACGATACCCTAGACCTTTATGGGTTTTTGGAAAATATTGGCTGCAGTTTATTAACATTGATTTATAGCAACATTGCCCTTGTATTCTTTATAAGGGCCATAAAGCCCTTTTGAAATTTAAGAATTACTGACCATAAATCATTTTTGCCTGTCACAAATCACTTCTGACATTTATGAGAATTACGGTCATACCTCATTGTTGACTGGCCTATCATAAATCATTCGACATTTGCGTATCACATTACCATAAATCACTTCTTCATAAATCAATCAAACGGTTAGTCCTTTGATTACTTTGCGTCTAGGCGCTGGTATTTGTCCTTTCATGTGGGGAGGGGGATAGGGGGGGGGGGTGAGAGTTTACTCCTTTTACCTTTTAGGCTTAGCTCTCTACCTTTTTTTACTCCTTGCATGCAACCCTCCAGTGGTCCTGGGCTGCAAGCGCAGTGTTTCATACACCCCCTCCACTGACTGCCTTAACCTGCCATAAGGCATCCCAAGTTAAGTAGTCCTGCCAAACTTCTGTGTCTGGTGGCGCCTCCCCATCTTCCAAAAGGGCCCCCCCTCTCTCTCAGTTTCAATCCTTTTTACTTGCAGCCTGCTAGCCTCATGGCTGCCCAAAGATTGGCCCAGAAAAACTCTGTCCCCTTTGTGGACAGGTGTAACCTGTCATCATTGAAATACTCCGGCCCACCAATTTCACCTTGGGATGATCTGTGACCAGATCAACATTGTGTTACCAAAAAGCTTTGCTGCCAAAATTAGATCCCCCCTAATGCGCGCCAGGAGGTCCCATCTGCCTAGTTGTACGAGGTCAGGTATATGAATATAACATCTGGCTTACACAGTTCAGAAGCCTGCAGCTTTTCAAGAGTGGGTCCTAATGCTTCCACTTCATCCCCGATAGCCTGAACCATTCGATGTCAGTCTGCTGAGGGCATATCTCCCTCCTGGGTCCCTTTGATTTCCGCTAGGCCTGGGTTCTTTGCACAAACGAGTGCCCAACTACCCTTGCTGTATTGTGTCTTATATAAGCAAGTGCAGGAATGTCAGGCTTTCGTTTCACTTGCCCCCTACCCCCACTCCCTGTTTCTGTGCTCCTACAAGAATGTTGTGGCTTGTAGGGGTTCTATTCGCGCTACTGTTACCCAGGTGGTTGCTTTCTGATGTAGCTCTTATAGGCTTCGGAGCTCCAACTACCAATTGACTTGATGCCTGCTGCTGGCAGACCGTGCCGAGCCGCAGATGTCGCTAGCGGTACCCAGAATGAGTGTGTGCCAAAGTTGCTCTAAACCCTGCTCTAGTCAGTGCCCTCTTTAGCACCATTTTAAACTGGAAGGTGCTTAAGCATTCTCCATTATTGGGCAGAAAAAGCACCCCGTCCCCCGTTGGCCTCCGCGCTAAGTATTTCCGGACATTGCATACTGGGCGAGTTGTGATCATCCAAGCATCTCAGCTCCACTTTGGCTTCCTTACCCATTTGGTCAGTCTTGGATCTCCTCGGTAGAAT
This sequence comes from Pleurodeles waltl, assembly GCF_031143425.1. Taxonomy (NCBI): domain Eukaryota; kingdom Metazoa; phylum Chordata; class Amphibia; order Caudata; family Salamandridae; genus Pleurodeles; species Pleurodeles waltl. The sequence goes on from NC_090440.1 coordinate 528,321,282, forward strand.
TTGCATCTGCCCTGTGCCTATCTGCACATCCTGACTCTGTATGCATGTGTAAGCACCCCCTAGCTTAAAGGGGGCCACTAGCTCGTGCAGCCGAAAAGCCCCGAAAAATGCTTGCGTGAATGCTGCTTTGAGCAGCGTGCTTTCAAAGCTGTCTAGGCATATCAAGTCCAGCACCCCCACCAGCTTCAGTGTGTGCAATTCGATTGGGCGCCTTGTATCCTTTGTGGGTCCTTCTAATCTGCTCCACCCTTTAAAAGCTGCTCTTATATAATGTGAGCTGGTGGGGTCTTGTTCTGATGCGAATGTGTTACCGCTGTTTGGTGTGACTGAGCCCATGACTTTGACTTGTTTTGGGTAAATGCCCACTGTATAAATTTCTCTGTCGCACTGACTGATGCCTCATGGTTCTCAAACGCCCTTAGCCCTGTTACCTTCTGCATCGGTTGCATAACGTCTTGCTGTCTTTGGGGCTAACGTGTGTTCTATCAGGTAGGACAGGTCCCTGCCACCAGTCCCCAGGCTGCTCAGGAACAGTGTCATCTCTTGCTCTGCTCCCGGCACTAATCTCCTGAATTTCTCCCTCTGGAAGCGAGAGAGTGCATCTGCTTTAGCATTATTTACTCCTGGGATGTGCCTTGCCCTAACATCCAAATTGCTTGCTAGTGCATTTTACTGCAGCAATTTTAACACTCTTTGGGCACTGTGCTGCTCCCTTGTTAATCGTCTGTACCACTGCCTCGTTATCTGACCATAGCATGATATTCATGTTCTTCAGCTAGCTGTTCTTGCCAATATTGTTACGGCCACCACAAGGGTAATAGCTCAGGAGCGTGATGTTTTTGGTGAGACCTGTTGTCCCCCATTCCTGGGGCCACTTTTTGGCATACCATCTGCTCTTAACTGTCACCCGACCATCTGCTCTTAACTATCGCCCGAAGCCTAGGCTGCTGGATGTGTCCGTGTATAGCTCAGTTTCTTTTGCTAACACCCAGCCTTCTCTCCAGATCAAGGTCCTATCAAACTCTTCTGGAAATGTTAGCCATGTTTTCAGGTCCTGCATCACCCCTGAGCCCAGCCTACTGTGCTGATGTTTCTTATGAAGCCCTTTTGTCCAGTGTATGAGTCGTCTAGCGAACAACCTCCCGGCTGGTATGACTCTGGCTGCAAAATTTAGTTTTCCGATTAGCCCTTGTAGTTCCTCAAGGGTGGCTTTCTGTTTGACCAATAGCTTTTGAATGTCCTTTCTCATGTCCTGCACCTTTTCTTTGGGCATGCTGGATGTGCCTCCTCTGGATTCTAGCTCTGTGCCTCAGAATACTAATCTAGTAGTTGGGCCAACTGTCTTATCTTCTGCTTGTGGTACTCCCAGCTCCACTGTTAAGGTTTGGAAAGTATTTCATAATTATCTGCACTCTCACCTGTCTGACTGTCCTTCAGATAGGAGATCATTAGGTAGTGCACCTTTCCGCCCTTTGGGTGACGCTTCTTTAAGGTCGACTCTAGGAAGGTGCTTAATCGCTCGAAGTAGGCACATGAAACAGAGCACCCCCATGGGCAGAGCTTTATCGAAATAAGTTTCCCCTTCAAATTTGAAACCCACGAGGTGGTAACTTTCTGGGTGGACAGGCAGTGGCCTTATTGCGGATTCCACAGCGCCTTCACCTTAGAGGATTCTTGCCCCATTGAGCGCACTATCTGTATAGCGTCCTCCACTCGTGCGTAACTCACTGCACATTCTTCATGGTCTATACCATCATTCACTGATTGGCCCTCTGGGAAAGACATTTGGTGGATGAGTCTGAATTGGCCCTGCTCTTTCTTTGGGTACCACTCCTAATGGTGAGATTACCAGGCCTCGGGGGACGCCGCGTTTTTTTCCACCTTCCCCAGTTCCTTTTCTTTGCTGATTTTTTTTTCTTTATTATGTCAAGGTGCTTGCTCGCCGAGTGCAAGTTCTTTGGCTGTTTGCTAGGGACTTTCCCTCCGGATGTGATTCTAAGTCCTTGTTCAAAGTCTTCGCAGAGTAGCTTCGCATCCGGTTTATCGTATTCGTTGGCTAGTTGCCTCAGCCTTCATGTATTTATGAGGGGTCTAGCCAACTATACGTCTCTCCCCAGCCAGGCTTTACACCCATTACTACTACTACTTCTCTTTCTCTTTGTCCCTCTTGTGGCTGCCAATCTGCTTTTCTTGCACTCTGCTGCTGGGTGCCCTCCCCTGCATGTGGAGCACACATGCCTGAATTTGCACACTGCGCCCCATGTGCATTCATCTGGTCATATTTGAAGCATATGGATGATGCCCCTTTGCATGACTGTGTTCCTTTCCAGTTTGTGTGGTGCTGCTGCTTGTAGTAGGGCCTCAGCTTCTCTTGCCTCGTTTTATGATAGCCCCTGTTAAAGTAGTGCTTGCTTTTCCCTGACCAGCCCTTGGCCTCCCTTGCTATCATCATCTTGTGCATGTAACCTGCCATGTCCTCCACGTCCATTCCATTCCGTTCCATGCCTGGGTGGGCCTGCATTTTTAGTCTGAAACCTTTATCATAATTTAGCCATGCTTTCCCAACAAACTGCTTCTGTGGTTCATGTATTTTTGACTCGTATAGCCATAAGTCTTTTGCGCAGTATGGGAACTTCTCTACTATGATACAGGCCAAAATCCTAAATGCATCAAGCCAGTTATCAAAATGTCTTTCTTTTCTTATCCTATTGCCCCTCTTTTCTCCTCTTCTTTCTTTTCTACATTGGTCAAGTCGAGGCCCTCCACTTGTATCTCCAGGAGTGAGAATATATTGATGAATTCCCTGCGGCAAATATGCTCTTTGAACGCCTGCGCAATCATACTTGCTAAGCCAGGTGCTCTGCCGACCATGTAAGGCCTTGTTAGGCTGCCTCTTTTGTATGCCTCTGGTGCCAGCTGAGCTGACCTTCTGTGCTTTCGCCCCACGTCAGTGCCCCATACCTGTGTATGCAGTGGCCCAGCACCTGTCGTCGCTAGCACCTCCTTCACTCTTTCTGGCGATGGGCATCCCTGACTTTGCACCTCCATCTGTAAAGATGGGGGTCCTCTTTCCCGGGGAGCCCGATGTGACCTTTGTTCCCTTGGGTATCTCCGCCCGCTCCAGTCCGTCATACCCATACCCCCATGTTTAGCAAATAGTAATGATGCAAATGACTTTAAACATTCTTGCACAATAGCGTTGATTTGCTCTCCATTGCTTGTCTTCACTATCATGCTGGGTGCAGGTACCCCCGCTATCAGTGGTTCTCCTGTGTCTTTTTTTTTTTTTTTTTTTTTTTTTTTTTGTCCCCTTTCTTGCCGCTTCTGCTCGCATTTCGTTGACTTTTTTTTTTTGGTTTCTCAGCTGCGTCTGTCTCCTCCCTGGCTATCTCATTATGCCCTTCCTCATTGGGTGCTTCTTGGTATGGCCTCTCGCTTGCTCCTTCCCCTCTGATTTGCTTTAGGATCCTTTCTTTACTATGTGCTGAATTTGCCTCCCTTGTAGCTTTCAGAATTTCTTGGAGGTAGATCTGCTGGCTTGTGCCCTGGTCCTCCATGTTAGGGCGAGGTGCAGAAGCTTGTATATGCACTGGCAGCAGGGTCGCGTCGCCTCAATGGCCTGTCCCCTGTTTGTTGTTTAGTGCTACTCAACTCGAGTTGTCGCCCTCTGGGCTGGCCTCGGTTGACTTTTGAGCTGTTACTGCAGCAAGATTTTTGTCCCTGGCTGATCACCCACTTTATTTAATGGTTTTGCTGCTCAACTGCTCAACTCTGGTCGTTTGTTGCTTTTGCAACTAGGTCGCATTGCCAGGAGACTGTCCCCGGCAGCCCCTTCTCAGGTGTATTGTTGCACCGGCTCACGCTCCCTTAGTTATTGCTGGACAATTGCTGCCAGCCTAGGCCCACCGAGATATATATATATATATGTTCGATGGCATGTGTAGCTGCAGATACACATGTTGTGCACAGTCCGCCGTCTGGTGTTGGGCTCGGAGTGTTACAAGTTGTTTTTCTTCGAAGAAGTCTTTTCGAGTCACGAAACCGAGGGACTCCTCCCACTTCGATTCCATTGCACATGGGCGTCAACTCCATCTTAGATTGGTTTTTTTCCGCCATCGGGTTTGGACGTGTTCCTTTTCGCTCCGTGTTTCGGGTCGGAAAGTTAGTTAGAATCTCGGAAAAAAACGTCGGTATTGTTGCGTTTGGTATCGGGTTAGTTAGAACAAATCGACACCGAATTTTGAAGAGCTCCGGTGGCCCTTCGGGGTAATTTCGATCCCCCGTCGGGGCCTGGACGGCCCGACCGCGTGCGACTTCAAGACTGATGGAACGGACCCCGTTCCGCTTCTGTCCAAAATGCCATAACAAATATCCGTATACGGATCAGCATCTGGTCTGTAACTTGTGCTTGTCCCCCGAGCACAAGGATGATACGTGTGAAGCCTGTCGAGCGTTTCGGTCGAGGAAGACGCTGAGAGACCAAAGAGCCAGGAGATTACAAATGGCATCCACGCCGACAGGTCAACAACGGTTCGAGGAGGAAGAAGAAGCTTTCTCCATCCACGAGTCGGATTCAGAAGAACTCGACGCCGAAGAAACAACAACCGTGAGTAAGACGTCGAAAATAAGGACTCACGAAAAGTCAACAAAAGCCCAGGGGACGCCACCGCCAACAGGCCATGGCTTAACCCAAAAACTAGGTGACCGACCCAAGGCACCAAAAAAGGGCATGCTGGTGTCGAAGTCACCTGACTCCGGTCGTGATACCGCCACACAGCAACCTCGGAGCCGAGACAGCGGCTCCGAGAAACTTCGGCACAGAGACAGCGGCACCGAAGAGACACCGCGCCGAAAACCAAAGAAAATTTCTTCGGAGCCGAAAAAGACTTCCGAAAAGGTTTCGGTCCCGAAACATCCAGCCTCGGAGCCGAAAACTAGTTCCTATACAGAGGAACAAGGGTTAACCACCCAATTACATAGATTTGGAGAGGAGCTTCAAGCTGTAGAGCCTGACTACACGCAGAGAAGGCTTCATATTCATGAAGACACAGGGAAGATAACCACTCTTCCCCCAATCAAGATTAAAAGGAAACTTGCCTTTCAACAAGGGGACAAGCAACCACAGGCAAAGGTGGCAAAGAAAACAACCCCACCACCTTCTCCACCACCATCAACATATGCATCACCAGCGACAACTCCACCACTAATGCACTCACCAGCTCATACCACAATGAGTCAGGATGATCCCGATGCATGGGACCTCTACGATGCTCCAGTGTCTGACAATAGCCCAGACTCTTATCCTACAAAACCGTCACCACCTGAGGACAGTACATCCTATACACAGGTGGTCGCAAGGGCAGCCTAGTTTCACAATGTCTCCTTACATTCGGAACCAATTGAGGATGACTTTCTCTTTAACACGCTATCCTCCACCCATAGCCAGTATCAAAGCCTTCCCATGCTCCCAGGAATGCTAAGACATTCAAAACAAATATTTCAGGATCCAGTTAAAGGCAGAGCCATAACTCCAAGGGTGGAGAAAAAATATAAGCCACCGCCCACAGACCCAATATATATTACAACACAACTAACACCAGACTCAGTAGTTGTGGGGGCAGCTCGTAAGAGAGCCAACTCTCATACCTCAGGCGACGCACCACCTCCAGACAAGGAGAGCCGCAAATGTGATGCTGCGGGAAAAAGGGTTGCAGCACAAGCAGCAAATCAGTGGCGTATTGCCAATTCACAAGCACTTTTGGCAAGATACGACAGGGCTCATTGGGATGAAATGCAACATTTCATCGAACACTTACCCAAGGAGTTCCAAAAAAGAGCACAACAGGTGGTGGAAGAGGGACAAAGTATCTCAAATAATCAGATACGGTCTTCCATGGATGCAGCAGATACAGCTGCAAGGACAATAAACACTGCAGTCACAATACGAAGGCACGCATGGCTGCGCACTTCTGGGTTCAAACCGGAAATCCAGCAGGCTGTGCTCAATATGCCGTTTAATGAACAGCAATTGTTTGGGCCGGAGGTAGACCCTGCCATCGAAAAACTCAAGAAGGACACCGATACAGCCAAAGCCATGGGCGCACTCTACTCCCCGCAGAGCAGAGGCACATTTCGCAAAACACCTTTTAGGGGAGGGTTTCGAGGTCAACCCACAGAAACCACAACCTCACAAACAAGGCCTACCTACCAGGGTCAATATCAGAGGGGAGGTTTTCGGGGGCAATTTAGAGGGGGCCAATTCCCAAAAAATCGAGAAATTCCAAGGCCCCAAAACCCCTCAAAATAAGCAGTGACTCACAAGTCACACACCCCCATCACATAACACCTGTGGGGGGAAGAATAAGCCAATTTTACAAACTTTGGGATGAAATAACAACAGACACTTGGGTCTTAGCAATTATCCAGCATGGTTATTGCATAGAATTTCGCCAATTCCCTCCAAACGTCCCACCGAAAACACACAATATGTCAAAACAACATATAGATCTTCTAGGACTAGAAGTTCAAGCATTGCTACAAAAGGAGGCAATAAAATTAGTACCAATTCAACAAAAAAACACAGGAGTTTACTCACTGTACTTTCTAATACCCAAAAAGGACAAAACTCTGAGACCAATACTAGATCTCAGAACACTAAATACCTACATAAAATCAGACCACTTTCACATGGTCACGTTACAAGACGTAATCCCACTGCTCAAACAGCAAGACTACATGACAACATTAGATCTAAAAGATGCGTATTTCCATATACCAATACATCCTTCACACAGGAAATACCTAAGGTTCGTATTCCAAGGAATACATTACCAATTCAAAGTGTTGCCATTCGGAATAACAACTGCGCCAAGAGTTTTTACAAAATGCCTGGCAGTAGTAGCTGCACATATCAGAAGGCAGCAAATACATGTGTTCCCGTACTTAGACGACTGGTTAATCAAAACCAACACGCTAAAACAGTGTTCACAGCACACAAAATATGTCATACAAACCCTTCACAGGCTAGGTTTCTCCATCAACTACGCGAAGTCACACCTTTTGTCGTGTCAAACGCAGCAATACTTAGGAGCGACAATCAACACAGCAAAAGGGATTGCCACTCCAAGTCCACAACGGGTTCAAACATTTCACAAAGTAATACAGGCCATGTATCCAACACAAAAGATACAAGTCAGAATGGTAATGAAACTACTAGGCATGATGTCTTCATGCATAGCCATTGTCCCAAACGCAAGATTGCACATGCGGCCCTTACAACAGTGCCTAGCATCACAATGGTCAGAAGCACAGGGTCAACTTCTAAATCTGGTGTTGATAGACCGCCAAACATACATCTCGCTTCTATGGTGGAACAGTACAAATTTAAACCGAGGGCAGCCTTTCCAAGACCCAGTGCCACAATACGTCATAACAACAGATGCTTCCATGACAGGGTGGGGAGCACACCTCAATCAACACTGCATCCAAGGACAATGGGACATACATCAGAGACAGTTTCACATAAATCACTTGGAAATGTTAGCAGTATTTCTAGCGCTGAAAGCATTTCAACCCATAATAACCCAAAAATACATTCTTGTCAAAACAGACAACATGACAACAATGTATTATCTAAACAAACAAGGAGGGACACACTCAACACAGTTGTGCCTCCTAACACAGAAAATATGGCATTGGGCGATTCACAACCACATTCGCCTAATAGCACAATTTATTCCAGGGATTCAGAACCAGTTGGCAGACAATCTCTCTCGAGATCACCAACAAACCCACAAATGGGAAATTCACCCCCAAATACTAAATAATTACTTTCAAATTTGGGGAACACCTCAAATAGATCTATTTGCAACAAAGGAAAACTCAAAATGCCAAAACTTCGCATCCAGGTACCCACAAGATCAATCCCAAGGCAGAACTGGTCAGGGATCTTTGCATACGCTTTTCCCCCTCTCCCTCTCCTTCCATATGTAGTAAACAGGTTGAGTCAAAACAAACTCAAACTCATACTAATAGCACCAACATGGGCAAGGCAACCTTGGTACACAACACTACTAGACCTGTCAGTAGTACCTCATGTCAAACTACCCAACAAACCAGATCTGTTAACACAACACAAACAACAGATCAGACATCCAAATCCAGCATCTTTGAATCTAGCAATTTGGCTCCTGAAATCCTAGAATTCGGACACTTGCACCTCACACAAGAATGTATGGAGGTCATAAAACAAGCTAGGAAACCTACCACTAGACACTGCTACGCAAACAAGTGGAAAAGATTTGTGTATTACTGCCAGAATAATCAAATTCAGCCATTACACGCATCTCCAAAAGATATAGTAGGATATTTACTACATTTGCAAAAATCAAATCTAGCTTTCTCTTCCATAAAAATACATCTCACCGCAATATCAGCTTACCTACAAATTACTCATTCAACTTCACTATTTAGAATACCAGTCATTAAAGCGTATATGGAAGGCTTAAAGAGAATCATACCACCAAGAACACCACCTGTTCCTTCATGGAACCTCAAAATTGTCTTAACAAGACTCATGGGTCCACCTTTCGAGCCCATGCATTCTTGTGAAATGCAATACTTAACGTGGAAAGTTGCATTTTTGATTGCCATCACATCTCTAAGAAGAGTGAGCGAGATTCAAGCATTTACCATACAAGAACCATTTATTCAGATACATAAAAATAAAGTAGTTCTAAGAACAAATCCTAAATTTTTACCAAAGGTTATCTCACCGTTCCACTTAAATCAAACAGTAGAATTACCAGTGTTCTTCCCACAACCAGATTCTGTAGCTGAAAGAGCACTACATACATTAGACATCAAAAGAGCACTAATGTACTTGTCGTTGACAGAACGAAACTAATTAGAAAAACAAAACAACTATTTATTGCCTTTCAATTTCCTCATACAGGAAATCCAATTTCAAAACAAGGCATTGCTAGGTGGATAGTGAAGTGTATTCAAACCTGCTATCTTAAAGCAAAGAGAGAGCTGCCTATTACACCAAAGGCACACTCAACCAGAAAGAAAGGGGCTACCATGGCCTTTCTAGGAAATATCCCAATGAACGAAATATGTAAGGCAGCAACATGGTCTACGCCTCATACATTTACCAAGCACTACTGTGTAGATGTGTTAACTGCACAACAAGCCACAGTAGGTCAGGCTGTAGTAAGAACATTATTTCAAACTACTTCAACTCCTACATGCTGAACCACCGCTTTTGGGGAGATAACTGCTTACTAGTCTATGCACAGCATGTGTATCTGCAGCTACACATGCCATCGAACGGAAAATGTCACTTACCCAGTGTACATCTGTTCGTGGCATGAGTCGCTGCAGATTCACATGCGCCCACCCGCCTCCCCGGGAGCCTGTAGCCGTTTAGAAGTAGATCTTGAACATTTGTATATTTGTAAATTTATTACTTTAACCTTTATTATGTACATACGTATTCATTCCATTGCATGGGCACTATTACTAACATACACAACTCCTACCTCACCCTCTGCGGGGAAAACAATCTAAGATGGAGTCGACGCACATGCGCAATGGAATCGAAGTGGGAGGAGTCCCTCGGTCTCGTGACTCGAAAAGACTTCTTCGAAGAAAAACTACTTGTAACACTCCAAGCCCAACACCAGACGGCGGACTGTGCTCAGCATGTTATATAATATTTTTTATGTTTCTATGCCCTCCACTCCGCCCTCCTTGATCCCTGGGCAGTGCGCTTCAGTCTTGTGCAGCAGGAGGGCACCTGGTACAAGGTCCGCCTGTCCGGGCCCGTGCTTGTTGCTCTTAATTGATTATTACCCCTTACTAGTAATCTTTCGCATGTGAATGCACTTTATATCTTGTCTATGCGTTTAAAACATTTGCTGCCTGCTGCTGCCCATGTTTCTTCTATCCCCGATGGTACAAGGGCTACTGAGGGTTAACCCAGAAGAGGAGGTGTGTTCTAGGCAACCCCACCCTGTTCTTCTTGTGCCAGTGCTATGCCAAAATTGTAGACTTCAGGTAATGTCCCTTCACCTCTGTGAAACTGATTGCCAGGCAAACACCATCCCTGGTTAACAACAGCTCTTTTAGTACTCTGCAGAGCAGTCCTTTCTTCAGTTAAAAAGAACTTGGAACTGGAGCAAAATTGGATGGTTTACATCCCTTTTTTATACACAGGTTCCTAACATGTAGTGTGATGCTAGTATTCTTGCACAGAACTGATTTGCAGTGCCTTTCAACACGACCAGACCAAGTAATCTATGGCTGCGCCAGGATACCCTAGCGGGTGATAGTGCCCTTTACACATACCATAAGATGGTGTACATACCCTGACGTTGGAAGGTCAGGAGTAGAAATGGGCCTAGACTTTGGGTATAAGCATTGAATTAGAACAACATCCTCCTATCTGCACCAGGATTATAAAATTGGTGATACCTTTAAAGTTAAGCTCATTCACTAAGTACAAAATGGTGGGCTGGTCAAGCCCACATACACCCAAGGAACGTTCATATGGCACAAATATGCTGGATCTCACTGTAGTATATCTGATTTTGAAATCAGTCATTCACTCCTTAGCATCTAGCTAACTTCTGGAATTCTATTTAGAACATACAGTGCCATGACAATGATTTCCCTGAAGAAGCAAAAAATAATGACATTTAGATACTTTTAAGTTGGGTGCAGGAGATCTGGTTTCCGACTGGGATTTTCCATAGGCATATGTCTGCAGTATCTCAGGAGTCCAGATTCAGAAAGTTGAGCAGATATTGCTAGGAAGAACAGGAATGGTTTCTGAATGACTGGTGGGCCTTATGTACCAAGGCAGTTTGCGCAGTTTGTGTTAATGGACAAATATAGTGATACATATGGACCTAGGTGCTCATCCCCTGAATGAAAAAACACAACTTGCGTTGTTGAGGTTCCCAGAGTACATCTGCAGTGGAGGTTAGTGTAGGGGGGGGGGGCTGTTTTCACAGGCTGTTCAGTGTTTCCCCATGGTTGATTTCCTGCTTTTGTTCTCCTTTCTAAAGTTTCCTCAAGCTGAAACAACACACAGCATAAGGTATCCTCCTTTCACTTCCCTGACCGCAACAGTGTGGTGGTATAAAGATAGTCTATTTTCCCATTGAAGGCACTGGATTCTTCTGTGCAGGCTGCAGTGTGGCATTTTTAATCCCTAGTTCTTCCAACATAGAAATTTAAATCTTCTCTTTGATTGTTTAGCAATCTTGTGATGCAAAGCATCCCTCCACCCAAGCATCATATGCCATCAAGTGGAATAAACTGCAAATTTGATGTTTGAGGAAGCAGTTAACCTACAAACGTTTCCTATTTTTTGTAATTTGCTAAGTGTGACCTCCAGTTTTCCTTTGTAAAATTAATTGTCAGTGGTATACCATCCTATTGTAAGTGTCCATCTGGACCATTTTTTCTGTCAGCATTCTTGAGGGTGTCATGGAGGACCTTTTGGGAAGTTTTTAACATAACGAGTATTTGTAAAGCGCACGTTCACCCAGAAGGGTACCTTGGCCCTGAATAACAGAAGTTTATTGTTACCCATCTCAATGTTACTCATTTTATCGGCCTCAGATGGATGAAAGGCTGAGCGGACCCCGCCAGAATTTGTATCTGTGACCATGAGCTCGATAAAGGCCCCTACAGTGGATGCATTAGTCCACTAAGCCACCAGACCCAACTTTTACCCTAAATTGAAGCCATACCCTTCACCCAAAATTAAATGCAGTCCTCTGGAAATTAAATTCCCCATACCCCACCTTCACGCTCATGCACAAGGAAAGCCTTGTGCATGTGTCTTTAACCCTTTCACTGCTAGGCCTTCACCCAATGTGGTAAGCTTTTATTGGCTATTTGATGTAGTTCCTGCTTATGCCTCCATAACTTTTATGCTATCCAAGTCAAATTTGGGTGCTTTTTTCTAATGTCCTGGAGGTTCTAAAGGTACCCAAGGTGTAGGAAAATAGCTCCCTGTTGCAGATACACCCCACTTTTTTCCTGATATTGATGCTGACTTGACTGAGAAGCGTGCTGGGACCCTGCTAACCAGGCCCCAGCACCAGTGTTCTTTCACTACAAATGTACCATTGTTTCCACAATTGGCACACAGATAAGTCCCTTGTAAAAGGTGCCAGTGGTACCAAGGGCCCTGTGACCAGGGAAGGTCCCTAAGGGCTGCAGCAAGTGTTGTGCCACCCTAAGGGACCCCTAACCTAACATGCCCACTGCCATTGAAGAATGTGTGTGTTGGTGGGGAGGAAAGGCAAAGTCGACATGGCATCCCCCTCAGGATGCCATACACACAAAATATTGCCTGTGGCATAGGTAAGTCACCCCTCTAGTGCCTTTGTGCTCCCTGAGGACAGAAACAAAGCCTGCACTGGGTAGAAGTGCTTCTCACCTCCCCCTGCAGGAACTGTAACACCTGGCGGTGAGCCTCAAAGGCTCATGCCTTTTGTTACAGCACCCCAGGGCATCCCAGCTAGTGGAGATGCCCGCCCCTCCGGCCACTGCCCCCACTTTTGGCGGCAAGCCAGGAGAAGATAATGAGAAAAACAAGGAGGAGTCACCCACCAGTGAGGACAGCCCCTAAGGTGCCCTGAGCTGAGGTGACCCCTGCCTTTAGAAATCCTCCACCTAGGTTTTGGAGGATTCCCCCAATAGGAATAGGGATGTGCCCCCCTCCCCTCAGGGAGGAGGCACAAGGAGGGTGTAGCCACCCTCAAGGACAGAAGCCATTGGCTACTCCCCCCAGACCTAAACACCCCTAAATTGAGTATTTAGAGGTGACCCTGAACCCAGGAAATCAGACTCCTGCAACCTACACAAAGGACTGCTGACCTGAAAGCCCTGCAGAGACGACGGAGACGACAACTGACTTGGCCCCAGCCCTACCAGCCTGTCTTCAGACTCAAAGAACCTGCACAGTGACACATCCGACAGGGACCAGCGACCTTTGAGGACTAAGAGGACTGCCCTGAACCCGAAGGACCAAGAGACTCCAGAGAACAGCAGCACTGTTCAACAACAGCAACATCTTTGCAACAAAGAAGCAACTTTTAAAGAACTCCCTCTTCCTGCCAGAAGCGTGAGACTTCACACTCTGCACCCGACGCCCCCGGCTTGAGCTCCAGAGAACAAACACCACAGAGAGGACTCCCAGGTGACTGAGACTGCGTGAGTAACCTGAGTCGACTCCCCTGCACCCCCACAGCGATGCCTGCAGAGAGGATCCAGAGGCTCCCCTTGACCGCAACTGCCTGGTAACAAGGAACCTGAAGCCTGGACCAAGCACTGCACCCGCAGCCTCCATGACCGAGAGGAACCAACCTCCAGTGCAGGAGCGACCAGCAGGCGGCCCTCTTCCTAGTTCAGTCGGTGGCTGGCCCGAGAACCCCCCCCTGTGCCCTGCCTGCATTGCCTAAGTGACCCCCGGGTCCCTCCATTGCTTTCTATGGCAAATCCGATGCCAACTTTGCACACTGCACTCGGCTGCCCCTGTGCCGCTGAGTGCCTGTTTGTGTCCCCCTCCTCCCCCGTACTCTACAAAACCCCACTCGGTCTGCTCCCCAAGGACGCAGGTATTTACCTGCCAGCGGACCGAAACCGGAGCACCCCTGTTCTCCATAGGCGCCTATTTGTTTTGGGGCCTCCTTTGGCCTCTGCACCTGACCGGCCCTGTGTTGCTGGTGCGGGGACTTTGGGGTTGCCTTGAACCTCCAACAGTGGGCTGCCTGTGCCCAGGAGACTGAACTTGTAAGTGCTTTACTTACCTCAGAAACTTAACCATACTTACCTCACCTAGGACCTGTTGATTTTTGCAGTGTCCACTTTTAAAATAGCTTATTGCCATTTTAACCTATACTGTGTGTACTACTGCTTTAACTCAAAGTTCCTTACTTACCTGTGTGGAGTACCTTGCATTGTATGTATTTACTTCAAATATTGAATCTTGTGGTTCTAAGATAAAGAACAGATATTTTTCTATATAAAATCTATTGGCCTGGAGTTAAGTCTTTGAGTGTGTGTTCCTCATTTATTGCCTGTGTGTGTACAAGAAATGCTTAACACTACCCTCCGATAAGCCTACTGCTCGACCACACTACCACATAATAGAGCATTAGAATTACCTAGTTTTGCTACTATCAACCTCTAAGGGGAACCCTTGGACTCTGTGCTCACTATCTCTCACTTTGAGATAGTATATACAGAGCCAACTTCCTACACAAGGTGTGTTGCTTTCTCTGGAGCAGACCAAGAAATTAGCCAAAATATAGCTATTTTTTGGAAGGGGGGGGCTAGTGCTGCAGAAGAAAGTGTCTGGTTTTTTTTTCTGCAAATGGCATCAATAAAAGGTTTGCAGTGCTAAAATTACCATCTTCCCAGCTTTGTGGAACAGGTAGACTTGATTCAGAAAATTAACTCTTAAGACAGTTTTGGTATTTTATTGGGAAATAGCACTTGTTTCCTATTTTTTGTGCTTTCAGCCTCCTTCCAGTTTGTGGTGACAACAGGTGCGAAACCCGTGGTGGATCCCACAAAGCTATGCTTTTCTGACCACTAGACAAAATTCTGAATTCAGGAAAGGGTCACTTGTGCAGATCCTTCAAAGGTTTTCTCAAAGAAGCAAAGGGCTTGATTTAGATTTTGTCGGAGGGGTTACTCCATCACAATGATGACAGATATCCCGTACGTGGAAATCTAAATTCCATAGGATATTATGGGATTTAGATTTCGATGGGTAGGATATCCATCACCTTTGTGACGGAGAAACCCCTCCACCAATATCTAAATTAGACCTTAAGTGTTAAAATAAAAAAAATGAAAATTAGTAGAACAAAAAAAGCCGTTTGTGACAACAGTTTCATTTATAACTTCGTGTCACATTGGCCGATTTACAAAAGCAATATACCATTACATCTGCTAGACATTTCTGGTTGTGGGAATATATAGGGCTTGTGGGTTTTCCAAGGATTTGAGATACCCTGAGCCAATAACTGAGCTGCACCTTGTATAGAGCAATTCATATGGTAAAATATAAACAGTGGAATATAGGTATGAAGGAAAGCTGTGTATTTCGGAGAAGGGCATAAGATATGGAGTTTAGAAGCAGTGGCTATTTGCACATCTCTGAATTTGCAGGTACCCGTACTAGCATGTGAATTAAAGGACAATTTTCAAAAATGTATTCTGTGTTGCACATTGGCTTACATTTGAAAGGCAAAAGTGCAGTGAGAAACAATTGATAATAACACTTGTTCTACTATTCTATGTCTCCCGATGAAAATTGTACCACTCTTGTGTGGGTAGGGCTAGTACCTGCAACAGGAAATGAACCAAAATGCATGCCGTCTTCTTTCTTTTCTGCCTTCTTTCTTCTTTGCCACATGTCAACCAAACTGATCATAATATGGGACGGGAATTTCTGCGAGAGAACTGTGGCCCTACTAACAAGGCTTCATTAACTTTTGGGGTAATAGAAATGTGGATAAGCTAGGGGATTATTGAGGTATTTGGCAGTTAGCCAATCTATTTCCCATCTACTAATGACCTGATTAGTGCCCACTACTCTTAACTCCTTGAGGGCTTGGCTGACACCTAAACAATATCAGTGACTCCCTCTATATAAGGTACCAAATCAACCTCTCTATAAGACCTCAGAACAGACTCTGGAGAAAACATGAAGGCATCCTTCACATAGCCACTCAACTGGTTAACTGCAGCCATAGGGATAGCAACATCATCTTCTGAAGCAGAATTCGAAACACAAGCACTGGCTTACAACACTCCCATCTGGCTATCTCCACAGACTAGGAAAAGGTAATCCCTGAGAATAAGTGGGGAAAAAATGGGTCACAGCCTACAGTGCATAAGACTATCTGGATCATCCACCCCATAGCAGCTCGATGATGGAAGGGGGTGGCACACACATTGGCAGAGCCAATAGTGTTTGCCTCTTTTACTTTTGCAGTCTATTTTACTATGTAACTGGATTATACATATTGGAAAAAGGTTATAAAATGTTTGTTTTAAATTTGATAAACCATTAATAGTTGTTTATGTTGTTGTTTATTAATTCAACATACATCACAACATAAACAACTATTAACGGTTTATCAACACCGAATCTTGAAGACATTCACAATGGAGGTGATCCTGTGGCAATGCTGAAGCATTATTGGCAAAATGCAGCATCCAAAGCAGAAGCAAATATCGATCACAACTCATGGTTGCAGGAAATATAGCAGTTGACATCAAGGGACCAGTAGACCAATATGGAGAAAGCAGCGGCTTCCTTATCAAGCCCATCAGAAAATTGAAACCCAAGAGCGTGTTTAACTCATCCAGATTTTTGGGAGTCCACAGGCTAGCTCTAGTATGGGGGTTAAGTCTGTCACTGTTTTCCTTTGCATACTAATCAGCATACAAATTAGTGTGGTCACCAATCTCATCCAAAAATACATTTGTCTTTGAAACAACTGAGAGAAATTTATAGGCACGAAGTTTTCAGTATTGACTCTACACCCTGCAACAGCACTAAAGGCAGGAAACACAGGCTGCTCCATGATTGGTGCAACCCAGAGTTCAGCACTTCCAATGCGAAGCCTTTCAACCCCAGTCTGTAATCCAGATCGGCATAACGGTTTCCTCTAAAAATGCACTTCCTCCGCTCTGAGAGTGGCTTCATCATCAGATGATCCTGTCGGACCGAAAATTAACTGGAAGAATCTTGAACTTCCTCCTCTACCTCAGATGCAGAATCTGTCTCAGAACCATGGTCTGAGGAAGATTTGAAAAGCAAACCAACAACCTGCTGAGCGATAACCCTGTGGTTAGCCATAATCCTTACTAATATAAGTAACAGAATATATAAATCAACAATATCCAACACTGGTAAAATAAGTAATATACAAAATGTTGCTCTACCAAACAAAGTAAAACTACTGGCATATAATAATCTGAAAGGAAATGTCAATCAACACAAAAACCTATATACTCAAATGATACCACCCACTTGCCAAAGACAGCAAGACTGATGATCAACTGCACCTACTTTGCAGAGACACAGCAATCCCAGAGAACTCCCACTGAAAAAGAAAAAAAAAAAATCACACAAAAAGCTGAAGTTTGAAATATTAGTGTAGCAGTCAAACAAATATACAATCTGATAGACTTCTAGTTGCAGATTCCTTACCTTAGAATTTCCCCCATGCGTCAGACTGGATCCAGAGATTTTTCTTCGAGCAGTACCCAAGCGCACCCTCAGGTGGCGTCGATCGACTCTGCGTCCGTCGTTGGTGTTGTGGTCGTTGTGATGACATTGCGATTGTGAATAGGCACCACCCCGGCGCACTGACGTCAGTTCTTTTCTTTCTGCACCAGCCTACATGCAGATTTGGAGAAGAGCTGCCCTCAGTCGCTTTTTGACTGAATTTTCAATACTTTTGTCTAACTTTTTAGCTTCTTGGTGTGTCCAGATGTCTGCCCATAAGACAGGATTAAATCCATGTGACTCCTGCCACTGCATGATGTCAGTGACAAATCCGCACTTCATGTGCTTGTGGTGTCTGGAGTGTGACCATGGCCCGAAGTCATGCTTCGACTGCCAGGCCGTGAACCCAAAGGCTTTGAGGAAGTGGTCCCTAAAGCCTGTGGTGGCCCATAAGTCGGCTCTGCACTGCTCCCAGTCTCACTTGAGAGGAATGTCACAAGACCATTCGTGGAGCCATCACCACTCTTCCCAATTCAAGTCCTCTGGACATTCGGGTCACAAAAAGATGTCGTAGAAGAAGAAAAAGCGTTCTTCAACTTCACTCCGTCGCTCGGCAGATGCAACGTGGGAGGAGCGTCGTCCTTCGAGGCCTCCGTCCTCGGAGCCCGCTTCTGGGTGGGCCCTCTGCCTCCCCATGTTTTCAGGAGCCAGAGCTTCTAGGGTGTTTTATGAGGCCATGTACCTCATATTTGGGAAGACCGACCTCCTGGAACACCCTCGGGCCCAGTAGGGTAGACAGGGGCCCCATTGGGGTCCAACCCGGTGGGCCCAGCCTTAGCTCTGGAGGGTACTCCAGGATCCATTTCTGGATCCGACCCAACACTGGTCGTGCCATTCCCCGGTGCAGAAGTCAACGCTTCAATGTCAGTTGGGTCCATAATCGATGTCGATCCCATACTCATCCCCGACTCTTACAAAGAGCCCGGAACAATGTCGCCCCACGCAGATTCAGACTTCGACAGGGACATCACTCCCCAGGTTGGATCCTGACCCTTATACCTATGGGTATGGGTAAGGTAAGAATATGGAGGGGTCGTTGGACCCTCTAGAATACCAGCTTGAAGAACCTTACATGGACTGGGTTCAGGAATTTGGGTGAAGCCATTGGGTTGGACACCTCCCCTGACTCTGGCATGCTTTCTCCCCCTACCATGGCTGCGGAGGAGGGAGCCTCCTGCTTGATGGTGGTGTGAAGGGCGACCGAGGTCCTGGGCCTCGAGCTGCCTTCAGTGGCGGTCAGGACTAATCCTCCTGACTGAGGTGCTGCAGCCCAGGGCTTCCACATCAGAACCTCTATTGCCCTTAAATGAGCCCCCACTGAAGACCTGCTGGGGATGTGGTCTAAACCCAGCACAGGGGCTCCTGTCAACAGGACAAGCGCCCATTGCGGTAGGCCTGTGCCTAACTAACCTAAATTCCTGACACAACCTTACTTCTGAGAGCTTAGTCATGCTTCTTCCTCTTCGGGTGCGTTCCTTTCCGCACCCCCAGACATGGAGTCAAAAACACTGGACGAACGCGGGAAGAAAATGTTCTCTTCCTCCAGTCTGGCATTGTGGTCCGTGAACACTGCATGCCTTTTGGTCCGCTACACCCATACTTTATGGGATCTGATCGTGTAGGTGCTACCACAGGTCCCGTAGGAGGCCTAGGCCATTCTCTCCCAGGCTGTTGCTGACGGGAGAGACGCAGCCAAGTTCATGATTCCATGTGGACGGAACACCACCAATTCACTGGGCAGATCGGTTGTGTCAACAGTGGCCCTTCGGTGCCACGATTGGTTGAGGACATCTGGCTTCTCAGGGGATGTCCAGCAATCTCTTATGGACATGCCCTTCAATGGCACCTGTCTCTTGGGAGACAAAGCGGACTCAGCACTTAAGCACTTTAAGGAGTCCCTGGCTCAGGGCCTCGCAGATGCCCCTCGCCCCCACTCAGTCTGAATTTCGCCCCTTTCGTGGCTACGGGGGGGCCCAACCACATCCATTTCCCTCCAGCCACCATGCTGTCCATCCTCTGTGTGGCCTTGGATCTGGGATCCAACATCCCAATGGATCAGGGACCCAGAGGTTGGCACTGTCCACCACCATTTTCCCCCCTCCCCACCGCTGCAGCCTCCAAACCTTCCTAGTCCATCGCTCCATCACCGACCAGTTGGTGGCAGGATTCGCCGTCACCTGCCCCACTTGGGAATCCATCATGATGCAGAGGTGAGTTTTGCAAATAGTCCAAAGAGGCTACTCCCCCCCCCTTCAAAACTATCCCTCTTGTCATGCCACCATCCTTGGATCACTTGGCACTTCTCCTCAAGGAGGTTACGGCTCTTGGCCAAGGGAGCCATAGAGAGGATCCCTGTGCCAGAAGTAGGTTGTGGTTGTTATGCCCGCTAATTTCTGGTGCCCAAAAAAGAAAAGGGCCTTCGTCCTATCCTAGACCTCTGGCCCTTCAATCTCTTTCTCAGGAAAAAGAAGTTCAAAATGCTTACTCTGGCCCTTTCTGCCCTTGAGACTGGATGATAGTGTTGGACTTGCTGGATGCCTATTTCAGTATTCCCCGCCCTGCCTGCCCACAGACGTTACTTGCTGTTGTGGTAGGTCACAAGCGCTTTCAGTTCACCATGCTCCCCTTCGGCCTTACCAGCGCCCCTCAAGTGTTCACTAAAGTGATGGCGGTGGTTGCAGTTCACCTGCGCCAGCTAGAGGTTACAGTCATCCCTTACCTCAACAACTGGCTGTGGAATGCAGGCTCGCCCCAGGCTGTTGCGCCCACCTCCAGACTACGGCGGACCTCCTGCATCCGCTAGGGTGCTCTATAAATGTGCCGAAGTCACACCTGACTCCCTCTCAGATGCTCCCTTTCATCGGAGCTGTTCTGGACACAGTGTAGTTTCAGGCTTATCCTCCTGAGTGATGAGTTCAGGATATAAAGGCTATGATACTGATGTTAAAGCCTCTATCCTGGGTTTCGGTGAGAATGACTCCGAGGCTTCTGGGCATCATGGCCTCCTGCATCCTGCTGATCACACATGCCATATGGCATATGTGGGCTCTGCAGTGTGACCTGAAATTTCAGTGGGCGCAGCATCAGGGGATTCTCTCCAATATCGTCTAGATCTCAGAGGGAACTGCGCAATATCTGCGGTGGTGGCTAACAAACAGAGATTGGGTCAGAGGCAGATTCCTTACCCAACCAGATCAGAGAGTGGTGACCGATGCGTCACTCCCGGGATGGGGTGGCCACATGGGAGAGGCGTAGATCAGATGCGTCTGGTGGAGTCCGGGCTCCACATCAGCCTTCTGGAGCTCAGGGCAATCGGACTTGCATTGAAAGCATTCTTTCCCTCTCTAAAAGGGAAAGTGATGCAGCTGTTAACGAACAACACCACAGCCATGTGGTACTGCAACAAGCAGGACGGGGTGGGGTCGTGGACCCTATGTCAAGAAGTCCTGTGTCTCTGGACATTGGCTGGAACGTCAGGGCATATCCCTGGTAGTTCAACATCTGACAGGCTCTCTGAACGTCAGAGCGGACGGACTCAGCCATCAATGCATGGTTGATCATGAATGGTGTCTCCATCCGGAGGAGGCGCAATGTCTCTTTCAGTGGTGGTGGGAGGCATGGTTAGAACTATTCGTCTCTTCAGAGAACGTGCAATGTCAGCTGTTTTGCGCGTTGGAGTTTCTAAGGCAGCACTCACTCAGCGACGCTTTTTGTCTCAAGTGGAACTCAAGCCTCCTATACGCCTTTCCACCAGTATCACTTCTGCCCAGAGTTCTCAAGAAGGTCAAGAATGACTGGGCCCAAGTAATTCTTGTTGCTCCGGACCGGACACAGAGAGTATGGTATCCTGAGCTTCTGAGCATGTCCAAGTATCCTCCACTCAGACTGCTTCGGGACAATCTCCTGTCGCACCAGCAGGGGAGGGTTCTCCACCCAAACCTGTTAAGTCTCCGTCTTCTTGCGTGGAGATTGAGCAGCAGCAGTTGACAGCTTTGGACCTACCACCTGAAGTTTGTGATGTTATCTTGGCAGCCAGGCGTCCCTCCACCAAAGCGGTATGTCTGTTGTTGGCATAAATTTAAGGCCTGGTGTACCAACAAAACCGTTTCTGACTGAGGTCCTCTTGT
This sequence comes from Pleurodeles waltl, assembly GCF_031143425.1. Classification (NCBI taxonomy): domain Eukaryota; kingdom Metazoa; phylum Chordata; class Amphibia; order Caudata; family Salamandridae; genus Pleurodeles; species Pleurodeles waltl. The sequence continues at coordinate 528,342,738 of NC_090440.1, forward strand.
TTGTTCTCTCTCTTGCCGAGCAGAGTTATGCTTTGGGCACTCTTAAGGGTTATCTGTCTGCAATCTCTGCTTTCCTCATACTTCCTGATCAATCCTCCTTGTTAAATCTCCCACTGTTGCATGATTTCTTAAAAGTCTTACCCACATATTCCCACCTACCCTGTTCATAATGCCCTAGTGGGATTTTAATTTGCTCATTCATTTCCTCATTTGTGCTCCTTTTGTGCCTCTTCATAATCGTCCTCTTTGGCTCCTTCATCTATTTATCCTAACAGCGGTGCTTCATACTAGGGCCTCTTTCCTCCCTAAAGTGGTCATGTGTTTTATGTAGGCCAATCCATCACCTTCCCTACTTTTTATCCGCCCCCACATCCTTCTCTTGAGGAGGAGAGACTCCACTGTCTGGATCCAAAAAGAGCCTTGGCTTTCTACCTCAATTGTACCAAAGACTTATGGGTGGACGATCAACTCTTTGTGGGTTATGTAGGTATGTAGGTGCGGAGAAAGGACGGGCAGAAGAGAACCATCTCTAGCTGGGTTGTTCTCTGCATCAAACTGTGCTACTAATAGACTAAGAAACAGCCCCCTGAGGGTTTGCGTGCTCACTCTACCAGAACAACAGCTGCAACCACTGCGTTAGCACGCAGGGTTCCAGTTCTGAAAATCTGCCACGTAGCAACGTGGGCATCCCTGCACACGTTCACCAAGCACTACTGCCTGGACAGGCAGGTCTGCAGGGACAGCTATTTTGGCCGTTCTGTCCTGCAGGACTTCCTAGAATGATCTCCTGCAACTAGAATATGTCTTTGCCAGATAATTCATTACCAAAAGTAAGTAACTTGTTCAACAGGCCAAGGATACAAATTTGATGAAAAGATCACAGAATAAGTTGCTTACCAACCACAGCTCCACAAACTACAGATGTGCCAAAGCTGCACCCGCCAACAGGATTCACCAACAAGCCGATTGGTTTTACAATAAAAAAGAAAATTAAAACACAAATAAAAATGGCAACAAAATATCAATCAAAACGCACTGATAATCCCCTGAAAGGAGGCTTGACAAAGGCAAAAAAATGATACCACCATATCGAAGTAAACCTTACCCCAGAAGCAGATTCCCCCCACCACTTACATAACTTTATTCCTATGTGGCTGAAGTGTTACCACCCACCCTAAGGCCCAGCCACTCAGAAAAGACCAAAATCCAAAACACTACGGCATCCGAGGGGGGGGGGGGGGCGACCCTTGTCCCAGAGGTCACTCCCCCTCCAAACATAATCCCTGGTGTTTAGTGAGCTTTAGGGGTCGGCATAAAAAATATAACCCTCCCCCAAAAGGAGTCGCTCTCCTTCAAAAAATTATTCCATGGTGTCTAGTGCCCTCCATCCCACCCCTCACCAAGAGGACAGATAGGCCTAAAAGTGGACCTGCCTTTCAAACAGTTAACTGTGCTCTACGAATTGGTACATTGTGCTACCGGGAACGCTTAGAAAGCAATGTCCGACTCCACTCATTTGAAATCTTATGTATATTTGTGTCTATCCCTGCTTTGTTTGTTTCCGTTAGAAGCATTTCTAGTGATATTGGAGGTCGAATGTACTTACGGTAACTCAATTAAATTCCCTGCATTATTTAAAAAAAAAAACAGGAGGCTTTCCATTTTCTTTAGAAATTAATTCAAAACAGGAAAATATTTTCTCTTTCTAAAATGATTTCCGAGATCCCGCACATAGGAAATAATAATCTCTTGCTTGTAAACTCGAAGGAAATTACTGTGAGAAAAAACTAGAGTTACAAGTAATTAAATGGAGATGGTTATTATCTTGGAAAAACAAACTGAAAGGACCTTAACTTAAAATTATTTGGCTTCAAGTATTTTTTATAGTTTTGAAAAAATAGTGATGCAAAGTTCTAAAAGTTATAAATCATAAAATGTTTGCTTTTAGCTTGATTGCATTAGTGAACAAGTTCAAACATCACTTTTTTTTTTTTTTTTTTTTTTTTTGCTACTTTAGCTCTTACACATCTTTAGGTAGAGGCATATTTATGTGCAAGTGGTCCATTCAATAGTGCCCAGAATTCATTGAAAGCTGAAAAGTGACTCCACTTTGCGGATGGGCAATTCTTGGTCCTTGCTGATGACCATATTTAGTCTTTACTATTTGTTCCATATATTTAGGTGTGCTGATCTTAAGCATTCTGAAGCACGAGAGCTTATTGGTACTTTGAATATTGTCTTCTTTGCAAGCTACCTAATGGATCTATAGAAGTAAATATGTAACTTTTTCTGGTATGTTAATGGTTGTGGGTGCTTAGCAAAGGCTATCTTGAACGGTGGCTGTGTATACTTTGTGACATTAATATTGAATCCTTCTAACATTTACTATTATGTTGTCAAAAGATAGAATACTCACCCATAATGCACTTTTTCTAACGTGACATTTAATGATTTTAATGTGTGGAAGATAGATAAAGTATTCAACTTTAAGGATAATTGTATTCCCTAACGGTTGGATTACAGTTTTCAGTATTGTAATCATTATTTTGGAAAGATAATTGATTTGAATTTCTATAGGATTTAAATAAACAATTAATGCACAGAAGATGAATTTTTTCACTGCTTCTGAACTAGTATTTTTCAGCCAAGTCTTTTTCACTTCACACAGACTATTGTATATGCTAAACGTGTATAGCACTCTTTAATTATCACTGTAAAGTCTAAAACTTTTTCTGTTGCCAAAAAAAGTAAAATACGTCTGTGATTAATTGGAGTGCCTGCTTTTATGGTTTTAAATGCAACCGAATAAAGATATATATTGATTGAATCGGCATGCAGATATGAGTTACTGTAATGTAACGTTTAGCACAGAGTCCCAGAGTTATTCACCAATAGGCCCTTATTTAGGCATGCATTTTGCCAAGTGTTTCTTGTATATTCTAGTGGTGTAACTGGTTTAGGTTACTGGTTTATTCTCAGTATTGTAGTGGACAATTTGATCTAGCATGGAGGTTGCTGATAAAAATAAGCGTTTAGGTTATATTTGTTAGCAGAATAGTGAAAGGTGTGACATATTGAAGTGCTTTGAGAAGAAAACTCAGCTTAAACCTACTTTAATGCGAGGAAAGTAAAAACCTGATTACCCTTTGGATACTTTCTGGGTACAAAGGGTAATCCTCGTTCTTTAAAAGAGCATTCCTAGAATGAGCAAGCATAATCATCTGGAGAGAGGGAGGAAGGGGAGAGAATTTGGAGTTTCATTAGGAATATAGCAATGTTTTCTTTCAGAAGTAAAATTAGTGAATGTGAACAACAACCTCTTAGCAAGTAGTTGGGTCACCTAGTGCATTAATCAAATTGCAAAGCATATAGAAAAATAAAAACTCTAGGAATGCATGAAATTCAGTAAGCGTAAGGCCTTTGTTTAAAATTTAAATAGTAAGCAGAAATGAATTTGCAGATTTGCTTGGACAGGCGCGATGGGTCTATCTGTTCTTATTCTCGCCTCAATTTACTTTTAGTGATCGTTTGAAAGTTGGCGTTGCTAATTAAAAAACAATGTGACAGTTGCTTCTCCTGCCATACTACATTTCACTAATGGATATTCTGAAGAAAGCTTTGTTGAACTCACTAGGGTTATATTATTGTGGTAACTCCCACTTATTTTGAAAATGTTATTCTCATCCAGCCACTTGACAAAATGTACAGATGTTCTGTAGTGTTTCAAGCATAGTTTGTTTTTATGGTTCTTAGCTCCATCTGCTGCTCAGTTACTGCGATGTAACTACTGTTTATTATTATTTTTATTTTTTTGGGCATTTGACCATTCACAGGTTGGCTATGGCGTGAGCCAAAATAAAGACAAAGATGAAAAATGTCCTAGCTACCGTAATGGAAAGTTTCAATTCTGTTAAGGACTCGGAGGCGAGGATTAGACTGTTCTTCCTTCACTTCATTTCCTCAAGCAGCCATCATCAAATCAATATAACTACTACATTTACCATCAACCATTTGGGGAAAAAGAGTTAACAGTTCAACCAGTCAGCCTGCACGAATGCCAGGCTAAGATCCCCTGCTGCACTCCTTCCACCTCTTTCTTCCTGCACACACAGCCATTGATTCTGTAGATTTTTCGTAGGTACTGAACCCAACAAACACGATTAAATAATTGTGTAATAATCTGTAGCCCAAAATATATGTGCACAGTTACCAAGCAATAAATAGCAACGTAATAGAAAACACAGTAGTGTCCCAAATCAATCCCAATAATTTGTCATCATAAACCAAAATTGAGTACTTGCACACCAATACGAAGGAATGGACTTCTTCCAAGATAAGTTTAGACAGTCCTCCATAGGGTGGGACAGGCAAGAGAGAACTGAGGAAGGACTAGTCCTCGCCTTTGTGTCCTTTAATAGAATTGAAACTTTCCGTTACGATAGTTAGGAAATTTTTCATTCTATCTCAGGACCGGAGGCAAGGATTAGGTTGGTTTAAAGATTGTCCACTACCATGGAAGCAATATTGTGGATTGGCTTGAAATAGAAGTGCTTGAAAGTGGAGTCTGAAGACCAGTCCGCTGCATTGAGGATGTCCTCAAGTTATGCTCCCAGTGAGAAGGCCTTGGAAGCCATGCCCGCCCCCCCCAACTCCCCTCCCCCCAATGGAATGTGGCCAAAACTTCTTTGTATCTATGTCGGCCTTTTGCATGGCCCATTTGACCCATCTTGCGATGGTGGGAGAGGATACCGCCTTATGTGGTTTTGTTAGAGCCATGACAAGTTGTCGTTCTCCATAGGGACGCAGCTCTTATGTTATCACTTCATATGCCTTGATGGCCCTCATCAGGCTCAACTAAGGAGCCCCTGGAAAAGTAGGATATGAAATTACACAGGAGTTAGATTAGATTTCATCCTCCTGGATATATGGAAGGTCACTCTATCTGAAGTAAAGACCATTCCTGTGATATCCAGGGCTCTGCCATACAAAACTCTACGGCAAGAGACCAGACATGGCAGCATTGCCAGTTTAGCGGACATCTGTTTCCAAAAAAGATATTTATTGGAAAGCCAGGATTTGAACAGGAGAAGGACTTTATTCACAAAGTAGAATACCACGATTCTGGAGGAAGAGAGAGGCGAATACCCCAAAGCAACTTACTAACTAGGGGATGTTCTCCTACAGGAGTGGCCATCCACTGGAAAGTGGCCCGCTTAGATAGCCAAGCGAAAGGAATTGATAGTTCTATAAGCCCTACCTTCCAAAGTCAAGGAGGTGAGAATATTCTTAAGGAGGTTAAGAATATTCACAACGTCGGTCCCTACGGAATCCAGATATCATTGAACACACCAACCTAACCATCAAGACAAAGCGGAGCGGTATTGTTTATTTGTGCTGTCCGCGCAGGCTCTGGAGAGTAGCCGGGCAGCTTCTTGCAATAGGCCTGGGACTTGCCATTGTTGCCGGTAATCCTCCATTACATGAGATGTAGAGAGCCAGCTACGACCAGGTGATGAGGGTTTCCCAGGGAATCCTTCAGCAGATCCTGAAACTGGGAAAGAAGGATGGGAGAATTCTAGGTAAGTTCCATCAGAACTGGAAACCAGACTTGAGATCTCCAAATCGGGGTGATGAGCACCAGGTCAGTCTGCTGCCTCCGGACCCAACTGGATACCCTAATGATCATTGCAAAGAGGGGAAATGCATACCCGCGCTCTGAATTCCAGTCGTGCAGAAATGCATCCGTCACCTACGCATTGGGATCCAGCCTCCAACTGTAATACCTGTGCAGCTGATGGTCAAGATGGGACGCAAAGAGATCAATCGAAAAGGGGGGCCCCACCTGGACTGCAAAGTCTGAAACACCGAAGGGCCCAGCTGGCAAAGACTTGCATCGTGAAGATGGCTTGACTGCTAATCGGCCTCATGACCGGACTTTCCCGGCAAATGTCCTGCCATTAGCAAGATCTGATGTTCCAAGCAAAACGTCAAGAAGCCCTTGGCCAGGTCGGATAACGTTTTCAAGTGTTCCCCCCTACTCCTTTAAGCCCCCCCCCCTCCCCTAGTGATTGATATAACGGAGAGCTGTTAAGTTGTCCATTTTGAGTAGGGCACACCACTGAGCTTTGTCCTTGGTCCAGCACTGGAGCACAAACAACCCTGACATCAGTTCAAGGCAGTTGATGTGAAGGGATTGCTCCGTGGAGGACCATTTTCCGCCTGTGGAGAAATACCCCACTACCCCCGAACCGGAGTCTCTGGCGTCAGACTATTATCAGGTCCAGCTTAGAACCAAAAAATGACCTTCCCATTCCAGGCCTCCATGTGGGCTAGCCACCACCAGAGCTGCTCCTGAGCCTCCTCCTATAGGGGAATTGACTGAGAATAGGTCAGGCCTCTGTGTAGAGGAGAAGTTTTAAGTCGCTGAAGGGCTCTGTAATGCAACAGGCCCGGAAAGATGGCCTAGATGGAGGAGGTTGAGGCCCACCACCCAGGCTATCTGCCTGAGAGATGTGGTAGGTTTGGAGAGTGTTTGTTTGAGCTTGTCTGATTTTTGTAGAGCTTGCGGATTGTGAGGCTCTGGGAGGCTTGCAAACCCTAGGAACTGTAGGCAATGTGACTGGGAAAGAGCTGATTTCTGCTAGTTGATGACAAAGCTGAGCGACTCCAGTATGGAGTCCATCAGTTGGAACTGAGAGGTCAGGATTCTGGGGCATTGGCTCATGATAAGACTATCGTCCAGAAAGACTATCATTCTGATGCCTCTGGAGCGCAGGTACTCCACCGCAGGCTTCAGAACCTTGGTGAAGCTCCAAGGAGCAGAAGATAGACCAAAAGGCAGAGTGGTAAACTCGAAGATCTGGAGTGACAATTGGAGCTGGAGGAATCGGCGCAGGGGTGGGGGGTGAGATGGGGAACACGAGTTAAGCGTCCTTCAGATCGAGACGCACCCTCCAATTGTTCCTCTGCAAGAGGTCTCTGACAAAGTGGATGCCTTCTATTTTGAAGTGGCAGAAGAACAACCACTTGTTGAATTACTTGAGATGTATGATGGGGCGCCGCCCGCCATCTCGCTTGTCAACCAAGAAAAGAGTTGCTGAGGAACCCATGTGGGTGGGGCTATGACTGGACAATCGCACCTTTGACAAGAATCTGTTTGATTTCTGCATCCACCAGAGAGGACTGGGAAGGGGAGAAGGAGATGGGTTTGGGTCTGAGCAGTTGGAAGGGGACGCCATAGAAATCTATATGGAAGCCCCTAACTGTCTCCAGGATCCCTAAGCAGTTAACTGTCTCCAGGATCCAAGCATCCGAAGTGAGCAGCAGCCAAATGTGAAAAAACTGAGAGAGCCTGCCCCCAAGACGGAGCCCCAAGGATGGGTGTACACTCACCATGGGAAGCAGTTAAAGAGCTGACTGCTCTGGAAGGGCCCCTCGATCATCGATGGCGTGGGTAGCTTCTGGTGAGGTAGAAGCTGCCAAATCTTGAAGGATCCTGCCACATGCCCTGTCTGGGCCCACCCCCCCCCGATCCTCTGTTGGGTGGGGGGCTTATGTAGGTGTGTGGTCAGTTGAGCGCCCCCTACCAGGACCGACCCTGGCGAAAACCTGAGGGGACAAGATCCATTTAATCGAGGACTGAGCCTTATCGAGAGAGTTGAACATGGCTATGAACTTCCCTTCCTCCCGGGTAAATGGGTCCCTGAAGGCACCCCCTTAGGCAATTCCCCCTGCCTCCGAGGTCACCAGTTCCCTCAATTTAGGGTCTATTTTTATAAGGAGAGAGCAACGGCGCTTGGTGGCGAGCGCACGATTGGCGTTACCGAGGAAGATCACGGCCATTTGGGACCGGCCTAGAGGGCTTCAAAGGAGATGAGAGAGCCTGAGGCCTTGGCATCTTTTGCCAGACAAGCGTAACTAATCAGCAACGTAAACATTCAAAAGACTGTAATGCATGCGAAAGGCAAACATTGAAGACTGAAATACTCATTTATAGGCTGCTGAAGCAGCGGAAAAAGAGGAGGAAGGAGTGTCTGCAGGGGATCTTAGCCTGGTATTCGTAGAGGCTGATTGGTTGAAATGTTTACATTTTTTTTTCTCCCCCCCCCCCCTCCCCCAAGTCGCCCCCCCCCCAATAGTTGACGGGAACTGTAATTGTTATATTGATTTGCTGGCTGCTGGAGGAAATAAAGTGAAGGAAGAACAGCCTAATCCTCGCCTCCGGTCCTGAAATATATTTCAAGCTGGGCAATTGAGCCGAAAAGAAGCTACTTAATAAAAACTTTAAATAATGAAGCCCCGTACAAAGAAGGAGCTCAAGTATACATGCTTCTTTCTTCAAGAGGGCATGAGGTTCGGTAGTTAAATAATATACTCTTTTTATATATCCTGTTTCCATCCTCTCTTTGTAGAGTTAGAGATCAGAAGACGGGAGGATGAGTACAGATTTTCAAGTAAGTTGTCTCTCCGGATGCCCTCTTTTGAAGTGCCTCTGTCCTTTGGTGGTGGTAGGCATGCTTAGTTTTGAATCAAAACGGAATGCATGTAGAACTGTGTAGGCACATCTGCAAGCAGCGGTGGCGAAGTATAAAACAGTAACTCAATTACAGAAATGGCCTTGGTTCTAGTAATAATACCAATGAAAATTCGGAAACTGAACAGTAAAACTGTACCGTTATAATAGCCAAGAACCATGACTGTTCTTCTGAGCTACTGTAAATTGTGTGCGTTTTTTTGTTGAAATTTCTAATAAAAAAAAAAAACAGCCTCGGTGATACAGAGAGTAATAACAAGAACACCCACTGCATTGAGGAGTTGAATACATATATTTTTAATAGCCATATACACACCTCTCAATCGAACACTTCCACTTAGCACAGTGTTTGCGTGGGAAAACGCCACGGAGAGAGTTTTATTATTTACTGAACTGCAACAAATATAAAGTCTAGCGTTTTTTGGCGTCCATGGTCAGACTTTGGAAGACCCCAAGGTGAAGAGAAGAATTTTATTCAGGAATCCGAAAACTGGTCACCTTATTGTTTGTTCAAAGCCAATTATACATAACATCTCTTAGTTTGTCACACCTGGGGCAAAATGAGCCAACAGATACCATCCTATAGATACAAAAAAGAAATCACCTATTGATAGATGGAAATGACATTGTAAACCTGAGATCGTAGTATTACAATTGTGCAAACTGTTATAACACTTGTTTGACGATCCTAGTCAGCCGCTCATGCAGGTGTAAGTACTTGAGAGAACCAGTTAAAGGGATTTTGCTATTGCAGGTTATATGTTGTGTGGCAAGTATTTAGATTGTTAAAGGAGAGATGTGTGTCATGTGTGACAAATGAAAATCTTGCCACTGCCCACAACAGCAAAGTGAAATGTTTACGTACTTTAGAGAATTTTACTCTTGTACGATAGCTCTGTTGCTACTCACACTTAATGCAGTGATCTTCATGCACGTTATAGGATACATGTTCCATCAGGGCCAACTGTACTTTTCAATTTTTGGAGATTTTAAAAGTAGCGTAATTGCTTTGGACAATTACAGCCTATTACAGTGCTGTAGTACCATAGAGTTCCATTCTGTCTTTAGCAAAATAATTAATAATTGTATATGTCTGGTCACAGTAAATAGTATGAAATCTATTACACCATAGTTTTCCAAAGGGTGGGGACTACCCTAATAGGCTAGGGTTTGTAAACTTGGATAAAGCACATAAAGTGACTGGCTTTAAACTCCATTCTTTCAAAAAGATTTTTAATGTATAATCTATTCCAGTCTGAAACATCTTTAGTTGTGAACATTCACCGTTTTGAAGGCCTGTGTAGAGTATGCTCTGTTTTATTAGTTTTTATTGTATTTTGCATGTTGCTATGATCCTACAGGTTTTCTATTTTTTTTTCTTCGTTCCTGATTGTCTTCACTTTATTACATCCAGCAGTCATTAACAAGAACTATAAGTGACTACATTTCCCATGAGTCCTTGCAAATAAACTGCAAAACACAATTTCCAATCAAATCAGAGCACTGTCCACCTCATAATAGTCACCAAAGATATCCCTCTTTCTTCGTGCGACACAGCAGAGTCCGTTGAAATTACTTCTGTTTGCCAGAATCTAACCGAAAGAATAAGAAATCAACCTTTTAGATTCATAGGAGCAGAGAGTTACTATTACGTAAATATCTCAGACATTGAGCCATAAATCAACGTATTCAATTTCCCATAAGCCGTTGTCATACTACTGCAGTTGCAGTTGTATGGCATTTCATTGTGAGGGTAAATGTTGCATTAATAGGAAAAACCGGGTGGGCTAATCCTTGCCTCAGTGTCCTTAATAGAATTTAAACTTTCTGTTACAATAGCTTGGAAATGTTTTATTCTGTCAAGACCTGGAGGCAAGGATTAGGCTAGTTCAAAGGTTATCCACCACTAGAGTTGCCATGTTCGTGATTGGCTTGAAATAAAATCTTTTAAAAGTAGAATCAGATGACCATTCTGCTGAGTCTCTTCCCCCAAAGCTAAGGCCTTAGATGCCATGCCACCCCTCTATGAGCGAGCTCCAAATTGGGAAACATCTGTACCCGCTTCTTGCATAGCCCATCTGACAGTGGTAGGGGAAGAAACCACTTTGTGAGGTTTCGTCAGAGTGATCAAAAGCTGATGTTCATCTGGTGGATGGAGCTCCTCCGTCATAGCCTCATATGCTTTTATTGTCTTAACCATAAATAATATCAGGACATCAGGAAACATTGAATCGGACTTCACTTTGAATTGCATTTCTTTTGACGAGCGATATGTAAAGTAACCTTTTCTGGGGTAAATACTCTACCTGTTCTATCCACAGTTCTCATGTCTGAAACTCTTCGGCAAGAAATAAGACCTAACAGAGTCGCCACCTTGGAAATTAGTTGTTTCCTTGATAGATACTTACTAGAGGGCAATTACTTAAACGGATTGAGAACTTGATTCACGTCCCATATCCTGGAATACCCTGCTTCCTGCGAAAATGCCCAGGACTTTCTAACGTTCCATGTAATCTGCAATGCCATAAGACACAAGGAGACAGTTCGAGCAAGGTGATGCGGGTTGTACTGGAGATTCCGGAAATGGGGCTAGCAGGGATTTGAAAATTACATCAGAGCTGGAAGCCAAACCTGAGATTTCCAAATCGAGCTTATGACAACCAGATCCACCTTCTGCCTCCGGACATTCGTGGATAATCTCATTTTCATTGTGAATGGGGTAAATGCATACCCTGACTACTTGCTCCAGTCCAGGACAAAGGCATTGGTAAACATCGGGTTTGGGTCCAGGCGCTAGCTGCAATACCTGGCCAGCTGTAAGTCCAGACGAGAGGCAAAGAGATCTATGGAGAAGGGGCCCCAATGTTCCTGTATTTGCTGGAATACTTCCAGATGAAGCAACCAGAGACTGGAGTCCCTCCAATGCCAGGAATGCCAATTCACCACTTGATTGGCCTTTCTCAGGAGGTGTTTTGCTAACACCGAGATCTGATGCGCCAGGCAGTACTCCCAGAATGAACGATCTAGATCCGCCAGGGTCTTAGACTGTGTTCCGCCCAGGTGATTGACATATCGAACTGCTTCCACGTTGTCCATCTTGAGGAATACACAACATTGCACATTGCTTTCGTCCAACATTTTAGAGCGAAGGAACCTGCCATGAGTTCCAGGCATTTTATGTGAAGGGCCTGCTCTGCAGAAGACCACCTTGCTCCTGTGGAAAAATCTCAGCAGCGTGCTCCCCAGCCCAAACTGCTGGCGTTTGATTCGATCACTAAATCCGGTTGGGAGCAAAAAATAGCTTGGCTGTTCCAGGCTTCCATGTGGGAGATCCACCATTGCAGTTCCTCTCTTGCTTCTGGTGGGAGAGGAACGTACTGGGAATAGGTGAGACCCCTCTTGAGGTAGGAACTTTTGAGACATTGTAGTTCCCGATAGTGGAGAGGACTGGGAAATCTTGCCTGTGTGGACAAGGACAGGAGTCCCACAACTCAGGCCAGGTGACGCAATGAGATTTGGAGAGGGTTCTCCTCAATTCAAATTTTGTTTTTTGCGTCGTAAGGCTTAGGGCAGCTTTGACTGAGTCCACCAGAAATCCCAGGAATTGTACGGACTGGGTCGGGATCAGAGAGGATTTCTTCTCATTGATCATGAAACCGAGAGATTCCAGAAGGTGGATAGTCCACTGCAGATGTTGAGTCAGTCGCAGCGGGCATTGATTCATAAGGAGGATATGGTTCAGGTAGGCAACGAGACAAGCTACGTGAGCCGTTAAGTGTTCCATCACTGCTTTTAGCAGCTTGGTGCAACACCAAGGAGCGAAAGATAGTGCAAAAGGAAAGGACGGAATTAGAAGATTTGGGACCTCTACTTGAATTGCAGGAAACGTCTGTATGCAGGAAAAATGGGAACCAGAAGTTAGGCATCCTTCAGATCTAAGTGGACCATCCAGTCGCCAACCTGAAGAAGGTCTCTGAGAAGATGAATGCCCTCCATTTTGAAGTGGTGGTAGACAAGCCACTTGTTGAATTCTCAGAAATTGATAACCGGCTGTAGGCCACCATCCCGCTTCTCCAGCAAAATGAGATTGCAGAGAAAACCGGAGAGATGTAAGATAGACTGAGCTATTGCACCCTTTTTCTAGGAAATTCACTATTTCCTGATCCACAAGCTGCTCTTGTTCCCAAGGTAAGGGCGGGGATTTGACCTCTGGGGTGTAAATGAGGAGTCCCATAAAATTCTATCAGAAAGCCTTTCACAGTCTGTAAAACCCATGCATCTGATGATACTTTCCCAAGCATGTAAAAATTGAGTCAATCTGACACAGAGTTTTAATCCCTCCGGGTCTTGCATTCTTACCTTGGGAATTGACAGGGGCACTTAGACCTCTGGAGCAACCCTGGAACCCTGACACTGGGGATAACTTCTTGTGGGGTAAAAGTTTCCAAATCTGGAAGCGTCTTGCCTCTGTCTTCGACTGGAATCCGCATCTCAATCGGAGGCTTGGGAAAAGATGCGACCGGTCGAGTGCCCCCTACCATGTCAGGCTGCTGCGAAAACATGAGGCATGAAGACCCGTTTAATGGAGGACTGGGCCTTGTCCAAGGAGGTAAATGTATTTACAAATTTGCCCAGCTCCCGGACAAATGGGTCCCTGAAAAAACTTCCTTGGGCTACAGTGCCCACTTCAGAAGTGGGTAGATCCCCAAGTTTTGGGTCGATTTTTATTAGGAGTGACCTTCGGCACTCAATTGAAATCACACTATTAGCATTACCTAAGAATATAATAGCCCTTTGAGCCAAGTTGGACAGGATTTCTGGGGCAATCCGGGAACCAGATACCTTAACGTCTTTGGCCATCTCTAAAATTCTGGCTAAGGTCCTGCCACCTGGAAAAGTTTGTCCTGGCAGGAACGCTAGGACTGATCTATCTCTTTCTTGGAATCTCTGATAAATTTCATCAGGAAAGTGGCCATCTTGCAGTCAGTCTCTGGAGTAAGTGCTACCTTACCCTCCAAGGAGGGTCTGGGGTACTCTGCCCAGATACAGCTCCTGACTTCTGTGTCTAAAGGTTTTGTTTTTCGTAAACGATCTGCTGTATAGGACACTACCTTGGGGGCCGGGCACCACTCTGAAGACTGGGGATGCAAGAGGTCGTCAGAGTCCAACATGTCATATTCAGGGTTTGGTGTGTTAGTGGCCCCGTTGGGGTCGTCATCTGGTAGCAGATTTTTATAGGTTGGGCGCCATGGTCTCCTAGGGTCAGCATCACTGCCCGAGGTACTGGGGAAATCCTCCCCATCTCTAAGATCATCAGGAAAGGGAGAGCAGTGGTTTCCAAAGTATCCGGGGTGGCGTACTCCATAGAAGGGGACAGATTTGATAAAGGCCTTCTTAAGACCCTCAAAGGCATCTAGATTGCCTCCCGTATCATCAGAATGCTTGCACTTGGCCTCTGGATTGGGGTTGGGTGGCTGCTCTGGATTTTCGGAGGCCTGGTGTCTGCCCAAGAGGTTTTTGGCATTGCGTCTGACGTACGATTTTGTCTCTCCAAGGGCTCCACCAATTGGATAACCACCTTCCAATCAGTCAATCAATCCGTTTTGTAAAGTGCGGCTACTCACCTGGGGGGGGTCTCATCTGATGAGCCACGTCTTGAGGTTCTTCCTGAAGAGGGTGAGCGACGGGCTTTGTCTGAGGTGCAGGGGGAGGTTTTTCCAGCTCTTTGCTGCGATGTAGGTGAGGATCGTTCACCTGCTGTGGTTTTGCAGATGCGAGAGATGGTGGCCAGGGCCATCTGAGTGGATCGGAGGTATCTGGTGGGGGAGTGGAAGGAGACGCGGTGGTACAGGTAGGCTGGTCCTGCATTCTGTATGTCCTTGTACGTGTGGGTGAGTAGCTTGAAGGTAATTCATTTCTCGACCAGGATTCAGTGGAGGGTCCTCAGCTGTTGGTAGATGTTTTCTCGGCATGGGAGCTCCGGGATGAGTCTGGAAGCGGCGCTCTGGATGAGTTTTAGTTTTTTCTTGTTTCTAGAGGTGCCGGCATAGAGGGCATTGCCATAGTTGAGCTTGCTTGTCACTAAGACTGTCCTGCGACAGTGTTGGGATCCATCTGAAGATCTTCCGAAGTTTGCGGCGTGTGTGCCAGCAGGAGGAGGCACCTGAGTTTACCTGGCCGGTGATGGATAGGGAGGAGTTGAGGATGATGCCTAGGTTGTGAGCATGCTCAGTCTGTGCAGGGGGGGGCGCTCAGGGATGTGGGCCACCAGGAGTCATCCCAAGCTGAGGTGGCGTTTCCAAAGATGATGAGCTCAGTCTTGTCGGAGTTGAGCTTGAGACAGCTTTCCCTCATCCAGGTGGCGGCGGCTTCCATTCCTGAGTAGAAGTTTCTTTTGGCCGCGTCTGGGTCTTCTGTGAGGAAAATGATGAGTTGTGTGTCATCGACAAATGACACAATGTTCATACTGTGGCTTCTGTCGATTGGCTGCGAGAGGGGCCATGTATACATTGAACAGTGTGTGACTCAGTGAGGGTCCTTGGGGGACTCTGCAGTTGACTCCTGTTGGTCTGGATGTGTAGGGTGGAAGTCTGACCCTCTGCATCCGCCCAGAGAGGAAGGAGTGAATCCATTCCAGGGCTCTTCCGTGGATTCCTATGTCGTGGAGTCTGGTGCGTAGAGTGCTGTGGGAGACCATGTCAAAGGCTGGTGAGAGGTTGAGGAGTATGAGCGCTGCTGTGTGGCCACGGTCTAAGAGTAATCGGATGTTGTCGGTGGCTGCCAGGAGGGCTGTCTCCGTACTGTGGTTGCTGCAGAAGCTGGACTGAGAGCTGTCTAGGGAGTTGTTGGCCTCAATGAAATTCCATAGTTGTGCGTTGATTGCTTTATCCATTACTTTGGAGGGGTAGTGTAGCAGCAAGATGGGCAGGAAATTCTTTAGTTCTGATGGGTCGGCCGAAGGTTTCTTCAGGAGAGGGCATATTTCGGGGTGTTTCCAGTCCTCGGCGAAGGTACCAGTGTTGATGGAACAGTTCATTGTGTTCTGGAGCTCGGGAGTGATGGATGCGCTGGCTCTGATGTATATGTGGTGTGGGTAGGGGTCCGTAAGGGCTCCGGAGTGGTGGTGTTCATGATGCAGACTGTTTCCTCCGTGGTGAGCGTCGACCAGCTGTGGATGGTCTGGGTAAGTTGGGTGGGGTTGGGGAGTTGGCTCAGTCACAGGGTCCGGTGCCAGGATTTTCCAGGAGGAAGCTGTCGTAGATGTCCTAGATCTTACGGTGGAAAAAGGTGGCGATTTTGTCACAGAGGTCCTGTGATGGGGGGATGCTTGCCCCTTCGAAGGGCGGGGGTAATCTGTGAACTTGTTGCTGACTGAGAAGAGTTCCTTAGAGTTGTGTGTGGAGGAGTTGATGTGCTCCCGGAGTGCGTCCTTCCTTGTGTTCTTGATTTTACGGGGGTGGGTGGCGGTTGCAGCTCTGAAGTTGGCGAGGTCTTCGCTGATTTGGCTGTTCCTCTATTTGTTTTCTAAACCCCTGCAGTACGCTTTGATTCTTGGAGTTCAGTGGTGAACTAGCTTGCTTTCTTAGGCGTTTGGCCGATGTCAGCCAGAGGGGGGCTAGAGTGTCTGCACATTCGGTGATCCATGCATTGAAATTACGTGGTGCTGTGTTGGAGTCATTGGACGGAGGGATTTGGCGAGAGTTGAGGTGAGTTGCTGTTGGTGATTTTCATTCCATTTCCTTTGCGGGCATCCTTGGGGGTGCGGGTGCGGTGATTGTGAAGTGTATGCAGCGGTGGTCGGTCCAGTCTGGGGTGGAGATAGTCTTGATGGTGATAGGGTTGCATGAGGTGAAGATGGGGTCCAGTGTGTGTCCTGCGATATGTGTAGTTGCGGAGACCAGCTGTCTGAGGCTGAGGGTGGCAAGGTTGTCGAGTAGAGCGGTGGTGTTTGGATCAACGCGGTCCTCGAGGTGGAAATTGAGATCGCCAAGGAGGTAGTCGTCTGACGCCAGGGCATGGAGGGTAGCGATGTCTACAACGTTGTCTATGAAAGCTGGGCGGGGCCGGGTGGCCTGTACACCAGGGTGCCACGGATGGAGGAGTTGTGGTTGGAGTGGACCAGGAAGTGAAGGTGTTCCATGGTGCAGCATTGTTCTTCTGGGACGGCCTTGATACGTAATGAGGACTTGTGTACAATGGCGAGTCCTCCGCCCGGTTGGGAGGGTTGGTCCCTCCTAAAGATGCTGTATCCGTCGGGAATGGCGATGGCGATGTCTGGTCCCGAGATGGGACTGTTCCAGGTCTCGGTAAGGAAGGTGATGTCTGGTTAGGTGGTGTCAATCAAATCCCAGAGTTCACGGGCGTGTTTGTTGAGGGAGCAGATGTTCAGGAGCAGGAAGTTGATGGGGTTGTGGAGGTTGTTGTTATCTCTGTGTGTGGAGAGTACCTTCATCTTGTTGAGGCTGGTTCTGAATTTGCAGTTCCTGCAGGTGAAAGGTCCGTGGGTGTCCTTGGGGGAGATGATACACGCAGTTGCTGAGGCATCCGGTGTTGAGGTGGAGGAGGGTCTCGGCGTCGTAACGGAGGTAGGTCAGGGGTTTAAGATTGAAGACGGAGGCATCCATCCCATGACAATATTACTCATCTTTGGGGAGATAAGTAATACCCTCCTCCTCCCTATAGGTTTCAGACTCTTCAAAATCCCCAATAATGCCTTACTGGGGAAAGTGTCATTTTAATATACTCCCCGGGTTGTATAGGCACTTGGAGGGCAAAGCCTCAGTTGCACGGGGCAGTAATGCAGGGCAAAGCCCTAATATAGGAGAGATAACTTCTCAATGAGCCTCCTGGCGAGGCTTGGGACAGACGTTTGGGCAGGTGTGAGCTGCCTGGGACAAGTCCCAATAGATGTACAAAATAGCTCTACCCGTGTCGGGGGTGTTCACTCTGTAGACGGAGGCTCTAAACAGTAAATGCCCCTGTTTATTTAATTGGCAGTACAGCTCCCGCTCGAGGATGCGGCCGGACACGCTTCACTCCTGTCAGCGAGTGAAAGTGATGTGCTGGCCGTCAAGAGATTTAGGCGTGCAAAGCTCTATTAGAATCAGTGTGTGGGCCCCCTAGCGGTTGGAGACCACACGCGCACTAGAGCCGGGCACAAGCGTTAAAGCGGGCGAGTAGGAGACTGGAACGCTCCCACAGCTGTGCTGTTAGGCAAAACAAACAATTATTGGAATGCACGTAATTCACCTCTGGCAGGTTTTAGGCATATACCCAAGCGTAGATTTTACCGTTTTCTTCGTAACGCTGCTTTGTTGACAGAGGGCAGTAAAGCAACATTAACCCCTTCGCTGCCAGGCCTTTTTCCCCTCAGGTGGCAAGCCTTTTTTTGGCTATTTGGGGCAGTTTGCGCTTATGCCCTCATAACTTTTTTTCCACATAAGCTACCCACGTCAAATTTGCGTCCTTCTTTTTTTCCAACATCCTAGGGATTCTAGAGGTACCCAGACTTTGTGGATTTCCCAGAAGGAGACCAAGAAATTAGCCAAAATACAGCGAAAATGTTGTTTCTTTAAAACAAAAATGGGGAAAAAGGGCTGCAGAAGAAGGCTTGTGTTTTTTGCCTTGAAAATGGCATCAACAAAGGGTTTACGGTGCTCAAATCACTATCTTCTCAGCTTTCAGGAACAGCAAGACTTGAATCAGAAAACAAAACTTTTCAACACAATTTTGACATTTTACTGGGACATACCCCATTTTTACTATTTTTTTGTGCTTTCAGCCTCCTTCCACTTAGTGACAGAAATGAGTGAGAAACCAATGCTGGATCCCAGAAAGCTAAACATTTCTGAAAAGTAGACAAAATTCTGAATTCAGCAAGGGGCAATTTGTGTAGAGCCTATAAGTGTTTCCTACAGAAAATAACAGCTGAAATAATAAAATATTGAAATTGAGGTGAAAAAAACAAAACATTTTCTCCACGTTTTACTCTGTCACTTTTTCCTGCGATGTCAGATTTTTTAAAAGCAATATACCGTTACGTCTGCTGGACTCTTCTGGTTGTGGGGATATATAGCGCTTGTAGGTTCATCAAGAACCCTAGCTACCCAGAGCCAATAAATGAGCTGCACCTTGCAATGGGTATTCATTCTATACCAGGTATACAGCAATTCATTTGCTGAAATATAAAAAAGTGAAAAGTAGGTATCAAGAAAACCTTTGTATTTCCAAAATGGGCACAAGATAAGGTGTTTAGAAGCAGTGGTTATTTGCACATCTCTGAATTCCGGGGTACCCACACCAGCATGTGAATTACAGGGCATTTCTCAAATAGACATCTTTTTTACACACTGTCTTACATTTGGAAGGAAAAAATGTAGACAAAGACAAGGGGCACTAACACTTGTTTTGCTTTTCTGTGTTCCCCCAAGTCTCCTGATTAAAAATGGTACCCCACTTGCTTGGGTAGGCCTAATGCTCGAGACAGGAAACGCAACATGGACACATCACATTTTTACATTGAAATCTGGCATGTTTTTTGCAAAGTGCCTAGCTGTAGATGTTGGCTTCTAGCTCAGCCGTCACCTAGGGAAACCTCTACATTTTTTAAAACTAGTCACCTGGGGGAATCGAAGATGGGGTGACCTGTGGGGCTCTGACCAGGTTCTGTTACCCAGAATCCTTTGCAAACCTCAAAATGTGGCCAAAAAACACTTTTTCCTTTCATTTTGGTGACAGAAAGTTCTGGAATACGAGAGGACCCACAAATTCTGGACACATCAAAATTATCAAATACAAAACTACCTGTTTTTTTGGGGGGGTTGAGGGGGTAGGGTGCACCTGCGTTTTTGGTCCTGGGCTCATCAGCCATCTAGGGAAACCTACCAAACCCAGACATTTCTGAAAACTAGACACCGAGGTAGTCCAGGGAGGTGTGACTTATGTGGATCCCCCAATGATTTCTTACCCAGAATCCTCAGCAAACCTCAAATGTAGCTAATAAATCTCTTTTTCCCCCCATATTTCTGTGTGGCATCAATGCACCGGGTCAAATTTCCTACCACCCAACGTTCCCCTCAGTCACTGGGTAAAAATGATACCTTGAGGGGGAACCAAAGCGGGTCCAAAAGGGCAGTTTGAAAAAAACATTTTTAGGCTGACAAGTGCAGCAGAATTTTTATTGGTATAGATGAGACAATCTTGGGTGGTAGGAAATTTGTGGATTCCTGCAGATCCCTGAAGGCTCCATCACAAAAATGTGGGGAAAATGTGTGATAAGATGTTTTAGTGTGCGGAGGAGAGCTGAAAAACTGTTACCCCCTTCAGTTGGGGTGGGGGCATAACCAGGCCCATACTGGTTGGTAGCCACCACCCCACTATTTACTTACCATGCCAGCTAGTAGACTTTCTGCCCCCCTGGGGTGTGGATCAGGGGTAATTGACCCATCTGCACACTGGTGGGCAGAACAACTTTGGCCCCATTTATTTGGGGTGGGGGTATAGCCATACCCCCACCCTCTTATTTTGAAATAAAAATCTTCCCTGGTTTCTGGTGGGATTCTGCCTTCCAAAAATAGGCCGATCTGCCCTGCAGGGGGGCAGGTATGGCCAACAGTAATGTGCCCCCATTGGAAGTGACCTTTGCCCAAGGGGCAGCACCCCCCCAAAAACAAAACAAAACACACACACACACCAATTCCTGTTGTCTAGTGGTTTCTGCCCCCCCTTGGGGGTAGAGTGACCTAACAAAAATATGCTGATCTGCCCCCAAGGGGGCAGAAATAGCCTAAATACAATTTGCCCCCCAGGGGAGTTACCCTTGCCTAGGGGGTCGCTCCCCATACATACAATTATAAAGTAAATAAAAATAAATATATATCCCTGGTGTCGAGGTTTTCTGCCCCCGGAGGCAGATCGGCCTAATTATATTCGGCCTATCTGTCTCCGGGGGGGGCAGAAAAGGCCTAAAAATATTTTGCCCCCCCTTTCTCCCCGGGAAGCCGCCCTTGCCCAATGGGCCGCTCCCCTTATGCGTAAGTGTAATTAAAAAAAAATCCCTGGTGTCTAGTGGTTTCTCCCCCCTCTGGGGGCACATCAGCCGAATATAATTAGGCCGATTTGCCCCCAGGAGGGCAGAAATGGCGTTAAAATAATTTGGCCCCCCCAGGGAGCGACCCTTGGCTAAGGGGTCGCTCCCCACACATAAATGAAAAAAATAAAGGCAAAGGCCTTTCCTTTCATGCCTCTGCTGGCCCCCTCCTGCCAATGCGGAGCATCTCTCTTCCACAATCGAGCTTGAAGCATGCTTCCAGCGCAATTGGAGGTGACCTATGATGAGGTGAGCACGCTCTTGCGTGCTGACGTCATCAGACATCACTGGGGGGCTCGGGGTTGGCAGGGGAAGCGATTCCCCTTCCAGCCCTGACTTGGGGGTGTGGCCCGCTGGGGGAGCGCTAGCGCTTCCCCTGAGGGCCGGTAAAGGGATGTAATGGTTACGTCCATGGCGCCTGAGAGGCGCAACCATAGACATAACCGTTAACTCCATGGCCCTCAAGGGGTTAAGAGGAAACACTTATCTGTGAGCTGCTGGAGCAGCGAAGAAAGAGAAAGGAAGAAGATCTTCCTGACTATATGCAGTGGATGGCGCTCTAATTTGGACATTGTGGTTTGCTGTTTTTTTTGTGTTTTTTTTTTACCCCCAGAGCCTCATGGGAAAAGTAGTCGCTTATGGTTATCATTGTTGTAAATGGCTGCTGGATGTAATAAAGTGAGGAAAGTGAAGCCTAACTCTCACCCCTGGGCCCCGACATAGAATTTTCCAATTGCGCCTGTACCCGTTGATATGTTCTCTTGACATTTGTTTGATGGCAAACGCTTGGGGATAGTGTTCCTCAGAGCCAATTGTGTGCATGTAGAAATCATCCCACACCATTCATGGGAAATTTTCCTCAGACCTCTGCGCACACATTTACCTATTTGTATTTACCCACTTGTCTTCTGGCTTATTGTATACTTTCCCTGGGCTGGCGATATAGCCCGAATTTGGTGCACTGAAATGCGCGACGGTTGCTGCTGCACATCAACATTGCCGCTGGCTCTATTATGAGCCGGCCGTAATGTTGATGTGACTTTTCTGCTGGGCCAGCGGACGGAAACACTATTTCGGTCCGCAGGCCCAGCGGAAAAGTCATAATAGGGAGCCACATATACCGCCAGCACTGGCGGTATAGTTGTGCCTGCGGCTTCGGCAGTCCTCTAGTAAGACCGCAGAAGTCGTAATGAGGGCCTCAGTGTTTTTATGGACCTGCAGAACACCTACTTCCACATGTTGCACTCAGGTGGTGTCTGTGGTATGTAGTGTCTACTAAATAGTATAAATTTACCATCCTTGCTTTTTGTCTGACCACAGGACTGCATGTCTTTACCAACATCCTTTCTGTGGTAGCTGTATATCTGGAGAGATCTACAGTCAATTTATTTCTATGAACTCGCCTCAGCTGATGTTTGGCCACTTTGTTTGGACTGCCACTGTTTTTGCACCTCCTGGCATTCTCTTTCAAAATCCTGAGATTGAATTTATGATTCTGACTTGAACAAGCCATTATACAGATTCCTCTTCAACTATGTACATTAGAAGACACTTTTGCAGTCCACCCCTAGAAGGACAGATCTGTTAAAAATGAAAGTTGTCTTGAAATTTACCATAGTCCTACAAAAATACTCCATGTGGGGTAACAAAGAAATCTTGTAGATGACAGGTTATTGTAATGTTGCTATGGAATAGAGTTATGCCATGGGATTGTTTTAGAACAGATATACTAGAGGTGGGCTCTGACATTACAACTTGTTTTTTTATTAAGTAATTTTGAGTCCGTGGATATGGTTTATCTTCTGCCTTTGTCCACAATGTGCATCTGCCCAGACTCCACTTTAGATTGTTATTTTCAGACATTGTGTTAGGACGGGTTCAGTAAGCCTGGAGATCATCACTGTCCTTGAAGTCTTTCGGGCCTTACGTTTTTGTGACCGTTAACTCTGTAAAATACTCACTAGCAGTCAATTGTTGTTTGGTAGCTGTCCTGACGGGGACATCACTCTAATACAACCAACCCAAAACTCCCAGAGACTAGCAAGATTTCACAAAAACTACTCCAGAGGAAAAGCTATCAACCACTCTGATTCCAAGTCCCAAGAAATGGAGACTGACGTTTGAGGAGCTCACTTTTAGTGCACCACGATACCGGTGCTAAAGAGAGACAAAGACCAAGCACAAACCCACACCCCAGCCTCCAACACCCAAGCACTTCGCACTGCCACCTCCTCCTTCTACACTGCCACCATCACCATGCTGTTATTCACTTCTACCTCTGCTTCAGTTTTCCTGATGAGTTCATCCTTGTACACTGACCACCACCATTCCATTATTGACTTCTACCTCTACTTCAGTCTTCTGGTGAGTCAGTCCGCTCCTTATATGACCGTTTCAGCCCGTATTGGGGGGGGGGGGGGGTGGACTGCCTTATGACCTGCCTGCTGGGGCAGGGAAGGAGACTTCACTGACATGACTACAGCGCAGTCCCACGGATGAACTGAATCTAGAGCCATACCCAGCCAAGCCATTTCTGCCAGGTGATACTACCGCCTAATGTGCCGTCATCCAGAGAGTAGCCTGTCACTTTGAAGTGGACATCCATTTGCCACAAGACGAGGATTACTTTTTTTATGGAGATCCTCCAAGACAGAACACACAGTCCATTTCCTGCCAATAATCAAGTCAGCTCCTGAAAACCTCAAAGACCCAGCCAGGGCTAAAGTGGTCAGGCCATGAGTCGAAAAGAAGTGTAAGGCTTCTTCCAGTGACCTTCTCTACATCTGAGGCTTGGTCCCTACCAGACTCCCTGATGGTACACACAGCAAAGAAGTGGGCCTTCAGCTCAAGCGGCAAGGGCACCCCATTCCCACTGAAGCAAACAGAGCAAGTGCCTTGATGCCATCAGCAAGGGCATGACATTTGGTGCATTGCCAACTTGGTTTGTTTGCTGCTGAGGTACAACAGGTTTCGATGGGAGTAAATGGATACACTAGTGCAGCAATGCCTCATGTATACAGAAAGAGCAGTGAGTTAGTCACTGAAGAGAAATTTCTTTCCAGTGCAAACCTCTGTAACACTCGAAGCTGTGGATACTGCTTCCTGCAGTGTAAACACCAGCCTCCTACTATGATGCATGCATGGCTTTCTGACTCTGGTTCAAATCCCACTCTATGGGAACATCTCTTTGGAAGTCAGTTGGATACAGAGATTGAGGAGTTCATGGGTGGCTTATACAGTGTCACTCTGAAGAGCACCTTTCTTAGGCAGCAATCCAGTGGTAGAAACAAGACCATACCCTTTGATCAGGTGCAAACCTTCCAGGGCTAGCAAAATGTCTTTCACAAGTCCCAGGCAAGCATAGGATACTTGTGATGGTTACATGGGCAAGAGCAGGAGCAGAGACAGCTCTGGTAAAAGAGCCCATGCTCCCAAGTATTCTTTCCCACCCACCCCAATCACATAATATCTGTCTGGGGAGACCAAGGATTGCCACACTTGCTATGAGCAAATCACTTAAGATCAGTGGGTGCTAGCAGTAGTTCAACTGGCCTGCTGCTTAGAATTCCACCCTCCTAGCCCCCAACTTATCACCAAGCCAGCACAACCTCAGCCACGACCTCCTCACTCTCCTAAAGAAAGAGATTCAAATGCTTATCCAAAAAGGTGCATTACAACTCCTGTCCCCACTCCAGTGCGATGAAGGCTTTCTCACTCACTGTGCTTCTCATCCTGAAGAAAGAAGGCTCCGTCCCACCCATTTTATAATGGACGCTGCTCAGTTGGTACATCATGTCTGAGCACTTCCATATGACAACATTGCAGGACATCATCCTGCTTCTCTGCCAAGGGGATTTTCTGACCTTGTTGGACCTCAAATATGCCTGATTCCGCTTCCCCATCCAATCCCCCAATCACTAGTTCCCCTTGTTAGTGATAAGTGGATAATTCTACCAATTTACAGTACTGCCTTTCGAAATCACTACATTTCCATGGGGCTTTACCATGTGTGGTATACACTCATCTGTCAGAGCAGGTATTCACACCCTCCCATATATCGATGAATAGCTGATCAAAAGCAGCAACAGTCAATGCCTAGGACACACTGAGACAGCTACGATCCTGCTCCACAGCCCATAATTAACACAACATGCAAAGAAGTCCTACCTCCCCCTCAACAGATTCAGCCCTTCTTGGGCTCAGTTTAAACGCTTCTACAAGAAATGCATATAACAACTAGCAGAGGGTGATGTCAGTACAACAGCTGCAGCCTCTTTCTCGGTCCAGTCATCGGCTAACTGTAATGAAGCTCTTTGGTTCTGATTGCATCGTGCAAAACAGTTGTGCCGCTGGCCATAATGCGCATGCATCTCCTTCCAACAGTGCCTCACTAGCCAATGGTCACAAGCGGAGAGTCAGTGGGAAGACCTAGTGTTGATAAAAGCCAGTACTCTGCACTTTCTGTAATGATGGAACAGCAACATGTTCTTGAGCAGGCCTTTCTAAGTCCTTCTTCCTCAGGTGACCATCACCACCAATGCATCGCTCACTGGGTGGAGCGCACATCTTGGCAACATGACTGCAAGGTTCTTGGACCTCCCTCACCACCAAGGTCGACACATCATCCACCAAGAACTGATGGCCATCCACCTAGTCCTCAACGCATTTGTTTACATACAGAAACCACTGGGTACCCACCCCTAGCTGTCTGCATTACCATAAGAGTTGTACTACTGGCAGTCCGCAACAAGGTTCACCTTGTAGCAGAATATCTCTTTGAGATAGACAACCATTTTGCCAACCTGTTCAGCAAGATGCATTGATAAGTCCACAAATGGGAACTCTCATTGCAAGTCCTCCAGTCATTGAGCTTTTCACCATCCCAGAAAACGTAAAATGCTCAAGCGTCGCCTCTAGGTACCCCTGCCCACAGTCTGTGGGCAATCCACAATAGATGAAATGGTCAGGAACATTTGCCTGTGCTTTTCTGCCTCTCACTCATCTCTTACATTGAGGTAGGTGTCCATGACCCTCCTCCTGATGCCCTAGCATGGGCCAGACAGCCCTAGTACTCAATGCTCCTAGAGATGTCCATCAGTCCCTACAATAAATTACTGATCAGGCTAACCTTCTCACACAACAACATGGCCAAACTGGGCACCCAAATTCCATGCAGGTCAGTCTAGCTGTGTGGCTCCTGAGGTCAAGGGTTTGACTACCTAAACCTCCCTGAGGAGTGTATGAGCATTTTGTGTGCAATATGTTGGAGACAGACACAGACACCCCACCCCACCATTGTCAAGGTTCAAGATATAATTTGTTATCATCTACATCTCCAGAAGGCAGGTGTTGAGCGTACCTGCTACACACCTCCATTTAGCTGCTACCAACTTACAAGCAGAACATGGAGCACTCATCCTCCTTCAGAATTCCGATGGTCAGAGTGTTCATGGAGGGACTCAGTAGTGTAATACCCCCAAGAACACCTCCAGCCTTGGTCCTCACTGGACTTAGGAGTCTGCACTTCAAGCCCTTCTGCTCTTGCAAGGAGCAGTGTCTTTCCTGGGAGTTATCTGTTCTCATAGCTAAAACTTCACTCGGGCACTGTGGCAAGTTACAAATGCTCGCCATTCAGGATACTTTCACTCATAACGGAAGGACAGGGGTAGCCTTAGGACTAATCAGAAATTCTTAATCAAGGTAGTCTCACCTTTCCAAATTAACCAAACTATTGAGTTGCCTGTATTCTTTCCACAACCAGATTATGCAGTGGAAAGGGTGTTGTACAACTTGGATGTCAAGCTGGCACTTATGCATTACATTGACAGGGCTAAGTCCTTCCGCAAAACTAACCAGCTCATTTTAGGTTTTTCAAAACCACACCAAGGTCACCCTATTTCCCAAGTGTGCAGTGCAAGGAGGATTGTGAAATGCTTCCACACTTTGTACGCCAAAGCTCAACGTGTACTCTCTGCACTGCTCACAGCCCACACTACTGTGAGAAAGGAGCAGCTATGGCATTCATGTGTAACATAGAATTAGCTGATACCAGCAGAGGAGCATTGCAAAGCATTACTGTGTGAACATACTATCCCATCAGCAGGCTTTAGTTTGCTTTGTTAAGATCCAAATATCTGTATGATCTGCCTGCTAGCCACCACTTTGGAGAAACATCAGTGAGTTATGAGTGTACCTACAGCCACACATGCTACTAACAGAAAATGTTACTGACACTGTAAGCATCTGTTCACAGCGTGTAATGCTGTAGATTCACATGCACTCTCCGGAAGCCGACATTGATGGTACGTTTCACAGCTTTACTTTATTTACCAACTTAACGCTGTACACAGCGCGTCACATTAGTCTAACTCTACCTTACACTTTCATCTTCTGAGCAGAAGATACTCAAAGGTGTGCAGTCTGTGCCCACCTGCATTGTCATTGTCAGGGGGGGGTCACAGCAGTTTGAAGAAAAACAAGTTTTAATGTCCGAGCCCAACTCCATGTGGCAGGAGCTTGCAAAGCATATATATCTACTGCACTACATACTATGAGCAGATGCTTACAGGCTAAGAAACATTTGCCTGATGAGGGCAGGTACAACTTTTGTGCAAGTGCACGATTAATACTGCCATGCTCAACTGACAGTAGCAAACCTTTGCTCCTGGAGCAGCACTAGCTGTAGATAAACACACCCATACACCCAGTGTATGGCATGATAATTGCCCCTGAAAGGTCCAGCCCCACAAACTCTGTAGCCGAATAATGGTTACAGGATGGGTCGACAACACAAGGAGTTTGCCCATATCACCCCACGTCACCTGGGCTATAGACTTCAAAACAAAGGAGGGAAGTAGTGGGCATAAATTTTCCTTAAGGTGATTATTTGTTTTTGATTTGTATTTGACTTTGGTTCAGAGAGCATGGATCATTTAAATACGGTGAATTGTTTTAAGATACAATTTGGCATTGCTTTTTGGATATTTAATGAATTTCTAATGTTTGATCAAATCTACCAATGATAAGTTATTTAATTGTGGTTAAATACCTTAGGTACAATTTATCTGCACTGTGTACCTCCTTTGTTTTGCTAAGCGGCTGGTGGCTTGCAAGGACCAGCTGTTTAGCGTGAACCCCCTGGTAGGGTCAGGTAGCACTGTGTTAAATATGTCAACTTGAAGAATTTTAAAGCTGGTACTTTATTGGAATTTCTAGGATACGAAGCTTGGGAACTCTGTGATACAAAACATTTAACAGGTTATGCAAGTAACGTGCCTTGATAAATTACAAGTTGTACCAATGCTTGCAACTTAATCATCCTTCACACACATATGTGGGAAGAAGATGGGCGGGAGGGCACCTTCCTACTTCTATGGGAATGTCCTCTGATGCATTTTTTGTCTGTAGTTAGGAACACATTGATCAGTGTTTTGGGTAATGTGGTAGACGTGCCTGCCATATTGCCCTTTATGGAAATATGGAGAGAACAAACCCTTGCTAGACAACACAAAATGTTTACTTATCTTAACCTGATAGTAGCGGATAGGGACTTTGCTCACAAATAAACTAGCCTCTCAGCACCTATTCAGGAGCAATAATGTGCCAGTACGTACTGGAGTATGGTGGCATTACAAGTGATATACAGGGAGTGCAGAATTATTAGGCAAGTTGTATTTTTGAGGATTAATTTTATTATTGAACAACAACCATGTTCTCAATGAACTCAAAAAACTCATTAATATAAAAACTGAATATTTTTGGAAGTAGTTTTTAGTTTGTTTTTAGTTTTAGCTATGTTAGGGGGATATCTGTGTGTGCAGGTGACTATCACTGTGCATAATTATTGGTCAACTTAACAAAAAAAAATATATACCCATTTCAATTATTTTTAATTACCAGTGAAACCAATATAACATCTCAACATTCACAAATATACATTTCTGACATTCAAAAACAAAACAAAAACAAATCAGTGACCAATATAGCCACCTTTCTTTGCAAGGACACTCAAAAGCCTGCCATCCATGGATTCTGTCAGTGTTTTGATCTGTTCGCCATCAACATTGCGTGCAGCAGCAACCACAGCCTCCCAGACACTGTTCAGAGAGGTGTACTGTTTTCCCTCCTTGTAAATCTCACATTTGATGATGGACCACAGGTTCTCAATGGGGTTCAGATCAGGTGAACAAGGAGGCCATGTCATTAGATTTCCTTCTTTTATACCCTTTCTTGCCAGCCACGCTGTGGAGTACTTGGACGCGTGTGATGGAGCATTGTCCTGCATTAAAATCATGTTTTTCTTGAAGGATGCAGACTTCTTCCTGTACCACTGCTTGAAGAAGGTGTCTTCCAGGAACTGGCAGTAGGACTGGGAGTTGAGCTTGACTCCATCCTCAACCCGAAAAGGCCCCACAAGCTCATCTTTGATGATACCAGCCCAAACCAGTACTCCACCTCCACAATGCTGGCGTCTGAGTCGGACTGGAGCTCTCTGCCCTTTACCAATCCAGCCACGGGCCCATCCATCTGGCCCATCAAGACTCACTCTCATTTCATCAGTCCATAAAACCTTTGAAAAATCAGTTTTGAGATATTTCTTGGCCCAGTCTTGACGTTTCAGCTTGTGTGTCTTGTTCAGTGGTGGTCGTCTTTCAGCCTTTCTTACCTTGGCCATGTCTCTGAGTATTGCACACCTTGTGCTTTTGGGCACTCCAGTGATGTTGCAGCTCTGAAATATGGCCAAACTGGTGGCAAGTGGCATCGTGGCAGCTGCACGCTTGACTTTTCTCAGTTCATGGGCAGTTATTTTGCGCCTTGGTTTTTCCACACGCTTCTTGCGACCCTGTTGACTATTTTGAATGAAACGCTTGATTGTTCGATGATCACGCTTCAGAAGCTTTGCAATTTTAAGAGTGCTGCATCCCTCTGCAAGATATCTCACTATTTTTGACTTTTCTGAGCCTGTCAAGTCCTTCTTTTGACCCATTTTGCCAAAGGAAAGGAAGTTGCCTAATAATTATGCACACCTGATATAGGGTGTTGATGTCATTAGACCACACCCCTTCTCATTACAGAGATGCACATCACCTAATATGCTTAATTGGTAGTAGGCTTTCGAGCCTATACAGCTTGGAGTAAGACAACATGCATAAAGAGGATGATGTGGTCAAAATACTCATTTGCCTAATAATTCTGCACTCCCTGTATAAGGTCCAGGATTTGCCACCGACCATGAGAAAGTATTGGTTCCATGAATGCAGTATTTTGTCCCTTGTTAGGTTTTGCTCTTTATCCTCGGTCTGGTGAGGAATGTATACATAGAATCTTGCCTAATCATCACATGTACCACAGCTATGTGGTCATGGGCTCATAATATTCTGATTATATATTAATTCTTCATTTGAAAATCTAAACTCAATAAAAATGATTTTTTTTAAATCCAAAATACCATCAGCAGCCGTTAAGGCATCTGCTGTTCTGTGATCCCACAATTTTGTCTTATGGGAGTGCTTAGGGTATTGAAAATACTAAGACTCCTGGTGGCATTCTCTATTATCCTGGTGAACCATAAGATTGTGGATGATGGCCTATTAGACATCTCTCCTCCACCTGTGTTCCACTATTTGGGGAGCTTAACTGACTTAGTGACAATCTACCCTAATTTGGCCTGAGGGACATCAGTTGTGGATTTGTATGGGTAACCTTTTGGATAGTTAGGCCTTTAGTCCTCAAGCAGGACCACTCACTGCGGTTAGGAAAGTCTTTTTCTTGATTGGGCAGTGGGCCAGGAAGATAAGTGTAGTGCTGAATATGTTCGTCTCGCAAATGGCGGGTATGCCTATTCAGTTCCTTAAGGGAAAAAAACCAAACAAATGAGTACACTATAAATAAAAATGGTGGAGTGGTGTCTAAAGTTCTATGTGCACAGGCCATCAAGTTATGGATTTGGATGTTGGTGAACTACATATTTGTTCACTTGGGGCTTCCATTGAATGTAAAGGTGAATGCAGCAAGCAGGAATCATATTTCAGGCCACAAATGGAAACTGCCAGCTGCTTGTTGGTTTTCCCCAGATGGACCGGTTTGCATTATTTGGCAATGTGAAATGCCTTCTGGAATTTTCTTCTCTATGCATTTCCCTAGTTCCTGTGACCTCTTTACTCCTCCGGAAAGTGATGCTGGACCGAGCACATCTTAACCTTTTAACCCTAATTTGGGCTAAGAGGGTCTGGTACTCAGAGCTGTTGTCACTTGGCAGTAGCTCATCCCCCTTTTCACTGCTGCTCCGTAAAGACCATCTTCTGCAGCAGTTGGAACAGGCATTGCACTCAGAGCTTCACCCCAGACTGCAAGCCTGGATATTGAGAGGGGAAATTGGAGGTTATTTGCTGTCCTTCTGATAGTTACAGATGTCATTCATAAAGCAAGGCACCCATCATCACAGTCTGTATATGCAGGTGTCTGGCTACGTTTTGAGTTTTGATGCTTTCTTTAACATGTATTCCTTTTATAGTCTAAATATCAGATTGCCCCTTTGGCCAAACAGGATGTTGCATTAGGGATCTTTTAAGAGTACCTGGCTGCCTTGATGATGACTTTGTTTACCGGGTCAGACACAAATCTCATGTTTTGTCCTATTTGAATCAAAGGCTTTTCCCTTGCCTTTTACGATTTCTCAATGGGACTTGATTTTGGGGATGACCTTGTTCGAACCTTGATTGCTTCTGGGGGCTGAGCCTAAAGACCGTTTTCTTGAAAGCCATCACCTAAATGTGGGTAGTCAATGAGCTGCAAACATTGTCAGTATCTGTGTTTACAGTTTTCTTTTCTTCACATCAGCATCTTCTACATGCACACATCTTTCCTTCCCCCATGGGTACACACCTTTTCACCTTGCCTACTCCATTATTCTACCGTCTTTCTTTCCTCCCCTCATCCTTCCAAGGATGAAATGGGATGTACTCATTTAACCCCAGGCATACACTTGGCTTTTATTTGCTCATGTCTCAGTAGATAAGTAGATGACAAATTATTTGTTAGTAAGAAGATGACAAGCTATTTGTTAGATTTTGCAGCTCGAAGTAGGGCAAGATTTTACCGAAGTGTAATGTCAAATTTGTTGATAATCTGGTGAAATAGAGTTCTTTAAGAGCTTCAGCAACCTTCTTTTCGTTGTCCAGGGAGTTCCTATGTGTGATATTTGTTGCGCTGTCATTTGGGTGTCTACATGTGCGTATGAAGCTTCATTTCTCAGTGTAGAAAAGAAGCCTATTTTATTACAGGTCTGGGTTGTATGATTTCCGGGTCTAACCATTGTACCCCTCAGTGTCTTCCTCTCGAAAACATATTGCTAGGAGAATCATTCAAGATGCAGAATCCATGGAAAGAAGTATAAACTTAAAAGAATAAGGTAATTTTCTTCATGATGGTATTTTTGGAGTAAATTGCATCTTCCCACAGATTCTTCATTGCCCTCTCACCTCTCTGTTCCGAGGCATGTGTGAGGCTAGTTCTGCTGTAATTGATAAGATCCCAGTGGGGCTGTGTTTTAATTATTGTTTGTAAAGTGGTACACTTCCCATAGTTTCATTTGTTTCTTCACCTTGGTTTAATTTGGTTTCTATTGCTTCTTCACCTTGCCTATTATGTAGAAAAATAGGCAGAGAGCTGACATTTACACGCAAGGTGTGGTCCCTTGTATGTCTCGGTCCCTTCATATGTAGTGGTTGAGTGGAACCACTCCAGCATTTTTAACCACCATTGTGAATCTAGTGCTATAGAAATGTTTGCGAACCAGTCTGGGTATGAATGGTTTTCAAAGATGAGTAATCAGCGAGTAGAACTAATATTCACC
The DNA here is from genome assembly GCF_031143425.1 of Pleurodeles waltl. Classification (NCBI taxonomy): domain Eukaryota; kingdom Metazoa; phylum Chordata; class Amphibia; order Caudata; family Salamandridae; genus Pleurodeles; species Pleurodeles waltl. The sequence continues at coordinate 528,375,213 of NC_090440.1, forward strand.
AGAAAACGTTTTAGAGAAGGTAAGTAAGTTATTCTTGAGGTTTAGTAGTTTTTGTCAGCATAAACCTTCAATTTTTTCAGAGGTGACCTTTTTGTGGTCTGTGTTTGAGGCAATAAGTGAGGGGTATGAGTAAGAGTAGTGCCAAAAAATGGGTGTGTTGCATGTTTCTCCTGTGAAACAAAGTGCAGCATAACATCCTTACGTGCCCTGACACTGGGATGAGGTCGAGTCCTCTTCTTGCAGCTTTGAGTCACTATTCAGAGTCTAAATTTGATGTGTCCTGTTTGAAAGCTTTTTTTTTTTTTTTTTTTTGCTTTTTGACAAGGACTCCAAACCTTGTTAAAAATGTTGATTGTATATCATGATGTCTGTGTTAGATAAATGCTGAACAGTTCAATAAGTTCCAGGCATTCTTTTGAGAAAAGGACAATATTATTTTTCTTTATCCTGGTTTCAGAGTTGCTACAAATTGCTGGGATAAGTCCGCATGGTAATGCTTTGGGAGCGTCTATGCAGCAACAAGTAAACCAACAGATGCCTCAGGAGAAACGTGGAGGAGAAGTATTGGATTCGAACAACGATGACATAAGACTTGAAAAGAGCAACATCTTGCTGCTAGGTCCAACAGGGTCTGGTATGGAACTGTAACTCATAAATGTATAGCTGAACATTCTTAAGCTTGCTGATTTCTACATACTAGGAATGCACATACATCTCTTTCCTACCAGACTGGAGTCTTTATGTCTCATATTTAGTAATTTAAAACGTTTCTCAGTTTTCCTTTCTCGGGTCTTTGGACTTCAGTATAAACATTCTGTTTCAGCTTTCTTTATTTGTTTGGTTTAAAAGAATATTTTTATTTCTTATAAAGCATCTGTCGAGTCTTCAAAATGTAGTCCCTCTTTTCCAAGTCTTTTCAGCCCACTTTTATATCTTCATTTCCATTAGTCTATAAAATTCACTAAAATCAGTGACCGTATCATTTGTATGAAAACATTTTGTGAGACATGCAAATCTAATGTTAAGGAATCCTATTTATGATCGAACAGTGGTCAGATAATGTATCACCGATGTTTATTTTTGTGAAAGCCGAAAACTATTCACTTGCGGTGTATTCTTCCTGTTTCAGGATTCTGATAAATTTCATTAACTTTTATTTTTTCAGTTTGGGATCTTGCATAAAAGTCTAGCAACAGTGTGTTTTTTAATTGCCCATTATATTGTTCCGCTAATGGTGATCGATAACTCTTAAGGCCCAAGAAACGTTATGTAAATTCTATAATGTTGAAGCCCTTAATTTAGTTTTTGCTAGGCTAAAACCATTATACCAATTAGGTATTTCTTTTTGAGTGCCGTGTTAAGAAAGTTCATTCAGAAATGTGTACTTGTTAGTAAAGGTACTTCAGATGTGCAGTTAACAGTGCGTGTTCATTGGATTGTTAGATAACATGAAACATTGCTGAATAATTCAATTATTTTATTTACATTATTAGTTGGCTTTACAAGGGGTGGCTTATTTAGTTAATCAATCAGTAGCTCTTAATCTTCATGCCGTTGTAATTAAGGGTGAAACCTTGAACATACAGAACTCCTATGTTTTAAATATCTAATAATTTCCTTACACTTGTAGGGTTGTTTATGCACACATACTGAGTTAATTACCCCCCCTGTAATTTCAGCTGTTTTTTTTATTTGGCCCTAAAGCACGTTACCGACACATTAAAACGATGGCAAGCCAGTGCTCCGGCACTTCCTGGGACCCAATCGAAGAAATATACTGTGTCTCCTATTATTTCAGAAGACCCAGTGCCCGCTATTTCAGTTGTGACGAGGGTGGGCATTCACTATACACTTGCGCCTTTGCCACGTACATTCTGCAGTGTGCGCCAGCCTGCCTGCATCCAATGCATTGAGGCACCACATGAGAAGCTGTGGCACTCTTGGCTCTCAAGACGCCTTAATCTTCACACTGGTCAGCACTGGCATAATAGAGTACTTCTCTCTTCAAGTCTACCACAGATTCTGCACCATTCTCGCTGCACACTATGGCTTTTGGATGCTGCCCAGCTGTAACTTAATTCTTAAAGTAGTGCAGTATTTTGCCTCCAAGACTAGCTTCTCACCACAGAGCTATTGCTCCATTCGATTCACTGCTCAAGCACGGATAGTCCTTGCCATTTCGATTGATTAAGCTTATTGATGGAGCTCCCTTAGCCATGTCACAAAGCCTGGCAAGAATTGAGGTCCAAAGCTTCTCTGTTTCATGGCCACCCTCACCACCCTAATATGTGACAACTTGTGTTTGACCTGGCTTCTCTCTCAAAAACATGTTGGTTATTCCTTCTATCAGGCCATTTGGAGTCTCTTGCACACAGTCATACCAGGCATGCAAGTGCAAGGTTTGGGTTGTCAAGGACAAGAAAAGCTCAATGCTTCTACTTCTAGCAGGCGAAGGTATCTTTAAATTGTCCCACATGCTCACTGGGCCACCTTTCACTACAATAGCAGCCCACTGCGCCCATTTGGCCCCGTTAGTGAACCCTTATTAGGAAAGATTTTTTGTGTGCCAGGTGAAACATGGTGCAGAAAAATCAGTTGATGATTTTAATGCCAAACTGAAAGTACTCACCTGCACACTGCAGAATGAGAATGAAGAATTCGAGCTCAGTTAATCAAAAGCTTTAAATCCATAAAAGTGCATAGACAGATCCTGAGAGAGCCTGGTAATTCTCCGCCAGACATTTTGCTGCTCACAAATTCCAAGGTACCATACATTAAAGCAGCCTTGAATAATCCAGTCAAACTGGAGCCAGACAACTTACCAAAGGTTCAACTTGATCCATGTCAGTAATACGCCCATAAAGAACCAGTCGATTCAGATACTGCAGAGGTACAATACCTCTCCCTACCCCCAACTCAAGGAAAGAAGTGCTAAGCGTGTGGAAAGCTGAACATTTAGCTAATGTTTGCAGCTTGTCTAGTGACCTCACAGTGGCACCGAAGAAGGCATTGAGTGTGTCACTCCTGGCATGCCTGTATCCTCCACAGACGTGAGGGATGATGATGAACAAAGTGAGGGTGATGTACATGTAATATATTCTGTTGAGCAAGGTATTTGCCACTGTCTGCCTCAGCTGAAAGCTAAGTACTTAACAACCAGCCGATAACCACTCTAATTGACACTGGAGCATCCCAAACATCATGTCAAAATCTCAGTTCTGGACTGAAAACCCACAACATTTCAGATCGTTGCATCAGAAAAAAACGTTGCTGCTATTCTTGTTTGGAATTTTCACTGTAAAGACAATGGATAAAATCAAAACCTCGCCACTAAATATCTGGGACCCCTATCAGAGGATGCATGGCAGAACAATTCAGCCTAGTACACTTTGCCTATGTGATGCGTGCCTGGGGCCCAGCTAACGTCCTGAAAGACTTTGAACTCTTTCAAGGCATAGAGTGCCGCAGCAGAAAACTGTTCAGCTTTACATAATTCACTTTTACTTACTGTTGCCCTACAACCTATAGACCTATGTCAATGAGGACGCACATTCCCCTATGTCCCAAAGAGGAAGCTACTGACATCGAACAAGTGAGTGTCCCCCATTATCACTGCTCAAAAAAACATAACATTCTAACTAGGTGTGCAATGCCTCAACATACACCTCTCAAACGCAGCTAGAAGTTGTTCCAAAGTCTAACTCAGAATACCCTTAAATCCTGCTAGTACCTAAATCCTACTATATTACATGGCCTCAGGTGGTAGATGAGGCTTAACTCTGGCTGATCCTGAACACCATCCGGGAGGTCCTAACTGGACTAACATGGGTTATAAATGTCAACAACTGTATTGTGTTACATACAAAGGCACTAGGAGCATAACTATTAACTTGGTGCTGTGATGCAGTCTAAAAGGCTGACCCAGTCAGACGGGCTCTTTTGTTGATGTTATTGAGCAGATTAAGAAAGGCACCATTCATTCTCCGAGCTGCAAAGTGATTACTTTGAGGGTTTTTATATAGTATAGTGACTCACTGTTACTGTTCATGTGTGCAAATGAATTTTCTATTTCTTTCACTCACGGATTTAACTCCCCTATAAAATGATGCATCACTTTCAGCAGCAGTCAGAAGGTCAATTGAATGGAGTATAGCATTACTCCAGACACTCCATTTGTGCTCCAACTGGGGTTGCTGTGAAGTGCTCTTGATTACATTAAATGCCACTTGTGTCCACACTTGATCCTTCTTGGCACTCTTTTAAGGTATTTTCTTCTTTGCACTGATTCTCAGTCAAACTGACTTTTTACTTATTTTGGCAAAAGCTACTTTGTCCCTTCGATGAGCTTGATAACACATGCTGCTAGAATGTCAGGGTCTGTTTAAACTTGATTAAAATTAGCAAAAAAATGTAAATTAGCACTTGTATAGCGCACTACTTACCCGTTAGGGTCTCAAGGCGCTGTACTCATACCGCTATGGAACCCCTCCTGGCTTTTCCCTGTGAGGTGCCCACTCCTGAGCACCCCCAGGGTGAAGCCAGGCATCCAAGCGCTGTTGGGGCCGTTGTGGAGATTAAGCAAGCTATTGCCCAGAGTTGCAGAGTGGGACCCATGAATTAGATTAGGCACCGAGGTGAGAATTATCTGGTCAAGGGGAATTGAGCCCAAGACCTGCCGAAGCGGGACTTGAACCCTGGTCTTGAGCCAGATCTCTGCTTCAGGGTCTGCCGCTCTAACCATTGAGCCACACTTCTCCACCATTAAATCAGGTACCTACTTAAGGTGTTATCTCATTTGCCCCTTTCTATGAGACTTTCTGTAGGCTTTTGTACATTACCACGTTGTTAGAAATTGGGTCTCTAGTTGGCAGTGGTTTACACCCTGTCAAACAAGGGACCCTTACTCTAGTCAGGGTAAGGGAATCACATAGCTAAGATAACCCCTGCTCACCCCCCTTGGTAGCTTGGCACGAGCAGTCATGCTTATCTCGGAGACAATGTATAAAGTATGTGTACACACACACACACTCTCTCTCTCACACACACACACACACTCTCACACACACACACACACACACACACACACACACTCTAATACAGTGAAAACACTACAAAAGGACACCGCATCAGTTTAGGAAAATAGCTAATATTTATCTGAGTAAAACAAGTTCACAGTGACAAATTTCCAACATACACAAGCAAAGATACATATTTTCAAAGAATAAATCTTGGTAAAGCATTTAGAAACACTGTAGCTCCAAGTATTTCTATCACAGCATTTTGACGGAGTCATTCCCAACAGTCTGATGCCACTCGCAAGGGAGTGCGGACCGGTCACGGAGTCACACGGACCCCAGGTACAGTACCTACTGCTACCAGGGAGATGAGGTGTTGGTTCCTTACGCCTTCACAGGAGGTGATGCAGAGGTGTCGGTGGCAAGGCATAGGTTCCTTATGACCCGGTGGGGTCAATGAATCCAACAGGTCAAGATTCAAGGCGCCGATTTGTCGCTGTTGCAATCACACCATGGGGCCACAGATGCTGTAGTGGAGTGAGAGTCTGGTGTCCCTGGCATTGGGGACACAGCACTCTGGACTCGAGTTGTGGTGGGACTTCAGAGACGCTGCGGCGGCGTCTGGCCTGTGTTGCATGTTGCAGTCATTGCATTCAGCGGGGACCACTGCTCCGGTGTAGGCAGCGGCACGAAGTCTGAGAGCAGTGTTGGTTCCAAAGTTGCTTTGGAGTCATTGTGCTTAGTTTCTTCCTAGTTGCACCAGAGCTCACTTTCAAGGGCCCAGGAACTTGATTTGGCATCACTTAGCTAGTCAGGACTCTCAGCAAGAGAGCCCAGCTGCTGGTAGGTGAAGTCTTTGATGGGCCTGAGACTTCGTAACAGGAGGCAAGCTCAGTCCAAGCCCTTGGAGAACCTTTGGAAGCAGGATGTAGAAGGCAGAGTCTAGTACTTTCACTCCTGGGGCAGAAGCAGCAAACAGCAGGCCAGCACAGCAAAGAAACAGGCAGAGTGGCATTTCCTCCTACAGCATCCAGCTCTTCTTCCTGGCAGAATGTCCTCAGTTGAGAATGGTTCTAACTTTGTGGGTTCAGAGGTCCAGTACTTAAACCTATTTCTGCCTTTTAAGTAGGCAAACTTGAAAGAAAAGTCTTTGTAGTGCACAAGACCGTGCCTTTCCCTGCCCTGTCCCCAGACACACTCCAGGGGGTGGAGACTGCTTTGTGTAAGGACAGGCACAGCCCTATTCAGGTGCAAGTGTCAGCTTCTCCCACCACTCTAGCTCAGGAAGACCCATCAGGAACTGCAGGGCATACTGTTGTATAGCCATTTTAGTCATGCCTCTGGGCACGTTATTTTAGCAACTATGCCTTCCGCTTGTGCCCTTTAGTCCAGTTACATTTTATTCTGCTTCATTTTTATTATTTCAGAATAGACCACATTCATGGTGGTGTTTTATTTTCTTTACCTAGTTGTTCTTTCCCCTAGGAAAGCATTGTGTTTCTTAGCAAGATGTTCTTTTCACTTTGTGCTTTCCTCAAGACTGCAGCGAGATAGAGTTGCCGGCACAAGTGGTACAGTGCGTCTCCAATGTTCACAGAAACACACGTCTTTACGTGGGGTAATTTTCCCAGAACATGAGTTTTATTATAAAAACACTTCTCTGTCTCATGCACGTTGGAGGGAGATTCCAGCCAGATAACCACAACCACATGCTGATTGACTTTGCTACAGCTGCTTGCTGAGACTCCGGCTCCCTGGTCTACATGCGGATGGTGTATCTATAGACAATAGGCTTCCCTGCTCAGGTATGGGGTATGATGTCTTCCAAGGGGGGAATCCTGAAGGGCGGATTAGGACTTATCAGGCTGTGCTCTAACATAGCTTAGGTAGGAATCCCATATATTACGCATAGTGACAATATGGTGGGACTTTACCTGTGTTTCACTTTTCTTGTCACCATTTTGCTTCTATTATGTTTCATCATTCTAATTATTGCAATTCATGCTATTCTATCCGTTTCAATAAATCGTATGGAACCATTTTCTGCCTCAGTTTGTCTTTGCATGTTTTAGACTAATGTAACTGAGGGAAAAGGATCTGATACATCATGATTTCGCTTAGAAGTAATTTTGTAATTCGCCCGGTTGCCGAGGTGCTGCTAGCTGGCCAGAAACGGATTAGGCCGACAGTTGTCACATGGCGTGGGATTGGACTCTGTTCCCCACAATTCAGGTGATGCTGCCGCCCGAATCCTGCAGCCTCATTAGGATAATGAGAGCCCACGTGACAATACCTCAGCTCCCTTTGTGTGACTGTCTAGAGTGAGTTCACAAACAGTGCACCTGTCATCCTGACCCACACGTGTATTCTACTGACAGGCAGAGGCACAGAATTGTTAAGCAAGAACAGGCCCACTTTCTAAAAGTGGCATTTTCAAACTTAAAATTTAAAAAAACTTCACCAGAAGATGTATTTTTAAATTGTGAGTTCCGAGATCCCAAACTCAACATCTCTATATGCTCCTAATGGGAGTATACACTTGAAAGATATTTCAAGGCATCCCAATGTTACCCTATGGGAAGGATAGTCCTTGCATTAGTGAAAAACTAATTTAGCAGTAATTCACTATCAGGACATGGAAAACGCACCAGTACATGTCCTACCTTTTAAATACTCTGCACCCTGCCCATGGGGCTTCCCTGGGCCTACCTTAGGGGTGACTTACATGAAAGTGTTACTTAATCACCATTGGCCTGCATACAGGTTATGAACTTTACATTCCTGTAATGATATTTGGTCAGACATTGGAATTGGTGAATTTCATTAATCAGTGGACTATTTCCTTATATATAAATTGTTCTTTCACACATGTTCACTTTTGTTACACCATTGCACTTACGCTACACCATTACCAGCAGCACCTTTTGACTTGGATTTTGATGTTCTACAGTAATAATTATATAATATATACATGATGTGATGTTGCCTTTTGCCTCTTCAATTCATTGTTTGTAAATTGTGGTCTTGATTTAGCACAAATTGGTGTTTTGGTTGGTCTGGCATTGGATAATGCTGCATCAGCCACAAAATAAACATCCTCACCCCTTACACTAATATTTTTACAAAGTAAGCACTGCTTGCACCCCAAACATTGTACAGGGAGCAGCTTGGATACATTTTGTGTCCATATTGTTACTCTGTTAAGTTCTCTTTCTCTCTAGGCAGCAGCCTGCAAATTAATTGGGCAGGTAGTAGGGACTGCAGTTCTAATGATGAAGAAGGCTCAAACGACAAAAGAAAGAAGAACACACTTCTTCAAAAGCAATGCCTAGCCTGATTGAAACTCCTTTTCTTTGCTGTGGCAGAAGAAAACATATGGGCTTGCAGTGCTGGAAATCAAAAAGGTTTATTCTGTGAACTTACAATAGCAGACATGGGGTTCTGGGTACTTTGGACAGGGTTGAGGAGGGAAGGTGCTTGGAAGCTGATAGGCTACCTTATTGTCTCAAGAAGTAAGACTAGGAAATATTGCTGAAAAGCAGCATTTCCTAGCATTATGCCATCTTGATGCTAAAGGCTGTTAAGTAACAATGTTGTTTAGTTGGGATCCTAGTATCCATGGTCTTTTGGTCTGTCTCACAGGCCTAGTCATTGTACTCAGTGCCTCGTGTCCAAGTGACAGTGACCTGGTCTAACCTTCTGTTTTCCTCTCAATGACACTGTGTGCCTGTATTACCATGGCCCCATGTCCAAGGTTGGGGTTGCAGTGGGTCTCCGTAAGTCATTATCAGTCACAAGTTGATATATCAGTGCTCCCACATCATTGTCCAAATCTCATTATAACACTGCCATGTCTTCATGCCCTTTTGCCAATGTGTGTCCCTGTCTCAGTGCCAATATGATCATCTTGATGTGCGCCATTATCCCAGTGTCACTGTTCTAGTGGCAGTATCACATGTAACTTTAGCTATCTCAGTGTTTCACAGTATCTGGGGCTGTGTGCCAGTGACAACAATTGACTTCATTTTGTATATGCTAGTGCTTAACTATCAATATTGATAAGTGTCCGTATCCCTTTGTCAGTGCTCTTCTATCAGTATTCATGTGCAAGTCTTGATGCCTCAGTGTGTGTCTCCCTGTGCCAGTTTTGGTGCTCTAGTGCCAGCAACCGTATATATGTTTTAAACTGTTGTTGAAGCTTTTTTGATCTCCTGATTCATCAAGTATGTCGTCATGGAAGACCGGCTTCAAGCCCTGCGACTCTGGTCACCGAATGATGTCCGTGACTGATCCACACCTCATGTGTCTTTGGTGCTTAGAGCGTGATCATGACCCAAAGTCGTGCTCCGAGTACCGGGCCATGAGGGAGCGGTCCCTAAAGCTTCTTGAGGACCGAGGCTCAGCTCCTGATTGCTCCTGGTCTCGTCCGAGAGCAAAGTCTTGAGACGGCTCATGGAGCCCGCACTCTTCCTCGGCCCATTAAAAATCGTCGGGACGTTCAGGATGGCATAAAAGAAGTTAAAGAAGAGCAAACGTTCTTTGACTTCACCCTGTAGTGAATTCTAGTTTGTTTTGATGGGATAACAGGAGTTAGCTTAGCCTTTGGCTTGCAGACTCGTGCCCCGTCACCTAGTGACTTTTAACCTACTTAGCTTGCTCTGTCTTAGGCCATTTATTTAATTAAATCTTCTAAGATGGCTACTGTGTTTATAGTTAGGCCTTTTTATTTAGAGTTATGTTATCTGTGTCACCACGCTAAGACGTCAACTCATGCAACAAAGACAAACAAACTGTAGGTGCTCACATTAGAAATTACCGTCCCAAGCATGCAGCATTATCTATTGTTTTGGAACAACCTACGTCAGGGGTCCAAGTAGATCTGTTTAAATACATCACACTTTAGACCGATAATCAGAGGGATTCCGACCCGATACCATTGCTGCTATCAATGCTGCACGTCGCCTTGATGCTGACCCGGATTTCGTGTTCTTCTGAAGTCTGAGCTTGAGACCTCACTCAAGGTAACCAGGGTTGGGGGCTCCTTCCCAGGGACATGACATTGGCAGATTAGGTTCAACATACCCAGCTCTCCTCTAGGTAGAAAGTTAGGCCTATTATGATAGGGTACACGGACAATGATACACTTTGTCTTTCTATGGTAATAAAGATGGTGGGGGTCTTCATAATCATGGCCCTCGTCTTTACAATTCTATCTCTTGTACTGTTCATTATCCTAATCATTGCAGCCAATACGATTTACCGCATTGTATTAAATAAAAACTATTGAAACATTACTGCATCTTCGTTATTGCCTGTTTTTGGTTGAGACCTAATATATCTGTGAGAAAGGGGTAATCTCTGTTTAACCACGACACTCCCTTAGATGTCTTACTTCTGAGTCCATGTGTAAAGGCTGCCACATATCACCTTTAGCTGTTTGGGTTGTTGGTGAGGTGCTACTAGTGAGCCAGAAGGGTTGGGACTACAGTTGCAACTTGTCGTAGGATAGGCATAGTCACCTACAAACATAAGTACTGTCATCCTTGAACCAGCAGTCTTGCCCAGAGCAAGAGTCCAAACTACGACATGGCGCTACCAACGATGGTATTTAGGCACTAATTTACGGGTACCCCAATTAACACTGTCTCACAAAACGACAGGTACCCTAAGTACCATTATACAGAAACATCCGTGGTCTTCGGGAAAATCCTCCTCAGCTGAACAGCGAACACCTAATTAGGCTGTAGGTTGTTCGAGCTCGAACTCTTAAAAAGGACTTTACTCCCTACTTGGTGTTCCATCTCTTCACCCATTTTTCAATATGCCTAACGATATAGATATTCCTGAAAATGATAGAAAAACATTAACATTACATCTAGTAGCGCGTGGCTTTAAGAGAAGAGGGAAGGGAAGTCACTTTCATAGTAGAAGCTAATGAAGCTTACCAAACAGAAACGTTCTATGCCTGGGTTACCTTTCCTGAGGAAGACGCCAGGTCAGCTACTTTTCACACACATAGAATTGCTAATGTACCTCAGTGGTACCAAGCATACCAGTATCACGAAATACCGCTCACCTATTAAGAGCATCAGAACTGGTTTGAAGGCACCCTACCACATGTTATTCAGCGAGTGAGATTAGTTCCTTTAATGACGGACCAACATGGCTTATGTTTGCCACATACACACCTCAGGGATGTGGAATTCCTATCGCCCGACGCCCGGGACATCTTGTTTGGGGTCAAGGGCTACAAGTTTTTATGTTTACTTTGTCCTTGGGACAAGTAGGCCCAACCCCCTGCAGCACAAACCCTTTGGCTGCCTGATTACAGAGAGTGGAACTCTCTGCAGTTGAGTTAATGTGTTTCCAAAAGTTAATGCTGTTCGAACTTGTATTTATGGTTCATTATTTGAAAGTCTTCATTATTAGGGTGAGTGCTGTAAATAAATGTTTTAAGGTCACACTTCACTACTGATGTTGGTTCCAGTACAAAAAAAAAATAACGTGTATACACATGTTTGAAAAGTTTAGGCTATGAGGCTAAGTTTAATGCTGCCAGAATGCTCTCTGATTATATGCAAATGAAGTGTCATTTAGTAAAATGTGTTGATGCATGCTAGTATTTCCCAAAAATATTTCTAATGGAAAATCAGTGTAACCATTTTCAACACGATTATGGGAAGCATGAAAATAAACAAACACTGACAAAGCCAACTGATCTGACATATTTTTATAAGTCTTTTAGTTTCATCAATGCGTGTCTTGTTTTGACATGGCTTTTGTAACACTTTATTGTTGTGGGAGCTACCAGGCCCTCAACATTGTAACAAACACTGGCAAACCCCCCCAAAAAAGTTTTTGAACTCTCTAAAAGCACACCAGTGGCATAACAAAGGCCCCGCAGCCGCCCTCCAGGGGGCCCCTTCAGCACAGCACCTGCCCTGAGTGAGTCTGGAGAGGGGGCTCCTCCATGTTCTTTACAAAGGGGCACCCTCCAGTTTAGTTACGTCACTGATTGCCACTGTAGTTCCTGACACTGAACAAAACTACTTTGTGTGGCAATATGCTCCTTGTGGAAGAGCAGAATGCGATCACTCACAGTAAAGCCGGCCGAAAGAGAGAGAAATAGAAGTTTAATAAAAACAAAATGTCTTTGTTAACACCAGACCTAATTAGGGACCAAGACCCACATGTAGGTAGCTTTTTGCATGTCGCAAACAGCGACTTTCGCTGTTTGCGACATGCAAAAAGCACACTGCGATGCACAAACCCAGTTTTGCGATTCGGTAACCTGGTTACCGAATCGCAAAACGGGTTTGCGACTCGCAATTAGTAATGGGTGTTCCCTTCCTAATTACGACTCGCAGTGCAATGTAGGATTGTTTTGTGACCGCGAACGCGGGTGCAAACCAATCGCAGTTTGCACCCATTTCAAATGGGTGCTAACACTTTCGCAAAAGGGAAGGGATCCACATGGGACCCCTTCCCCATTGTGAATGTCACTGTAAACATTTTTTCAGAGCAGGCAGTGGTCCTGTGGACCACTGCCTGCTCTGAAAAAATGAAACGAAAACGTTTCATTTTTCATTTTTGTTATGCATCTCGTTTTCCTTTAAGGAAAACGGGCTGCATTACAAAAAAAAAAACTGCTTTATTGAAAAGCAGTCACAGACATGGTGGTCTGCTGTCTCCAGCAGGCCACCATCCCTTTGAGGGCCGCCATTCGCGAGGGGGTCGCAAATTGCGACCCACCTCATGATTATTCATGAGGTGGGCATTTGCGAAGCCCTTGCGAATCACAGATGGTGTCAGGGACACCATCCTACATTCGGATTTGCGACTCGCAATTTGCAGGTCGCAAATCTGAACCTACCTACATGTGGCCCCAAATTCTTAAAGAAAGTCACAAAAGTGCACCCATGGTATATGTTGTACCCTGTAAAATATTTGTGAACTGTATTTTAGCATGGGTAAATACGATGTGTAGATTTGCTCATGTAAAAATCTATTGAGCATTTGCAAGTTAATTTTCCCTCCAGCCACTTTCTTCCCAACCCTGGAAGAAGTTCTAATTCTGCCATTGTCAGGAGTAAATGTCCAACCTTTCTTATTATGGGAAAATATTAGAGAGAAGCTGGTAAAAATCTTTAAAACATGCAGGTTAGTAGGTTTGCAGACTCAAAGGCATTCCAGCCCTAGAACTATTGCTTACTGCTTCCTCCAGCCCCAGTATGCAGATCTGCAGAAAGGTGGCAAAATAAGGAAATTGTTACAGTAGGGATTGAAACTGCAAGTATTTAAGCCCTACTATGGTAGTAGCCCTGACATAATCAGAGAGGCTATTATCAGAGCACTTACATAATGAGATTGCTGCCATAATTTGTCGCCACACTACATGGCACCAAAGGGACAAGTAGATCTTTTTACAGGACAAGTAGATTTGAGAAGCAACCTGTCCACTGGACAAGTAGATATTTTAATAAATTCCACACCCCTGCACCTCACCCAGATATACAGAATATGCCGGTAGCAGATCTGCGGAACTTATATAATGAAATTGTAACATTATATAGAAGGCTTGTTCAGTTCGTAATGAGGACTTTGCACACAACACCAGCGCGTCCAGCACCACCAGGACCTGCTGGATATCAATTGACTACTGGGATTAATCCACAAACAGTACATACTATTATGGGTAAAGTACCCACAGAACGGGAGAAAATACCTTATTGGATAGCCCAGAAAACCAATCAGCTGGAAGCTGTGTTTTCTCATACGGGACCACAGGAGATACATAGAATTCTAACAATGTGCTTGCCCTTTGGGATGGTTCCCTCTGTGGATGACTGTGCCACATGGGGTACAGTCTTCACTGCAATATATACTACCACACATGGTACCCTGACACTTGCCAGTTTACGGGAAGTGTTAAACAAATTCAGAATGAGCATGGGAGAGCTCCTGCCTTAGATTTGGGGATAAAAGTGATGCGTAATTTAGACGCGTTATCCTCGATAATACTCAGTAACATTAAAGGGGAAGCGGTAGCACTGGCTATACACCAGCGTCTCCGAGAAACTCCACATTTGGAACAAGAGAGATAGCTACCAAAAATTATTTCCGATACCTATACTAGTATAGGACGGGATAGTTTAGGAGCCAAGCCAAAGAAATTGGAAGTACACAGTACCACCCCTAAGGAAGGTACTAAACAGACACAAGAGAGTTCGAAAAAGCGCTGGGAGAAGCCAAAACAATTTAAAGAAAGACCGAAGCAGAGAGCATATTCTCCACATCCAGAGAACTCCGAAAGGAGATATGCTCTCATAAATGGAGAGAATATTAGAACTCCTGATAGATATACTGATTCACGTCCCTCTCGTTCCTTTCAGGACGCTCCGGATAGGCGTAGCAAGAGAGGGGGCCGTCCTGACCAACGTCCTGACTACGTGAAACCAAAGAAAGACTCAACGCAGTCTACAGTCAAAAAAGAAGAGAAGACTTTGCAACAAAAGCCACAGTTTTAAAAGAAAAAGGTGGCAGCACTATCACTTAAAAATGCCAATACACTTGAGAACTGGTCGGATGACGTGATGTGGGAAATGGAGCGTTGTTGCTCTAGGCATCTGTCCTCAGAGCCTACTTCTGAGTTGACTTCACGTCTCCCTGAGTTTTTGGGAGCCGGAGCCACCCCTACCCAACTTAGTTCTGTGGGGCCATGGGCAGTCCAACCCTGCTGGAGCATTTTTGGGCCCCATGGAGTCGGCAGGGGCCCCATCGGGTTCCACGGCGGTGGCTTCGGCCTCTGCTCCTGAAGGAACCCAGGGATACGCTTCCAGATCTGCACAGTCATCGGTCGTGTAACTGCAACCTTCCCAGACACCAGTGCAGACGTCTACACTCCCGACGCTGCCTGGGCCCATGGCTGGCATCGATCCCATACTGATAGCCAACTCCGAATCTGAGCCAGACCAGCGTCGCTGAACGCTGATTCAGACTTCGGGCACCTTGCTCCCCAGGTTGGACCCTGACCCTTATTCTTATGGATACGGGTACGGTGAGAGTATGGAGGTGTCACTGGACCCTTTAGAATACCAGCTTGAGGATCCCATGAACTGGTCTTGACTTGGGCAAAGCCAGTGGTCTAGATACCTCCTCTGACGCTGGCATACTTTCTCCCCTAGCGTGGCTATGGAGTCTGGCGTCCTACTGGTGGTGGTGAGGAGAGCGGCTGATGTCTTGGGCCTCGACCTCCCTTCTGTGGCTGTCAGGACCAACCTCCTAACTGAGGTGCTTCAGCCTGGAGCGGCTTCTTCAGAACCCCTATTGCCCTTCTACGAGGCCCTCACTCATGTTCTGCTGGGGACTTGGTCCAAATCCAGCACAAGGGTCCTGTAAATAGGACAGTCTCCCGCCACCGTAGACCTGCACCTAAGGACCCAAAATTCCTGACCTAACACCCCACCTCTGAGAGCTTGGTCATCCAAGCCTCTTCATCCTTGGCCACATTCCCCTCCGCATCTCCGGATAGGAAATCCAAAAGACTGGACCAGTTTAGAAAGAAAATGTTTTCTTCCACCAGTCTGTCATGCCTTTAGTCCATTACTCCTATACTTTATGGGACACGGTTGCGCAGGTGCTGCCACAGGTCTAGAAGGAGACCAGAGCCATTCTCTACCAATCTGTTGCTGAGGGGAAGGATGCACCTAAGTTCACAATCAGATGTAGGCTGGATACGACGGACTCACTGCTTGCTTCAGTGGTGTCATTGAGGCGCCACGCTTTGGTGAAGACATCAGGCTTTTCAGGGGATGTCCAAGCTATGCTCATGGACATGCCCTTCAATGGCACCCGTCTCTTCTGAGACAAAGCAGACTTGGCACCTGAGCGCTATAAGGAGTCCCGGGCTACAGCTCGGTCGCTGGGCCTCACAGCTGCCCCTCTCCCCCCTTTGTCTGCTTTTCTCCCCTTTCGTAGCTATGGAAGGGGCACCCAACCACACATCCCTTTTCCTCGAGCCACCATGCCACACATGCGGCCCAGCCTCTGGGTGGCCAGGGTTTTGGGATCCAATGTCCTCGTGGAACAGGCAGGGAGCCATTGATCTGCCCAGTTCTGCTCCCAACCCTCCCCCAAGTCCCCTTCCCCCTGCAGCCTCCAAATCTTCCTAGTCTAGCGCTTCCCCATCTAGGACCACTTGGAGGCAGGATCTGTCATCTCCTGCCCGATGGGAATCCATCATATCAGACAGGTGGGTTTTACAAATAATCTGAAGGGGCTACTCCCTCCCCTTTGGGACTACTCCTCCATCCATGCCACCATCCTCAGATCGGCTGACGGAGGATCACCTGGCACTTCCCCACGAGGAGGTTACAGCTCTCTTAGCCAAAAGAGCCATTGAGAGGATCCTTGTGCCAGAAGTAGGTTGTGGTGGTTGTTCCCGCTACTTTCGGGCACCCTATCCTAGATCTGCGGTCCCTCAATCTCTTCCTCAAAAAAGGACAATTTCAAGATGCTGACACTGGATCAGGTCCTATGTGCTCTGGACCCAGGAGACTGGATGCTAGCATTGGACTTGCATGACGCATATTTGCATATTCCCATCCTACCTTCCCACAGAAGTTACTTGTGGTTCATGGTAGGTCACAAGCATTTTCAATTTACTGTGCTCCCCTTTGACCTTACCAGCGCCCCTTGGGTATTCACGGAAGTGATGGCGGTGGTCTCAGCTCATCTGCACAGGTTTCAGTTTTCCCCCTTCCTCGATGACTGGCTGCTGAAGGTGGGTTCGTTCTAGGCTGTCATCTCCTACCTCCAGACTATGGCAAACCTCCTGCATTTGCTGGGGTTCACTATAAACGTGCCGAAGTCCAACCTGACTCCTTCTCTGACGCTCCCTTTCATCTGAGCTGTTCTGGACACAGTGCAGTTTTGGGCTTATCCTCTTGACCGGCGATTCCAGGATATTCAGGCTATGATAGCGATGTTTTAGCCTCTGTCATGGATTTCAGTGAGAATGACTCTGAGGCTGCTGATCCTCATGGCCTCCTGCATCCTGCTTGTTACACATGCCAGGTGGCATATCCGGGCTCTGCAGTGGGGCCTGAAGTTCCAGTGGGCGCAGCATCAGGAGAATCTCTCCGACATGGTCCAGATTTCAGAGTGATCTCCCCTGATGCTGCGCCCACTGCTGCAGTAGTAGCTTTTGAACTGCGATTGGGTCAGAGGCAGATCCCTCTTACTCCAGCCAGATCTGACAGTAGTGACAGAAGCATCCCTCCTAGGATTGGGTGTCCACATGGGAGAGGTGTAGATCAATGGAAAGCGTCTGGTCTCCGGCGGAGTCTGGGCTCCATATTAATCTTTTGGAACTCAGGGTGATCAGGCTAGCATTGAAGGCAATACTTCCCTCTCTGAAAGGGAAAGTGGTGCAGGTGTTCATGGACAACACCACCGCCATGTGGTACTGCAACAAGCAGGGTGGGATTTTGGACCCTTTGTCAGGAGGCTCTGTGCCGCTGGACATGGCTTGAACATCGGGGCACATCCCTGGTGGTTCAATATCTGGCAGGCTCTCTGAACGCCAGAGCAGACGAAGTCAACCATCAATGCCTGGGCGATCATGAATTGCGGCTCGATCAGTGGGTGGTGCAAGGACTCTTTCAGCAGTTAGATCTGTTCGCCTCTGCATAGAGCGTGCAATGTCAGCTGTTTTGGGACTTTCCAAGGCAGCACTTGCTTGGCGACGCTTTGCGTCTCGAGTGGAACTCAGGCCTCCAATACGCCTTCCAGCTAATACCACTTTTGCTCAGAGTTCAGAAGAAGATCAAGAACGACCAGGCCCAAGTAAACCTTGTGGCTTCAGACTGGGCACGAAGAGTCTGGTATTCCCAGCTAGTGAGCTTGGCCATTGATCCTCCGATCAGACTTCCCTTTCGCAAGGATCTTCTGTCGCAGCAGCAAGGGAGGGTTCTCCACCTGAACCTGTCCAGTCTCCGCCTTTTTGAGTGGAGATTGAGTGGCAGCAGTTGACAGCTTTTGACCTTCCGCCCCAAGTCTGCAATGTTATCTTGGCAGCCAGGCGTTCCTCCATCAAAACGATATACACCTGTAAATGGAACAAATGTGTGGCATGGTGCGCAGACAAGTCTGTTGATCCCCTTTATCTGAGGTCCTATTGTTTATTCTTTCTGTAGCCCAGCACGGCTCTGCTTTGGGCACCCTCAAGGGTTACTTATCTGCCATATCGGCTTTCCTCAGATTACCTGGCCAACCCTCCTTGTTTAAATGTCCTATTCTTGGTAGAGTCCTCAAAGGCCTAACCCACATGTTTCCTTCTTCTCCGTTCATAATGCTCCAATGGGATTGTAACTTTGTTCTTACCTTTGTGATGTGTGCTTCTTTTGAACCACATCTCAACGGTCCTCTTCAGCTTCTTACTCTGAAGACAGCCTTTCTTGTGGCCATCACTTCTGCCCGCAGAGTGAGTGAGCTGCAGGCTCTTTCCTCTAGGCCACCTTTCACTTCCATCCATCCTGACAAGGTGGTGCTTCATAGCAGGGATTCCTTTTTACCTAAAGTGGTCACACCTTTTCATGTAGGCCAATCCATCACCCTGCCTACTTTTTACGTGCCCCCACATCCTTCTAAAGAAGAGAGGGGCTATATCGTCAGGACCCAAAAAAGCTAATGGGTGTTCTATCTTGCATGCTCACTACACTAGAGCAACAGCTGCAACCACTGCGTTAGCATGTGGAGTTCCAGGCTGGACATCTGTCAGGCAGCAAAGTGGACGTCTCTCCACATGTTCACCCGACACTACTGCCTGGACACTCAGGTCCGTGGGAATGGGTACTTTGCCCGTTCGGTCCTGCAGGACTTCCTGGTATGGTCTTGGATTGCAGACCCACCTCCGGGGATGGTTTTGCTGGGGTAACTATTCTGAGGTAAGGAATCTACAACTAGAAGTCTCCATCAGATGAACAAGTTACATTCTTTCAGTAATGAATTAGCTGGTAGAGACATATTCTAGTTGCAGATTCCTTATCAGCCCACCCATCCTCCCCGCTCTGCAAACCGATTTCTATGGACTTCCCTTTAAGAGCACTAGTTCTGACGCACCAGGGTCAGTATTCTTCATGGCTCTGTGCTTCTGGCGTGGAAAGTTGTGACAAGAAACAAACGTCAGCCCCTGGGTTGGCACCCATATATGACCCGTAACGTCCTATCCTGTGAACACAACTGACATGAAGTTGACCAGCGCCACCTGACTGCGAGTAGGGGTACCGCTCAAAAAAAATCTCCGAATCCAGAATAATGCCAGGGGAAATTCTAAGGTAAGGAATCTGAAACTAGAAAATGTCTCTACCAGATAATTTGTTACCTAGGTAAATAACTTATTCTTTCTGCCTAGTGTCAGTACCCTGGTGTTCGCTCCCAGCATCAATATCCCCATGTCAGTCTTTTGAGTGATTGTCCATGTTCCAATTAAAGCATCCCAAAGTCAGTGTCTCTGTGACAATGTCCTCATGGCCCAGTCGCCCTTGGCAGTGTCGCATTGCCCTGTGCCCAGTTATCAGTATCAGTGCTGTGTCCCTTTTGGCAGTGTCCTTGTGTCAGTGTCCTAATATAAACGTCCCATGTGAGCAACAGCGGGTCAGTACCCCAGTTTTTGTGCCCCTCCAGTCAGCGTCCATGTGTTAGAGTCCCTGTGCCATTTGTAAGCACTATTATTCCTTGCATCAATGTTTGCGCCCCTGCCAGCATTCCATTGTCACTGATTCCAGTCAGTATCTCCATATAGATGTTTGTTCCCCCGTGCCTGTGTCCTTGTATCTGTGGGGACGTAGGATTCCTGGTGCCCCTAGGTCAAGTGTTCCAGAGTCCGTGTTGGTGCTACTGTGTCTGCGTGCTAGTGTCAATATTTCTGACCCATGTCTGTGATGCAATTTCGCTGTCCCCAGATTGTTGGTGTCTCTGTCAGTGCTCTAATGTGTGTTCCAGTGTCATTGTCTCCCAATTTGATATCTTTGTGTCAGTGGCCCTATTAGTATCCACATGTGAGTACACTGATATCTTGTTCCCACCAGTCAAGTTTCCCTATTGCTTGTTATTGTACTGGTATTGTGTCCTAGTGTCAATATCTATGTGTCTTAGCATCCATGTATCAGTGTCCAAGGAAACCTCCTAATGCCACTGTCCCAGCATTAGTGATTGTGCTACGTCAGTGCTCCAGTGTTACTGTTCTTATGACATAATTGGTACGTGTTTGTTTCCTCTGTGCTAGTGACCCAGTATCAAAGTTGATTTTCCTGTAGCATTATACATGTGACAGTGTCTGTTTGTCATTGTCTGCTTTTTAGTGTCTCTTTGTTAGTGTCTTTGTGTCAGTCTAGTTTTATCGGTGTACTCGTGTCAGTGTCCCATGTCAATTTTGATGCTTCTATGGCAGTGAGCCATATCTGGCTCAGAATTACACGGTGAAAGCTTCCTCAAGAGACTATCACTCTTTTGGAGAAGAGGTTTGCGCAGGCAGATGGGGAGTCCGATACTGAAGGGGTGAGCGTTTACCTCGTGTCTAATGCAGAAAGGTGTTTGTTATTTTAGGCCCCACCACTTTTACCATCCACTGAAAATAGCCCTAAAGTAACACAACATAGCAATACTGCCCTTTTGCCTCGAGGACATCTCATAGAAGGTGCATGGGTTTTTCCCTCACACCGGACGGCGACAGCCATGAATGGAACTCTACGTCCTTACATGAGACAAGAGAAATCATGCATTTGTTTTTGTTGTTAACTTTTGTTGCTCTTTTGGTTCGGTTTTTCCGGTTTGCATTACTATTCATATTTTCAAATGAAATAAGCTCGTTCCTCCAAGTGAGAATGGTGTTTACCATACTTGTTCTCCTACGTTTCCTCTTTTGTCTAAACTGGACCTCTGAAATGCCAGATATTTTGTCAGTAATTCTGCTGTATCATTGGACTTATTTCTTTCGTTCAGCTCGACCTTCTAGTTATCAGTGAGACTTGCATTTCTCTGTCTTTAATTCCAACAGCATTGGTGTTCTTATTGTTTTTCTCTGACCTTCAGAAGCCAGGAGTGTTATCGTGGGCTTTCTTTTTTTCTATTTCATTTGCTTAGTCATTCATTGTCTCTGTCTTTCAACCGTGCACTTTTTTCACTCATTCCTCGAGCTTTGTTATTTGACATCCATGTCTTTTTTTTGTCGTTTTACAGTAGTCTGCAAGCTTCGTTTTTTTTGTCATGCTGCCCACTGTTAGTCTTTCAAAAATGCTTATGAAGTCCATTTTCTGTGACTTAGTTATTCTAATTTTCGTCGCCTTTTCTCCTCACTAAATTGACTTCAACTCCTCCTCCCTTGGTTCCATCTATTTCTTCTAATTTGTCAGCTAACGACTTTTTTACCCGTATTCTGTCTCAAATATAGATCTGATACGTGCTTCTTTATTTCCGTCTGCTTAACCTCTTTCTCTTATCCACACCGGCGTTGACTCGTGGGACAGGGCCACTGCTGTCTCATCTCTTTATCAAGACCTCTCCTCTCCTGTTCTGTTTGATTTTGGTTTGGTTTCCAACTTTGCAGTTAGTGGTTTCTTTTCTAGAGGAAATCTGTAGACAGTTGGTCTGTTATCCTTATTAATTTGGTGTATTCTTTATTTCTACTTATGTACAATATTTTCTTAAGTCTTTCTCGTTCATCTATTTTTCCTCACCTTTTCCTTCATCTGTTACTGTTATTCCTTTAGTGAAACAGCCGTCCTCCGATTCTAACTATCGACTTCTTTTTTGATTCACGTGCCTAATCTCTCGATTGTTGCTTCTAAATTCAGCAGATTTCACAGAACGGTTTTGCTTACGGTTCATCCTTGACCTCACTCATCGGATACTACTTCTATATTGTTAATATTAATCTTTCTGCAGCGTTTGAATCTGTGGGTAGCCTTTCCCTTATACCTGCTGTTTTTGTACATTGTGGACTATGCTATTTCATGGTTGTCTTGGCTTTCATCTTCTCAGCCTGTTCTTTTTCAGTGGCTTCAAAAGGTTCAGGTGATTTCGATGACAATCCCCAGGAATCGCTTAGTATTTTATTTCCCACTATACGATTACACTAAATTCCACTATTTCTACTTTTTGCTTGCATGCACATCTCTTAGCACAAGATTCTCTGATTTATTTCTTAATTTCATATTTCACAAACTATTGCTGTGTCTTCCCACGACCGAGACTTTGATGCCTTTCCATTTTCTTTGCTTTCACACTTCTAAAACAAAACAAAAAAATGTTGCTACTTCCGATTCTTTTTCTTTATTTCTGTTTCCCTCTTTCATTGACCATTCCAACCATGCCTTCATTCTTGGTATTATGTTCGATTCAGGTTTAACTTTATTAAAACAAGCCTGTCTGATCTTATGACAAGTTGTTTTAACTTTATGCCATCAAGAAAATCTGATCTGACAAGCATCTTATTCATCTCTGGGAGTATCAAGTTTGGATTGCTGTTAACTCTACTTTGGTCTTCCACAGTATGCCGTCTTCCTATTATAAAATGTGTGTCACTCTCTTGGTCACGTATTAATTGAAATTCTGTTCACATTACATCTACTTATCTCATTTCCTTTGGTTGCATATTTGGTGTCATTTTCAATGTCATTATTTGAGTATTGTTTTAAATGTACAAAAGGACACTGCTCCGTCTTAGCTTGTTAATTTGCTCCATCTTTATGAACCAGTTTGTGGTAACAGCAAAGGCAAGGCAAGATATGCTTACACTTGAGGCACCTCTTCTGCCAAGCAACGACCCTCCTCTCACTGTCAAACCCAGCCACTCAACATATGTCAGTGGAAGACTTGGGTTATACTTTGTTAATTTTGTGCCTATAAACTGGGATCATTCAGCGGTATCCATCATCGCGGCAACTGTTGCTTGGAACTTCACACCACCCTTCGAAATCAGCCACTTTGCCACCACAAAATTAAGAAGGATCACCAAACACTATTGCTGAGAGCAGGTGCACCTACTAAACGGCGCAATTGCAATGGTGCTGGCACATCAGAGTTGACTAGAAGTGTACTTGCTGCACATTATTTCCAAAAAAGAGAAGAATCTCTTCCCAATACTGGATCTTGGAGCGCTCAGCCACTTCAAAATAATGACTCTGCAGACTGTAATGCTGCTTCTCAAAGCAGGGACCTCATGGTGGCCCTCTCTCAAGAGGTGCCGCATACACAAGGCTCACTGTCAATACCTGAAGTCTGTGGTAGGTGGGACAGATTACTAATTCAAAGTCTTGTTGCTCATGGTTGCAACAGCTCCAAGTGTCTTTACCAAATGTCTAGCTGTAGTGGCAATGCACAATGTGCAGCCAAATTAATGATTTTGTATCTGGATGACAGCCTGGTAAGAATCCCTCGCCATACCTCACCCATGCTCAGCAATTTATACAACTACTCCACAGATTAGAATTTAATATCAGTTGCAAAACTTCTCACCAATGCCCGCAGCACACCTTGTGTTTTTTTCTTATTAATTATTCTCCATGGAGTCGCAGGGAAAGCTTAAGATATCTATAAGAGAGTGGTGACATTGTAGAGGCAGCTTCCCTTCTATTAGAAGCCACGTCTTCTGGTAGTGAGAATGTTAATAAAACTCTTTGGGTTAATTACTTTATGTATTGCTCTAGTCCTGAGTGTAAAGTTACTTGTGTCCTGTACAGAAATGTCTTGAAAACAACAGTAAGAAGCAAGTGGGGACTCGGAGGATCTGGTATTGGTGGGGCCTAGTGTTCAGCGCAAACTGCAATGGAAGAACAGCTTGTAACTGGGCAGATGATTTATGGGCCCACAAATGCCAGTGACCATCAATATAGACCCCTCCCTCGCACACGTTTTCATCAACCTCGCCATTCATGGTCCACAAGAACTTCGTCTCCACATCACTGTGTCGGTGACACTAGTGACACACCTAGTTCTTCAAGCTTTTCAAATTAGACTTTAAAAAAAATTAGTCCTGTTATGACCACTATGTTTTTTATACAGCAGCAAGGAGGCACTCGTCCGCCACAACTGTCCAAGCTGGCCCCGGCTTTTTGATACTAGAATCTCACTTACAAATGATAGTGGATCATCTCCCAGAGGTAGACAACTTTGCCGATTTCAGCAGGATGCACCATGAAACTCAGGAGAGGGAGACTAACGCCCAAATTCGTGGCCTATACTTCCACAGGTGAGGGGACCTCAACAGTAGATGTGTTTACCACCCACAGAAATGTAAATGCCACAGTGTTACCTCTAGCTACCCACAGTCCCCGGGCAATGCCCTGTAGATAAGGTTGTTACTGATATTTGCTTATACTTTTTCCCCACTACCACTGCTACCTTATGTAGTGGGTAAAATGTGACCGGCAACAGGGATTCGAATTCAAACTGCCACAACATGGACCTGTTGTGCAAGGAACTCACTACTATGAGATGTTCATTCATCCACACAAAAAACTCCAGCCTTGGTCCAACCTTCTCTGTCAGCATTAAGGGGGCGGGTATTGCATCCCAGACACAAGTCCCTCAATCTTGCTATTTGGCAGCTGAGGTCCTAGAATTGTGTTTTTGGCAGCAACTAGAGGAATGCATGCAAATCGTAAAATAAACTAGAAAACCTAATATGTTTGCATAGTATGCAGCTGTATGGAAACTGTTGTTTACAGTTCCAATGACAATAGCAAACTTAACACCAACAGTTTATCATATTGTTACACACAGGTCCACTGAGGGCAATAGCTGCCTGCCTGAAGAATAGAGACGAGTAATGCATTTTTAAAACTCCTGTCATTAAAGCCTTTGTGGAAGGTCTAAAGGGATAGTCTGCACCTGACTGCCCCCATTTCCCTTCTGAAAGCTTAACATTGTCCTGACAAAGACAGAGTTATGCTACAAACAAATTCTTGTCTGCCAGAAGTACCACCATTTCGTGCCCACCAGTCTCTTTAGACTTACCTCCCTTTTTCCTACTGCCACAGTCTCTAATGGAAAAAGTACTACACACATTAAATGCCAGGAGTGCCATCTTGTTCTATGTCAACTGCTCAGTCCATTAGGGAAATCAAGCAACTTTTTTGTTATTTTTACACAGCCCCCACATCTTGGCACCCCATCTCTGAGGCAGGTCTTGCAAGATAAATTTTTGTTGCGTTCAGTTAAGCAAGGCTACAACCAAGTGCACAATGCTTAACATACTTAGAGCTCATTCCACTGGCAATGAAAGAGACACGGTGGGTAATATTCCACTAGAATAGATTTGTAAGACTGCCACACGGATTTCAATCTACATATTTTCTAAGTGTTAATATGTGGATACTCAGTGCAAGTCGGGCAGACTGTACTTAAAAAAAAAAAAAAAGTTCAGAAACTCTTCTGGCTCTGTTAGCTAGAATTTATGGATTTGGATACTGCTCTTAAGTCTATGCATATCATTTGATCTACAGCCACACATGCTGCAAGTGGAAAGCTTGACTTACCTTTAACAATTGTTTTGCAGCCTGTTACCT
Source organism: Pleurodeles waltl (assembly GCF_031143425.1). Taxonomy (NCBI): domain Eukaryota; kingdom Metazoa; phylum Chordata; class Amphibia; order Caudata; family Salamandridae; genus Pleurodeles; species Pleurodeles waltl. Next base: position 528,400,795 of record NC_090440.1, read on the forward strand.
GTAGATCCACCAGCACCCTAAACAACTATTGGAGTTGAGCAAGGATAAGATGTATGGACACAGTCATGTTTTATGTTTTAATCTAGTTATTGCATATTTACTCTCCATTGAACCGATATTATAATGTTTTACTCCCCCACACACCCACCTACTGTTTTTCGGGGGGAGGGCACACAATATGAGGTAAAGTATGTATCTTGGTGCATTGTGTGGTTCAGGTGAGGTAGTGGATACTGGAGTCCCCTTGAAACCAACACCCCTTTTTTTAACAAAAGCAACTTGTTGTACTACTCAGATCCCAAGACTAGATGGCAGAAGTATGTATAGCATGTCAATCTACAGCACTGGAGGCTGCTAATCATTTGGTACAAATAAGTAACATGTTTTCTTCCTTAGTTGAGCTCCCCTCCTGTATAGTTTGTGTTTTCTTTTGCATTGATCATATTGCCTGGTTTGCTCATTTAAGTTTGCATGTTATTTTGTAATGATTCCGAAAGCCTCACTCTCCACGAGTGATGCTTCAATCAGTTACAGCACAAATTGTGTTCCTAGATTGGTGAATGCCCTACCTTATTACAAACCCAGTGCAAAAAGTGCAGTGTATGACAGCAAACATGTTTTGAACAGCCAGCAGTCCACCTCGGAAAAGAGCATTTTCATTCTTCTTGAAACTTTGCATCTTTATACATGCCAGCATCAATCATATAAATTACTGCAGGCCACGAAGCCCTAAGTAGAGTGGAAGTAAGGATGGGAAAAGGTTGAAATCTAGTTTGAGAGTTTATTGAATCCATTTCAGTGAACACATATTTATGATTTACATGTTAGTAAAATGCATGTTTTTTATACTACGTATTAACCCTTTCAATTGGTGTATGATGATGATTAAAATAATAAAGTATGCGTTAGGATATCAGCTGTATACAAGGGAAATGCCAATTATCCCCTATTCAGTTATTTTCTTGCCAAATGTATTGGTTCACATATGGATAATCCTTATATTCTGTTAAGAACGTCACATTCTTTTTACATTTTATTTTAAGGTAAAACCCTGTTGGCTCAGACGTTAGCAAAATGTCTTGATGTACCTTTTGCTATCTGTGATTGTACAACCCTTACCCAAGCTGGATATGTGGGAGAAGACATTGAGTCGGTTATTGCTAAGCTACTACAAGATGCCAACTACAATGTAGACAAAGCACAACAAGGTAGGTTTGATGCAACCTTCTGCCAGCTGCACACTGATGGGAGAGATTTGATTTTCTGTGCGTTGTTTAATCACAGGGTGTACTTCCATGAGGTTTGCCACCACTGATGTACATAATTCCTTGGTCTAGAGTAAACTCCTAGCCTGAGTGCCAACATATGTGCTTACATTGCCTCTTACCTGGAATCTTTAACAAGGTTCTTGACACATTTCTTCAGTTGAAGGAATCTGGCAGCGCTACTGTTCAAGCTTATTCTTATATGAAACGTTTTGCTACTCCTGTAGTTATTATTCTCCTTCACACAAGCAGAACCCCAGATCATTTAAACAAATAATTCGAAATTTAAATAAATTCTCCTCTTGTTTAAAAACACCTAAAGCAGTACTGGCTCGCCACAGCTGTCAGCCAGTGAGCACCTACAGTCCTCAGTATCCATTCAAACCTCCATTGCGTTTTATTTTTTACTTGAGAGGATCTTTCAGCATTTCATTCTGCTTAATTAGGCTGTTTTCCCCAAAATCAATACTGTATCCATGAAATCATTTTCCTGCATTTTGTTTGTCTGGGGACCCCGCAATCCCTCATTTCCTCTATTTTCATGTTTGCATCAGTCAGTTGTATACAGTTTTTCTAGAGTAGTTCCTTCTGGCAGTGTTTTTTCCTTCTTTTTTTTTCTTTCTTTTTTGTTACCATTTTCTTTAGGCTGTAGTCAAAGTGTAGGAAGATGGGTAAGGATCATGTGCGTTAAGATAACCTTTCTTATGATGCTTCGTCGGATTCCTCATCTTTCAAATGCCCCAGGCAGCAGACTGGAACCAGAATCTTCTCACACATAGCTGTTATGCTCCGGGAGGGGCACTGGCTCCATCTTGGCCCTGGAAACGGCGCCATATAGGGCATCACTTGAGCATTACAGTGCACAACTGGGTAGTCCGATGTCTGTTTTAAACTTTTTCTGCGCCCATTGACATGGATCTGGAGCTTTGTCATATTTTGTCAGTGGGTTTTCTTATAGATACTGTAAGCAGTGCATAACATCTCTACCTTAGAAGTCACCTTTTAAATTCTGCACGGTTTATAATAGGCATATGTCCATACATGACTATCTTGAGGTGGGTGTTTGATGTTTAAAGTCACAGCACAATTCAAATTAGTTGAGGAAGTGAGAGTCGTGCACCTCAGTGCAGTTAAGAAGTGTGAGGTCAAGCTCTTCAAGGCCTGTACTAGGATGGAACGCCAGTCCCAATCCTGGTGCGGCTCACATTATAGGAGCAGGTTGCCGTCCAGATATTCACCTTCATTGAAGTCGTTGAGGGCAAAATGACAAAACACAAAAAGAAGACAAGGCATGGCGACACTTTGCCTAAGAGACAGCCCACTTCTAAAGGTATGTCCCCTTGACGATCTCTACCTCCTGTGGGGTCCTCTTTGGAGCTGTTGGGTGGTAACTCTGGTCTTTTGTCCTCTGTTGCCACCTCAAGCCTAACTGGAGTTTCTAACTCCCAGTGCTGACCTGGCTCCCTTCTTGCCAGTAGTGATGTAGCCTGTTCAGGCATGCAGAAGTTCCCTCTGGAGCACCTAAGGGCCCATGGGCTCTTAGTAGTCTCCATACAGATTTCCAATGATGGGTCCGACCTTGGCACTGTTGTCTCCTTTGCTGCCCTTGGACTGTTGCCAGCCTGAGATCTTTGTTGATTGATCCTCTGGCGCCTCGGACACCATTTTCTTCACCCTGGGCACCTCCTTCTGAAACTGGTGCTAACAAACAACATTCTTGCAAAGGAGTGCTCAGCTAATAATGGAGGAGAGACTCTGAGAGCCGCAAGGAGACAAATCCAGCCTATGTTACTGGTAGGCAATGCTTTGACACCTTTGGGCCTGACTCTAATTTAACATGTATGCTCAAAGTCAAACAGCAGAACACAGTCGAGAGTGAGGGTGCAAATATCCATTTCCACCATCAGATATGGCTAACTACTTGGCCTTACAACCTGCCAGTGGGCTGGATATTTCTCTAAAGTTAAAGATGAACTGGCCTTCCGGTCCACCCCGCACCTCCAAGATGACATATTTCCATGCTGTTTTATCCAATTCTGCAGATGTCTTAGAGTTGCCTCTTCCATTGGTGAAAAAAAATCCAGCATGCTTAATGAAGTCCAACATCCTTGTACCAGTGTGTCAGAACTTTTACTACTATTCAGCGAGGTGCTCTTGAACCTTGTGACGGCAGTTTGTGAGAAACTCGCGTTCATGCATGCAGTAAACCTGCTTATTACCAGACGCTATAAATCAGTGCCTGGGGACCCGCCTTTTCTGTTCACTCTCCCTTTCCAAGAGAACTTAGTTACACAGCTTCCAGATGTACCAAAGAGAACACTGGATTCACTTCAATGTTTCCTCTGGATAGATGGTTGAAGAAGTTGGAGACACTTGCAAAAAGGCGTTCTCATCTGGCAGCCGAGCTCTCTGCTCTCCGTGTGACCTACGTTTTAGGCACATATACACATACCCTCTGGGCCGTGACCCAAACAGTGCTACATAGTCTACACCCTTTGACATCACTTTGCAGAGTTGGTTTGGGATGGACAGGACACCTACAGACAAGTACGAGCTGAACTGGATACAACAGATTCCATAGCTAGATTACTGGGTTCATCAGTCGCCCTCTGACAATCTGTGGGACTTTAGTTAACTGGCTTTTATGGGTTGTTCAGAACACAATATTAGATATACCCTTTTGAGGTATGGCAATCCCTGCTTTGGAGCGTTTTAAGGTCAGCAGGGCGAATGTCGGAGCCGTGGGCTTATCAATCAATCAATCAATCAAAAAATGTAAAGAGCACGCTACTCACCCGTGAGGGACTCAAGGCGCTTGTGGGGGGAGGGAGTAGAAGGGGGGTTACAGTTCGAACAGCCATGTCTTGAGGTTTTTTCTGAAGAGTAGGAGGTCTTTGGTTATGCGGAGGTTGGTGGGGAGGGATTCCAGGTTGTGGGGGCAAGGTAGGAGAAGGCCCTGCCTCCTGTGGTGGTTCGTTGGATGCGGGGGACTGTAGCTAGTGCGAGGTCAGCTGATCGGAGGTTGCGGGTGGGAGTGTGGAAGTTCACTCTTTTGTTGAGGTAGGTCGGGCCGGTGTTGTGGAGGGATTTGTGTGCGTGGATGAGGATCTTGAAAGTGATTCTCTTGTCTATGGGGAGCCAGTGAAGGGATTTGAGGATTACAGACCACTTCAGAAGTTAGTGGAGTTCCTCAACCGCTTCACCTTAGTTAGTGGAGTTACCTTGACTGGGGATGTGATTCTTCACTAAGGTGGATAGTCACCCACCCCAAATAATAATCCAGTTTCTTATACCTGTCTCCCAGAAGACTCCTCCCCACATCCTGCCCCAAAAGTCACTTTAGTAAGAGGACTATTTGTGAATACCACAGCAGGAGGTGGAACCCCTGCTGCAGTAAGAAGCAGTGACGTTTGTACAAGGGGAGGATATTGGACATGCATGTTATTTCTGGTACTTTCTGGTTCCTAAGAAGGATGGCAGTCTTCGTCCTACCGTAGACCTCACGCTGTTGAACTACTTATGCAAGGAAAGGTCCAAGATGGTATCCCTGGGTCAGGTTCTTCTGACAACAAAAGCTGAAGTCTGGATGGTGTCTCTCGATTTGCAGTACACTGTTCATGCATATTTATCCTGTGGTTGCACCGGAAGTACCTACATTTTGTGGTTCACTCTTCACACTAGTATCGGCAGTATTAGCAGGCCATCTCAGAAGGTTTGGGGGATCATTGTATTCCTGAACCTGGACGACTGGTGACCCTTTCCCTGCAAATGCTGTTGTGCCTCCTGCAGGCAACAGTGTCCATGCTTTTCAACTTGGGGTTTTCCATCGACAAGTCTCATCTAGATTCCTCTCAGGGCCTCCTGTTTATAGAGGCAGTACAGGATACAACATCACTTCAGGCCTTCCCTTTGCCGCATTCAGGATATGATTGTGATATTTTGGGTGAAATCTCGGATTCCAGGCTGAACATTCTATGCCAATGTCAGCTGACTTTACGCATCATCCTGTTTTGCATGCTGATACATGAGAGCTTGCCAGTGGTTTCTCTGCAAGCTGTGGTTCCAGCACAGGGACGATGTGGAAGACATTGTTATGAACTCCTGGGAAGCTGCACTGGATCTGACTTGGTTGTTAGCAGAGGAGAACTTGATTCACGAGATGTCCTAATGCACACCCCCTGCCGTTTGCCATGGTGGTGATGGATTTGGGTACTCCTTCAGAGGAGCAGGAGATCACCGAGGCCTTTGGTCCCCAGAAGAGTAGACACTTCAAATCAACCTGTTCCAACTGATGGCTCCCAAGCCCCTCTTCCATACCCTTTGCAGCCAGTCTATCCAGAACATGGCAGAAAATACATATGTGATGTGGTATGAAAACAAACTGGAAGGAGTGGGGTCTCAACTTCTATTAAGAAGCATTGATATCTGGGCAAACCAGCATGGAATTTGGTTAGTCATTAACCATCTGGCTAGCTCTCCAAACACAAGTGCCAGCAGCTTCAGTTGGTGTGCTTTTTACCAACTGTAGGTGGCATCTCCATCCTGATGTGGTTCCGGTCATCTTTGCAGAGTGGAGCTCTCTTCATGTGGTTCTCTTTGCTGCTCACAGCGAAGGCTGTTGTCTGCAGTTTTGCACTGTCCAATACCCGTTGTGGAGAGGTTTGGGACAGATTTCAGTTGAAGTGGAACTTTATACTTCTGTGTGCGTTTCCTTCATAACCCTTTATTCCTTGGCATGGGCTTGGCAATCTTCCTTAGAACCTAATGTCTGTTCATTACCCCAGATTTGCTGAGAAGGATGTGGTATGCAGACCTTTTGCACCTCTCCCTGTGTCCCCTGCTCTGTCCACATCTCAGAACGGACCTCCTCTTCCAGTCATAGGGGTAGGTCTGCAGCCCTAACCTCCTGAATTTACACTTTTATTCCTCAAGAATAAGCTGGGACATCTAAGCTTCCTCCAGCTACCACTGGAGGTGGTTGACATGATCCTCTGTGCTAGTTGCCCTAAACCAAGTCGGTCTATTTTGGGAGGTGGAATAAATTTGTGTCTGCTGCACTTAACAACATATGGATACCTTGAAGTCTTGCCTACCTGAATTCCTTCATTTGGCACTCAGTGGCCCAGCAGGGCTTCTCGGTGGGTACCATTAAGGGATACATAGCAGCCTTGCCAGCTTGTTTTCTACCTGCTATATCTTCCACCCCTCTTTGTCATCTATACTGATGAGGTTTATTAAGGGGCTGACAAACAGGTTTCCTCCATCTCCCTTTGTCATGCCTCAGTGAAACTTCAACCTGGTTTTGACCTTCTTGATGGGTGCTCCTTTTGAACCCCTTCATGGTTGTCATTTCTGATTTTTGACTTAAGATTTTTTCTTATTCCAGTTACCTCAGCGAGGCGTGTGTGAGTTGCAGGCACTGAGCATCTGAGTTGCGGGCACTGAGCATCTGGCTGCCGCTCACATGCTCCTTCCGATTCTTGTCCTTAGAACTAAAGCAGCTTCCCCATCCTCCCAAGGTGGTGACCCATCTCCATCAGAGGAAATTCATTACACTTCCCATCTTTAACACCCCACCTCATCCAACCAAACCTGTTTTGACCACAGACAGTTCATCATCTTCTACACAGACCACACCAAAGACATCATGTCTGGTGCCCAGTTCTTCATTGGATACGGAGGCAACAAGAAGAACAAGATGGTCCAGAAGAGGAAGTTGTCTTGCAGTGTAATTTTGTGCATCAAAATTGGCAATGCCTTTGCAGTAAAAAAAAACAAAAGAAAAGTTATAGGTAATACAGGCCTATGCCACCAGGGCAACGTTTTACACTTCAGCTTTGTCCAAGAGTGTTTCTGTGGCTGAGATTTTCAGGGTGGCTACATGGGCTTTCCTTCACAGCTTCACCAGGCATTATTGCTAGGACTTGGAGGTGATCTGCAATGACCTCATTGTGCACTTAGTCCTTTAGGATTTCCTTGTCTGACCACCCCTTTGCCCCCATGGGAGGGTACTGCGTGGGAATCTTTTTGAGAGGTGAGGAATTTGCTAGTAGAATTAACCTTCAGAAGAATGTTACATCCACACCCATCCTGCCCCATTCTAAAGGCTAGTCATCATGTCCTAATTGAAACTGTTGCACTACCCTGCCAATGGAAAAACAGACAGGAAATTGACATAAGGGCTCCAGAAGGGGCGCTATATGGCTCCAGTGACATCACCATGGCTTATTTTCCAACCCGGAGTTTGAGCCAGTGTCATATACCAACAAAGGAGAGCCAAGTCTGAAGTTCCCGATCCAGTCTAGCACCTGGGATATTTGAAAGATGAGGAACCTGCAGGTAGATGAATTATCCACCAGAAAAATTGTTATCAACGGTAATAATTTTTTTTCTTTTTGCATTTACATGCGACTCAACAATGAGTGATGGCAGTACTAGGAGGTGCAGGGAGGCTAGGCACCTTAACTGTAATATGGGTATCCAGGATGACTGATGTCCACTGGCAACATCACTTTGTGCCTTCATCATTGATTGGAGTTGTCATGGGAATGTGAAATGGAGAAAGAATTTGGCTTGAGCTGATAGACACAGAACTGACACGGTTTACTTTGTCAGAAGTGATCTTTATTTATCCTACTTTAGTTTTTAGGTCGAGCGCGTAATTGCGTCTGAGTTGTTGTTAATATTGTGGGCTTTTAACCACGCCCACCTCATGCCCATCAGTTTCACTTGTTCCTGGACTTGCCTTTCAAAAATCTTTTGATGTCCTTGTTAAATGCTTTGTGTTTCTCCCGCCTTTAGGCTGCCTTGTTACTGCCTTTGTGACTGACCCTGTTACATAGATAATTATATGATTGCTGAAATGCTTTACTGTGAGCAGACTACTTTTTTATTTCGTCTCACCCTTTGTGTCCTTGGCACTGTCAAGTCGTACACAGAGCAAGCTTAATCAGCAGTATTGGAGCGCTTTGCATGACTACCAGTTACTTCTCATTGTTTATTTTGTTTCCCCATCGCTCTCCACAGCGCAAGCTTAATCAGCAGTATTGGAGCGCTTTGCATGACTACCAGTTACTTCTCATTGTTTATTTTGTTTCCCCTTCGCGCTACATGGCGCTTTCAAGTCTTACACAGCGCAAACTTAATCAACAATATTGGAGCGCTTTGCATGACTACCAGTTACTTCTCATTGTTGATGCAGGGAGCCAAACAAACCTAACTGGACATGAGAAATTCCCTATCGAAGGCAAACATTTGTGTGTGAGGCAAAGGAAAAATCTGGCTCGTCAGTGCTTCATACCACATTCCAGATTTGTGGTTAATGAGATGATGCTGTATTGAAAGTTCATGACAACAGGACCGCCGTTGTGACAACATCTATAACAAATACTTCACACACATATGGTTTAATAGCGGGGAATGGCAAAGTGGGACAAACGTAAAGCATTTACCAATGACATCAAGGTATTTTTGAAAGGCAAGCCCAGGAACGAATGAAAGTGATGAGCATGGTTAGAGCCCACAGAATAGATTGCAACAGGTCGAAAAGCGCTTGCACGCTCACCCTAAAAAATGAATGAAATTGAGATGGTCTTGCAGCTTCATGATGGTGACATTTGACATTGCTCCTTTAAGGTCGCCAGCAGCCAGATTTCTGACTTAGCCACATACTGATTTAGTGTCATAACATTTTTATTTCATTTATTTTCTCAGCTTTGTCTCAAAGGGTATGTAAGTGAGTACAACACTCACATCTAAACATTAGTATAGTGTTTGATAGTTTTCTAAAGACAAAGCCTTCATTAAACTGTCCTAATTATTTTTTTAAAACCGAGCATGCTCCATTTTAAGACTTCAGTTTAAAAAACAAACAAATACAACAAACATTTTGCCCCAACTTAGAACTCTGGGCCTTTACATGAAATAACCATTTAAAAAAAAAAAAAAATCAGTTTTTTCATTGTTGACACATTTCATCAGAAACTGGCTGCCAGAGCTTCCTATTGCAACAAAGTTGGAAGAGCAAGTGAATTGTTCTTCACCAATAATTTGAATAATTTAGCAACAACTATCTTTTTTACACTCCTAATGACATAAATTATGAATGATGAAGGAATGTTTCATTTTCAGAAGAGCGTGTATTAAAATGTATAACTACTCCACCCTTGTTGGGAGAACTCACTGCAACCACACCCTAATTTAAACCCCTATTTAGAGTACCTCATGGCACACACTGTTCCCCCCCCCCAGCCTCCAACTCTACAGTATTCAGTAATGGTAATTGCTAAAGAATTCAAGCTCCATTTCAGGTAGGTAGCAGGTACATCATCCAGCACTGGATGGTTTTGTCCATTGTGATAGCCAAGTCCTGGAGCATGAAAGATTTGGCAGAAATCCTTTAAAATACAGAATGACTAAGGCATATACACATTTTTGTCGGTTGTCTGGCACAGTGGAAGACCTTCATATATGAGATGAATGACTAAATCATTGCAATATTGACTTAGCCTCCACTGAATTACAAATGAAACAGAGTTAATGTTGTTTGTAAGTATCGTAACATGACAGTAAATAGAAATATGTAGACAAAAACCTTATGTTCAACGCCATGTTTGGCTGTAGATACACATGTTGTGCTTAAGCTCGCCATCTAGTGTTAGGTTTGGAGTGGTACAACTTGTTTTTCTTCAAAGAAGCTTTTCGAGTCCGTGTCGAGTTACTCCTCCTCTTGGTAATACTGCGCACGGGCATCGAGTCTTTTGTTAGAATTTTTCCCACCGCAATCTGGTTCGGACATGTGTTACTCTCTCTCCGGGTTCCTGGCTTAATACAGTCCAAAACTGTATTCTTTCCCTCTTTCTATCGCCGTCGGTATTTTTTCGACCTCAAATTCTTTCATGCTCTGTCTTCGGTTCTACCTTACACCAGGAATCAATTTTCAGCCCTTCGGGGAAGACAAGACCATCACAGGCTTTCTTCAAACCTACCTCCTCCATGTCGCATTTAACTATGCAGCCCTATTGGAACGGACTCCATTTCGGTTTTGCCCTCAATGCCACTCCAAATTTCCTCACACCGACCACCCGCAAGGTGTGAAATTTGTGTGTCTTCCCTGATCGCTCGAGCAGACCTGCAAAGCATGCCATTCATTTTGATAAAAAAAGACACTCTGAGATAGAAGAGCGTGTTATATGGAAATGGCGTCTTGCACTCCAGACGACACACCGGACATCTTCGGCAACAAGCATGCACAGGAAGAGCTGGAGAACGAACAAGCCTCCTCCATTGAAGACTAGGACTCCGATGTATAATCTTACATTGAGAGTCAACCACTGCAGTCAGCACAAACCGTGAGTAAAAAGACATGTTCACCCTTTGTCAAAACAACATCAAAAGAGGTCACAGGTCTGCCACTGCCTTCCAGACATGGTCAGAACCAAGAAACTTATTTGGATGCCCTGCCTTCCGGCTGGGCACTGAAAAAAGCCAGAGCTAAATCTTCGGCATCGACCTCGAGCACCTCTACACAACCAAAAATACATGGTACTTTGGTGTACCATGGCTGCACCCACTGACCCATTATTTGTAAAACCACAGATCCCTCCAGACTCTGTTGTTGCCTCTACTGCTAGTGAGGGGGCTCATAGCCAATATGCAGAAGACACACCTCCTGATAAAGAATGCAAAAAATTAGATACAGCAAGTAACAGAATGGCAGTTCAAGCAGCCAATCACTTGTGGATTTCTAACACCCAGGCATTATTATCACGGTACGCTAGAGCAATGGGATGCCATTGAGAAATTTTTACAATACCTCCCTGAGGAACACCGTAAAAGGGGTGTAGAAATTGTAGTTGCAGGGCAGACAATTTCAAATAATTCAATTAGATGTGCACTCAATGCTGCTGATCCTGCAGTGCGTAGTACTAACATTAGCGTCATATTAGGCGACATGCCTGTCTCAGATGTTCGGGTTTTAAACCAGAGGTACATCAGGCAGTGTTGAACATGCCCTTTGATAAAGAGCATTTATTTGGCTCACAAGTGGATACCACACTTGAAAAGCTAAATAAAGACAATCAGACTGCCAAAGCTGTGGGCGCACTCCAAGCCAATACACAGAGGGATAACCTTTCGTCATGTAGGACAAACAAAGACCACCTCTCACTACACCAGAGGGTATTTTAGAGGTTCCTCCAGAGGGAACTATAACAGAGGAAAAGTTAAACCAGCTACATCTAGAGGCTCCTCATCCACCACCAAACAATGACTTCCTACTTAAACCAACCAATTCACACCACACCTGTAGGGGGAAAGTTGCAAATATTTTCCTGCAATGATCTCAAACTACCACATATCAATGGGTACTTTCCATTATCCAAAATGGTTACTGTTTGGAGCTCACTTCCACTCCGCCAAATATACCCCTGTGCCTCAGATCACTCTCATGAGACACCTCAAATACCAGTTGGAGAGCACATCTCCACAACCTCACAGTCCAGGGGCTATGGGACACCACTCAACAGTCCTTGCACATCAGTTACCTGGAACTGCAAGTAGTCTTCCTAGTAGTGAAAGCATTCCTTTCACAATTGCAACCCAAGGTAGTGTTGATACGTATAGTCTACATGACTACCATGTACTATCTTCATAAACGGGGGACACAATCTCATCAACTATCCCATTTTGCGCAATCAATATGGAAATGGGTAATTCATCACCACATTCACATAGTGGCATAATACCTCACTTTGCAGTCCTGCTCAGCAGGATACAGCAACAAGTCCATGAAAGGGAACTCCACACACAAGCCCTCCACCAGTACTTTCAAATGTAGTAAACCCCTCAAATAGACCTATTTGCCACACCTCAAAATACCAAAACTTCGCCTCCAGGTAACGCATGCTCAGTCCAAAGGCAATGCTCTATGGATGAGTTAGTCAGGGATTTTTGCTTACCCTTTTCCCTCTCTCCCATTCCTTTTCTGGTTCGAAAGCTCAAACAAACCTCCCTGACTATGATCCTGGTAGCTCCTACATGGACATGTCAGCCATGGTTCACAACACTCTTGGATCTCTCAGTAGTTCCACATCATAAGTTCCCCAATATACCAGACCTTCTAACACAAAATCAGGGTCAAATAAGTCATCCAGATCCCAAATCGCTCAACCTAGTGATATGGCTCCTGAGGTCATAGCATTTTGGTATTTAAACTACCCCAGGAATGCATGAATATTATAAACGAAGCACATAAACCTACAACTAAACAGTGTTGAGCAGCAAAATTGAAACATTTTTGTATGTTTTTGCAAAACTCAAAAGATTGACCCTCTTAAGCAAACATTACAAGAGATTGTCTGTTATTTGGTTCATTTACAAAAAGCAAATCTTGATTGCACATCCATTCCTCTACATTTGGCAGCCATAGCTGCACATCTTCAAAACAGACAGCATATTTCTTTGTATAGAATTCCAGTTATCAAAGGATTTAAAGAAGGACTTAAAAGAATCATTCCACCAAGGGTTCCTCCAGCCCCATCCTGGAATCTTAACATTATCCTCACAATGCTTATGGCTCCCCCTTTTGAGCCACTTCACTCCTATTCTTTATAATATTGATAATTCTCATTGAAAGTAGCTTTTTTAGTCGCTATCACTTCCCTCAGATGTGTTAGTGAGTTCCAGGCTTTTACTTCGGAAGAACCTTTCTTCCAAATTCCTCAGGAAGAAATGGTCTTAAGAACTAATCCAAAATTCCTTCCAAAAGTAGTTTCACAATTCATATCAGTCAGTCAATAGAATTACCAGTTTTCTTTCCCCAACCAGATTCTGTGGCAGGAAGTGCTCTACATACTCTTGATGTTAAAAGGGCTCTTCTGTATTATGTAGATAAAACCAAAGACTTAAGGAAAACAAAACCACTATTTGTGGCTTTCTAAATGCCCCATAAAAGAGAGCCTATATCTAAACAAAGTACAGCTAGATGGATAGTCATGTGTATTCAAACTTGCTACAGTAAAGCCAAATGACAAGTCCCTGTACCACCTAGAGCACACTCCACTAGAAAGAAAGTTGCATCCTTGGCATTTTTAGGTAACATAACTATAGCAGATATCTGTAAAACAGCCACATGGTCTCCACCACATTCCTTTACTAACCATTATTTTGTAGATGTATTTGCACATCAATAAGCAAATGTTGGACAAGCAGTGCTCAAAACACTCTTTCAGACAATTGCAACTCCTACACACTAGCCACTGCTTCGTGGAAGGACTGCTTTACAGTCTATACACAGCATGTGTATCTACAACCACACATGCCATTGAACGTAAAATGTTACATACCAGTAGACATCGGTTTGTGGCATGTAGTGATGTAGATTCACATATGTCCTCCCTGAACGTGTGGACATTGCAATTTGTTGATATGTAAATTCTGTACATTGTAGGTACATTGCATGGACATATTTTATATTCTACTTTCTATTTTATTACTTCACTTTCCGCTTGTGGAGAAATAATCTAACAAAGGACTCTATGCCTATGCACGTTATTACTGAGAAGAGGAGTCACTCGATCCTGTGACTCGAAAAGCTTCTTCAAAGAAAAACAAGTAGTACCACTCCGAACCCAACACTAGATGGCAAGCTTATACACAGCATGTGAATCTACAGCACTACATGCCACAAACAGATGTCTACTGGTAAGTGACATTTTTGTTTACACTGTAGCATCCACCATCTAAATGTATGCGACCCGGATCCATATAACCAGGGACTGTAAACAAGACTTACTTTTAAAAGGTGGTTAACAATTGTGATCATTTGTAGAATATGTGCAGCAAACAAATTCAGAGAATACCCACAAATTCCTGTCAAAATACTTACGAGAGCTGAGGGCTGCATCTTATTCTATTTGCCATTCACCCAAAGAGTTATGAATGTGAATAACCTCAGGTTGCAGATGGTATGGTCAATACTGATAATCAGAAGCTAGCTTTTGCCTTGTTCAGAAACTACCAGTTGTTGCTACATACAAGCCTTAATTAGGTCAAGCGGTCAACTCAACTCAATAGTCTTGTTGAAATCCCACAGTAGAAGGAAGGATAGATGGGTCGTCCATGTGTTTATAAAAACCTCTGTGCATTCCCCAGCCCAAAGCCTTCAAGAGTTTATGCAACAGACGCATGGGGAGACTAGTTATGATTAGAGCATGGGCACACCTTTGGAATTAGTTTACTTAGCTGTTTGGGACAATGATTACACTGACTGACTACATGTTTCAACAACATTTCCAAAATCAAAATTATGCAAAGTGGCTGATTCTTGTTGATCCCCCACAGGAGTTGTTCTCTCACATCCAATATTTTAAACTCAGTACCTCTGCTAGGTTGAGAACCTTACTGGATGTGCTTCCAGAGTTTAAGGTGCATGGATGTCTCCACCAACTTCATCAACTTTGCCAAGTGCCAGGGATTGTATGAAAGCTAGTTAGGGTAATTGGATCGAGTGAGCTTTTCTATTAGTGAAGCCTGATTCAAGCACTCCGGTATTCAATTTTCTAAAAAGTATTGTTCAATAACTCCTAATGGTTGCCGCCATCAATCGTGAATGTTCCTTAAAAATAAAAGTAAGGCAATGATCACCCTGGTAGGCAGTAACATTTGTGCTCTGTGTGATTGCAGGCTATTCTTCTATGAATTTCAAACATAGTTGCAGATTTGTATCAGAACTAGAAGCTCATTGTCTTAATCATTTTCCTTGTCCTTGATTGAGGTTGGCGTCGGTTTGGATCCATTTAGGCTAAATCTCTTCAAAACGGTCTAGATGGGGGTGTACATTGTTTACAATATGGTTTGAGGCATAATTTATAATTGAATAAACTTGACCCAATAAGTAAATGCAGTCCTGGAAAGAAGTATCCCTTTTCACCATAGCTGACCAAGGGCTTTGCTGACTAAACATGCAAGTGAAATCACAGTGCTATGTATTTGGAAAGCTGTTTGACAAAGTCAGGTCCTAACCACTAGGTGGTAACTATCTAACATTCCCTTCAAAATTGGACTACTGGGACACTATAATAAGCAACATTTCCTTTAGTGTACCAGAACTCACTCGAGTATAATATGCTTGGAATGTGTGCAGGTCCTATTTATATAAAGTAGTTTTGTATTTTTCTGTGAGAAATGGGTGTTCCCTCTTGCAGTGTTTAAGACTTAAGTTTATTTTCACTGTGTTGGTGAGATTAGGATTTATGATCGAGAGACCATCTTCCAGAATGGTTTCTGAATTACTG
The DNA here is from genome assembly GCF_031143425.1 of Pleurodeles waltl. Classification (NCBI taxonomy): domain Eukaryota; kingdom Metazoa; phylum Chordata; class Amphibia; order Caudata; family Salamandridae; genus Pleurodeles; species Pleurodeles waltl. The sequence continues at coordinate 528,416,354 of NC_090440.1, forward strand.
CTCATCTTATCTCATCTAATTTCCTAAAACAGTAGTGTTCAGTGTCAAAGATGTTTAAAAGGTTAGCTTCCAAGATGTTTGACTCTACCTGGATCAGATCAAGGCAAGATCAAGGCAAGATCACGTCAAGGCATTCACATCATCCCCAAGAGTTGATCACTCTCATTTTTAACTGTAGGAGAAGCTAATAAATGCCACATGGGGAATTCTTCATTTCCTACTTCATCTCCCTTTCATGGACTCTTGCACTCTAAAATGGAACAGGTGCTCATTGTCATATTTAGAAGGCACTATACATTTAACAGTGAGCGAGCTTTAAATCTTCTCCCTAGTTTTATGAATGCTTCCATTCACAATATGCAAAATAGATCATACAGTTGTGGCTAACGCTGGGCTTGAAGGCACAGTTGGGCAATTTTTTTTTTAGACCTGCAATTCACCTGCTTTACATATCATATTCTAGTCTGAATTATGTGAATTCTTCTGTGCATCTGTAACATTAAAGGATACTTTTAAGTTTGAAACCTCCAGTGTTAAAATTAGAACCATTCCTTTTCCATGTCAAAACCAAAGGTGTCTTTTTGGACTGGTACTTACTTCATGTGTAAAGATTAGATGCCTGAGCTACAATTTAGTTTCTGTAAGATCTGCCTTTCCCCCCAACACACTGTCACTCAGAGATGTATTTGGTTGTGCTGTGTAAGAACTTGCATTTTGGGACAAGGTTTTCTTAATGTAAAGAGAGCTGTTAACGCCATCTGAAATGTTTTTCACACCATTGCAGGAATTGTCTTTTTGGATGAAGTAGACAAGATAGGCAGTGTGCCCGGCATTCATCAACTGCGAGATGTTGGTGGAGAAGGAGTTCAGCAGGTATGCATTGAATATTCAACTTTTGTTATACATCTTTTGAATTTATATCAGAAGTGATCACTGATCTGTTGACAGGTTACTAGGGAATATAAATGTTTGATGTATTTGCTCTTTGTCTTTTTTTCAGACTGCACAATTCTAATGATGTGGTTTGAATTACTTATGTTTTTGAGAACCTCACGTCTTATCTAAAATTATCTGCTTATTTTCATAATGTTTGTTTTCTGTTACAGATGTGGTGTGTATAAAGTGACAGTCAATCATGTGTCTAATTCAGTGGTCTTCAAACTTTTTAACGCCGGGCCCCCAGTGGAAAAAAAAATAATCTTTGAGCCCCCCTCCTACTGTTTTAAAAATGCAATGAAATACATGAAGGCAAACATACTATTCTGGTCAGACAGGTCTGTCTTACTAAGGTGTACGATTATCTACAGTGTGATTATTAGAAGTGGGGGTGGGGTTTTTGGAGAGTATTTGGAGTCCCTATTGACACATACTTCTAGCTTGGATATAAATAACAAAACATGTTTGTGATGGCCCATTATACAGTGGTTTACTGCTGCTCATTTTTGTTTCTTCAGATTAAAATAAAGCCCTGTTACTAGCATAATGTTTCTTCTGGCCAGAGCCGGGCGCCCTCCCTGGGGTCACTCGAGGCACCCCTAAGGGGGCCGGACCCCAGTTTGAAGACCCCTGCTCTAATTTATACATCTAACCACAGATTCCTCATCTTAGAACATCCTCTAGACGACAAACTGGGTCTAGAGATTTTTTTCTCCAATGCTCTTGTGTGCCGATAGGAAATTATGCAGCTCTGCGCTGACTCATACAGTCCCAGAATTGACGGAGTACAGCTGCATATCAGCTCTACCCCTGTGCGTTGGCGTTGAGTCCTTTCTTTCTGCACCTTCTGATGCAGATCTGGAGCTCAGCAGGATATTGGGCATGGGCGTTCACAGGGTTGCCTTTGCTTCCTGGGCTCTTGCCACATCTTGAAGTTGCTTGACAAATGCTTACTCTCATGCACCAAAGGCGATTTAATAGTGAGAGGAAAAGTTGTACATCCCAGACATAGTAAGTTGACATCCTCAGTCATGTCCACCTCCAAGTCACAGACCCAGTTCTGTTCCTGGTCACAGGGCAGTTCCCAACCCCCACTCCACTTCCTGCTTGAAATCTTCAGGTAAGTCAAAATCGAGTCAAGCACAAGCATAAGAAGGCAAAGCAGGACTTGCTCATCCGTACTTCTCTGACTCCAGATAGAAGGTGTAAGAGCTCAAGATTTGAGTCACACCGCCTTGAGGTCACCTGCCACAGAACTGATACTTCAGTCTGTACTGGCTCTTCGCCGACTCCACACGCCTGTCCTTCAATAAATTAAGGAATTCAGTAAGGCTGTGCAGCAAATTTTCCGACTGCCTCTGGCAAGTCTTTGGGACCCACAGAGCCAAAGGGGCCTTCAGTATAGCTAGCATCTGCAGGCCTTCACCCAGATCAACTTTCCCTTTGGGGCCTGTTGTGGAGCCATACCACCTCTGTCACAGGCTTCCACTCTGGCCCTGAAATCTATGCCAGTCCCTGTTGTTCTGACACTACTACTGACTCTGCTGGCGCCGCTTGATGACCCAGTGGTGACACTCATGTCGAACCCCGATCCGACATCGTTCCGAGGTCGACCAGGATACGAAAGGTCAACCAGTTGACTTGCAGCCTAACTACTCCAGTGGCTTTAACAGTACCAAGCTACCAGCAGAAAAGCTCCCTTTCCTTTTTGGTTCTGTCTCTGATACTATGCTGGAACTGGGTGCACCTGTTGGTACTAATGATGGTGACGAAGATTACTTACTCCCCCCATATTATACAGATGGTGACTTATAAATTGACATAGAAATCACAAGTGGGGTTGACACTACCCCTGAAACAGTTTGACTTGCCACAAGGGCCACCACCTGAAGAAAGTGGCTCTTCTGGAGTGGTGGTTTGGTGGGCAGTTGAGGTTTGTGCTAGAATTACAGGTGCCCTCCATTAAGACTACAATACATATTTTGATTTTACAACCTGGCCAAGCAACATCAGAGCTCTTGATTCCATTCAATGACGCACTTATGGATAACCTGGTGGCTGCCTAGTTGAAATCATGTTCTTGTCTTCCCATTAGCCAACATGTTAGCCAGGTGACATAGGTCTGTACCAAATGATTCAGATGTTCTCACTAAGCACTTTATTCCAGGAAGTGTCATTTTAAGGCTTCGACCAGCAAGATAAAGGCCAGTCCCCCTGACAGAAAATACAAAAGGATTGATCCTATTGGTAAGCAGATCTTTTCTTCTGCCAACAGGGCTGGACTGGGGAACCCAGAGAATCTCTGGAAAATATGCTGATAACAGCCCTGTTGCCTTCACCTCCTTGTGCTATTTCTATTCCCATCCATGCATTATATCCCTCTCTCCCCGTCACTCCCCCACTCTCCCCTTCTCTCCCTCCCTCTCACCCTCTAATGAAGTTCTTCTGCACTTGCTGTAATTTACCTCGAGGAGCTGGGGAAAGATGGGGTTCTGGGCTTTCAAAAACCAGTTTCCAAAGTCCCCAGCCAGACGGAGAAATGGCTGGGGAAATAAAAGGCGTTTCAAGCACTGTCTGCCAGCCTTACACATAGGTTCATAAACGCAGTGCGTCTCTTGCGCTGATATACACACACACACACACACACACACACACACACACACACACACACACACACACACACACACACACACACACTAAATAGCAGAGGGCCTGCAAGATCTTGCCAGCCGCCTCAAAGTACCTTAGGGCTTGCTTGGCTAAGACGATCTATGATGGGCAAGACTTCGCGAAATGTCATTTGCTTGGGCTAGATGCCCCAGATTGCATTGTCCAGGCTGTTGGTACTACGGGCATGTAGACACATCTGTAGAATGTCAGCCGTAGTGTCTGGAGATATGCAGGTATTGCTGCCCTTGATGGGTCTCACCTCTTTGGAGGAAGGGTGGACTCTGCTCTGGTCTGGAACTCTTTAAAGATATTAGGGGCACAACGCATTCTTGGGACTATTAACTCCCTACAAAGCAATTTCCCATCAGTTCTGCAGATTTAGGGGCTAATTTAAGGTGCTAACCTGTCAGTAGCTCAATCGTTCCAAACCAGTTTTGCACCTGATAGCCCGCCTTTCAGAGTCGCAGCTGCAGCACCAGCAGACACCACACAATCCAGCAGAGGTCCAGCATTCCCCAACTACCCTTCCCCTCCTACAACAGCCAGCAGGACACTTTAATTTGATAACAAAAGGCAGCCATGACAAAAGGGTAAATACTCCCAAAGGAGTTCGGCTATTTATATGGGAAAGCTACAAAATCTTATGTAGATATCTGATGACAACTCAAGATATTTAAAAAAAAAAATTAGGCAAGCCCTCACACACCATGCTAGGTGTCATGCTTAATCATAGGGCTGACTCATTCATCAGAAATGGTTATGGTGACTAATGGGCTTCTTATGTTTAGGGAGTACTTACTATAGTGATAATATTGTGTTCGATGGCATCTGTCGCTGTAGATACGCATGTTTTGCAATAGCTCGCCATCAGGTGTTGGGCCGGAGTGTTACAATGTTTCTGATGGATACATCTACCTGTGGATTCCTCACCTTTTGAATACTCCCAATGTGCCAGCATTCAACTTTTCTTTCTAGCTCTCCACGTCGACGAGGAAGTCGCAATGGAACGGCTCCACACGTTACTCAATCTGACGTCATCGGAGCCATAAGAATTCCTCGCTGGCGTGCTGACATCAGTTCCCTTTTTTCTGCACCTTCAATGCTAACAGTTTTTCTACCTCTCCAGGTGTTACACTGTGTCGACAAAGCGTCTTCATTGAGTGTTCTTCATGCCACAATGTCTCCGCTGCAGAAGTCTGACTTTAAGCCTTGTAGGAAATGTGGAGGTCATCTGTCAGTTACTGACCCGCACGCCAATTGCCTCTGGTGTCTGAGTTCCAATCGCTCTGGGGTTGCTTTTCTTGCCAGAGTATGAACCTGAAGGCACTGAAGCAAAGAGAAGCAAAACTTTGTCTGGCAAAGGCCAAAAATGAGAAGCGGGCCGTCAAATATCCAGGTCTCGAGAGGAGTCATCTTCCGATTGATCTTCAAGATCACATAAGAAGCGGCATCCCCACAGCTCCCAATGTCGCTCTTGCCGAGATGCTAGCCCGAGGTCTTTGTCACTGACTTCCAAGTCTCTTTGCCATTCGACCTGGGAGGTGAGCCCCACGCTTTCTCCTCTGTGACTGAAGTCGCCATAGATGTTACCAGTGCTATCTTTGGTTGAGATCCCGGCGTCGCCCACTAGTCCTGCGGCACAGTTCTCTCCTGTTACTCCACCAGACCAGGAGATTGAGGAGCGAGAGTCAAGTCATGTCCAGCCTCAACAAGAATATCTAGCCTTTCCGACTCCTGTGGCTGATCCACCTGCCTTTTTAAATGCTATGTTCAGCATTTTCAACTGGGCTATTACCCCGTTGGTGTGCCTGCGGGCCCCACATGTCCTTTAGCCTTTAATCTTGACTTCCCAGCACTGTATAACCAAGCTCCTTTTATGCCTTTTTTGCCCACAGCTCCATCACCTTTAGGGATGACGGCGTAGCCTATACCGATGTTGTATAATATTCCTCCGGCATAGAGTCACACAGCTCCTACCCAGAGTAAAATCTCGACTCTGGCTTCACTGGTGCCGCAATAAACATCCTCGGCATTGGCGCACTCTTTATCGACATCACGGTTGGAATCTAGATTAGGATCTAGAAGCGAGGCCTTGAGACTCTTGGAGGAGCAGCAATATCTGGCGGAGCAACAAGACTTAGAAGAAGGAGAGATCCCTTTACATTCTCATGGCTTTGAGGGGTATTGAGGTGGCAAGCTGTCAGGACACTTCTCCTGAGTGGGAGTTATCACTTGGGTGTATTCCACCTCCGGAAGTTACTACTTATTATGGTGTGATCAGGAAGGCTGCTGACCTTTTGGGATTGCCATTACCCACATCAGAGCTGAAGTCCAATATCCTGACTCGGGTTCTCCACTCCTCCTCTGCTACATTGGAACCTTTGCTGCTGTTTAACCAGGCTTTGTCAGAGCCGGTTCTGGATCTGTGAAGGAAACTTGTGTCTACTACAGCTATTTCTAAAGTAATTGCCAGAAGGTATAGAGCTGCACCAGGTGACCCACAATTCCTTACTCGGCATCCAACACCTGAAAGTCTGGTAGTCCAGGCTTCTTGTTCATCTAAAGCGACTTCTGGTTCCTTCGCTATGACTCCTGCAGATCGGGAATCGAAACGCATGGAACAGTCTGTCAAGGAGGTCTTTTCATCATGTAGGATGTTTTTGAAATCAGTTAATGCTACTTGTGCGTTGGGCAGATATAGCCATGCACTGATGGACTCAGCTAAGGAGGTGGTTCCCAAACTGCTGCAAGATGTGCAGGAACACTTTAAGGAGCTGCTGCAGGATAGTCTGGCAATGGCTAAGCAGGTCATCCAATCGGGCCTGGACACTGCGGACTCTGTTGCCATAGCCATGGGTACAACGGTGGCTAGCAGAAGGCATGCATGGCTTAGGGGATCAGGATTCTCCCCTGATGTACAGTCCACCTTGATGGATCCAGATTGTTTGGAAAGAAGGCTGACTCAGCGTTAGAAAAGTTCAAGGAGAGCAAGGCTAGGGTGAAGTCTTTAGGCCTTCAGTCACTGTCCTCGACCTATAGACCTTTCTGTAGGTTTAGGGGGTTTGGGCGCAGCTCCTCCTTTCATAGGAGGCAGCAGTTCTAGGGTCAACTGTGTGCCAACCCCTTCTATAGGTCCTACAGAGGTCAGGGGAGGCTTTCCTGCCAAAGGAGGTGACTCCTTCTCCTTCAGGGCAGTCCATCACCCTTCAGTCCTTTTACCCTCCTCCCCACTCCTCTAAGGAGGAGAAAAGGCTGCACCATCTGGATCCAAAGAGAGCATTTAGCTTCTAGGTGGGCAGGACGAGGGAGATGCGGACGGATGATCAGCTCTTGGTTGGCTATGTGGGCAAGATGAAGGGCAAAGCTGTCCACAAAAAAACACTGTCAAGGTGGGTCATTCTTTGCATTAAAATATGTTATGCACCCACTTATGAAAAGTCCTTGAAGGCCTTGGGTACACCACTGCCAGAGAGTCATGGTTCGACCCGAAAAACGACTCTCGTCAACCGACCTTTGGGTTCGTCACTGAAAAAGGCCACTGAGTCAAGAAAGTCCATCAAAAGTTCATCTTCCGACTCAAGTAGGCATCCTCACTCCTCAGAGTCCAAGCCTCGATGCCCTGCTTCAGAGCCAAAACAACTGGCTGTATTTTCGGGCCTGAAAAAACTACCATCTTCGGAGCCGAAAAAGTATTTTTATTCGGAAGAGCAAGGACTTTCAAGCCATCTTAAACAGAGCTCAAAATCACTGGATGAACAGTCATATAGACCTTCTGTCCATGTTTCTGAAAACTCTGAGATCCAACCTATCCTTGAGATCATGGATGAAAGGCAATCAAGGATTTATATCCATAAAGAGACTGGCAGAATAATTACTGCACCTCCTGTACAGACCAAGAGAAAGTTGGCCTTTCAAGAACATTTAGACTCTGCTCCACCACCAGCAAAGATATATAAACGGAAGGAGAAGCCATTACCTATCCATACCTCTCTCCCTCATTCACCACAACTTTCTTTTTTGCCGCCACCCACTAGCCCACCACCTTTGCCTTCACCAACTCATTCACAATATTCTTATGGTGATACAGTTGGTCCTTGGGATCTCTATGATCCAGATCCTATTCTTAGCAATGACCCGGAATCATACCTGTCCAAACCTTCTCCACCAGAAGACATACACGCAGGTTATTTCTAGGGCAGCAACGTACCGTGGGTTGCTTATGCACAGTGAACCCTTAGAAGAGGATTTTCTTTTTAACACCTTCTCCTCCACTCACTCAAGATATCAGTGCCTCCCAATGCTACCTGGCATGATCAAGCATGCAGATCAAATATTCAATGAGCCAGTCAAAGCTAGAGTTATAACACCACACATTGACAAAAAATATAAACCTGCACCTACAGACCCTGATTAAATTACCCACCAAGTTCCTCCAGACTCAGTGGTAGTGCGTGCCGCCAGAAAGAGGGCTAATAGCCAGTTGTCAGGTGATGCTCCTCCCCTGGCAAAGAAAGTAGAAAATTCGATGCTGCTGGCAAGAGGGTAGCAACACAAGCTGCTAACCAATGGCGAATTGCAAACTCGCAAGCCTTGCTAGCATGGTATTATAGAGCCCACTGGGACGAGATGCAGGAACTCCTACAACACCTTCCAAAAGAACACCAAGAGAGCACAATAGGTTGTAGAAGAGGGTCCGGTCATAAGTAACAACCAAATACGGTCTGCCTTTGATGCTGCAGATACAGCAGCTAGAAGCGTTACTACTTCCAGGCCTCAAAACAAGCCACTACCCCATCTAAACAGTGACATATTTACCATCCCTCAACCCCACACATCTCCTGTGGGGGGCAGACTGCAGCAATTCCACTCTCAATGGCAAAATATCACCACTGATCAATGGGTACTGTAAATTATCCACCAAAGCTCGGCCTAGAATTGATTTCTACCCCCCAAGCATTCCTCCACGTTATCACAAACTGTCCTCAGAACACACTGTTCTGTTACAACAAAAAGTACAATCGCTACTACTAAAACAGGCAATAGAATTGGTCCCACATTCTCAACAAGGACCAGGAGTATACTCACTATACTTCCTCATTCCCAAAAAGGATGGCACTCTCAGGCCCATCCTAAACCTCAGATACCGAAATCTGTATATCCTGTCTGAACACTTTCACATGCAAACTTTGCAGGACCTCATTCCACTACTACAAAAACAAGATTACATGACTGCATTAGACCTCAAAGATGCGTATTTCCATATACCCATCCATCCAGCTCACAGAAAATACCTAAGGTTTGTGATAGCAGGAAAACATTATCAATTCAAAGTTCTACCATTCGACATAACAGCTCCAAGGGTATTCACAAAATGTCTAGCGGTAGTAGCAACCTATCTAAGAAGGCAACACATACATGTCTTTCCATAACTAGACGATTGGCTAATAAAATTAAGCACATTTCTACAATGTCAATAACACACTCAATACACAATAGAGACTCTACATACACTAGGGTTCACTCTCCGCTACCAAAAATCAAATTTTTAACCAGCACTGGTGCAGCCTTACCTAGGTGCTATTCTCCATACGCAAAAAGCCTTAGCCTATCCAAATACACAAAGGATACAAGCTTTCCAAAATCTCATACCACAAATGCAGCCAATTCAACAATACACTGTAAGATTTATCACAAAACTATTAGGAATGATGGCATCCTTTATGTTATGTTATGTTATAGAATTTGTAAAGCGCATGGCTACCCTAAGGGTTCCCAGCGATAATGGGCCGAACCTAAACTGAGCATAGAGGACAGTCCATTCTAAAACAACCAAGTTTTGAGTGGCTTACGAAAGTTGTATTCCTTGCTTTTAAGTCGAAGTCTGAGGGGAAGGGAATTCCACAGCTTGGCTCCCAGATATGCCATAGTGGCACCACCCCATCTAGCTTTTTTAACTCTAGGTAGGGTGGGCAAAGCTGTTGAGGCCGATCTAAGATCTCTGGAAGGCTTGTAAAAAAGAGGCAAGGGTTTTTAGTAACAGGGGGCCTCTATTGTGGAGAGACCTGTGAATACAACACAAGGCTTTAAATTTAATCCGCTGTTCTACCGGCAGCCAATGTAATGAGACCAATGCTGATTTCAGAGAGGTGCATCTGGGAATGTCTAGGAGAAGGCGGGCAGCTGCATTTTGTACCAGCTGCAGCTTCTTTTGCATAGCAATAGTACCACATGCAACACTAAACATGAGGACACTACAACAGTGCCTCTCACAGCAATGGTCTCAAGCACAGGGTCAATTGCAAGATCTAGTGTTAGCCCGCCAAACACACAAGTCCCTACGATGGTGGAATCTCAGCAATTTAATGAAGGGGCGATTATTTCAAGACCCTGTGCCTCAACCCACAATAACAGATGCATCAATGATTGGCTGGGGAGCTCATCTCAACAACCTCATCATTCAAGGAGAATGGGATTCAAAACAGCGAAATTATCACATAAACCATTTAGAATTATTAGCTGTGTCCTTGCCCTAAAAGTGTTTCAACCCCTTCTCAAACACAAGACTGTTTTGATAAAAACAGACAACTTGACGACCATGTATTATCTGAAGAAACAAGGCGGGACACATTCATCTCAACTGTCCCTTCTAGCCCAAACAATATGGAAATGGGCAGTTCACAATCACATTCATCTACTAGCAGACTACATTCCAGGAATACACAATCAGTTAGCGGTTCTCCTAAGCATGACACACCAACAGATACACAAATGGGAGATTCACTTTCAGGTACTTCAACAGTACTTTCTAAAGTGGGGAACACCAGAAATAGACCTATTCGCAACAAGCGGAAACGCAAAATGCCAAAACTTCGCATCCAGACACCCATAGCCTCTATCCAAGGGCAATGCTCTATGGATCAACGGGTCAGGGATATTTGCTTACGCTTTCCCCCCTCTCCCACTGCTTCCTTTTCTGGTCAACAAACTACGTCGGACCTCTCTCACCATGATACTCATAGCCCCAACATGGGCACGACGACATTGGTACACAACACTCCTAGACCTGTCAGTAGTACCTCACTCCAAACTTCCAAACAGACCAGATTTGTTAACACAAAACAAAGGAAAAATCAGACATCCAAATCCCAGTGCTCTCAACTTAGCGATTTGGCTCCTGAAGTCATAGAATTTGTATACTTACAACTTCTATTAGAATGCATGGAAGTTCTCAAACAAGCACGCAAGGCTACAACTAGACAATGCTATGCTAACAAATGGAAACGATTTGTTTTATTACTGTCAATCTAAAACTACTGACCCACTTACAGCACCAGTACAAGATATTGTATGCTATCTACTTCATTTGCAGAAGTCAAAACTTGCCTTCTCATCTATTAAAATCCATCTTACTGCAATATTAGCATGCATGCTAACTATTCAACATACCTCTCTCTTTAGAGTCCCAGTTATAAAAGCCTTCATGGAAGGACAAAACGTATTATTCCATCTAGAACACCACCTGTTCCTACTTGGAATCTCAATATTGTACTCACCAGACTAATGGGCCCACCCTTTGAACCCATGCATTCTTGTGAGATTCAATTCTTAACATGGAAAGTTGCTTTCCTAGTGGCCATCACTTAATTGTGAAGTTAGTGAAATACAAGCATTCACTCTTGAAGAACCATTTGTCCAAGTACACAAACATAACGTTGTATTCAGAACTAATCCCAAATTTCTGCCATAAGTGGTGTCGCCTTTTCACATAAAGCAAACAGTGGAATTGCCAGTCTTCTTTCCACAGCCAGATTCAAATGCAGAAAGAGCCCATCACACTCTTGACCTTAAAAGAGCTCTAATGTACTATGCAGATAGAACAAAAGAATTCAGAAAAACAAAACAGCTTTTTGTTGCCTTTCAACAACCACATAAAGGGAATCCCATCTCTAAGCAAGGGTTGGCAAGATGGATTGTTAAATGTATACAAACATGTTAGATTAAGGCATAAAGACAACTTTTAATCACACCTAAAGCACATTCCACTAGTAAGAAAGGTGTATCTATGGCATTTTTAGGAAACATACCAATGGCAGACATATGTAAAGCTGCCACATGGTCTACACCACATATATCTCCACAATAATGCTTTGTAAATGTATTTTCAAAGCAACAGGCCAATGTAGGTCAAGCTGTCTTAAGAACATTATTTCAAACAACTCCTACAGGCTAGCCACTGTTTTGTTTGGGGAGAGTAACTGCTTTGTAGTCTATGCATAGCATGTGTATCTGCAGCTACACATGCCATCGAATGGAAAATGTCACTTAACCAGTGTACATCTGGCATGTAGTGCTGCAGATTCACATGCACCGTACCTCCTCCCTGGAAGCCTGTAGTTGTTGCAATTTTTCTCTTTTGTACATATGTATATACATTTACATTTGCATGGACATCTATTCTTACGTACTATTGTCACTTAGATCATTTTTGACAAACAGGGCAGCCCTGTGATGAAGCATGACACCTAGGCTGGTGTTTGAGAGCTCTCCTAACATTTTTGACTTGCCTTCCATTTAGTTGTAACTGCTTTTGTTGTTAGTCGTGGTTGGGAGGATGCATTCCATGCAAGCCCACTCCCTTCTTTTCCCTTTTGTCCACCCCCACTCTCAACTTGAGGATTAGTAACTGGCACTGTATTTTGACCCCAGCGGCTCACGACCCCTCAGTTGAGGGCAGGATTTGGCACTCGCAGATTGATGATTCATCATATCCAATAGATGGGTCTTGCAGATTGTTCAAAAGGTCTGTGCCCTCTCCTGCCCACCCAGTATTCCTCACAAACCAGAATGAATTTTTGAGGAGCATCTGTTCATCCAGCTACAGGAGTGACACCTCTTAGTTTCCAAGGGTGCAATAGAACAGATAACTGATTCATAGCAAGGTGAGGGTTATCTTTGTCACACCATCCTTTCAGACAGGTTCTTAAAACCCTGCTTTTCACTTGACCATGATTTTGAGTTGGTGTTGTGCCCGGATCTTAGCGCTTGTGACCATGATGTTCTTTTTGCCTTTTACGAATCACCTATGTAAGATTATATATCCCCTCTTTCCCAGTTGCAAAAAAAGACGAATACCTTTGGCCTATCCTTGACCATCAAGCCCTGAATGCCTTCCTGTGAAAGAACAAATTCCAAGAAGTGCACATTGGCCGACATAGTGTCTTCTCTGGAGTGGATGAAGTGCTTGGACGTGCAGAATGTATATATTCATAGACCCATCCTGCAGCCTTACAGCCATTTACTGTCATACAGAAAGGGCATGGAGCACTTTCAATTTGCCATGCTGCAGCTCGGCCTCACTTCCACCCCTCCGATGTTCACAAAAGTGGTGGCAGTGGTCGCTGTCCTCTTTTGAAGGTCGGGGTTTATTTATTCCCATACCTTGACAACTGGCAGCTGAAGGCAGGCTTGCTGCAGTCAGTTGTGGACCATATCCAAACAGTGGTGGAATTTCTAATGTCATTGGGGTCACCATAAATGATGCAATGTCCCATCGGATTCCATTCCATTCATTTGGGTGCCCCTTTGTATAATGAGGTTCAAGGCTGTTCCTTCACCTCACAGAGCATGGAACATTTAGACTATGATCCTGATATTTTAGGCTTGATACTGGATTGGTGGCTCTCGGGCTTCTTGACCTTTTAGCCTTATATATTCTCTTTGACATTTACACCAGACGGCACATGCAGCTTCAGTTGGAACCTGAAATGGCAGTGGACTCACTATCAAGGCACATTTCTGACACCATCCAAGTCTCAAAACAGCAAAAGATTTGAAACGGTTGCCGACTGATCTAAATTTCTCCTGTAGCAGGTCCCTTTCCCTTCCTGCCGCAGTGATGACGGTCTCATTGCTACTGGTTTCAGGGATGAAGATAAGATGCCTCTAGTCTTCTCTAAACTGCTAGATCAGCATCATCCTACTGGAGCTACTGCACACTAGTTTGGCGCTGAAGACTTTCTTGCCTTCAGTCAGAGGGAATGTGATGCAAATTCTTACAGACAACACTGCCACCACTTGGTACTGCAATAAGCAGGGCATGTGCGGTTCTGGGTCCTCTTCCAGGAGGTTCAGTGCCTCTGTAGATGGCTGGAACAACATAACATCTTCCTGGTCCCCAACCACCAGTCAGACTCCCTGAATTACAAAGTGGACTAACTGAGCAGATGTTGTCTGACAGATCGCAAGTGACATCAACATCCCAAGGTGAGGCATTGAGCAGTAGGAAAATCCAGGGTTAGATTTTTTTAGGCACTGTCCAGATCATGCAGTGTCAACAATTTTGTATGTTGGCGTTCCTGTGATAGCACTCGTTAGGAGATCTATTACGGCCTGGAATGGACAAGAGACTCTTACAAAACTTTTTGCCACTATCTCTACTGTCCTGAATCCTGAAGATCAAAAACGACCAGTTCCAAATCGTACTAGATACCCAGACTGGGCCAGAGGAGTGTGGTACCTGGAACTCCTGAACATGAGCATATGTTCCCCGGTCAGGTTTCCACTTCTGGAGGACCTCTTGTCCCAGCAACAGGGTAGGATTCTGCATCCATCTGATCCTCTGTGACCAACATACGTGGAAATTGAGTGGCGGCAATTAATTGCATTTGATTTACCATCTGAAATGGTGAATGTCATATGTGCCATCAGGCATCCTTCCATGACATTCTGTGGTGGGTGCTGGGACAAAATAGTAACCTGGTTTTGTGGCCAAGATGGAGACCCCTTCCAAACAAAGCTGGCGGATGTTTTTTTGTTTGTTTTGTC